>NC_064834.1:33940000-34565000 GCF_024166365.1 Elephas maximus indicus
TCAAATGAAAACTCAAGGAAGAGAGCTTTTGATTGACCTAGCTTGAATCACATGTTTACCCCCTGGGTGGCAGTAATGAAAGCCCTAAATCAGCTGTGCCCAATAGGGAATGATAATTTCACTAAGAAAACAGGACTGTGATTAAGGAAGGAAAACGGGTGCTGTGCAGCCAGAAAACCCAACCGTCTAAGACAAATGTATAATGAAACCATCATAAATTCTTGTTTGGAGCCCAGAAATTTGTCTTCAGTTGCCTTAGAGAGGTGAATAAAATGTGTAATAGCTCTTCTGTATTCTCAGTGAGATGTCACTGAAGCTCGTACTCGCTTTGTGGCAATGTGGATGATTACAGATGGAACAATGATATAGACTAGTCAATAATCCACAAGACAGCTCTTTCATCTTAATGAAATTACAAAAAATTCCTCTGTCAAGATCATCAGGGAATAATTATTATAGGTAGTAAGAACATTTATATTGATAATGTCAAAGAGTTGTAATAAACATTCAAAACTTTAAGTCCCTAATCAGTGAAAACTTGGCAGACAATTTATCTGAAGGCAGAATCAAGAAAGCTCATTCCTTAAAAATTACTTTTGAGGTGACATTTTCACGTAAGAGGAAATGTAGGGAATGCAGAATGATTTAAGTATGTCTCTTTAATAATATTGTTTGAGGGTCGTATAAAGAGTTTGCATTTATCAGGATGGCATGCACGCTTTGGGTCCCAGAGTTATTTAAAACATCACTTTCTACTCAGAATGCTCATTTTTCAGTCTGATTGTTTTGATGTGAAGTGTCAGGAATAAGAAACTTCTGGGATTGCACACTTAGGTTAAAAATATTTTCTGTGTTCAAAAGCAATTTTATACCACAGGGTGTTTAAAAACAGTAAATACCAGGTTGATAACTCACATCAGGTCCTTAGAAATCATGTTTGTTGTGCCCATCACAGAGTAACGGAATTATAAAGCGTATGTGATATGACTTTAGGTCGTGGTACCCTGAATTTTGAATTCTGATTATTTTAACTATAAAGAAGCAATCAGGGCTTCAAAATTGCCTGTTCAGGTTTGAACCCCTGTTGAGAATTTGCATTTCTACCCCAGATTCTGATTCAGTGTATCTAAGGTGGAAATACAAATTCTCAGCAGGGATTCAAACCAGAACAAACTGTTTCAAAGCCCCGATAGCCATACACTCCCACATATTGAAATCTGCAGAGAAATTGAGGCATATATATATATTGAGGGAGAGGGGAAAGAGTAAACGTGGTCACCAACTTTCTAAAGAATTGTGCTCCAAAAATTTGTTTGTAAATTAGTTGTTCAGAACATGGGAGACTTGCCCTTAGAAACAATGCTATTAACCTATTAACGATAATTAGATAAACTCCTCCTAGTCATCTAGTGCTGCTATAACAGAAATAACACAAGTGGATGGCTTTAACACAGAGAAATGTATTTCCTCACAGTAAAACCCCAGGCCCAGTGCTATCAAGTCGATTCTGACTCATAGCGATCCTATGTAGGACAGAGTAGAACTGCCCCATGGAGTTTCCGAGGAGCGCCTGGCAGATTCAAACTGCTGACCCTTTGGTTAGCAGCTGTAGCACTTAACCACTACACCACCAGGGTTTTCTTCCTCACAGTAAAGTAGGCTAAAAGTCCAAGCTCTGGGTGTCAGCTCCAGGGGAAGGCTTTCTCTCTCTGTTGGCTTTCTCATCAATCTTCCCCCAGACTAGGAGCTTCTCTGTGCAAGAACTCTGGGTCCAAATGACTCACTCTGCTCCTGATGCTAGTTTCTTAGTGGTATGAGGCCCCCCCTCTCTGCTCACTTCCCTTTGTTTTTTATCTCTTGAGAGATAAAAGGTGGAGCAGACCACACCCCGGGAAAACTCCCTTTACGTTGGATCAAGGATGTGACCTGGTAAAGGTGTTGCAATCCCACCCTAATCCTCCTTAACATAAAATTACAATCACAAAATGGAGGAAAACCAAAGAATACTAGAAATCATGGCCTAACCAATTTGAGACACATTTTTGGGAGACACAATTCAATCCATAACACCCTCCTAGGACATAAACATTATCTGTCTCACAATGTTGTCTGTAGAAATATAAAGGCATTTTTCTTTGGGAAAAAAAATATATACATAGATTCGGCTTGGGGCGACAGCAGTAAATTGCCCTTCTCAATAATTCTCTGAATGTTATTGCCCTGGCACTATTCTGCCCTACTGGTTGGATGACCGTGGGACGGAGGCAGTTCAAGAAGTTCTGAGTAAAGGATGGCACCGACTCTTAAGGCAGCTTCCCACTAACTTGATATTAGCAGTGGAAATTATAAACTAATTTAATATTTATTCTTTTTCTCTTATTACCCAGATGAAACTGAACTAAATTCGAACAGGGGAAAATAAAGCTTACTTCGCTATTTTCCTCTGAAGAGTAAAGATTTGGAAAAAAGGCTATAAAATTTTACCAAATGAAGAGCTGGTGTCAGCCACAAATAGCAATTAGAATTCAAAATACAGAGTAACACAGCTGGAGTGTGTATAACAGTACTCTACATATGTGTTATTTTCCTCTGACTACACGAAAACATAGTTTCTAAGATGTTAGTTATCGACCTGGCTTTCACCATCTTTAAATAATATAACCAGTATCACATTTCTAGAAAGTAGAAGTTTAGGGATTAGGTTACATGTGTCTAAACCAATAAATATCATGTAAAATAAACTGCAGAAAGAATTATTTTAAATCCACACAGTTAATTGCCGTTATCCGAGTGGGTAAAGATAAGCACTATTGCTTTGATACCCACTGACATGAAGTTGATACTGACTGATAGCAACCCTATAGGGTTTCCAAGGCTGTAATCTCTACTGAAGCAGACTGCCACATCTTTCCCCTGTGGAGCTGCTGATGGTTTCAAACCACCGAGTTTTCGGTTAGCAGTTGATCTCTTTAATCACCGCACCACCAAGGCTCCTTATTGCATTGATAGTGAAAGAAAATAAAAAGTATTGGTTTCGCATTTTATTCGACAGAGTAATACCTATGCAATGCATGTAGGCACTAGGAAAGAAGGTAAAAACTACAAAATAATTATACTGGGGATTGCAACACTTCTATGTTGGTTTAAACGGGGCATATAAGGAAAAAAATGAGAAAATAACAAAGAAATTCCAGTTTAAAAAAAAAAATAAGCCCTTTTATATTTACTAGATGCTATAAAGGAGCCTTGGTGGTACAGTGGTTAAGTGCTCAGCTGCTAACTGAAAGATCTGCATGTCGAACCCATCAGCCACTCTGTGGGAGAAAGATATGACGGCCTTCTTCCGTAAAGATTACAGCCTTGGAAACCCTATGGGGCAGTTCTGCTCTGTCATATAGGGTCACTATGAGTTGATTTTGGGAGATGCTGTGAACCATCACCCAAATCTCCCTTCAGGATGGAGGCACTCAATCTACCCCTCCCAACACCCTCCCTTTCCCCAGCTGCCGAGAGTTTGGAGGCTGATGGAAATCACTTGAGTACCTCTATGGGCATTGCCTCCTGTCAAAGAGAACTTCATCCAAAGTCACATCCCATCCCTTGGAGTACCTGCATCCAATAACTTGTCAGTGGGGCTGGTGCACTGGTAAAAGGTCTGGCCCTCTGACCTCAATATGGGACAACTCTGGATAGCCATTCCTTTGAGACCGTCTATGTTTTGTTTTTCTGCCTATACTGTATTGTTTTACAACACTTCTATTTGTCCAATCCTACTTTCTTGTCACAGGTTTATCTCCCTGTAAATTTTCTACATCAAAACCTGTCTGAGAGACTGTTTCCCAGGAATCTAGGCTAAGATAGTCAACTATCTTTAAGTAGATCCCCAAAGAGATACCTCGGAGATTTATTTTGTACAAAAGAATGATACATGATTGTATTCTGGAGACAAATGATTTGCATTTTCACTGATCGCAAGACTCATGTAAAGAACTTATTAATATGCATTTCCCTCCTCCTGAAGACTCAGATTTCATGTTTAATATGAGGCCTGGGAATTTGAGGCTTCAATTCCAGGGAATTCAGATTCAGTATGTCTGGGATGGGATCTAAGTGTTCATACTTTTTTCCCCATTTTTTAATATAGGAGATTTCAAATGTATACAAAAATAGAGAGAAAAGTATCATGAACTTTTATGAACTCATTACCCAACTTCAACAATTAATTCATAGGCATCTCTGGTTCAGCACCACCTGCTCTCATCTCCTCCTCCCCAGTTATTTGAAGCAAGTCTCAGATACCACATCATTTTCCCTGAATATATTTCAGTTATATCTCTAAATGATCAGGGTTGTTTTTCTTAAGTCATAGCTCCAACACCATTATCACAGTTTAAATGGGTTTCTGAAATTACAAAAGACCTTTTCATGAGAAAAACATCAATATTCAAGTAGGAAGGACTCCAGGGCCACCAAACTAATAAAGAAATTAAGCATTGGAATTCAGCTTTGTAGAAAAACAACATTTTAAAAAACAATTTTTAAAAGAAATGTGCTATACCATGCAGAACTCCGTTATTTCTAATATATCCTCATGTGCAAGCAAACAAACAAAATTGTTGAATTATTTTATGTCATAGAAATTCTTGATGAATAGCTAGAGAGAAGCATAATGGCTATTTTCAGATGCCAAGTGCATACTTCGGTGACAATTTTCTAAAATATTTTTTTCTAGTTAATGCATTGATGAACGTATAGATGATTCAAATTTGAAGGAAAAAAAGGTTTGAGAAATCTATAAATTTAACAAAAAATGTCATACAACTTTGAAAATGTATTATTCCTAATGAAAAAAACAAGTTTAGAAGTATGGGCTCTTAAGCAAAAACCAAATAAAATATTTAATGTTTAATATATGTGATGATCAGTAGCAGGCTCCGTGTTATTGGTTCATCTTCTCATCTATAGTATAAAAGAAGATTTAAGGAAAATTGATTAATAAGTATAGCAAAAGAAGATGAGAAAACAATTATAGTCAGAGGTTCACATCTAAAATATCATTCCTTTTCTCAAATATTGGAAACGCTGGTGGTATAGTGGTTAAGAGCTACGGCTGCTGACCCAAAAGTCAGCAGTTCAGATCCGCCAGGCACTCCTTGGGAACTCTATGGGGCAGTTCTACTCTGTCCTATAGGGTCAGTATGAGTCAGAATTGACTCGATGGCAATGGGTTTGGGTTTTTTTTTTCTCAGATATTTAGGAGTCATATTTTTAAGAGGTTTGATGGCATAAATTTTAATATAAAATGCCTAAATTACTCCACTTTTATTGTGTTTTTCCTGTCACTGCTTGAGGAGCCTATAGAAGCTGTTTAAATACAGTATATTCAAAGTAAGAGTCTAGGAACCAAAAGATTACAGATGACTTATTTCTCAGATGAATACTAGACAGAATGGCCGGGCAAATAGATTTTTAGTAAGTACGTGTTGAAGAAATTTGTTGAAAAGTACTCCTTTTTTACAAAATTTTTACATACAACATAGAATTGAATTTTATTTGTAGTATTTTGATAGATTTTTTTTTCTTTAATTACTGGTCACTTTATTCAGCCTTGAGCATTTTGGGTAGACTAGAATGTCAAGATGGTGAAGACGCTTCTGTTACCCTGTGAACCAGGGATCCGGATCTTTCGAATACTCTGCTTATTAATTGCCTACTCTCCTTGTCCAGGGAAAAAGGTCTTAGATAATGATTTATGCTATGAATGTTCAAGTTGGAATCTAGCAGGCCTGCTATTGATGCTAGTAGTGGGGTAACTGCATCATCAGCTTCTAACTGTGACAAACTTGACCACAATGGGGCAGGTCTATAAGGACAGAAGGCCATAAAACCCAGAGGAGTTGGTACCATGTCTGAAAAAAATACAGTATTACTTTTCTAGTGAAGAATTTAAACTTCAATTTAATTCAAATGGTTATCAAAGTTGAATGACAAAGAACTGTCTGATAGATATGGTGATGAACTTCTCAGATAATTTTTTTCCAGTTCTATCGAGATTCTTTAAATACCACTATTAATATTCACTTTATTAATATGTTTATGGTATGCTAGAGATGAATTCTAAAATGTATATGAAAATATTCAGTTGTAAGAACAATAGCTCTATAGATACTGTATTCTGAAAAACTTGAAGGTATAGACTCTGCATATAGTGTGTATGTGTGTGTGTATGTGTGTGTATATATATATATATAATTACATTAGGGGATATCTACTTTCATAGAATGCTTTTGAATTTTGTCTCTGGTGAAGAAAGAAAAAAAATATTTAAAAGCTAGCCACACAGAGACACATATACCTACATCCACTCCTTAAAGCTTTGAGTTATTAGTCTTAGTCTCTGGTTCCTTCAATTTGTTTTATTACAGATCATTTTAAATCCTTTATTATGGTTTTAATTTTGGCATTTCATTACTTACTCCATGCATCCTTCCAGCTCCCCGGGGTCTGAAACATCACGAGACACACATCAGTTTAATCCATTTCATCTCACTGAAAATTCTGTGTTCTGAGTTTTGATTTTGATCTAATACTTCATTTTTTTCCTTTCCTTCCTTATTAGTAAATATTTTTTACTTACAATTAATATATAAATAAGTAATCATTGGTCTTTATTGTTGTCATTGAGGAGTAACAACATGTATAGCACATTTCTGAGATAATACTCTTAGAATCTCAGTGCTCTAATAAGAACTGAACTCTAAGACCACTTCTCTAAACTGAGTTGATTTTCATAGAGCTGCTAGTACCTGTACTTTCTAAATCCTGACATGTGAATGCCTGATTTGATTAACTGGTGGCCCAAATGGTTAAGTGCTCAGATGCTAACCAAAAAGTTGGAGGTCAAGGCCACTCAGACACCTCAAAAGAAAGGCCTGCTGATCTACTTCCCAAAAATCAGCTGTCAAAACTCCTGTGAAGCCCAGGTCTATTCTGACACACAGAGGGTCACCAGAAGTCGGAATCAAACTGAAAGCAACCATTTTTTTGTTTGTTTGTTTATTTTTATGGCTAAATTAGCCACGTGAAGAATGGGAAGTTCTTATTTGTTATTTCCTGTTATTGTTGTTAGGTGCCATGGAGTTGGTTCTGATTCATAGAGACCCTTTGTACAACAGAAGAGGACACTGCTGGGTCATGTGCCATCCTCACGATCATTGCTGTGCTGGAGCCTGTTGTTGTGCTGTAGCCACTGTGTCAATCTGTCTCGCTGAGGATCTTTCTCTTTTTCACTGACCCTCTACTTTACCAAGCATGATGGCCTTCTCCAGGGACTTGTCCCTCCTTATAACACATCCAAAGCATGTGAACCAGCCTTCCTTCTAAGGAGCATTCTGGCTATACTTCTTCTAAGACAGATTTGTTCATTCTTTTGGCAGTCCTTGGTATATTCAGCATTCTTCCCCAACACCATAGATCTTCTTCAGTCTTCCTTATTCATTGTCCCACTTTTGAATGCATATGAGGCAATTGAAAACACCATGGCTTGGGTCCGGCCCACCTTCATCCTTAAAGTGACCTCTTTGTTTTCTAACACTGTAAGGAGGTCTTTTGTAGCAGGTTTGCCCAATACAATAATGTCATTTTATTTCTTGACTGCTGCTTCCATAGGTATTGATTGTATTGATTGTAAAATGAAATCCTTGATAACTTCAATCTTTTCTCCATTTATCATGATGTTGCTTATTTGTCCAGTTGTGAGGATTTTTGTTTTCTTTATGTTGCGATGTAATCCACGGTTACACTATAATCCATGGGTTATTTCCTAGGAATTGTAAATGGTGGGCAATTAAGTAAAAAGTGAGAAGTTGAAGGTGAAATACCAAAAAAAACCAAACGTGTTGTTATCGAGTCAATTCCAACCCATAGCAACCCTATAGGACAGAATAGAACTGCCCCACTGGGTTTTCAAGGAGTGGTGGATTTGAACTGCCGACATTTGGGTTAGCAGCCGAGCTCTTAACGACTACACCACCAGGGCCTCAAAGGTGAAATATGTGTACAAAATTCTCTTCCCCTATTCCTCTTACAGGGACCTTGGTGGTGCAGTTTAAGCACTGGGCTGCTAACTGAAAGATCAGTTGTTTGAACCTGGGAGAAAAGACCTAATGATCTGCTTCCATAAAAATTACAACCTGTGAAACCCTGTGGAACAGTTCCACCTTGTCCTAGATGGTTGCTATGAGCTGGAATTGACTAGATGGCAATGGATTTTATTTCTCATACAGATAAAATAAGGAGACTGCAAAGAATCAAGCACTGGAATATTATCAGATAGTGAGGGAATGTAATTGCAGTCGTCTGTAATACTGAATAAATTTGTCTTATTTCCTTTACTCCCTTAACCTCCATTGATTATCTATCACTTTCAAATACTTGTGAGTCTTCTGCACAGATTTACCTGGTAAAGACTATACTTCCTTCTACTATTTTTTTTCTTTAGTGAGGTCTTCCTCCTCAAACTGTATGCAATGAATGTTTTCTCTCATGCATCTTCAATATTTATTTATCATAATTTTCTCTTCACATTCTGTTATGAAAATCTTTTTCACATTCTGCCTAACTAAATCCACCGATCACTAGTTACTAATAAAAATTATGACACAAAAGCATAAACAAGAGACAAAATTGAAAAATTGGACTTCAACAAAATTTAAAATAAAAAATCTCTGCATCAAAGGACTTTATCAACAAAATGAAAAGACAACCTACAGAATAGGAGAAGATATTTTGAAACGATATATTTGATAAGGGTTTAAAATCCAGAATAGTTAAAGATCTCTTACAACTGAATAACAAAAAGACAAACAACCAAATAAAAAAATGTGCAAATAATTTGAATAGACGTTTCACCAAAGAAGCGATACGAATGACCAATACGTACATGAAAAGATGTTCAACATCATTAGTCATGAAAGTAATGCAAATTGAAACCACAAAGAGATACCACTTCACCCCCTCTAAGATGGCTATTGTCAGAAAAATGGAAAATAACAAGCGTTGGTGAAGATGTGGAGAAATTGGAATCCTCTTTAATTTGAGTGGAATGTAAATTGATACAACTACTGTGGAAAACAGTTTAGAAGTTCCCCCAAAAAGTTAAATATAGACTTACCATATGGCCCCGCAATTCCATTCTAAGGTATATACCCAAGAGACTTGAAAGCAGGGACTCAAACAAATATTTGTACAGCAATGTTCATTGCATCATTATTCATAAGAACCAAAAGCTGGAAACAACTTGTGTCCACCAACAGATGAATGAATAAACAAAAATTTGATATGTACACAAAATGGAATACTATTCAGCCATAAAGAGAAATGAATTTCTGACACATGCTATGACATGGATGAGCCTTGAAACATTATGCTGAGAGAAATAAGGCAGACACAGAGGGGCAAATATTGTATGATCCTATTTATATGAAATATCTAGAATAGGCAAATGCGTATACACCAAAGTTTATTAATTTTTTTAAATAGTGATACTAAAATTATTCTTTCTGGTATACAGTTTCCCTGGCACCTACTATAACTAAATATGATTTTAAAATACTACACTGAAGAATATTGTAAAATAAACTGTAAAACAAAAGGTCAGCCTTTTCTAGCAGCAAACTATGCTCGTATGGTGCTCCCAGAACACATTCATTTATGACTTGTGCTGTTAATGACTACATGAAGTTCATTCTTAGAAAAGATTACATAAATAATTTGGCTTTAAAAGAGTGTTTTGAATTTTCAAGGGAGAGTATTAATAGACTCAAAGTTCATGTTTTCATGTAATTAAACTTTACCAAAAATGAAGAGGATAAATTAAGTTTTGGAAGCAAATAGATCATTGTTTTTCTTAAGCTTTTTCAATTACTTGCCTACATTTTTAGTCATTATACCATGTGCTGGTGTTTAATTGTGGATTTTTTTTTTAACTTTTGTCTTTTAAAGTTTTTCATACTATGGAAAATATGAACATAAATGCTATAGTCTATTTAAAAAGGAGAAAAACTTGTTGCTAATATAAGATATGCACTCCCTCCCCAAATCAAAAGCAGTTTATTTAAGCAGGCTGAGAAATTCTCTACCTGATTAATTTCAGATCAAGTTATGGGATGTATTAGCAAAGTAAATTTTTCATGTGGCTTTCGATAATTTAAAAATATATGTACAGACAGTCCCTAACTTACAGTGAGGTTCTGTTCCATTGACTGCATTTTAAGGCAGTTCTGATGTAAGTCAAATACCTCTTTTTTCTTAGTTTTCATTATTATTGCCTTATTTTTTATTACCAGTATCTTTATAAATCTGATTTTTATTTATTTTTGGGGGTTAGAAACATTACATGTGAACTTACAGATATATTTTAGTAAATACATGTTGTTTTTGTTTGGTGCCCTTGAGTTGATTCCCACTCATAGCGACACTATGTACAACAGAAGGGCACACTGCCCAGTCCTGCGCCATCCTCACAATCATTGTTATAGTTGAGCCCATTGTTACAACCACTGTGTCAATCCATCTCATTGAGCGTCTTTCTCTTTTTTGCTGACCCTTCACTTTACCAAGCATGATGTCCTTCTCCAGAGGCTGGTCCTTCCTGATAACATATCCAAAGTATATGAAACATAGATTCGCTGCCCTTGCTTCTAAGCAGCATTCTAGTAGTATTTCTTCCCAGACAGATTGTTCTTTTGGAAGTCCATGGTGTATTCAATATTCTTTGCCAACACCACAATTCAAAGGTATCAATTCTTCTTTGGTCTTCCTTATTCATTGTTCACCTTTCAAGTACGTATGACGCAGTTGAAAAGACCATGGCTTGGGTCGGGCACACCTTAGTCTTCAAAGTGACATCTTTGCTTTTTACCACTTTAAAGAGGTCTTTTGCAGCACATTTGCCCAATGCAATGTATCATTTGTTTTCTTGACTGCTGCTTCCATGGGTGTGAATTGTGGATTCAAGTAAAATGAAATTCTTGACAGCTTTGATATTTTCTCCATTTATCATGATATTGCTTATTGGTCCAGCATGATCATTTTTGTTTTCTTTATGTTGAGGTGTAATCTATACCAAAGGCTGCGGTCTTTGATCTTCATCAGTAAGTGCTTCAAGCCCTGTTCAGTTTCAGCAAGCAAGGTGGTGCGTCTTCCTCATTTCTTCAGAAATCATTGTGGTGATTATTAGTCCAGTTGTGAGACATACATACGTACATAAAAAATTCACAAGTTCTAATTTTTCCTCAGATGATGAAGAGTTGGACAATGTTGGCATTTTGCCAGTTTCAGTAATAATCTCACTTGTGGCAGGTTCAGGGTCATCTGGATTATCCCTGGGAATTGTGAGAGTGTTCATATCAGAAAATTAGTGAGAGCTGTCTGTATGGTCCTTTACTTTTTTGTTGTTCATATATTTCAAGGTAACAACTCACTGCTTCCCTAATCTGCTTATCGACTTTAGCAAAATGATCGGCATTTGGGCCCATGTTTTCAAGCCCCTGATTTAATATTGAACATCTAAGAATGATTACATCAGAAAATCATGCGCTGCAACATTGTATCGTTAATGATAAGATGTACAAAAAACAGATGGTCATAAATGTGGTTCATCAGAACTTGAATACGTTATAAGTTGGGGACTACCTATATTTTTCAGCTAGAAAAAAACTTCCCTTGTTTCAAACAGAGATTTTTTTTTAATTATATGTAAATTTTGGGATCATGTAATCAGTTAGGCAAATACTCTGTTTTTCTAGACAAAGCATTTTCTTTGCCTGTCATGATTATTCTTATATTTGTTATGTCTATTTGCAGTTTTATTTTTTTTGGTCAAAGGAGAGGTTGAGTGAGAAACAGGACACTCACATAATTTAAGATCCGATATGCAAGACCCACTTCTAGCAGGAGCATATACAAAAACAGGCAATGTCCTGACTGTCTACCAAATAAGTAGGATGTCCTTCTCCAGGAGCTGGCCCCTCCTGGTGACATGTCCAAAGTACATGAGATGAAGTCATGCCATCCTCGCTTCTAAGGAGCATTCTGGCTGTACATCTTCCAAGACATATTTTCTTATTCTTCTGGCAATTCACGGTATATTCAATATTCTTTGCCAACACAATAATTTAAAGGCATCAATTCTTTTTTTTTTTTTCTGATTTCCTTATTCATTGTCTAGTTTTTGCATGCATATGAGGCAATTGAAAATCGTACCTTAGTTCTCAAGGTGACACATTTGCTTTTTAACGCTTTAAGGAATTCTTTTGCAGCAGATATGCCCAATGCAATATGTCATTTGATTTCTTGACTGATGCTTCCATGGCCGCAGATTGTGAACTGAAGTAAAATGAAATCCTTGACAACTTTGACCTTTTCTCCATTTATCATTATGTTGCTTATTGGTTCAGTTATGAAAATTTTTCTTTTCTTTATGTTAAGGTGGAACTCATACTGAAGGTTGTAGCCTTTGATCTGTATCACTAAGTGCTTCAAGTCCTCTTACCTTTCAGCAAGCAAGGTTGCGTCATCTGCATATGTTGTTACGTGCTGTTGAGTTGACTCTGGCTCATGCGGTTTCCTCCAATCCTGATGCCATGTTCTTCTCCCTATAGTCCAGCTTCTCAGATTATTTGCTGAAAGGATACAACCCTGACACACACCATTCCTGATTTTAAATCATGCAGAGATCATGTTCTGTTTGAACAACTGTCTCTTGGTCTATGTATAGGTTTCTCATGAGCACAGATGAGTGGTCTGGAATCCCATTCTTCACAATGTTATTAATAATTTGTTATGAATCATGTAGTTGAATGCCTTTGCATAATCAATAAAACACAGATAAACATCTTCCTGGTATTCTCTGCTTTCAGCCAAGATCCATCTGGCATCAGCAATGATATCCCTGGTTCCACATCCTCTTCTGAATCTGGCTTGAATTTCTGGTAGTTCCCTGTTGATGTACTGCTGCAGCCGCTTTTGAATGATCTTCAGCAAATTTACTTGGGTGTGATATTAATAATATTGTTTGATCACTTCTGCGTTCTGTTGAATCACCTTTCTTTGGAATGGGTATGAATATAACTCTCTTCCAGTTGATTGGCCAGGTAACTGTCTTCCAAATTTCTTGGCATAGGCAAGTGAGCATTTCCAGTGCTGCATCCATTTATTGAATTATCTCAATTTGTATTCTGTCAATTCCTAGAGCCTTGTTTTTCACCCATGTTTCAGAGCAGCTTGGACTTCCTCTTTCAGTACCATCAATTTTTGATCATATCCTACCTCCTGAAATGATTGAATGTTGACCAATTCTTTTCGGTACAGTGGCTCTGTGTGTTCTTCCGTCTTCTTTGATGCTTCCTGTGTCATTCAATTTTTTACCCATAGAATCTTTCAATATTGCAACTCAAGGCTTGAATTTTTTCTTTACGTCTTTCAGCTTGAGAAATGCTGAGTGTGTTCTTCCCTTTTGGTTTTCTAACTCCGGATCTTTGCAGATGTCTTTATAAGACTTTACTTTGTCTTCTCGAGCCACCCTTTGAAGTCTTCTGTTCAGCTCTTTCACTTCATCATTTCCTCATTTCGCTTTAGCTACTTTACATTCAAGAACAAATTTCAGAGTTTTTTAATATCGATTTTGATCTTTTTTTTATGTCTTTTCAATGATGTTTTGCTTTCTTCATGTATGATGTCCTTGATGTCATCCCATAGCTTGTCTCATGTTCTGTCATTAGTGTTCAGTGCATCAAATCTATTCTTGAGATAGCCTCTAAATTCAAGTGGAATATACTCCAAGTCATGCTTTAGCTCTTATGGACTTGTTTTAATTTTCTTCAGCTTCAGCTTGAATTTGCATATGAACAAGTAATGGTCTGTTCAGCTTCTCCATCGCTGTTGTCAGTTTGATTCCTGCGTATTCCATCCAGTGAGGTCCACATGTATAGTTGCCATTTATGATGTTGGAAAAAAAGGAATTTACAATGATTAAGCTGTGGATTTTGCAATATTATATCATGTGATAGCTCATATCATTTCTATCACCAAGGCCATATTTTCCAATTACTGTCCCTTCTTCATTGCTTCCAACTTTTGAATTCCAATCACCAGTAATTATCAATGCATCTTGATTGTGGTGGTGTTATTGTTACATGCTGTCGAGTCAGTTCCAACTCATAGCAACTATATACAACAGGACGAAACACTGCCTGCCTCTGTGCCATCCTTATAATCATTGCTATGCTTGAGCCCATTGTTGCAGTCTCTGTGACAATCCATCCCGTTGAGAGACTTCCTCTTTTCTGCTGACGCTGTACTTTACCAAGCATGATGCCCTTCTCCAGGGACTGATCCCTCCTAACAATATGTCCAAAGTGTGTAAGATGTAGTCTCACCAACCTTGCTTCTAAGGAACATTCTGGTTATAGTTCTTCCAAGACAGATTTGTTCATTCTTTCAGCAGTCTATGGTTTATTCAATATTCTTCGCCAACACCACAATTCAAAGGCATCAATTCTTCTTCACTCTTCCTTATTCATCATCCGGCTTTCACATGCATATGATGCAATTGAAAATATCATGTCTTGGGTCAGGTCACCTAGTCTTCAAGGTGACGTCTTTGTTTTGCAACACTTTAAAGAGGTCCTTTGCAGCAGATTTGCCCAATGCAATGCATCTTTTGATTCCTTGACTGCTACTTCCATGAGTGTTGATTGTGAATCCAAGTAAAATGAAATCCTTGGCAACTTCAGTCTTTTCTCCATTTATTGTGATGTGGTTTATGATCTCCATCAGTCGGGGGTTCAAGTCCTCTTCACTTTCAGCAAGCAAGGTTGTGTCATCTGCATAATGAAGGTTGTTAAAGAGTCTTCCTCCAATCCTGATGCTCCATTCCTCTTCGTATAGCCCAGCTTCTCAGATTATTTTCTCAACATACAGATTGAATAGGTATGGTGAAAGGATACAACGCTGATGCACACCTTTCCTGACTTTAAACCAATCAGTATCCCCTTGTTCTGTCAGAACAACTGCCTCTTGATCTATGTACAGGTTCCTCATGAACACAATTAAGTGTTTTAGATTTCCCATTCTTTGCAATGTTATCCATAATTTGTTATTATCCACACAGTTGAATGCCTTAGCATAATCAATTAAACACAGATAAACATCCTTCTGGTATTCTCTGCTTTTAGCCAGGATCCATCTAACATCTGCAATGATATCCCTGCTTCCATGTCACTTTCTGAACATGTCCTGAATTTCTGGCAGTTCCCTGTCAATATACTGCTGCATCCATTTTCAAATGATCATCAGCAAAATTTTGTTTGTGTGTGACATTAATGATATTGTTCAATAATTTCTGTAATTGCTTGGATCACCTTTCTTGGGAACAGGCATAAATGTGGATCTCTTCCAGTTGGTTGGCCAGGTAGCTGTCTTCCAAATTTCTTGTCATAGAGGAGTGAGCACTTCCAGTGCTGCATCTGTTTGTTGAAACATCTCAGTTGACATTCCATCAATTCCTGGAGCCTTGTTCTTTGCCAATGCCTTCAGTGCAGCTTGGACTTCCTCCCTCAGCACTGTTGGTTCCTGATCATATTCTACATCTTGGAATTGTTGAATGTCAACTAATTCTTTTTGGTATAATGACTCTGTGTATTCCTTCCATCTTCTTTTGATGTTTCATGCATCATTTAATATTTTCGCCATAGAATCCTTCACTATTGCAACTCAAGGCTTGAGTTTTTTCTTCAGTTCTTTTAGCTTGAGAAATACTGAGCATATTCTTCCCTTTCGGTTTTCTATCTCCCGCTCTTTGCACATGTCATTATAATACTTCACTTTGTCTTCTCAAGCTATCCTTCAGAATCTTCTGTTCAGTTCTTTTACTTCATCATTTCTTCCTTTTGCTTTAGCTGCTCAATGTTTAATTCATTTCTGAAATGCAAAAGTAGGAAATCAGTTAGCAGGGTTGTAGTAAATCTTATGGACTTGTAGATGACCTTGATTTTATTATTTGTAATTAGCTGACTATAATCTGCTAACTTCCTTACCATAATTAAAAGGGAAGGGAAGTGGAAGTTTGAACACATTTTCAGCATAAATGTGTAATAGGTGATGTGATGACTTAATGACAACAGTGATCTTGCATTAATATCATCTTAATGGGATATGTCTTTCAGCCATGTCAAAACAAGATTCGATGAGCTAATGATTCCTAGAAAAGTCTCAAATCATTATAAAAAGCTGAGTGTCCTATTTTTTCCTCCCTTTTTTTTTTTTTGATCAATCAGATGTCTACCATAGTTGTTGATAAGTGTTTTAAATAAATGTCACTGTAAACAAGTGAAGCATAAAAAGGTTAAAATTATAAAGATGTGAGTTCCAGGTAATTAATTTTTATATATCTGAGACTACTTTAAGAAGGGCAGGGATAATTAAAAGAAACTCCTGCTAATTGTAATGGAAAAGTGACTGAGATTTGAGAGGGCAATCAGTATCACATCCCTCTAAGGAATGCGTGACAACTGGAAACAGTTTTTCAGAGATGAGAACTTCCTTCTACCATATTGGAATGCCAAATAAATAGTGTTGATATAAAGTAAAATAGTTTTCTTCTTAGTACAACTGAGACTGTCCATATACCCTTTCCCACCACCCATATCCATTGCCATTGAGTTGATCCCAATTCATAGCGACCTTATGGGAACAGAGTAGAACTTCCCCTAGGGTTTCCAAGGCTGTAGCCTTTACAGAAGGACAGTGCCACATCTTTCTCCTGTAGAGCAGCTGGTGTGTTCGAACTTTGAGCTGCCTACTTTTCAGTTGCCTACTAGCAGCCAGGTGTTTAATCACTGTACCACCAAGGGTCCCACCACAGAGAATGCCAATCCAAAACTCTTTTTTTTTTTGAACTTTTACATTTCCAAAGTTATTTAATTATTAGCATAATACTATATATATAAAACCCTGGTGGCATAGTGTTTAAGAACTATGGCTGCTAACCAAAAGCTCAGCAGTTCAAATCCGCCAGGTGCTCCTTGGAAACTCTATGAGGTAGTTCTACTCTGTCTTATAGGGTCTCTATGAGTCGGAATCGACTTGATGGCAGGGGGTTTGGTATGTATATATTATTTTTAAAATCTCTATATATAGAAAGAGATTTTTAAAATAATTATTTAAAAACATATTCAGAAGTTGGAGTTGTATTAATTGTCAATATACCAGTAGAACACATTAGTATGTATTTTTTAATGGAATTTAAAGTTGAAATCATGAGATTATGCCCACAAAATCCACCCAATTTAGCATGCCCATGTTTCAATTTTTCTATTAATAGTCATTTTTGTTTTTTGTAGATTTTGCCATCTACTAATATTCATTAAAATTTTTTTTTTTTTTTTTTAAATATTCATTAACAGTGGGATGCTGTCAGGAACCAAGGGTTTCAGGAAAAAAAATTACTGGAACGAACTTAATGTTAAATGTCTTTTAAGCATTTATCTAAGTACCTTCAATTCTTTTGGAAAACAATTGCCATTGTTAAATTAATAGAGATAATAGCTTGGCTCAAATGACAAAATATAACCTGAGAAAACTTGTTTTTAGATCTATGACATAGGATCTTAAAAGACCCACCTACTACCATTAGGTTGATTCTGACTCATAGCCACCCTGCAAGAGTAGAACTGTCCCATAGGGTTTCCAAGTCTGTAATCTTTACAGGAGCAGACTACCACATCTTTCTCACATGGAGCAGCTGGTGACTTATATATATATGTTTTTAAAATAACAAGAAGGTCTAAGAACAATTGCTTTTTCACAATGTATGTAATATGTAATTGTGAAGATATAACAAGTGAGTACAGGAAGCTTGGATGAGGTAGGCTTACGTGGGGTCTCAATCTAGAAAATATTAAAGAGTATATTTGAAGAAGTAGAAAAGAGATCTTGGAGAATTTTGATCAAATAGAATGACATGAGTGAGGAAAGATACATGGTTAGAAATTCATTAACTCAAAAATATATGCACTCAATAGGTTGTCAGCCTCCTCAGGCTATACTTATAAATAAAATGATTTTGATATTTGTGCCCAAAATATAGTACTGTAGTCAACAAAAGGATTTCAAGTCTACTCCAGCTCAGCATCTCTTCAAAAGTCCCCAGGATGATGATGCCTCCAATGTGCTCTTCAATCAAGTCCAGGCCACTCCATCCTGCTGTTTGTCTTTTTTTTTCCCCCCCCATGAAATTTAAAGTCTGTGTCCTTATTGGGCTCATAATTGTCCATGAAGTTGGTAGTGAATTATGAACGGGAAAAGGAGAATTTACCAACATTCACACCCTAAGCTTAGAGGAGGTTCTTTAAAAGTACATCACAATACAGGTCAGTCATGGCTGACATTTTAAAAAGATAATATTAAAAGTTCATGGATAATGAAAAGGAAATTAAAACAAATGAAATTTTTTTTATTGCTAGGGACTGTGGCAGGGCTCAAGGAACCCAGGTGGTACAGTGGATAAGGCCTGGAAGCTGAATGAAAGGTCGGCAGTTTGAACCCATCCGGCACTTTGGAGAGAAAAATGTGGCATACTGCTTCTGTAAAGATTACAGCCTTGGAAACCCTGTGGTATGGTTCTACTCTGTCCTATAGAGTCACTAGGAGTCAGAATTAACTTGACAGCAATAGGTTTATGGCAGGGTTCACTGACTAGGAAACTCCTAAAAATTATCCTAGAGATCAGGCAAATTACTATAGTTAGATTTAGGATGAGTATAGTCACTCCTAATTTGACTGTTTTATAGGCCAATCAAGGAGCCCTGTTGGCTCAGTGGTTAAACTCTACCTTCTAACTGAAAGGTCAGCGGTTGGAACCCACCAGTGACTCCACGAGAGAAAAGACTTGGCGATTTGTTCCCATAAAGCCTAGGAAACCTGATGAGGCCATTCTTCTCTTTCCTATATAAGGTCACTATGAATCAGAATCCACTTGAGGGCACAAAGCAACAATAACTTAAGCAAATCAAGATGGATCCACACTCAAGTTTCAGTTTGGATGTCGAGGCTGATGACACTCTCCTAACCAAGAGAACTTGAGAGAAAGATCATTACTCATACAAACCCTCCTGGGGAATACTGGGTGGGAATAACCAAGTCCTGATTGGCTTGGACAAAATAAAGGGGGGGGGGTTGGGCCTTTATAGTGGCTAAGTCATGTAAGTGGAGAAAAGTTCATGTGCCTGCGGGGGAGTTTAAATTTTCCTTTGACGCCAGAGGAGAAGGTGAGATCACATACCTTCTTGTCTGTCAGCCAAGATGCAGGTTAAAGGAGGAGATGAGCTCATAACTTTCCCTATCGCTGTCCCTAGATGTGAGCCCCAAAGAAAAAAAAATAATAAATAATGACAAGGCTTAAAAAGAAGTCAACATTTTAAATACAGTAATAACAGTAGGACCAACCTCATAGGGTTGTTGTAGAGATTCAATGAGCTAAATGCAAATCAAGGACTAAAGTACAATAAGTTCTGTGTAAGTATTAGTTATTATTGTACAATCTGCCCATTCCCTTGTTTTAGGACATTTAAAATGTTTCTAATCTTTCATTAAATTAAATAAAAAATGCTATAATGTCCATTCTTATAAAAATTTTATTGTACACATATGCAAGAGTTTTTCTAGGATAGGTAGCTGTGGAATTACTGTGTCATAGTGTATTTACATCTTCAAATGTATTATATATTGTCACTTTTTTGCCCAAATTGCTATCTACTCAATTTTTTTTTTTTTCATTTACTCATATCCTCACTAACAACACGTATTCAGTATTTGTAGTTATTGCTAATACGATCGGAAATAAAATGTTCGTTTTGGTGTCATAACTCACATTGCTCTTATAATTTGAATCGTTGAACACCTTTTTCTAATGTTTTTTGTCCAGTTGGGTTTTCTCTTTTGCAAATTGCCAATTCATATCCTTTTCTAATTTTTCTGTGGAAGTTTTCATATCATTTCCTTAATGATGTATTGTTTTCCATCATGTGTTCTGGACACAAATTTTTTGCTAGTTAAATATGGTAGCATTCTCTACCACCCATATACAGCTTCCTTTCCACTTTGCTTTTGATATTCTTTTGTATAGAGAAGTTTTAATCCTTTCACAGTCTTTGGGACATGTATGTCCCACGCTACACTTTCCTACCTTGGAGGTTTATTGGCAGACATTTGAGCCACTTTAGAACATTCTGGCATCGTGGCAGATAGTGTTGCAGCTATCTAAAAAGCAAGGAAGTTGGTCTGCGCCACATTTAAGTGTTGAGAGCCATAAGTATGGGGGATCCTTCTTGGAGGAAGATTTTTGTGTCTTTTGGCTTCTGTACAGCAAGAAAGGGCTTGCAAGTATGTTTACTATTTCCATTATATTATAAGGAAGTTAATTTACTTGCATTTGGAAATATTCAAGTAAATGAATTATTTTGGTGGCGAAAACAGTTTGTGATGCTTTTCCTGGACCATGGGACATATCTGCTTGCAATTGGCACTCCATATTTTCCAAATAATACATACTTACAAAGAATGATCCAGCATCCATTCCATTACATAAAAAATGGCATTGCCAAATAATTCCAAAGAGAAAATAATTCACCTATGAATCATCAAAATTATCAGTTTTTCTCTTCATGGTTTTTCTTCATTTATTATTTAAGAAACATATTTATTCACATTCCATAAAAGCAGTTCACTATATCATCTTCTAAATATTTTAAAGTTTTGCTTTTTGCATTGTGTTTTTAAGTCCATCTGGAAAAGTTTTACTTTTGTTTTGGTTTTTTGTATACTGTGTGAGGTAATATTTTTTTTCACATTAATAATTAATTGTTCCAGCTCTATTATAGTTACTCATTTCCTTTCTGATTTGTTATGCCTCTTCTGCCATAAAACGAATTCCCATGTGCTTGCTCTTTTGATTCTGAGCTTTTTTTCCCTTCAAGGGCCCGAATCTCTGTTCTGGTTTCAGTATCACATTTCACGTTTCAGTAAGAGTATTTTAGTTATAACCTATCTTACTGTGAGGAAGGATAAGTACCTGCTCTTTATTCTTTTTCAAAATGATGTTTGGTATTCTTCTACTTTAATTTTAGAGTCAGCTTGCCAAGTTCTTGAGGAGTTTTGGATGTAATGATATCACATTTAAACATTAATTATGGTGGAGAAATTACTATATTTATGACACTGAGTTTTTCCATTGATGGACTAATTTAAATATTTTTCTGTCAAGTTCTTGCATAAGATTTATACACTTATTTGCTGTATCCAGAAAAATGACATGTTGCAGTGTTTACAAGCACATACTAGGTATGCAGATTGTTGCATTTGAATTCCTGTTCTGCAGTTCACTAACTCCTTACCTCTGTGTTTCAGTTACCTCATCAATGAAATGGAAACAATCAAATAAAAATAGCTTTCACATCATAGCATTGCTAGGAAGATTAAATGACCTAACATTTGTAAAATCCTTCAGCATCTAACGTATACTAAGCACTTCGTTAGTGCGTTTTAAATTAAGAAAAAGCCTATTTGTGTTGGTTGTTGCAGTCATGGAAATGTTGGTGGCTTTTACATGTTAATCTTTTCACCATTCTTGTTCATCTCTCTCTTTGACTGTAATAGTTATAGTTTCTTTTGTAATCTGTATGTATACAATCTTATTGCCTCTAAATAATGAAATTTTAAATTTTCTTTATATTCCATATGCCTTTTATTTCTTTTTATTACTCAGATCTCTAATACTCTACAATCTGAAAAGAAGTCATGTTGCCAGCTGTCTTTGTCTTGTTCTTTATTTTAAGGGAATGTTTATAGTATTTATTAAATATTATATTTACTGTGTTGCATTTTTAGACATACCATTAAGCAAATTAAGTTCCATTTATTTCTCTTTTGATAAGATGTTATATCATGTTAAAATTTGTTCTGTCTTTATTGTGAAGGTTGTGTGATTTAGACCCTTTTTTCTGTCAATATGTTTAAATACAGTAACACTTTTTAAGGTATTAACATACTTCCCATTCAGAGGATAAAAAATGTTTAGTGATGGTGACTGCTTCTATACACAAAAACACACACACATGCACGCACACACACTCTGGCACACGCACACATACAAATACACTCGAATTCAGTTTACAAATATTTTATTAAAAATTTTGTAGAAATGAAATGAGATTGGCCCATACTTTAATTTTTTTTAATATGTAGTTTAGGTTTAGAATCAAAGGAATGCATGCCTGTATATATATATACATCAAACAGTGCTGGCTGCTCACTATGCCCCAGACCCTAATTAGGCCTTGGGCATACATCAGTGAGAAGAAAACAACAGTCTTCCCTTTCATTGAGCTAATATTTTATGAGAGGGAATAGAAAATACACATGAATATACATAAATTATCTACAGTAGAAAAGGAAAATGCTATACAAAACATTGGACAGGCTAAGGGGGATTGAAAGTACTGGGGAAAATATTAGAATACTAAATAAGAGGTCATGATAAGCCTCTTTGAAAAAGTAATATTCAAACAAATATTGGAGAAGGAAGGAAAAGTGTGTTCCTGAGGTAATTGTCAGGGACAGCGCTCTGAGTCAGGAGTGTGACTGGTGTGTTCTATACTTGAAGCAGTTAAAATTAGAGAGTTCTTTTTTAAAGTGTGATTTGCAGTCACCTGCAAAATTATCTAGGCCTTTTTTTTTTTTTTTTTTTTATTCTTAGGAATTGATGAATACTCGTCTATCTTTTTCTTTTACTTTTTTGGTAATGCCATATGTATATTACTATTTTTTTCTTTTTAAAAATGCTTCTTAAGTCATATTTATTCAAATGTTTTTTAATAAAAAGTGTTCCTTTTATCTATATATTCACAATTAGGTTAGAGATCACTTTTTCTTACTTAAATCTTAGTTAGAGCCCTCTTTTCATTCATTTTATTTCTTCCTTCTCTCTCTCTTTTCTTACCATAAGATTTTCCTTTGTCGTCCTAGGTTTAAAGCAGCTTTTTATTTCTTGATATTGCTTTGACTTCCTCTCTATATGGAAATTCTATAACTACACCATTTATTCCCCCTTTTTTGTTATGAAGTTGTCATTGTTTACAGGTTGACATCTCTGGTTCCCTGTTTTCAGTCTTTTAGCTTTGTTTTGTTTTTAAGAAATCTTTTTCTGAGTCGGTAGCTAGCTGATGCTGTCATGTGTCTTAATCTCAAGATATTGTCTTATGTTTTTGGTTCTTTGACTTAATATTTCTCCTAAGGTTTTTTTTTTATAAATTCCCTTAATTTTGGTTTGTCTGGAAATGTCCTAATTTTGCCCTCATATTTGAGGGACAATTTTGCTGTGTATATAATTCTTGTTTGGCAGTTTTTTTCCTTTCAGGGTTTTCTGTATTTCAGCCCATTGCCTTCTTGCTTACATGGTTTCTGCCAAGAAGTGAGAGCTTATTCCTGCTGGTTCCCCTTTTTAGGCTATCTTTCAGTATTCCCTAGCTGCTCTCCGGAGCCTTTGTCTTTGGTTTTGAAGAGTTTGATTGTCTTGGTGATTTTTTTTTTTTTTTTTTGGATCTATCCTGTATGGGGTTCATTGTGCTTCTTGGATGGAAATTTTCTTATCTTTCAAGATATTAGCAAAGTTTTCTGCCAGTAACTCTTCAAATATTCTTTCTGTGTTTTTTATTGTCTCCTTGTGTTCTGAGACTCAGATCATACATAGATTATTCCTCTTGATAGTGTCCCACATAACTCTTAGGCTTTCTTCATTTTTCTTCACTCTTAGTTCTGATTGTTCCTCAAACAAGTAACTGTCAAGGGTCTTGTCCTTTATTTCACTGATTCTGTCTTCTGTTGCTTCAGTTCTGCTCCTATGTCCTTCCACTGAGCTGTGTATTTCTGAGATGTTGTTGTTAATCTTCTGGATTTCTCATTGCTGTTTTTGTATGGTTTCTAATGATCTATTTTGCCATTTTGTTTTTGTATTGTTTTCCTGAGTTCTTCTAGTGTTTTGTCTGTGCTTTCCTTGATTTTGTCTGTTTTCCTTGGTTTTGTATATGTTTTTCTTGATCTCTTGGAGGGCTCTATATATAAGTCTTTTGAATTCCTTATCCTGTTGTTCAATTACCTCTTCTTCCTCAGTGGGCTTTTCTGGTTCTTTACCTTGGTCATTTGCAAGAGCAATCTTGTCTTGCTTCTTTAGATGATTTGGTATTGTCTGTTGTCTCTGAGGCATTAAAGTGTCATTATATTTATTTATTAATTGTATATTTGTTTGCTACAGCCTGATTTTTTGTTTTGTCTTGTTTTGATGTATCTGGGAAGGTGGTGCATGCTTGCTACTCAGGTTGGTAGTCTGACTGCACTTGAACCACATGTTTCTGCGTGGGTGTAGCAGCAGCCAGATGTGTGGTTGCAGATCTCTGTTTTCTGGTGTTGTTTCATAGCTGAGAATGGTCTGGGTGAAACTGGCTGCTGTTTGTTGTCTGTCAAGTGGTGCAGGAGCAGGGAGTGGTCCTTGCCGAGTGGGTGGGTTGGCAGGTGTGGTGGGTGCATTCCGCAAGCAGGCTTGTCATGACTCACCTTGTAAGGGGAATGGGTAAGGAGCAAGTGGCAGGTGGGTTTTGCCTCAAGGTGAGCAAAGGGAGGGAGGGGCAGCAGTGGGCAGACCTGGGCACAGTCGCACCACTGGTGCCTCTTGCCAGGCAAGCAGAGGGGGATGAGAGCAATTGGACAGTGCACATATGGTCATGACACATGTGCCTCTAGCTAGTCAGAGGGCGTGTGGAGGAGCAGCAGGTGGGCGCATGTGGGGCCATAACACCTGCACCTTTTGTTGGATGTACGGGAAGGTGTGGCGGGAGCGTGCACGTGCAGTTGTGCGTCCACCACTCATGGTTGGTCTGGGCCGGATGCTGGTGCCTCTCAGCAGCCAGGGAGGGGAGAGGGAGCGGTAGATGTGTGTGTGCATGATTGTAGCACAGGCATCTCTCACCAGGTGGAGAGGGTGAGGGGAGGGGTGAACAGGTGCACCTGAAGTCACGCTGCCTGGGCGTCTTACAGACGGGGAGGAGGGGAGAGAGAGTGGAGGGTGGGTGTATGTGCGGTTGCATTTCTGCTGCCTGTCACCAGTCAGGGCTTGATGCTGGTATAGGGTAGGTATGTGCATGGGTGCTCAGTCTCTGCCACTCCATGAGACCTTCAGGGTTGTAGGTGGTGGTGGTGGTGGGTGGGTGCATGCATAAGTGCCTACTGTCATTCATCAGTTGGCCAGAAGGGGGTGGTGGATAGGACTGTGAGGGGGATGGTGGGGCTCATGTTCTGGCTCCTCGTCAAACGGGGTGTCTAGTGTATGGGGGTTCCCCACCACTTCCAATAAGGAGGGTGAGGGTCGTTAGTGGATGTGGGTGCCTGGGCCTATCCTGTCTCTTGGACCAGCAACTGGGACCTTCTCGCAACCAAGTGTGGCAGGGGTGCCATCCAGGATCCATACAGGTGGGAAACCTCCTGCTGCTACTTTGTAGCTCTACTGCCTTATGCAGGGCACTTACCCTCTTGGTCAGGGACCACCTCTTGTGAATATCTGGTTCTGGGTCTCTGCTCTCTCCCTTCTCTTGTTTCTCTCTGAGTATGTCTATATAGTTTCTCTGTCTTTTATGGGAGTGCTGTGGGGTTATCTCCATGTGTTCATCCCCCTGAGTCACTTCTGGCCTTGTTTTAAGATGGCCATGTTGATCCAGGGCAGTTGGTAGAGCCCCTCCTTTTTGTTGTACTCCATGTTCACTGCATTCACTCAATTTTTCCTTCTAGTCAGTGTTCGATTCAATTCTTTATCCTTCCTTTTTGATGTTCAGGGTTCAAGGATTGTTGTCTCCATTTGTTTCACCTAGTTTTTTGGATCTTTGCTATAAGTCCACAGTGAGGTGTGTCTGATTGATCTGCCATCTTGGTTCTGCCCTTCATTTTCTCTTTTCTTGATCATCAATCTTGTCAGAAATTTGTGTTTTTAGTGTTTTTAGACAATCATGCTTTTTACACTATTATCTCATTATTTTCTTTTTCATTTATTTCTCCTCCTATATTATTGCCACTCAATTTGTGTTTGTATTTTCTACACAATTCAGGTTTTGTTACATTCAACAGCTTTTCCTTTTTGTATGTGGTTTGTTCACTGACATTCAGTCCTAAACATAACAAGATTTTCATTGTCATTTCGTTTGAATCATGAGTTACATGTAAGTGTCTATTTTAGTTTATACACATAACAGCACTATCTGGCTCTCTATTCTTGTTGATTTCTAATTGACTTGAATTTGGTTTAGAGAATATGGTCATTTAAAATACTTTTGCTAGCCTTTAAGTATGTTGCTAAGTTCACTAATTTAATGGATTCCAAAAACGTTTATTTCACTAGCTCTGGGATGTTTTCCCTTATGCAGTATGACCTGTTCCTTTTCTGATCAATATTTTCTAAAAAGTTTTTCAAGAATAATTTTTCTTAACATTAAAAAAAGGCTCAGCTGCTAACTAAAAGGTCAACAGTTCAAATTCACCATCCACTCCTTGGAAACCCTATGAGGCAGTTCTACTCTGTCCTATAGGGTTGCTATGAGTTGGAATCAACTCAATGGCAGTGGTTAATTATAATACAATATTAAATATGATTTCATGAATATATATAAGCTGAAACTAATGATTGCTTCCATGCAACGTAGAGATCCCCTACTTGCTATACAATAGCCAAGGAAAGGACTTGATTTGGTTTTGGATGCATGAAAGTAAGAAATTATTGCAACACCTTTATCTTCCCCATTTTGGAACACCTAACTTATTTTTCAAAACTGGTTTTGTTCAATGCAGTAGAAAAATTATTTTAATTTTAGATGTCATCTTCTGTAGAGTTCTGCAGAATGTTTATTCAATTATGTCCTTTGAATGACCATTAAGTTAATTTAAAAAAACTGTCTCCTATTCCTCAAAATATTCCCTCACTCCCATACATATCCATTGTCCAAGCAAAGAACTTTAGAATCATACTATGTTTGTAATGGGTACTCTAAAATATTTTCAGAATATTTTCCAAGGGCTATACTTTGTGTATGCAGTTGCTCTTTGGAATTTTTTACAGGAGTCAATAGTCCAATTGAATGTAAATGTGGATGTGTCTTAAGATACTCAACAAAATTCCAAAACTTACTTCTATCCATAAATGTTATTTTAAGAATTAACAAATTATATTTTAAAATATTTTTACAATAATAACTTATCCATCGATTTTTACTTCAGGGATTTACCATGTCATCAAGTTACTTTATTTTATAGAAATAATTTTAATTTTTATATCAATTGCCAGAATATTAATTTAGATGACAGGTAGCTGCATATTAACAGTGATAAAAGAATATTTTTTCATGTTGTTGAAATGGCGAGAGCCTTGAATGATTTGATAGCTGTACAATTAATCAAATAATAGGCTACCTAATTGAATCTGAGTGAACTATAAATAGAAAACATATCTGTGGATAGCTGTAAACAAAATTAAAATTGTATCCTTGGTACCCCCTGGGGCCTTAAATGCCATGAAGAGCAGCAGGCATAATTTTAAATGATGATTCACTTTTCTTTCTTTCTTTTTTTTTTTTTTTTTTTGCTGCTGAGAAGGAGGTCCCAGTTGCAGGTTTTCTTTCTTACATGGGAATAAGAAGGATGCCGTCTGGCTCTAAGGATGATAATCAGATTATGCCTCTAATTTATTGTGGGTTCTCATAGTTATTTTTAGGATATTTTCTTTAAAAAAAATTATATCTTTAGTGCTCCTTGGAAATGGGGATGTGTCTTAATGTATACAATATTCTTATCAAAGCAAGGGATTTTATTTTTGTCGGCCTGTGCCTTTAGAATATTTTAAGAGGAAGATGTATGCGATATATATTATTTTACTCTGTTTCAATCACTGTCCCCATCTAATCAAATTCTAAAATGTAAACAATAGGCATGGTTGTACCCTTACATAAGGTAAGAACAAATAACAAGTATGAGAATCATTGTACTTTACTCTTGCCTCTTTTATTGATTAAGTGGGTAAATAAACATGGACTGCTAAATAATGCTAAATCCAACCCTTTACTTAAAATACAACAAAAACAAAAAACTATACCCATGCAAAAACAATGTTTGTGGTAGGAATAAGGAAATCTGATCAAAATCTAATGTGAGATGTGTATCCTGAAATGGCTGAGAAACCTTTCTTATAATTGTCAAAATTTGGGTGAACCAGTACTGGTTCACCCAAATTTTGACCATTCAGGTCTGTTCTGGTGTCACTTCCTCAGCTATGACTGAACTCAGAAAGGCCAGTTTGAAGCTGTGAGGCAATTAAATGGTGTCTAAATCGTATCCCTTTAAAATGGATCATTTGCCAACCTAGAAAAGAATTTATATTCAACTTGACTATTCAGATGCATTGAAAAGATTGCAGAACACAAAAATAAAATGCTAGGCAAGAAAATATACTTATCCAAAGGAAACACTAGAAAAATAAAAATAAATGTGGACAGAAATTATAAATAATCATAAAGATATATGCTTGGGTTAAGCATTAAACGAAGGTGCAGATGGAAGGCTTTTAAGTGGGAGTTGCATTGAAGGCTCTATCCAGGTACATTATAAGAAAGGATTCTTAGCCATTTCAGGACACACTTCTGATATTAGGCTTGAAGAATATATGAGGCTAGAGGTTTTCACATTATTTCTTTAATTAAATCTCATGTGGAATACCCAGATGCAAAGCAGATTCAAATGGAGATATTCTGGGTGAAGCAGTAGTGCCCCTCTTTCCCAACCATTATGGCTATTCTGGCTACTGAAAAAGAAATCATAGGGATTCTTGAAGAATAGTTACAAAACCAGTGACATTGGTCAATAATCTTAGATAATTGAGAGCTAATTAAAAATTCCGTATGCAGCTTCTGGTCAAATCTCTAGACAAAAACTCAACCCTCACATATCCAGGTCTGGCAGAGGGAGATAATATGTATAAAATTTTATCACAATACCTGACATACAGGATGTCCTCAGTAAATGATGTGTTCTCTCTATCTTTCTTTCTTCCTCCCTCCTTCCTTCCTTTCTCTGTCTCTCTCTCTCTCTCAAGGTAGAGTAATACAGTGGTTAAGAACTAAGCTTTTTAATAGACTTAATATGTGTCTTTTTCTGCCACTTAATATCCATAATCTTAGGCAAGTTATTATTTTTTTTCCTAACCACTCAAATTTCCAGTTATCTCGTCTACAGCGTGAGAATTACACTTCACTGGCCTATCAAATAGGTTTTATTTGAGAATTAAATGATATGATGTATGTAAACAATAGTACATAGTGACTGCATTATGGGAATGGTTGATATACTTCTGATTATTCTCACAACATAGCTAGTTGATCAACTATCAAATTCTTGATAGTATTTACACAAATATTTTGGG
Organism: Elephas maximus indicus; assembly: GCF_024166365.1. Taxonomy (NCBI): domain Eukaryota; kingdom Metazoa; phylum Chordata; class Mammalia; order Proboscidea; family Elephantidae; genus Elephas; species Elephas maximus. The sequence continues at coordinate 33,969,564 of NC_064834.1, forward strand.
ATCAGCTAATCCCAAAAAAAGTCATTGTGGACTATAATTACAGACCATTGCAGGAGAAAGGGCAATTCAACTTAATAGGAATCAGCCTTCTTCTGCACAAGAAGGCTTGGAGCCAGCTGTTCTTAAACGTAGGCCCTCTATGAGTTTGCCGCTTACTATTGCTCTGATCTCAACATGTATGTATGTTTTCTCTCAGGTCATCTGCAAGTTATGTTTCTGCTGTTTGGTACTCTCCCTGTGGTATCCCCATGGCTGCTTTCCTCGCTTTCCCCAGAACTTTGCTTAAATGTTAACTTACCGGAGTGGCTCATTGTGACCACTCTGTATAAAATAGTAATACCTCAGTTTCCAGAATGCCCTTCACTTCTTACTCTCCTTTATTTTTCCCTGGAGCACTCGTTTCCATCTGACATGTTATATGTTCATTTTTGTTTCTTTCTGACTTCACCTATAAAAATCATTAGAATGAAATCTTCATTAGTTCAGGGGCTTTGCCTGTTTTGTTTACTATTATATCCCAAGTACCTAAAAGAGTGCCTGGCACTAAGTAGGCACCAGGTAATTATTTGTTGAGTGAGTTAATGAACATAAAGAAGGGAAGGAGAGAGGAAAGTCAAAACTCTTACAATTCAATGTTTCTTGCAAAAAGATACAGTATAATTTTTAATGTATTTTTGGCCCAATAAGTAAATAATTGAGTTGTTGTGGAAAATCAGTTTTACACAATTGTCTCTAGACTATATTTAAAGATACTTTAAAAATTTTTTTTTTTTTTTTTTAACTTTAAAACAATGGAGTTACTGTGATTGAAGAAGGGTTGGGAATCTTTATAGCTTTACTCTCCCCTCCCACGTCCTCTTTCAAAGAATCCTTAGGGCTATTCTGAAAGAATAGTTGACACAATTCTGGAAGTGTTTGTTTTAAAATATTGGTAATGACGATTTACAAAATTTTAAATGTGTTTATTTATTCAATAGACAATAACTGAACACCTGCTATGTACTGTGCACTGTGTTGGTAGTGCACTGTATACAATGATAAAGGGGATAGAACCTTCTTTCTCAATGGAATAACAATCTAGTAAGAAATATAAGATCCAATGTTAGATAACTGTACAGTAACCAAGTTTATTTCATCACCACCACCTAATACAGTGTCTTAAAAGAGTTCAAAGATGGAAAGAACACTTTGGAGATAAGCTGTGCAATAATTCACTTCAAGTAATTTCTATTTTATAATCATGGGCAATAATGAATATTTGCAAATTTATTATGTATACCATTAAAAATATCTCTAGAAAATTTTGAATTCAAAAAAATATTTTTGAGCCCCTATCCTTAAGATCGGAGCCCTGGTTGTGCAGTCATTAAGCACATGGCGGCTAACTGAAAGGTCGGCGTTTAAACCCACCAGCCACTCCAGGGAAGAATCCATAAAGGTTTACAGCCTTGGAAAATCTGTGGGGTGGTTGTACTCTGTCCTATGGGATCCTGATGAGTCAGAATCAACTCAACGGCATTTTTTTTTTTTTGTCCTTAACATCAAGCAGTTCTCCAAAAATAGCTGATTGTAGGTTTGTTAAAAAGAGAAATGTAACATTTATAAGTAACACCATAAAAAAAAAACATAGTTAAGTGGAAAGAAAACTAAAGAAATGGCAGAAGGCTGCTTTTTTGTAGGAAAAATGAAATGTCAAAGAGAAAATTTTTACGGTTCTTTAATCACGATCATCAAATTGTAACAAATGGAACTCTCAAATTGAATTCCTCACTTTTGCCTGAATTTCACATGAGATTATACCTGCATACCAAGTGAAGAATCATATTTCATAATACATTTCATTTTGCTTTCAACACAGTTATTCTGTTGGAGACATTTCTGTAAAGCTTGACAGATATAAGAAAAGCAATTTAATAAACACCGTGATCAGATCCTGATGTGAAGATATTTCTTCATCTTTTCTTTTTCACTTTCAATGCCTAGAATATCATTGCTAGAATAAAGTGTGTGTTTTCCCTCTTCACTCTGATTCATTAAACTGTATTCAGTGGACTTTCCAAGGTTGTTTTGCTACACCTCACTGACCATCAATTTGTGGAAAATGTCAGCTGCTTTCGTTCAATGGAAAACACATGCTCTTTAGGAATATTGTTTCTTAAAAACACATATTGGCTTGTTTTCTTTCAGTTTCTCATTTATCCTCATTTGTTCACCTTCAGTGAAAGCTGAACATATGCTGCCTAATGAAAAATTGAACTATGTTCCTTACATATACTGCAAATTAAATTTCCATTTGCTTACTTTTTCATAATTATGGTATTGAAAGAGTACAGCTACACCTTTTACTATAAGAAAATGCCCAGCTTTACTGCAGTATATGATCTAATGATCTTTGGAAACAGAGAAAGTGTCAGGTACTATAATGTATCAAAGCAGACAGGAGATAAGAAAGTGTCAAATACTATACCACATCCAAGCAGGTAAGGAAATGTTCAGAAGAAATAAGTCACAGACCTTCCCTTGATGGTTTTGTAAAATCCTATTAATCCTTCAAGGGCTACCTTAAATTAATAAAGATTTCCTTGTTGTTATTGTTAGGTGCCACCAAGTCAGTTCCAACTCATAGCGACCCTATGTACAAACGAACAAAACACTGCCCTGTCGTCCTGCACCATCCTCGCAGTCATTGTTATGCTTGAGCCCATTGTTGCAGCCACAGGCTGTTAATCCATCTCATTGAATTCCTCTTTTTCACTGACCCTGTACTTTACCAAGCATGATGTCCTTCTCCAGGGACTGGCTCCTCCTGATAACATGTCCAAAATATGTGATATGAAGTCTCATCATCCTTGTATTTAAGGAGCATACTGGTTATACTCCTTTCAAGATAGATTAGGTCGTTCTTTTAGCAGTCCATGGTATATTCAGTATTCTTCGCCAACACCAAAATCCAAAGGCACCACTTCTTCAGTCTTCCGTATCTACTGTCCAGCTTTTGCATGCATAAGAGGCAGTTGAAAACACCATGTCTTGGGTCAGGCACACCTTAATCCTTAAAATGACATCTTTGCTTTTAAACACTTTAAAGGGGTCTCTTGCAGCAGATTTGCCCAATGCAATGTGCCCTTTGATTTCTTGATTGCTGCTTCCATGGGTGTTGATTATGGATCCAAATAAAATGAAATCCTTGACAATTTCAATCTTTTCTCCATCTATCACGATGTTGCTTATTGGTATACCAGATGAAATTTTTCTACTTTTTTTGGATTCCCTTAGAATTTTGTTTATTCTTGCAATATTAAAGACAGCCTCATTCTTGACTTTTTACTAACTAAAACATGAGTGATGAGACATCGAGACATGTCTTAAAATTTTCTCCTATGCCCCAGTATCCTGCCGTTGACTCATATAGTAGACTTCCAACAAATGTTTATTCTCCGGGTAAACCAGGTAATGAGCTACTAGGGACTATTTTCTCTTTCTCACGTACAGTCTCCTATACAATCTTCCACACTATCTCCGGGGAATCTGGGAAGCCGTAGAATGAGAACAGCAGAGCCTGCATTAGCCTAGGTTACTAAGTGACACCTTAAACTTTCTCTGAGTAAGATCTACTGTATCGAATCACTGATATTTGGATATGCATGTTTTCAGCAATTATTTTTATCTTAACTAATATGGGCAATTTATTATATGTATAGACTTAAGAAAATATACCAATGACTTTCCCCAGACCTCACCCATCTCCTTCTGGTTCCAAGGAAAAAGATCCTCAAAAGCCTGGCAACATTGAAAGATATGATATCAGTGGTTTCTTCTGGTTTGTGCCTCAGTTGGGTCAGACTTGTTATCTCAACATCCAAAACCCTGACAGATTGAATGCAGGAATTTTTCTCAGGCCCATGTCCAACACCCTGACAGGATGAATGCCATGCTAAACTTAACAATAAACAATATAGAAAGGTCTCAGGCTGTTTCCAAGGCCCAGACCATGCAAGTATCTATTCTCCTCTCTTATCCATAAGAATCAACTTCCCACGAGTTTTTGTTCTGCTCAAAGATGTTAAATAAAAAGTAGGGCAATGGTGAGAGAGAGAAGTACCTGTGGTCATTGGCATAAGGATTTCTTAGATCCATGATTAGAATAATGGTTGTAACTCTCCTTTGCTAAGTGACTTTACTTAAATAGGGAGAAAATTTAAATGCTTAGATCATTCTCTGGCTGGAAATTATTTCAACACTATGTTATTCTTTGTGTATTATTACTAATTATATATATATATTATTGTGTATATAGTTATGAGGAAGGAAATAAAAAACTACTAACATCCTACCACGCAGTGATGGTTTTTTCATTTATAAAATTGTGCCTATGCAATTCCATATTTTCCACATAATTTTACATGTTTTTTTTATTTAAATATTTTTTGTGCTGATTTTTCCTTTTTGGTTTCTACCCTCCTCCCTTTGCCTCTTTCCCAGACTGACTCTTATGCATTCCAATTTTCAATTCTTAATATTTATATAATCAAAAATAAACAAGTGTGTGTGTTTCATAAATTATTTTATAAAACTAATTTGGTGTTTTGCTTTTGTTTGTTAAAAATACCTGTAGCAAAGTCCTAGAAGTCCTCGAGTGTAGATCTAATACATTTTTAAATAACTGCATCCTTTAAATCTAAAAATATAATAAATCTGAGCATCTTTTAGAATACTTATAGACTATGTGGACTTGTCTATTCCTATGTTATGGCCATTTTTTAGGAATTGGTCATTTACTTTTTCTTGTCAATTTGGAGTATATCATTAATAGTTGAATAGGTATTATAAGGTCACTATGAATCGGAACCAACTCAACGGCACGTAACAACAACAACATAGGTAATAGACTTTATTCTGATGAATGACAGTATTTTCTCCTAATATTTCATTTATTCACTGATTTTATTAATGATATATTTTGATGTAATTGAAAAAGGCTTGCATCTTTTTAAATAGCTAGTAGTTATCCTACCTTGTTTAAGGTCTCCTAGACTTCATGATTTATGTATAGTTTTCTACACTGCCTTCCAAAATTTTATTGCCATCCCACCGCCCCTGCCTTCTGCCACATGGTTTTTAAAAATTTTATAGATTTTGCATCTCTAAATCTAAGATCACAATATGGTAAATATTTATTTAGAAAACATGTTTATGAATAAAATAACTGCTTAAAATTATGAAGGTTAACTGTCAAGCCAACAGCAGACATCACTGTAAACAAGAAAACCAAAAGCCATTTAAAAATATAAAGATGAACACAATGGTACTCACTAAAACCATGACTACAAATGTTTGGGAAGTTCACGTTAAATTTACTGAGATGAAAACATAGAAAATAATTGTTTCAAATTTTTAAAAGAAGAAGCATATTTTGGCAATGATGTGATGTTCTACTCCCAAATTAAAAAAAAAAAAAAATTACTAAAAAAGACTAAACTGCCTCGCCTAAGAACTGAATATGTATAAATATTCTAATTATAATAGTGATAAAACTATAATAAATTTTAACAGATAAAACTAGGTTATCTGATATTTATTATAGTTAAAATATTCTTTTATCCTTCAATATTTATTTAAAAATTTATTGTGGTTTTATTTTACTTATGAGAAATACTGTCATTGTCATTACCCTAAGCAATAATTCCCCCAAATGAATCAAAGCTTATGATTTATGTATTTCCTGCAATCTCCCTTGCTTAAAGTGACATGAATTTAGCAGCCATGTTCCTGACATTATCATAGAAAGCCTATTTTAATACTTAAAATTCTTGGAGAGTTGTTATTCTAGATTAAAATACAGAAGTAATTATAATTTCCTTGATCTTTTCTGAAAAAGGTCTAAGCCTTTTATTTATCATCCCTTAGCCAGGGAATACTACAAAGTGGAAGAATTTATAAGAATCAAACATAGAAAATGAGTTGCTGGGATAAAACTATGCCTAAATCCTACAATCTTCCCTGTGGTTGTTAGACACCATCGAGTCAGTTCAAACTCCTAGCGACCCTATGTACAACAGAACCGAACAGTGCTCAGTCCTGCGCCATTCCCACAATCCTTGCTATGTTTGAGGCCATTGTTGCAGCCACTCTGTCAATCCATCTCATTGAGGCTCCTCTTCTTTTTTCTGACCCTCTATGTTACCAAGCATGATGTCCAGGAACTTGTCCCTCTTGATAACTTGTCCAAACTACGTGAGATGAAGTCTCACCATCCTCGCTTCTAAGGAGCATTCTGATTGTACTTCTTCCAAGACAGATTTGCTTTCAGAAAGACCCTGGAGGAGAATAAATCCATGTTAATCTAGCAATTTCCTGGTCCATTTCACTTGGATTTTTTAAGCAGCCCACCACATTAAAAACAAACTGTGAAAAATATAATAAAAATTTGCTGTAGGTTTCTGAACTTTCTGTACCATGTTGTTCATTATAATTTCTTCTCATCTCTCTGTGCTGCCACCACAAACAAGATGCATCCTGATTCTGAACTCGTTCAGGGCCCTCAGGACACAGCTCCAGTTAGACCTTAGACAACCTCTGACAGGGGCAAATAGATGTTTGCTAATAACAGAATTCAATACATTGCCAGGAGAACCAGTGTTGAAAGCAATTTATTTTCCAAGACTGTGGCCTATTTAGACTAGGCCTGTTGAATGCTTGAGGTTTGTTATTTTCTCAAAGTGAAACTTTGAACCCTCCTGCAGCATTCCATTATGGTGAAGATTACTTTTAAAGTAATTCTAGGTCACTGTCCCCTCAGATGTAGAAGTTCTATAATTTTTCAAGAAGCTTTTTTTTATAATGCATGCATTTTTATAAGACTGAACACTGAATAAGAAAGTTTTAAAGGATACATGGTAGAAGAAAAGTGTCATTTAAATGATTCACATTGAAGAGCATACATTTCTTATTTTCAGATGAAATAAAATGGAAAATAAAGATGTGGTTTTTAATATTTTATATCAAGATTTTATATTGGAAGCTACAGCATTAAGATCGATCTTTCATAGTATTTATTTGCTAGGTAAGATTTTTTATAGTTATTATAATTATTCAACAATATTGTTCCTTTCAGTTTTGGGACTTTAGTCGTGTTGGCCATTATGATTTTATTGTATTTCTTTCTTCTTATCAAATTATTCCATTTTTATGTGGAAAATAATTAAATGTGAACACAAGTATTCAAAAATAAATTCAAGGAGGACCTGTGTTTTCACTCTATGTACATAGATTATCCTTACATGAAGAGCTCTGGACTTATTTCCATTGTACTTATGGTTCTGCCCTTAATCTTGTGTCATAATATGATTCTGCTTGCCCGAAAGCAGTCATTTATATTTAAGATTAGTTTGGGAGTTTTCTCCAGTTGAAACTGTCGCTTGATCCACTTCGGTAGCAGGAATAGCAAATGTTTAGTTTCATGGTCTTTCTATACCTAGTGGATTATTCCTATAATAATCACTGTTTTTTTTTCTTTTCTCCCCTTATCTCTTTTATTTCTAAGTGAATTTTGTTCTACAGCAAAAATGATATGTCTTCCCTTCCTTGACTATCCACATTTTTTTCTTCCATCAGGAAAACAAATTCTGTTTTCAAACAAGAACAAGACATCAATCTAATTCACTCTTTGACCTTCAGCTTCCCCTTGGCTATGCAGGATTTACTGTATCCAAGCAACCCCATCTCCAGTTTTTCATCATGGGCAGAAATGGCTCTGAAATATTTGGTAAAAATCAGAGCACAGAAAGTTGTTACAAAAAAGAAAAAGCTCCCTGTGAGAATTTACCAATTCACCAATTACCTTTTACAGGTGAAACATTTGAGATTGTTTTAATATTTAGGCTTTTTTTTTTTTTTTAATATTGAACAGGTGCCATCTGATAGGTCAGTTGAATGTGCACTAGGTCAGGCCTCCTGAGCAGGTATGCATATATAAGCAGTTCATTAGCACTTTTTATTTATTACCTTTACATATAAAATGGGCACATATGGATTTCTTCCCGTGTGAAATCACTTTGGCATGCATGTTGTTAAAAAAATGCTTCTATTGAATGATTTTATTTTTTAAATCTGTGTTTAAATATATTTGTATGACATTTCTCTTTATTCCAGTGTTTTATTAGAAGATACTGAAGGCATATGTACACACCCCTGACCATCCTTCACACAACCTCACTAGTTTTCTTAATTGAAGAAGTTGATCTATGATGTTTTCAGCAAGCTAAATGCCATCAAATATTATGCATGCTGTCATGGGTTTTTTGTTTGCTTATTTTTTGCTCCTCATTTGGCCTAATTTTCCCAATTGAGAGTAGTTTTTTATTTCATAAAAATAAACATAAACAAATGAGGATAGTATTTTGCAGAATCTCTATCTCCTTTATCTTGCAACTGGATTTTTCCTTTGAGATGTCATTTTGACTTTCCCTGTAAAACATGGGACAATTCTCTGTACCTCACACTGCTGCTGTGAGGCTCAAATAAAATAACGTATACAATAGACTGTGCAACCCTGCAGAAATATAAAGTGATATTCTTATTAGTGAGGTTCGTAATGATCACCTCACCCTCTGATTAATTCAATAGAAAGTCAGCTCCACATGGTATGCACTCTTTTAAATTATTAGCTGTATTATATATTAATTAATCTCATCTAATAATTATACTTTAAAGTCCTTGACAAGAGAAATCTTGTCTTATTTGTCTTAATAACCTAAAAAAGAATCAGTTCTTCAGTGATGGTAGATAGAAGATAGATAGACAGACAGATAGACAGATAGATAGATAGATGAACTTTTATTGCAAGATGATATTTTGGGTGGTAGGGATAGTGCAACTGTGATCCTATGCTTTTAGTAGCTTATAATATAGCATAGGGAAACAAAATTAAAATATCAGGAACTGATACATACTGTGAAGGAAACGACAAAGTAATATTAATATGAATGAATGAAGTAGTTGTATTAGCTAAAGTGGTCAGGAAAAGTCTTTGGTAGGAGGTAGCATTTGAGTTGAGACTGGAGTAATGAGAAGGAAGGCTAAAAAAATAGCAAATGCAAAATTCCCAGAGAAGGAAATGTTTGGCGTGTCGTAATTAGAAAAAAAAAAAAAAAAGAAGAAAGCCAGAGAAAGAAAATTGAAGTGCAGGGAATAAGAAACACAGTATTGGAGGTGTGTTTGGGCTGTCAGTGAAGACCCAGGATATACTAGTTTTACCTGTATAATTGTGGAAGTAAAAGGATTGAAAAAGCACCAATTTTAAAGTCAGATTTTGATTCAAACTGTACCACTTTTTGCTTGAGACTCTTGACAAGCTTCTTAGCAATGGAATTGTAAAAATTAAATGTACAGTACCAGGTACAAGTAGAAGATCAATAAATGTTAGTCTACTTCCCATCTTTTCACCTTCTTTCAATATGTAGTTGTTAGTTAATTGATTAGTACAACCTATCTCAAATGTTTTCTGAGTAAGTACTCCCACTCCTCACTTATTGACGTGGTTCGGTTCCAAAGACCAGGGCCTTATGCAAAAATAGGCATTATGCAAAAGTGGAGGAAGATCACTTCAGATCACAATATATTATATGGGACATGTATATCCCTCTGGACCTGAGAAGCAGAAAATGTAGGTGGGCACTATATGTCCCATTGGTCATGAAAGGTTTACTGCCAGATGTATGTCATTAATGCACAAAATAGTAGATGTTTTTTTATTATTGTAGTAAATGCAAAATGTTGGATAATAAGATAGTTGATAAGTGAGGAGTAGGTATAAAACCAACCATGTGATTACCTTTCAACTTTAAATCACTAACTCACTGATTTAATATTCTTGTTCATTAGATCATTGTAGAGTAGTTCAAATTATTTCCCATTTAAACTCCACTTTTTCTCTATATTTAATTGCTAGCTTACTTACTATTGTGCTTGTTCACAAATTAACTGAATTCAATTTTAAAATAACATGTGCATTCAGTTAAGTTGTGGGTCTTTGGGTCTCTTATTATACTTTTATACTAGTCTGAAATACTTTAAACTGGTGTTTTGGGGTATAATCTTAGTAATAGGAATTTGAAAATAGCCTGCCCAATTATTGAAATTACTATTCAAATTTTGAAATTTGGAAACATTTCATTACAAGAGTACTATCATAGTTTTCAACAGTAAGAACTCAAAACAACACCTAAGGAAGTTCTAAGTAGTGAGAGTTGAACAGTACAGTATAAGTTCAATAGCAACTTAATGAATCATTTTAGCAAATTTACACAGGAAGTAATGTGTATGTGCTACGGCCTTTGCAAGACTGAATATCGTCTTTCTCTTTTTGAAGGAAAAAGGGGGTGAGGGTGTGTGGAGAAAGAGTGAAACTCTAGTCCAAGAAGAGGAAACGTTTCTCAAAAAGGGGTAGAAGGGTATAACATGATTGTGTAAATCTTTATCATACAGAAAAATTTCCTGAATTGTTTGTTCAAAATGCAGATTACCTAGAGTTTCCCTCATGTTATGATTATATATGTTTTCTGTAATCAGGTTCAAGAGTTGTAAATTTTTAGGTAATGCTTCTGATGCAAGTGCACTGGGACCCACACTGTAAAAAAATGTGATTATCAATATATTTGGAAATAAGTAAAATTTTTTTTTTTTTTTTTTTTTTTTTTTTTTTTTTTATGTAGAAGACTTGCTACCAGTGCAGGAGAGTGAGAGGTGAAGAAACTATTACATTGAACTTCTGAAGAAAAATTTAGCAGACATTTCTAGAGACCTTGTAGACAAATATCAAAAATGCCATTTCAAAAAGATTTATGAAGCATCTACCAGTAGTACCCTGCGGGCATCAGTATCAGAGTTATCAACAGCTCCCGTGTTGTGGTGTAAAGTTGTAGGCTCTATTGCAAAGACGAAATAGAAGTTGGAAAACTAGCCTGGGTCATACTTCTTGTAAACATTAAAACCAAAGTGTTTCAGTTTGCCTTCTGTAAGAACAATCAAATCTCCTAGGGCTTTTCAATATGCTGGAGGATTTAAATGTTGCTATGTTTTAGTATTTGGGAAGATTCCATTCTCTTTGTGACTCGCTAACTATGGGAGTTGGATAAGAGTGCACGGGAAACTATTTTACAGGTGGTTCTTATAGATGCTCCACCAAGTGTTTTATAATGTTTGGTGAGGCAGACACAATCCCACCAAGCCCATCCATCAACAAATGAAGATTATTTCTGTTCCCCTCATTTTCTCAGGGAATTCAGGAGAAGTAAACTCCATAAAACATCAGAACTTTATGTTACTAGCGTATCCTTATATACATTTTCATTTTAGTGTCGTTGCTTTATCAATGTTCTATTTGTCAAGGGAAGACTTGCATAATCTCTGCAAGTTCTCCCTGCTGTTTAAGTCATGCAGGATAACTCTGGTGTAAGACAGTGTGTCCTGTTAGTAACAAGAAGATGCTTCTTGTTCTTCAAAATACTTTCAATAACAAGAAACAGATCAAAAGCTTAAGTTATGTTGTGTTCCAAATCAACAACCAGTAGGATAAGTTCAGTGATTTCAATGCCTGGTATATAATATACATAATGATTCTCGTTATCCAAAATGATTTATTTATACTCTCCATTTTGTTAATTACAGGAATATTTCCACAAAGCAAAATGGGGATGCTAGTGGTACTCTGTCCTGTAGGGTCACTATGAGTTGGAATCAACTCGAAGGCAGTGGGTTTTGGTTTAGTGATATCACTGTTGTTGTTAGGTGCTGTCGAGTTGGCTCTGACCTGTAGCGACCACCTATGTACAACAGAAGGAAACACTGCCCAGTCCTGCACCATCCTCACAATCGTTGTTATGCTTGAGCCCATTATTGCACCACTGTGCCAGTCCATCTTGTTGAAGGTCTTTCCTCCTTTTTTCTTATCCTCTGCCTTGCCAAGCATGATTCCTTCTCCAGGGACTCTTCCTTCCTGATAACATGTCCAAAGTACGTGAAACGAAGTTTTGCCATCTTTACTTCTAAGGAGCATTCTGACTGTACTTCTTCCAAGACAGATTTGTTTGTTCTTCTGGCAGTCCACGGTGTATTCAATACTCTTTGCCAACACTATGATTCAGAAACTTCAATTCTTCTTTGACCTTTCTTATTCATTCATTGTTCAGCTTTCACGTGCATATGAAGCAATTGAAAATACCAATAGTTGGGTCAGGTGCATCTTAGTCCTCTGTCTTAGTTATCTATTGGTGCTATAACAGAAATACCACAAGTGGATGGTTTTAACAAGAAAAATTAATTCTCTCGCAGTCTAGGAGGCTAGAAGCCTGAATTCAGGGTGCCAGCTACAGGGAAAGGCTTTCTCTCTCTGTCAGCTCTGGAGGAAAACACTTGTCATCAATCTTCCCCTGGTCTAAGAGCTTCTCAGAGCAAGGACCCCAGGTCCAAAGGACACACTTCCTCTCGGTTCTTCATTCTTGATGACATGAGGTCCCTCTCCTTTCTGCTCCATTCACTCTTTTATATCTCAGAAGAGACTGACTCAACCTACAGCCTAATCCTGTAGATTGAATCTTGCCTCATTAACATAACTGCCTCTAATCCTGCCTCATTAACATCATAGAGGTAGGATTTATAACACATAGGAAAATCACATCAGATCACAAAATGGTAGACAGCCACACAAAACTGGGAATCATGGCCTAGCTAAGTTGGTACACATTTCTGGGGGACACAATTCAATCCATAACATCCTCAAAGTGACATCTGCTTTTTAACACCCTAAAGAGGTCTTTTCCAGGAAATTTGTCCAATGCAACATGTCGTTTGATTTCCTGACTGCTGCTCCCATGGGCGCTGATTGTGAATCCAAGTAAAATGAAATCTTTGAAAACTTCAATCTTTTCTCCATTTATCGTGATGTTGCTTATAGGTCCAGTTGTGAGGATTTTTGTTTCCTTTATGTTGAGGTGCAATCCATACTGAAGGATGTGGTCTATGATCTTCATCAGTTAGTGCTTCAAGTCCTCTTCATACTCAGCAAGCAAGATTGTATCATCTGCATATCTCAGGTTGTTAAGATTTCTTCCTCCAGTTCTGATACTGAGTTCTTCATATAGTCCAGCTTCTCGGATTATTTGCTGTGCATACAGATTGATAAGAATGATGAAAGAATACAACCCTGATGCACACCTTTCCTGGCTTTAAACCACGTAGTACCCCTTTGTTCTTTTCAAACGGATACCTCTTGGTCTATGCGCAGGTTCCTCGTGAGCACAATTAAGTGTTCTGGAATTTCCATTCTTCACAATGTTATACAAAATTTGGTATTATCCACACAGTCAAATGCCTTTGCATAGTCAATAAAACACAAGTGAACATTTTTCTGGTATTCTCTAATTTCAGCCAAGATCCATCTGACATCAACAATTATACCCCTTATTCCACATCCTCTTCTGAATATGGCTTAAACTTCTGACAGTTTCCTGTCAATATACTGCTGCAATCACTTCTGAATGATCTTCAGGAAAATTTTACTTGTGTGTAATATTAATGATATTGTTCAATAATTTCCACATTCTCTTGGATCACCTTTCTTTGAAACGGGCACAAATATGGATTTCTTCCAGTCACTTGGCCTGGAAGCTGTCTTCAAAATTTCTTGACATAGATGAGTGAGCACCTCCAGCACTGCATCTGTTGGAACATTTCGATTGGTATTCACTCAATTCCTGGAGCTTTTTTTTTTTTTTTTTGTCATTCCTTTCAGTATAACCTGGACTTCTCCCTTCAGTACTGTCGGTTCTTGATCAGATACTACCTCATGAAATGGATGAATGTCAACCAATTTTTTTGGCACAGTGACTCTGTGTATTCCTTCCATCTTTTTTTGATACTTCCTGCATCTGTTGATATTTTCCCTGTAGAATCCTTCAAAATTGCAACTCAAGGCTTGAATTTTTTTCTTCAGTTCTTTTGGCTTGAGAAATGCTGAGTATGTTCTTCACTTTTGGTTTTCTAACTCCAGGTCTTTGCAGATTTCATTATAATACTTTGTCTTCTCAAGCCTTCCTTTGTAATCTTCTGATCATCTGTTTTACTTCATTACTTCTTCTTTTTGCTTTAGCTACTCTGCATTCAAGTTCAAGTTTCAGAGTGTCTTCTGACATCCATTTTGGTCTTTTCTTTCTTTCTTTTTAATGGCCTTTTGCTTTCTTCATGTATGATGTCCTTAATGTCATTCCACAAATTCTCTAGTCTTCAGTCATTAGTGTTCAATGTGTCAAATCCACTCTTGAGATGGTCTCTAAATTCAGTTAGGATATACACAAGGTCATATTTTGGCCCTTGTGGACTTGTTCTAATTTTCTTCAGCTTCAATTTGAATTTGCCTATGAGCAACTGATCATTTCTCCTTCAGTCCCTGGCCTTGTTCTGACTGATGATACTGGGCTCTTCCATCGTCTCTTTTTTCTAATGTAGTTGATTTGATTCCTGTATATTCCATCATGTGAAGTCCATGTGTGTCATTGCCATTTATATTGTTAAAAAAGGGTATTTTTAATGAAAAAGTAATTGGCCTTGCAAAATTCTATCATGTGATCCCCAGCATCATTTCTATCACCAAGCCCATATTTTCCAACTACCAATCCTTCTTCATTTTCAACTTTCACATTCCAATTACCAGGAATTATCAATGCATCTTGGTGGCACATTTGATCAATTTTAGACTTCAGAAGTTTGTAAAAACCTTCAGTTTCCTCATTTTTGGCATTAGTGGTTGGTGCATAAATCTGCATAATAGTTGTATTAACTTGTCTTCTTTGTAGGCATGTGGATATTTTCCTATCACTGATAGCATTGTGCTTCAGTATAGATCTTGAAATATTCTTTTTGATGATGAATGTGGTGCCATTCCTCTTCAATTTATCATTCCTAGCATAGTAGACTATAACAAACCAAACCAAATCCAGTGCCATTGAGTCGATTCCAACTCATAGTGACTCTATAGGACAGAATAGAGTTTCCAAGGAGCGCCTGGCAGATTCAAACTGCTGACTATTTGGTTAGCAGCTGTAGTACTTAACCACTACACCACCAGCGTTTCCAAGTAGACTGTATGATTGTCCAATTCAAAATGGCCAATACCAGTCCATTTCAGCTCACTAACACCTAAGATATTGATCTTTATGTGTTCCATTTCAGTTTTGACAACTTCAGTTTTGCTAGATTCATACCTTGTTCATTCTATATTCTAATTCTTAATGGACGTTTCTTCTAATTTTGAGTTGTGCCACATCAGCAAATGAAGGTCTCAAAAACTTTACTCCATCTACGTCATAAAGGTTGACTCTACTTTGCAGAGGCAGCTGCTCTTCCCCAGTCGTATTTTGAGTGCCTTCCAGCCTGTGAGGCTCATCTTCACCACTATACTAGACAGTGTTCCCCTGCTACTCATAAGGTTTTCACTGGCTAGTTTTTTTCAGAAGTGAACCATCAAGTCCTTCTTCCTAGCCTGTCTTAGTCTGGAAGCTATGCTGAAACCTGTTCACCACGGGTGACCTGCTGGTATTTGAAATATCACTGGCATAGCTTCTAGCGACACAGGAACACACAAGCCACCACAGCCCAACAAACTGACAGACACATGATATTATTACTGATAGTATCTGTTTCCTAAAGCTGATGTATATTGGTTCTATTTTTAATAATTTCAATGTATCAAATAAAATAAAGCTGGAAATGACATTATTAATATCTTATTCACTAAACTAGTATTAAATAACTATTTGGGCTATTAAAATTGCATTTGATATTGTATAATCCTAGCCAAATAAGAAAAAATACTAAAACAATATTTTTCAAACCAGTGATGAAAAACAAAATCCTTTTCATGATTTTAGTTATAGCATAATTTATCATATGCATATTTTAATATAAACCCATTGCTGTCAATTCTAAATATAAAATATTTTATTAATATTCCTAAAGTTAAAATATGTGTAAAATCAAATCACTAATAATGTTTCATCATTCATCCAGATTTATAAGATACAAAGAATAATTAAGTAATATATCTGTGTTTTCAGCTAACACCATCCCATTGCCGTCGAGTCGATTCCAACTCATAGCGACCCTATAGGACAGAGTAGCACTGCCCAGAGAGTTTCCAAGGAGTGCCTGGCGGATTCAAACTGTCAACCTCTTGGTTAACAGCCATAGCACTTAACCACTGTGCCACCAAGATTTCCTTCAGTTAACACGATAATTTATGTTTTTGAGACAGCTTCCTCTAGCAAAAGCTTATAGAAAGGAGCATATAATATGCAAATATCTGACCAGTGCTCTAATTTAGTCTTCATAACATTTAAGGGTACATAGAAAAATTTTCCTCAGCATTCATATAAGCATCTAATCATCAAATTCTTTTAGAATGAAATTTGAGATCCCCTTATAGCTCCATCCAAAATTAAAATAATTATCTTTAACAAGAGAATTTGAAAACAAGGAGTACAATTTTAGAAAGCTAAGTACTGCTGTTTATCATAGTTCATGTTTATGGCAAGGGTCAGAAATAATTCAATAAATGCTTTCCCCTGTAGTGTACTGCTCTATAATAGAAAAAGATGAGCTATGAATATGAGAGTTCTGATCAATAGTCTAATGCAGGTTAAAGCTTATTAACATAGGAATACTGAGGAAAGTACAATTATTTTTTCTACCTGGAAAAGATAGAGGAGAAAGCTTTCCTTCAGAATGCCAGTCTTATCCACATATGAAAATATAGTTTTATCTAACACCAGCTTCATTTTGTTATTTTCCCATTTATAAACCTAGAGTAGAAAGGTCTAGGTAGAAATGACAGCTACCGGTACCTGCCTTGTCTTTACCCACAGCCCTATTGAAATACTTGTGGAGACAAAAAAAAAAAAAAGAAAGAAAAAGACAGATAAGTTGCTTCAATGCTGGAGAAAAAGATTTTTTAAGTCAGCTTTGTATAGCTTTGAATGAGAGAAGGAAAAATGTATGGAAAGAATTATAAGTTGTTAGCATCCCTACCACAGAAATAGTAGGAGCCCTGGTAGTGCAGTGGTTGAAGTGCTTAGCTACTAACCAAAACGTTGGTGGTTTGAACCCACCAGCCACTCTGAGGGAGAAAGATGTGACAGTCTACTTCCATAAAGATTTACATCCTTGGAAACCATATGGGACAGTTCTACTCTGTCCTGTAAGTTATATATGAGTCAGAATGTATTTGACAGCAGGGGTTTTTATCACCACAGAAATTCTGGAACTCTGCAGTTACACAGTTAGTAGTCACCCACCTAATCTGCAGGTGTTATTGCCTAGGATAATTCGTACTATTTAACTACCATCGTGTCTTCCTAAAGTACATGTGAATCCCATGAAAAGTTACACAATATTAAGGGAGAAGAATATTTTATACTTCCATATATATTTTCAGGAAATCCTGGTGGCGTAGTGGTTAAGTGCTACGGCTGCTAACCAAAGGGTTGGCAGTTTGAATCTGCCAGGTGCTCCTTGGAAACTCTATGGGGCAGTTCTACTCCGTCCTATAGGGTCGCTATGAATCAGAATCAACTTGACGGCACCAGGTTGGGTTTTGTTTTTGGTATATATATTTTCAAGGTAGAAAAAAAAAATCGTGTTCACTAAGAGTTACTAAGTTAAACACAAATTAGCTCTGAAAACATTTTTCTGTTCCCAACAAAATTCAGGACAGAATGGAATATATAAAACAAAAGATGAAAGGTGAAATAAAGAATATGGTTAGAGAAGACAGAAGAATTCAAATAATAAAATTAGAGACTAAAGACAAAAGAATAGAACTCAAGGTGTAGGAAAGAAAAATAGTAACTGTGCCTAGCAACTAACAATAACTAATCCTCATTTAAAACTTGCTGGGAGAATTGTGTTAGTTATTTTACAAGCATTTTTTAAAAAATTATTTAATCACCAAGCTACTTGATAGAGAAGCGATGTTAGTTTCTTCCTTTTATTACCCAAGCAAAGGGCAAAGCTCACAGAAGCTAGAGAGGCTAAATAGCAGAAGAAAGGATCAGTGAAACTGAAGATAAGACAATTGAACAGATCAAGTCTAAGAAGCAGGGGGAAAAAAAAAAAGTATGAAGAAAAAGGAACAGAGCCTGAGACACTTTTGGGAGAACGTCAAGCATACCAATATACACATAATTGGAGTTCCAGAAGGAGAAGACAGAAAGCGACAGAAAAATATTTGAAGAAATAAGGATGAAAATTTCCCAAGTCTGATGAAAGAAGTGAATATACACATTCAAGAAGCTGCACGAACTCAAAACAAGATAACTAAAACAGATCCACAAAAAAATGTATTATTGTCAGAAAATATATAGACAAAAACAAGAGAGAAGAGAACTTTCACGTAAAAGATATCTTCTATAAGATTAAGAGCTAATTTCTCATAGAAACAAGGGAGGCCACTGGAGACCAGTAGAATGGCATATTTAATGTGGTTCAAGAAAAACAAAAACAAAACAGTCAACCAAGAATTTTATACAGGGCAAAACCATTCTCTAAGAGTGAAGGAAAAAATAAGACATTCTCAGATAAACAAATGCTGAAGTAGGTCATTACTAATAGACCTGCCCTACAAGAAATATTGAAGCAATTCCTTAGGCTGAAATGAAAAGACACCAGATAGTAAGCTATACCATATTTCCTTCACAAAGTCTTGTGAAATGCAAATCCTTCAAATTTGCATTATTTGGAAATTGGCTTTTGGGCACTAAATGATCTTCCTTTGATTAAAACCCTCACATCACTAGATGGTGTGGAAGAAGTCCATAGACTTGAAAATTTTGAAATATGGCCTTTGTTATTTACTCACCAAACCAAAGAAAGTAAAAATGAGTTTGACCGCCAGAGTCTTTTGTTCCTTTTCCATCTAGATATCACTTTGAGATCCCTAAGAGAGGAAGGCACATACTTCCAAGTTAACAGACCTCAAAAGGCAAAGAGATTTAAAAAATATTTTGTAGACCAGGGGGATGTTAGTAAAAGTGTTCAAATATGCAACAGAAAGGGCATTAAAATACACATTTTGAAAAGATAGTCACAGCACATAACATAAAATATGTATACCTGCAAAAAGATTCAGATACACACTGAAATAAAGAGGAGTGTGACATTAAAGGGGTCTTGAAGTTTACTCAGGAAAATAAGGGATTTTTTGGTTGTTCAGTGAGTTTTGTTTTTTTAATACGAGGTATAAAGTTCCATTGTTCATGCAGTAGCTGATGTGATTTTCATTGATCAGTTTTATGACTGTTTTGCATGTGTGCTCTTTTATCACCAGCCTTTAGAATGACAGTTATGAAAACTGTTTGGAAGACTTTGCTATGGATCCTATGTCATATATCTGTCTTGTCTAGATAAGCTTCAAATGTGTATGTAAATATTCCAGTTGTGTTTCTTCAGTGACAACATCACAAGTCCAAAGTAATTATCTTGACCTGTGCCACCCATCCTATTGTTACTCCTTTTTGAAATGTAAACATGAAGAGAATATTGCAAAATACCAGTTTTTTTTTTTTTTTTTAATATAAACTGATATTTCTGTCACTTGAGAAAAAACAAAACTAAGCAAAGAAAAACGAAATGATGTTTGTCCCCTTAAGGGACTCTGTAAGCATATGTGTCTGTATGAATATGTTTGTGAACATGTTTAATTTGTTCTTCTTTTCTGTACATATCAGTTGACTATAGAAACACACAAGAATCTGGCTGAACACTTTCAAAAGCTCCTGGGAAAATAGTACATTTACAGTATAATATGAGATGAGAATAATAATGTAAACCAACCTCTTTATCTTCTTGTAATCTAAATCTGTTTTGTTAAAATACACCTAAAAGAAGCATATAATAGATTTAAAATAGGAATTATACAGTAGGGTTTTCTTAAATCATTATTAAAAAAAGAAATATTTGACTAAGTTTAAAGAGCACATAAAAATTAATAATAATTATAAATTTAGTAAACTGGGTATTAATTATATAGTTTTCTAAAATTTCAAATCACTTTATGGTTCATGTTAGAATATTTATAGCTGATGAAACTTTTGCTATTATAGCATGACATGTGGCACAGTGGTTAAAGTGCTTAGCTGCTAGCCGAAAGGTTGATGATTTGAACCCATCTGCAGCTCCAAGGGGGGAAGATGTGGCTGTTTGCTTCCATAAAGATTTACAGCCTTGGGAACCTCACAGGGCAGTTCTACTGTGTCCTGTTATAGGGTTGCTATAGGTTGGAATCAACTCGAAGGCATCGGGTTTGGTATTGGGTTTATCCTCTTTTCAAGTACTGTAAGATTTATTATATTATTAAAACATGAACCACAAATCTATGCAAGGGTGAATATATTATAATATAAACAGAAGACTGGACATTTGAAACACTCAAAGTTAATAATTATTTAATAATTGAAGATAACATTTAAGTTTGGCTTCAATGATGGGAACATGTGGTTTTATGAATTCAGCTTACCTTTTTAGGGTTCTCTCAGAACATATTCTTTTTTGTATTTTTCATTACCAGGGAAAGACATTCTACAGACCTTTTCTGGATATCTTAGTTAACTTTAAAATTGATTGGCAAGTTCAGTGCATTACTATGTGTATGTTACTCAGATGAAGACATCACTCAAATTCTTAGTTGGAGGATGATTGCTGTTTAAACAGGGCTTTTTCTGTTATCCTTTTTTTTTTTTTTTCTTTTATCTGTATCTCAATCAATGCCAGAAGCTTTACTAATCAGTATGCAAAATATCAAAAATGAGTTTTATTAGAAAAAAATAGTGACCTATTGGCTCGTATTTTAAATGATAGATATTAGTGAACATTAGGGAAATTAAAAATATTTTAAGGTACAAGCATTGAATAAAATCAATTTAAAGATGTTGGCTCAATGTCAGCTAACAACGACCCATGCATGCAATAAAGAATCAAATTAGTCACTTACTATTCTAACATTAGGAATGATATCAAAGGCTGAATTCTATAACATATGGACTATGACTCCTATTTGCCAGATGCAAGCTGAGATGATGATACCATCCTACCACTAAAATCTCGTGGTTTCCCTTGAGTATATCTTTTAAGCAAGGCAATGATTTGAACATCTATAAGAACAGAAAGCTGAGACTTTCTTAATCTACAGAGCAAGTTTATAAGTCTTTGTTTTGTATTTGTTTGCTAATACATTTTTATTTACTATGTACATATAGCACAATTTGGACTCAAACTTGCTTTCACAACAAACTGATAATGAAGTTGCATGGGGTGTAGCTAAATCCATTCACATCAAAACTTCTTTAGTGCCTACGGTTATCTTCTCAGAAGAATACGGAAGTTGGCCATGAACATATTAACTTAGATCAGTTCAAAAAGAGAGGGCACTTCTCCAGAAAATCTAATGAATAAGTGTGAATTCCAAATGGAATAATCTTGGGTTTTATAAGCATAGAACCACATAGTATTCCTACTGGGGACATTTTTTGTTGTTATTTAATTATTTCTACGATTATTTTCACAATAAATCAAACCAAACCCAATCCATTGTGATCACATTGATTCCAACTCATAGTGACCCTACAGGACAGAGTAGAGCTGCCCCACAGAGTTTCCAAGGAGCACCTGGTGGATTCGAACTGCCAACCTTTTGGTTAGCAGCCGTAGCATTGACTACTACACCACCAGGGTTTCTGTCTTCACAAAAGGAATCTATAAAAGCACAAAACCAAACCTTTTGCCTTCGAGTCGATTCCAGCTCCTAGTGACCATATAGGACAGAGTCGAACTGCCTCATGGGGCTTCCAAGGCTGTAATGTTTATGGGAACAGACTGCCACATCTTTCTCTTGTGGAGTGGCTGGTGGGTTCTAACTGCTGATCTTTCGGTTAGCAGCTGAGAGCTTAAACACTGCACCCCCAGGGATCCCTATAGGAAACTATAAGTGGGTCTAATTTTTTTTAGGAAGTATGTCAGGAAATTTACCTCTGGCTGTTTAAACGGCAGTGAAATGCAAACCTACTATCCTATGTGCTTCTCATGTACACCAATTAGCTGGGTCGGAAGTCAGGAGATAGATCCTCTCCTCAAAGACAAATGGGAGGGCAAATAAAGCAGCTTTGCTTCAGAGGCAAGGTAGAAAGAGCCTTGCTAGTAGTGTTTGAGTGACTTTTTTTAAGTGTCTCACAAAATTCAACTTGATTAAGAAAATTTGGTAAAGTTGTCAGGTACTACACTGAGATTTATATACACGAAGAAAATATTTTCTGCCCACAAGCCAATAAGTCTATAGGTAAAGAGATAATTATAGTGCCCTGACCACCTGGCCACGGTGGAGGAAAGTTCTGATGCTTTCCATAAAGGATGCTTGAACTGCGGATGAACCATCTAATTTCTTCAGCGTACATCTCCTCTGTAATCCAGATGGAAGATACAGAAGCACTGAGAAATGAGGAAGACAGCAGAGGAATACAGAGCAATAGTGACTATCTTCTTGAGCAGAGTCTGTTCTCTAAAAGAAATTCCTGAATCGATGATATTTTCCCAAGAGCTGTGGATATTGTTCTCTTAGTAACAACTTCTGGCCTGTTTTTTCAGTAATGGGTACTGCAAAGTCTGCTTAAGAGTGGTGATCTTCTTACCAGGTTGGGTATGTCAATGGGATAGAAATTGGACAAAAGATATTAAATATCTGCTATTTGCCAACTCCTGTAAATGATTAAGTGAGTTGAATTGGACTTCACACAAGAAGGCTGTTCATGCAACAAGAATTAGAAGGTAAAAGGTAACTAAGAACGGTCTCTAGGAAAGCCAAGGTACAATCAACAATGAATCTTTTCTTGACACATTTATATAGATTAGTACTTAGATTCAAAGTCCCGGAAACCTATTTCAAACTGACTGGGGGGGTGGCAGGGGGGAAGGATACTGTTTTATTTTAAGGACACTGTTTTTCAAGAAATTCAAAGACAATAACGTACTTGGGATGTAGGAATAACAGATGCTGGGGATTTGAGCACTAGGACTCTGTCTCTCTCTCTTTCATTTTATTTTCATCTTTATTATTTTTATTCATTTTTCTTTGGATTTACTTTGTCCTTTTCAGAAAAACACTTAAGTGCTTAGACCATTTATTTTCAACGCTTCGGCTTCCTAATGTACATATTAAAAATACTATTCATCCTGTACCCCACAAGTTTTCATATCTAATGCTGTCATCAATATTCACTTTTAGTTATTTTATAATTCAGGGTTTATTCTTTAATAAATAAAATATTTTTAAATAGTGCATGTTAACTGCTAAATATATGGGATTGTGTGTGCATTTTCTGTTTTTTATTTATTAATTTTTAATTGATTTCACATTCCATTTTGGTCAGTGAAAGTGGTCTGTGTGATATGGCTTGTGTTTTATGTTGTTGAGATTATTTGGTTGCCTTGTACCTGATCAATTTTTGTAAATGTTCCATATATATTTAACTATGTAGACATTTCCCAATTTATGTAAAAGGAAGTTCTTTGGCCTTTCTTCTCCCTGCAAAACTCATGCTTATTCTAAAAAAATTGTCTCTGAGTTTCTACTTGCTTATGTATATACTCTTCTCATGCATAGTTTTGTCTGCCATAGAGATTCTGGTGGGAGAGTAAAGTACAGAAAAGGATTCATGTTATTTATGGCATTATTTCCAAGGACTACATATATAATTTTCTGACTTAACTGCCACTTATTTTTACGAAAAATTATATAAAATATTTAAGAGTTTAATTCTAAACAAAACACAATCACCAGTGCGTGTCAATGTTATTTATTAGTGCTGTTACAAATAACTCAAGGTTCAAAGATCACATTGTAGTTGGGATTGAAATCATATTTAAGAATTTACTCTTTTCACTCTTAAATGTAGATTTTCTCACAAACTCAGTAATGGTTGTTGTTGTTAGGTGCCATAGAGTCAGTTCTAATAGCTACACTATGTACTACACAATGAAACTCCGCCTGGACCTGTTCCATCCTCACAATTGTTATGCTTCAGCATATTGTTTCAGCCACTGTACCAATCCGTCTCCTTACGGATCTTCCTGGTTTTCACTGACACAGTACTTTAGACAAGCATGATGTCCTTCTCCCGATAACATGTCCAAAGTATGTGAGATGAAGTTTCACCATCCTTGCTTCTAATGAGCATTCTGACTGTACTTACTCCAAGACAGATTTGTTCATTCTTCTGGCAGTCTATTCGATATTCTTTGTCAACATCAAAATTCAAAGGCATCAATTTTTCCTCAGTCTTCTTCATTCATTGTCCAGCTTTCGCATGCATACCATGGTCTGGGTCAGGCACACCTTAGTCCTCAAAGTGACATCGTTGCTTTTCAACACTTTAAAGAGGTCTTTCGCAGTAGATTTGCCCACTGCAATATGTCATTTGATTTCCTGACTGCTGCTTTCCTCGGTGTTGATTGTGGATAGAAGTGAAGCGAAATCCTTGACAACTTCAATCTTTTCTCCGTTTATCATGATGTTGCTTATTGGTTCACTTGTGTGAATTTTTGCTTTCTTTATGTTGAGGTATAACCACTACTGAAGGCTGTAGTCTTTGATCTTTATCAGTAAATGCTTCAAGTCCTTTTCACATTCTACAAGCAAGGGCATGTCCTGTACTTATGACTGGTTGTTAATGAGTCTTCCTCCAGTCCTGATGCCACGTTCTTCTGCATATAGTTCAGCTTCTCAGATTATTTGATCAGCATACACTTTGAATAAGTATGGTGAAAAGATACATCCTTGATGCATACCTTTTCTGATTTTAAACTGATCTCTATCCCCTTGTTCTGTTTGAATGACTGCCTCTTGACTGTCCATGTACAAGTTCCCCATGAGCACAATTAAGTGTTCTGGAATTCTCATTCTTCCCAATGTTTTCCATAATTTATCATGATCCTCACAGCGTTTACATAGTCCATAAAACACAGATAAACATCCTTCTGGCATTCTCCGCTTTCAGCCAAGATCCGTCTGCTATCAGCAACGATATCCCTGGTTCCATGTCCTTTTCCGAATCCAGCTTGAACTTCTGGCAGCTCCCTGTGAATGTACTGCTGAAACTTCTTTTGAATGATCTTCAGCAAAATTTTACTTGTGTAAAAGTGCATTGTTCAATAATTTCCACATTCTTTTGGATCACCTTTCTTTGGAATGAACACAAATACAGATGTCTTGCAGTTGGCAGGCCAGCAAGCTGTCTTCCAAATTTCTTGACATAGATGAGTGAGCACCTTCAGTGCTGCATCCATTTGTTGAAACATCTCAGTTGGTATTTCATTGATTCCTGGAGCCTTGTTTTTCGCCATTCCCTTCAGTGCAGCTTGGACTTCTTTCAGTACTATTGGTTCTTAATTATATGCTACCTCCTGAAATGGTTGAGCGTCCACCAATTCTTTTTGGTACAGTGACCCTGTATATGCCTTCCATCTTCTTTTGCTGTTTTCTGAGTTGTTCAATATTTTCTCTGTAGAATCCTTCAATATTGTAATTCGAGGCTTGAATATTTTTCTTCAGTTCAGTTTGAGAAATGCCAAGCATATTCTTTTCTTTTGGTTTTCTAACACCAGGTCTTTGCACATTTCATTATAATACTTTACATTGTCTTCCTGAACTACCCTTTGAAATATTCTGCTCAGCTCTTTTACTTCTTTTCTTCCTTTTGCTTTAGCTACTGTACATTCAAGAACAAGTTTTAGAGCCTCTTCTGACGTTCATTTTGGTCTTTCTTTCAGTAATAGTAGTACAAGAAAAAACATTTCTGTTTAAGATAAATTGCTAGTCTCTATTTTTTTATTATAGGGTAAGGCAAAATTTTTTGTTCTTTCTATTGTTTTTCTATTCTGTATTTAATTTATTTTTGCTCTAATCTTTATTGTTTCTTTCTTCTGGTGGCTGTGGGCTTCTTTTGCTATTCTCTTTCTATTTTTCCGAGCTGTAGAGCTGACATTTAGATTTTGTCCCTTTTTTATTTTTTGCTGTGTGCATATATTGCTATAAATTGGTCTTTGATCACTGTCTTTACTGTGTCCCAAAGATTTTAATATGATGTGTTTTCATTCTCATTTGATACTAGGAATATACTGATGCTGTCTTTTATTTCTTCCATTACCCAGTGGTTTTTAAGCAACATGTGATTCAGTTTCCATGCATTTGATTTTTTTTCCTTGCTCTCCCTGTTATTAATTTCTACTTTTATGGCATTGTATTCAGAAAAGATACTTTGTATTACCTCCATGTTTTGGATTTTGTTGAAGGTTGCTGTGTGGCCTAAGATGTCTATTCTAGAGAATGTTCCATGTGCATTGGAAAAGAACATACAATTTGCTGCTGTTGGGTGGAGTGTTCTACATATGTCTGTTTATGTCAGTTTGATTGATCATGGCCCTTAGATCTTCTGTATCTTTGTTGAGTTTCTTTCTAGGTGTTCTGTTCTTTACCAAGAGTGATGTGTTGAAGTCTCCTACTATTATTGTAGAACTGTCAATTTCTCTTTTCAGTGGTTTTAGAGTTTGTTTTATGTATTTTGGAGTCCTGTCATTGGGTGTGTAGATATTTATTATGGTTATATTCACATGGTGGATTGTTCCTTTAATCATTGTATAATGTCCTTCCTTGTGTTTTGTGATGGATTTTGTTTTAAAGCCTATTTTATGTGAGGTGAGTGTTGCCATTTCTTCTCTTTTTTGTTTCTGTTTTCTTGATATATATATATATTTTCATCCTTTGATTTTTAACATATTTATGTCTTTGTTTCTAAGGTGTGTCTCTTGTAGAAGGTATATTGATGGGTCCTGTTTTTTTTTTTTTTTAATCCAGTCTTTCACTCTGTGTCTCTTTATGGGTCCATTCAAACCATAAGGCTTTCAGTGTGGTTTTAATAGGTGTGAGTTTATTGCTGCCATTTTGCAGTGTTTTTTTGTGTGTGTGGTGCTGACATTTTATTTTTTCCTCTTGCTCTCCTATGCTGAATTCCTTTTGTTTGTGGATTTTTTGTTTGTTCGTTTCTTTCATTTTTGTAGATTTTGTATTTACTGAGACTTTATATTTTTCTTCTTTATTTTGGTGAGTAATTTTGTTAACTTTCTTTGTGGTTACCTTGAAATTTACCCCATCTCCCTAAGTTTAAAGCAGTTTTATTTTTTTATTCCTTGATATCACCTTGACTTCCTCTCCACTTCAAAGATATATACCTACACCACTTATTCCCTCTTTTATTGTTCTGATGTTATGGTCATTTATAGATTGACCTCTCTGGTTCCCTGTTGTAAATCATTTAGTTTTGTTTTATCCTTGAGAGTTCATTATCTTGGTTGATGTCTGTTTGACACTGTACTGTGTCCTAAATTCAGATTCTTGTCTGATGGTGTTTGCTCTCTTATCAAAGGACTCCCTGTAAGAATTCTTGTTAGTTTGATTTTTTTTTTTTTTTTACATATTCCCTTAATTTCTGTTTATCTGGAAATATCTTAATTTTGCCTTTATATTTGAGCAAAAGTTTTGCAGAACATATTATTTTTGGTTGGCAGTTTTTTCTTTCAAGGTTTTGTATATGTCATCCCATTGCCCTCTTGCCCACATGTTTTCTCCAAGTAATCAGAGATTAGCGTTATTGTTTCCCCTTTGTATGTGACTTTTGGTTTTTCTTGAGCTGCTCTCAGGATTCTTTCTTTGTGTTTGATTTTGGTGAGTGTGATTATGCTATGCCTTGGTGACTTTCTTTTGGGGTCTTTCCTATATGGGGTTCATGGAGCTTCTTGGATGGTCACCTTTTCATCTTTCACAATATTAGGAAATATTTCTGTCAGCAAATTTTCAATGATCCTGTTTGCATTTTCCATTTTCTAACCATTTTGGAACTCTGATCACACACAAATGTTTGCTCTTAATTGTATCCCACATCATTCTCAGGTTTTCTTCATTCTTTTCTTTGATTTTTCCTCAAAATGGTATCCAAGGTTTTGTCTTCAATTTTTTTGACCCTTCTTCCATTGTTTCAAATTTTCTCCTAAAACTTTCTAGTGCAGGGTCCTTTTCTGAAATTTTGTCATTCCTCTTTTGGATTTCTAATTGCTGTTTTTGTATGATGTCTAGCTGTTTACTTATTCCTGTATTATTTTCCTGAATTCTTCCATTGCTTTGTCTGTGTTTTCCCTGTTTTTGTCTGTATTTTCCGTGATTTTTGTCAATTTTTTCCTTATTTTCCTTCATCTCTTTCCTAATCTCTTGGAGAACCCTGAATATTAGAGTTTTGCATTTTCTATCAGGTAGTTCCAGTGCCTCTTCCTCTACCAAAAGGTTGTCTGGTGTTTTATTTTGGTTGCATACTGGAGCCATCCTGTCTTTTTTTTTTTTTTTTTATGTTTTGTTATTGTCTCCTGTCTCCAGGAGACACAGGAGTTATTTTCTCATTTATTGATTGTAGATTTGTTTGTTTCATCCTGCTTTTTTGTTTTATTTGGTTATGTCTGGGTAGGAGGGTTGGACATGTTTTGTTTGTTCATCTGTGGGCATGGTACTTCTCACTACTTTCTCCAGGTCGGCAGAGCCAGTTGCTCAGCTATGGTACAGCAGGACAGGTCCAGTGGGGTAGAGGGAAGGGGATGGGTGGGTCATCTGCAGCACAAACTGAAGCTGGCAGGGTGGGGCTGGGGAGCATTGTGGGGTGTATTCCAGGGGTCTGCACTGATGCTGCTCATTGGAATGGCACTCAGAGGGCAGTGCAGATAGGTGAGAGGGAAGGGAGAAAAGTGATGGAGGCCACAAAGAGGGAAGAAGGGTGGGCAGTGGAAAAGCATGTATCCCTGGTTACCAGGTGCTCTGTCTCCTATTGAAAGTTCCTCAAAGTTGCCTTTCTGTACTCCTTGTCCGTGGATCTTGGTTACTGAAGTTCAAGATGGCAAACACATCCCAGTTAAGGCGGTACAGGACCTCTACTTCATAGCTCTCCTCATTCTCTGTTTTCTATCACTTTCTTACTCCATTTGGTGCTTGATCAAGTTTTTTATTCCTTCATTTGATGCTGGGTCCCAGGATTGATATTAGTTTCTGTTTTATTTAGTTTTTCAGGTCTTTGCTGCATGGTGCTTCTGTCTATAGTGCCATGTTTGCTCCATCTCTCTCTAATAAGTTATTTAAGACAACTCTGAACCAAAAAAAAAAAAAAAACTCATTGCTCCTGAGTTGATTCTGACTCATAGCAAACCTATAGGACACAGTAGTACTACCTCATGGGGTTTCCAAGTAGCCTCTGGTAGATACAAACCACAGACCTTTTGGTTAGCAGCTGAGCTTTTAACCGCTGCTCTAACAGGGTGTCAAGGCAACTCTACTTCTCCCTGTTTTCTAGAAATGTATTGAAAAACATTTTTTCTGACTTGTGCAATGTATTTATTTATTTATAATGTTAAAAATAGTACAGACTATTTTAGAATCAGAGAATGCAAAATGACTTTAAGTAACGTATCTTTCATCCTACCTATCCTCATCTTAGGCTTACTCTCTGGAAATATTTACATTTTGCAGTTTCCATTTTAATTATTCTGATGATTACCAATATAATTCTAAATAGCATACATATTTCTCACTATTCCTTCAATTCTCACTATATTATATTTTTTAACAATCAGCTATGAAAGATAAGGAGCTTAACTGACACTTCCCTCCCTCTTGATTTTGTTGTGTTATTTTTAGTTCTTCTATTGTTTATAAAACTTTAAAGAATAAAATTAAAGCTCCATTCCTCATTCCAACAACTTTAGATATTAGAGAAAGAGGATTTTAAGCCACATGTATAATTACCCAACTAAAACCTCTTATATGTTAGTTTGCAGTTCTACAGAAATAGGCAGAGTGAAGGCAATAATTACCCAACTAAAATCTCTTATATGTTAGTTTGCAGTTCTACAGAAATAGGCAGAGTGAAGGCAATCATCAGGGATACCCTCAAATATCCTTATCTATTGGCATGTGGCATTCTAAGAGAAGAGCTCAGAATCAAATTTTTAAGACTTCTAGGTAAGGAAGCCAGTTATTCTGAGAAGCTGAAGACTTTTTAGGATCCCTTGGTATGTGCCCCTGGGAAACAGAATGGAACTGCAGAAAATCATCAGATTTGAAATGACTTCACAGTGTCTGAGTAGAGCCATACTTTTGGAAAAGCTACAAGAGATTTAATTAGTTTAATCAGGACTGAAGTAGCTTAGCTGTGACTTTGGCTAATTTAATCAGATTCTATTGTGAAATGACTCAAAAGAGCTGGTCAACTCTTAACTCTTATTTTCAAATATATGTAATTTGAAGAACCTCAGATTTTTCCAGTTACAGGAGAAAAATAGGTATTACATAGGAAGTAAATTGAATGTTGGGAGAGAGAGAGAGAGAGTGTGTGTGTGTGTGTGTGTGTGTGAAAGTGAGACAAAGACAGAGTCTGAGGGACAGACAGAGAAAGAAAAGATGAGATTGGTGGGTATGTTGGATTCTGTGAGAGGTAAAATATTGACCTGTATTTAATGGAGGAATTTTGCTATTGGCCTTGTTAATGGAATTTTGTTATGAGTCCTAATCCACACATAGGGGCCAGTGGTGGTTCAGTGCTTGAATTCTTCCCTTCCATTCAGGAGACTCAGTTCCATTCCTTGCTAAAGCAAATCACGCATATCCACCATTTGTCTGCCATTGGAGGCTTTCCTGTTGGTATGATGTTGAACATGTTTCATCGGAGCTTCCAGACTAAGACAGACTAAGAAGAAAGGTCTGGTAATCTACTTCCAAAAATCAGCCAGTGGAAGCCCTGTGGGTCACAATGATGAGGGTGTGGGACCAGGCAGAGTTTCCTTACATTGTTTATCCGGTCTCCATTAGTTGGGGGCTGAATCGATGGCAGCTAACAACAACATTATAGAAGAGAATAGATTATTATAATGTTATCTCAGTAAGTTATCCCTACAAATAGATCTTTACTTTCAGGAAAATACTCTAGCATTTTAGACAACTGAAAGCCTATTAGCAATAATGAACACAACAAAGTCCCTAACACGTATGTGACCTCCAAATTATTGACTAATAGTCTTTAATTTTTACAGCATCAATATAAAATTAGATATTGAACATTGTGGTTTAATGGTATTGCTTTATTTTATTTTTAGTGTGCTATCACTGTACATTCCTGTTGAGAATTGAAGCTACTGATTTTGCATAAAAGTATATGACATATTTTAAGATTTTATCATTTGAGAGAAATAATATAGAAAACATTGTAATAATTCTTTAGAATGTGAAGTTGTCAGATATTGGGCCAGACTTTATTTCCCTTTAGAATTATGACTTACAGATTTGGGCTGAGTTCTGTAAATACTTAAATCAGTGTTTCCCAAACTGTGTTCTTAGAGTATTAGTTCAAGACAATGTTAATGAGTATTTCTGGGAAATGCAAATATTATCCATTCTAAGAGAGTCATAATGTAAATTAGCACAAGCAGTGCTTGCGGTACAAAGATTTGGCTTTTTGAAGCATTATTTAATACAAGTTTTCCAAGTTTATCTCTGCAGAGTATGCTTTCTTTCCCCCATCTTACCTATTAAGATCTAGCACTTGGGGCAGTAAACTGTGGTCCCTTGACTGTTCAGCCAAATCCCACGAACAACCCATTTTTGTAAATTATGTTTTCTTGCAATAAGCCATGATCACTTGCTTATATACCATCTATGGCTGCTTTGTGCTATAATGGCAGAGTTGAGTAGCTGCAGCTACTGCAGTTGAGTGCTGTGGCTTGAAACCATATAGCTGACAAAGCCTTAATACTGTCTGTTGCTTCACAGAAAAAAAGAAGAAAAAAAGTTAACTTTGGTAGCAGAAGAGGACACCAGTGCACAATAAATTGGGAAACACTGACTCCAATAAATGTATTATAATTTTTTAATAGAATTTCCTTGCCAATCTGGAGCCCTACTAGTTGAGTGGTTAAGAGCTCAGCTGCCAACCAAAAGGTCGGCAGTTTTAATTCACCTTGGAAATCCTATGGGGCAGTTCTAGTCTGTTCTATAGGGTCACTATGAGTCAGAATCAACTCGACAGCAATGGATTTTGTTGGTTTTAGCTGCATATAACGTATGATTAATTTTAGTTATATGAGATTTGCAAGGCTGTGACTTTTATTTCTATTAAGTTAAAGCATGATTTGAAGATTTATTTTAGTATAATTCACTTCCATGAAACTGTTAAAGAAGGGATTGTTGTTGTTAATTGTCATCTAGTTGATCCCAACTCATGGTGAGCCCATGTGTGCAGAATAAAACTGCTGCATAGGGTTTTCAAGGTTGTGACTTCTCAGAAGAAGATCACTAGGCCTTTCCGCAGAGGGATCTTTGGGTGGGTTCAAACCACAAACCTTTCTGTTAGTAGTCTAGCACTGAAGCACATGTATCACCTATGGACTACTAAGGATGAATTAGGAAGGAACAGATATACATATTTTTATAAATCTTTCCTAAAGCTGAGGAGCAAATCTCTACTTCATGAAAGATTTCATAGCCTTGTATTTCTTTTAATAAATTCCCTAGGGAAGATTCAAAATTTATTGCTATCTTTCTTCATTTGTATTCTTTTAGAAGCAATTCCTGATATGAAATTTCATCTGTGTAATTACTATGCATTTTCATTTTGACCTTGAGTACACCCTTCTCCCTCTTCAGATTCAGCATGAAGTATTCAAAGGTGTTAGATTACAAATCTTCAAATCTGAGTGTAACTACCTGCCCAGATGTTATCTAGTTTTCCAAACTATTATATCTAAGTGTCATTTCCCCATGGCTTATTAATAATGCAGATAAACTAACTCTGAGTTATTTTCCAGGAAGAACTGAACCCCATCATTGTTACCCCACACATTGAAGCCATTGATCAGGACCAGAATATTCAGCCACCATCAGATCGGCCAGGCATCCTCTATTCCATCCTTGTTGGTTTGTATCTGCTAACTTTTTACCTGAGTTATCACTCTAGAATCATGTAGAAAAAGAAATCCCTCAAAAATATTTTAAAAGCCACATTGTATAACAGAGATTTTCTTCATGGATATGATTGATTACTATTTTTATGGATAAATTAAAAAATATTAAAGATTTTTTTTCCCCTCAGAATTAGTGTTAGTGAAATGTGTTTAAGGGCAAATGGGAAAACTTTAAGAAAGAAGAAAAAGCTTTAAAAAAAATTTAATCTGCATTTTGGTAGTTTTCCCCATATCATTTAAAGATGCCTTTATAAGAAACGAATTTTAAAATCAAATTGAAAAAACTTAAAATGTTTCCTCTATTGGTATTGTGTATTGGTTTGATATTATTACATAATTCTGATAATATATGATTGAATTCAATAAGGGCTATTTTGTAGTCTCATAAAAAATATATATATATATATATATTTTTTTTCTAGTGAGCCAGTATTCACTAGGAGTCAGAATCAGCTCGATAGCAATGGGTATTTTTTTTGTTTGTTTTACAGTCATATGGGAGAAGGAGAAGGATCATGATTAGTTCAATGACACATAATAGATTATACTGTTGGCTAATTTTCCTTACAGAATTCCATAGAAGCTGTCCTACATCCCTGTGCATATACTGCTACTCGTACCCAAAGTAAAAAATTATAAGGATCTGATCGTACTGCTCTTCTTAAATTGCTTTTGGTAAAATATGGGTTTTTGGGGGGGTGTTGATTATTTGCATAGTTTATAGCCTCCAGAGAGACATATGTATGTGAGTGGGACCATACCTGTCTTAATGAAAAAGAGGTCGCTTTTGCAGTGTGGTTGAAAAATAACTACAACACAACCATCAACATATTAGATTCTAAAATATACTGTATCCTATGTAGGAAAACAGTTGTCTGTAAAAAAAAATGAAGTAATTCTCTTTCAGATCTTTGTTCACTAAAGATATGCATGTATCATGAGCTAGTTGCTGAGATTATATTACTAAATTGTTGAAAAAAAAAATTGTTGAAAAGCTGGTATGAAAACAAGCATAAGCCTTTGCTAAGTATACAAGGGCCTAAGCATAAAAAAAAAAAAAAAATTTTTTTTTTTAAAAAAAGCATAGATAACAGGAAATAGGCATGGTCCATTTCACTAATTGAAGGTTGACTATCTAGCACTGTGCTAGATGCTGTAGATAGAGAGATGAGGAAAAAAAAAATGTTTCTAGATTGTGGGAAAGTAGGTTGGTGGCTAGAAAAATGTCAAATGGTAAAATTGAATCTGTAGATCAGTTGGGGGAATATTGCTCTTTTAACAATTTTAAGTCTTTTGATCCAAGAACATGGGATTTTTTCCAGTTATTTAGATATTCTTTAATCCCTTTCTATAATGTCATGCAGTTTTTAGGTTATAAATTTTTCATTTTTTTGAAATTTATTCCTGTGTATTTTTTTTTTGATACAACATGAATGGAATAGTTTTTCTTAATTTGATTGTTCATTGTAAGTATATAGAATCATGCAATTTATTTTTGTATATTGCTTTTCTCTTCTGCAAAGGTAATAAACTCAGTTTTTAGTTCTGATAGTTTTTTTTTTTTTAATGGATTCTTTAGGATTTTCTATATACAAGATCATATCATCCGTGAGTAGAAGTATTTTTACTTTTCCAATCTGGCTGATTTTTCTTTCCGTGCCCAAAACCTCGAGTACAATGTTGAGTAGAAGTAGTAAGAGTGGACATCATTATCTTGTTCCTGATCTTTGGCAGAAAGCTTTCATTTTTTTCAACATTAAATATGTTGTTAGCAGTGTGTTTTTCATAGATACCCTTTATCAGATTGTTTGTTACCTCCTATTCCTTGTTTGCTGAGATTTTTTTTTTTTTTTTTGAAAGGATGTTGGATTTTGTCAAAAGTTTTTCTGGGATGCTGAGATGGTTCTTTTTTAAAAAATATTTATATGAGGTATTACTTTAATTCACTTTTGAATGCTAAACCAACCTTAAAATTTGAAATAAATCTCACCTGGCCACAGGATATAATACTTTTCATATGTCTCTAGTTTGTTGTTGAAGATTTCTCCATCCACAGTTATAAGAGCCACCTCCTCAAAGTAGAGTTGACCTTGATGAAATGGATGGAGTCAAGCTTTCGGGACATTACTTTTCTGATGTGGCATGACTGAAAATGAGAAGAACCAGTTGCAAGCATCCATTAATAATTGAAACCTAGAATGTATGAAGTATTAATCTAGGAAAATTGGAATTCGTCAAAAACGAAATGGAACACACAAAGACTGACATCCTAGGCATTAGTGAGCTGAAATGGACTGGTATTGGCCATTTTGAATAGGACAATCATATGGTCTACTATGCCAGGAATGACAACTTGGAGAGGAATGGCATTGCATTCATTGTCAAAAAGAACATTTCAAGATCTATCCTGAAGTACAACGATGTCAGTGATAGGATAATATCCATACGCCTACAAGGAAGACCAGTTAATAAGACTAGATTCAAATTTACATACCAACCACTAAGGCCAAAGATGAAGAAACTGAAGATTTTTACCAACTTCTGAAGACTGAAATTGATTGAACATACGATCAAGATGCGCTAGTAATTACTGGAGATTGGAATACCGAAGTTGGAAACAAAGAAGAATCGGTAGTTGGAAAAAACGGCCTTAGTGATAGAAACAATGCCGGAGATCAGGTGATAGCATTTTGCAAGACCAACGATTTCTTCTGTTCAGCTTTTTTACATCTTCATTTCTTTCACTCACTTTAGCTCCTCTACGTTCAAGAGCAAGTTTCAGAGTCTCTTCTGACATTCGTTTTAATCTTTTTTTCTTTCTTTTTTTATTTTTTTATTGTGATTTAGGTGAAAATGTGAAGCTCAAATCAATTTCTCATTCAAAAACTTATACACATATTATTTTGTGACCTTAGTTACAGTCCCCAAAATGTGATAGCACACTCTCCCTTTCTACCCCGTGTTCCCTGTGTCCATTTGACCAGTTCCTGTCCCTTTCTCTCCTCTCTTCCTGCTTTTGGACCAGAGCTGCCCATATGGTCTCGGATATCTGATTGAGCCAGAAGCACATTCCTCATGTGTATTATTTATGTTTTATAGTCCTGTCTAATCTTTGTCCGAAGCATGGGCTTAGGGAATGGTTTCAGTTCAGAGTTAACAGTGCGTCCAGAGGCCATAGTTTTGGGAGTTCTTCCACTCTCTGTCAGACCATTAAGTCTGGTCTTTTTATATGAATTTGAGTTCTGTTCTATATTTTTCTCATGCTCTGTCTAAGATTCTCTGTTGTGTTCCCTGTCAGAGCAGTTCCTGGTGGTAGCCCTTGTGTCTTCGGTTTTCTTCATCTCCTGTGCTCCAGACTGGGTGGGACCAGTGGAGTATCTTAGATGGCCACTCACAAGCTTTTAAGATCCCAGATGCTAATCACCAAATAGGCTGTAGAACATTTTCTTTATAAATTATGCTGCTGATTGAGCTAGATGTCCCCCGAGACAGTGGTCTCTATAGTCCTCAGCCCAGTAATTCAGTCCTTCTGGGAGTTTGGATGTGCGTATGAAGTTCCCATGATCTTGCCTTGCTTAAGTTGTGCTGGCTTCCCCAGTATTGTGTACTGTCTTACCAAAGTTTCCACTTATCTATTGTTTTTTTAGTGTTTTTCCATCCCCAACCCTCCTCTCCCCAGTAACCATTAAAGATTGTTTCTGTTTGTGTGTAAACCTTTTTCATGAGTTTTGATAATAATGGTCTTGATCAATATTTGTCCTTTTGTGATTGACTTATTTCACTCAGCATAACGCCCTGCAGATTCATCCACGTTGTGAAATGCTTCGCAGATTCATCATTGTTCTTTATCATTGCATAGTGTTCAATTGTGTGTATGTACCAGAGTTTATCCATTCATG
The DNA here is from genome assembly GCF_024166365.1 of Elephas maximus indicus. Classification (NCBI taxonomy): domain Eukaryota; kingdom Metazoa; phylum Chordata; class Mammalia; order Proboscidea; family Elephantidae; genus Elephas; species Elephas maximus. Next base: position 34,006,601 of record NC_064834.1, read on the forward strand.
TGTTGATGGGCACTTAGGTTATTTCCATCTTTTTGGTATTGTGAATAATTCTGCAATGAACATGGGTGTGCATATGTCTATTCGTGTAATGACTCTTATTTCTCTAGGATATATTCCCTAGGAGTGGGACTCCTGGATCATATGGTATTTCTATTCCCAATTTTTTCAAGGAAGCGCCATATCATTTTCCAAAATGGTTGTGCCTTTTGTATTTCCACGAACAGTGCATAAGAGTTCCAATCTCCCTGCATCCTTTCCAACATTTGTTATTTTCTGTTTTCTTGATTCGTGCCAGTAATGTTGGGGTGAAATGGTATTGCACTGTAGTTTTGATTTGCATTTCTGTTTAGTGGGTAATGTCTAGTAATTGCAAACATTTCCTCATGTGTCTATTAGCCACTTGAATGTCTTCTTTGGTAAAGTGTCTGTTCATATCCTTTGTCCATTTTTTAATTGGATTATTTGTCTTTTTTTTTTTTTTGCAGAGGTGTTGGATTTTCCTATAGATTTTAGAGATTAGAGCTTTGTCAGGTTTGTAATAGCCAAAAATGGATTGCGTATTTCATCAATTTCATACTGCAGAAGTTGATAAAAATCTTTGATTTCTTCATATTTGGTATTATTGGTTGGTGCATAAGTTTGAATAATAGTCATATTAACTGGGCTTCGTTTTATGTGTGTGGATATTATCCTATCACTGACAGTTTTGTGCTTCAGGATAGATCTTGAAACCTTCTTTTTAATGATGAATGAGATGCCATTTCTCTTCAGTTTGTTATTCCTGGGAAAGTAGACCATATGATTGATTCAAAATGGCCAATACCAGTCCATTTCAGCTCAGTAATGCCTAGAATATCAATCTTTATGCGTTCCGTTTCATTTTTGATGACTTCCAGTTTTCCTAGATTCATACTTTGTACTTTCTACATTCCAATTTTTAGCGGATATTTCCAGTGGTTTCTTCTCATTTTGAGTGGTACCACATCAGCAAATGAAGGCCCCGAAAGCATTCACTCCATTCATGTCATTATGGTTCACTGTACTTTGTTGAGACAGCTCTTCCCCAGTCGTATCTTGAGTGCCTTCCCAGCTGAGTAGCTCATTTTCTGATACTGTATCAGACAATGTTCTGTGGCTGTCCCTAAGGCTTCTACTGACCAATCTTTTTTGGAAGTTACTGCCAAGTACTTCTTCCTAGTGTGTCTCAGTCGGGAAGCTCCGCTGAAACCTATCCACCATGGTGATCCTGCTCATACTTGAAATATTGGTGTCATAGCTTCTAACATCACAGCAACACACAAGCCACTACAGTACAACAAACTGACAGCTGAGTGGTGGACATAACACTGGAGATACAGATTTTGAAGGCTTTGTTTTCAAGCCAAGCTTGTTTTCTGGTTTTTCTCCATCCTGTTTCTCATACATAATAATGTATGTAGCTATTGATAAAATGCTATGATAGGCTTTCATACCATTAGTAATTTTTAGTATAGTTATTTTTTTAAATTACTTGTCAATGCCATTGTGGAATAGTCGTTGGGTTTGCAATGTGGCTTTTGAGAATTTAAAAATTGTACTTAATCTTTCAACATCCAGGATAATGTTCATTTGTTTACAGAATGATGGGATCAGGCCTTCTTTCTGGTGAGCTCAAGGAGTATAGAAAGTCATGAAAGAATACTCTAGGTCAATACATGAGTTACGGTTAGCTTTTCCTCAACCATTTTAAAGGCAAATGCATTCACTCTACTGTATCTCAACCCTTGCTGTGAAAGTAGATGAAAATCTTTGTGTTAAAATTTTCTTTTTCCAGATATCGTTTTAGTCGTGTTCTATTTTATTCTAATGTCAAATATTAAATAATAGAAAAGTTTAACCTTTAATTACCTCACTTTTTAGAATTCATTTCTTTATCCTCTGGAAGAATAGTGAGAGAATATTCTAAATCATACTCCAGTCTTGCAGTCTGCATAACAGACATGTCATGAATTAAAAGTTAATGTCTATTGTCAGAAGTAGAAAGACACAAAAATTATTCAAACCAAAAACAAATGCTTATCTTTTCCTCTGATAATTTACATTTTAATCATTTTTCAGTGTAGAATTCAATGACATTAACTCTATCAACCACTTTGTGCTACCATCACCACAATCCATTTCCAAATGTTTTATATCAGTCCAAACAGAAACTCAATACCCCTTCTTAATAACTCCTGTTCCTTTCTCTCCCCAGTCCCTGCCTGGTAACCACTAATAAACCTTGGTCTCTATGCATTTGCTTATTCTAGATATTTCAGATAGATGGGTCAGGCAATATTTGTCCTTTTGTGTCTGATTTATTTTATTCAGCATAGCTTTCAAGCATCATTTATGTCTTAGCATGTATCAGAAATGCATTTCTCTTTATGGCTGAATATAATTCCATTGTATGTATATACCACGTTTTGATTATGCATTCATCTGTTGTTGGACACTTGATTGTTTCCATCTTTTGGATGTTGTGAATAATGTTGTTATGAACATTGGTGTACATGTATCTGAGTCCCTATTTTCAAGTTCCTTGGGTATATATCTAGGAATGGAATTGCTGAGTCATACAGTAATTCTAGGTTCAACTTTTCCAGGAATTGTCAAACAGTTTTCCATGGAGGCTATATTTTACATTCCTACCAGCAATGCATGAGGTTTCCAATTTCTCCACATCCTTGCCAATAATTGTTATTTCAAATTTACTGATAACAGTCATCCTCCTGGGTGTGAAGTGGTATCTCATTGTGGTTTTCATTTGTATTTCTCTAATAAATAATGGAAGGTGCCCTGTTGGAACAATGATTAAGCACTCAACTGCTAACCAAAAGTTGGCAGTTTAAACCTACCAGACATTCCACGGGAAATCTGCTCCTGTAAAAATTACAGCCTAGAAAATCCTGCAGGATAGTCCTACCTTGTCATATAGGCTTGTTATGAGTGGGAATAGACTCAACAGCACACAACAACAATAACTAATGGGAAGATCCCTAGATGGTGGTAACAGTCTCCACTCAACTGCTAACCTAAAGCTTGGCAGTTTGAGCCCAATCATAGGTACTGTGGAAGATGGGCCTGGTGACCTGCTTCCCTTAAAGTTATGGCCCCCAAAAAAATTCTGTCTGTAGAGCAACTCTACTCTGTAACTCTTGGCCTGGTTAATCCATTTGGCTACTAATTGAAAGGTTGGAGGTATGAGTGCACTCAGAGATGCTTTGGAGGAAAAACCTGATGATCTACTTCTAAAAAGTCATCTATTGAAAACTCTATGGAGTGTAGTTCTACTCTGACACATGTGGGGTTGCCATAATGACTCCAAGGCAACTGATTGAATGGCTATTAACATTGAGCATCTTTTCATGTGCTTAATGGCCGTTTGTATATCTTCTTCAGAGAAATATATATTCAAGTCCTTTGCTCATTTTTTAATTTGGTTGTTTGCCATTTTGTTGTTGATTTGTAGCCATTTTTGCCTTATTTTTGGTTGAAAATAAATATAAATAGAAGTTTGGTTGGGGTGATGGTTAAACATTTATATACAATTGTCCCAACTCATTGAATCGTAAGGTCTGAGCATTTAATTCCATGCAAATTACACCACTAAATTAAAAACAAAAGAAATTTGAATTTTTTCCTTCAATCCCACTTTGATGATCACTACAGTCAACAACAGATAATGATTTTTTCTAGATAGTTGGAATATGAAAAGTGGCATTTTAGAATGTGTGTTGTTGATTATATGCTATACAATGGTACAACTATGAAAGGATAAACCTCTGAATGAGGAAGAAGGTGAGGCTTCAAAGAAAAAACACATAGGAGAGAATGGCACAGGTGAGGAAAAATCACCTGTAGTATGAGTAAAGGCTCCATTAATAGAATTTGGGGATTTAACCTGAACAGGTAAAAAAAAAAAAAAAAAGTATTAGTGTGTTAGTAGCAAGAATGCAGTTCCTGGTTTTTGTAACTGTTTTTTCTTTATATTTAAATAACAGATATGATCATGTCATATAACCTAAAATTGAGGTGCTCAAACTTTAGAGGGCATGAGAATTCCCAGAGATCACTGAAAGCACATTTATCACATTCAGAAGATCTGGGAAGGATCTTGGTCTTTCTGATGCAGGTAGAACAAAGACTGCAATCAGAAACACTGCCCTAAAGATGTGCAATATATACAGCTCAAGAAAAATTTTGTAGACTTTTCCTAAGTTGGAAACGTGGCTACTAATGTAATACTTTTGATTTTTTTAAGGGATAAGTAAAAGAGAATGTTAGTTTTTTGAAAGGATGAAAAGGAGAAATTGCAAAGTTACCAGCAATAACTTAGATAACAGAATGGAGTTTATTATTCATCAGAAATAGATTAGAAATAAGCTTGGAAAATAAATGAATCTAGGGCTGATGTGGTTTGAAAGATGTGGGAGTAGGGCAAAAGGTATTTACTATTTGCAATTAAAACTGTCAAAGAATACACAAAGAAATGGAATAGCTGGACAGAAAAAAAAAACAGTTGCTCAATTTAAAGTCAGTGGAAAAGAATAGTAAGAAGTTAGATGCAATCTCATAAAGTTTAAAATTAGAGATGATTTGATACAAAAACAAATGTAAACTTAAGTCATAGTGAAAAATATGGTTAATATCATAGACAAAATTTTAGTTACAAAGAAGGATAGTAGGTGAATTAAACAAGGGAGTCAAAATTTTAATACAATTAACCCTAAGATTAAATCAAGACAAGGACTGGATAGAGAAAACCCAAGGTTTGTAGGTGACTTGGAAGAAGCTTCATTTTTAGATAAATTAAGCGTAGCATAGCTGAAAGGAATGAATATCATAGTTTCCAAATGCGATAAATGGCCTTGAACTCAGACATCCCCTTCTGTTCTTGGACAACATTTTTACACTTCATTAATACCCTCACTACAGCAAGGTACTCAACATTTAGGGGTCACTAAAGGGTTTTCATCAAAAATTTAGCTGAAAATGCATTACCTTTTATAATTGTGTTTTTCTACCAAAAGGCATTATGAGTGTATTCATTAGTAATATTTCACCACAATGTTAAAATTTGGGGGATAGCCAAAAATTTCCATGAAGTTTTCAAGGCAATCAATAGAGAGAATTTCCTGTTATGTTTCTGGGTATATCAGATTCCTAATTACATGTTTTATATGTGAAGATTTACATTCTTGGTGTAGAAGGCAGAAATATGATACTGTATTTGTTTCCGATAAGTGTTCCTCTGCAGGTTATTAGATGTGCATTCCCCAAGGTACAGAGCATTAAAAACAAATGTTGTTGTGAATTAGACTCTGTTGGTTACAAATAACATAAGAGAACTTGAGTTTTGTCTCAGGGGTCTCACATAGTCAGCTACTTCTAGAGCGTCAGAAGTAATATGTTTGACTATGATAGGTAAATACTGCTCTTTAACAAAGCCTGTCAAATGTAAACAGTTTTAAAAATAATACAAAGTACTAAGGCAATTCATGGAGGAAAGGAGAATCCTGTCAACCAGTGACGCTGGAACAATTATATACTCATATGCCAACAAATAAGCCTCAGTCTGCACCTCACACTAAGTACGATAATTTACTTGAAAAGATTCCTATACCTAAATGTAAGAGCTAAAACTATAAAACTTCTAAAAGAAAACATTGGTGGAAATCTTAGTGACCTCAGGTTTGGCTACAATTCCTTAAATACAGGATTAAAAGCAAATATATAAAAGAAAAAAGATGGAATTTCATCAAAATTAAAAGACATTTTTAATAAATTGAAAAAGCAAGTGGCATAACAGAGAATATATTTACAAAACATATATCCAGCAAAGGACATGTATCTGGACTATATGAAAACACAACTCAGTAAGAACAAGACAAATAACTCAATTAAAAATGATCAAAAAGATTTGAGTAAATACTTTATCATGTAAGATATATGAATGACCAATTTAAAAAAAATAGGAAAAAGTTTCAACATCATTAGGTATTAGGAAAATGCAAATATAAGTCTCAATGGATACTACTATAAACCCACTGAAGTGACTAAAATTAAAAAAAAAAAATTGATCATATCAAGCATTGATGAGGTTGAAGAGCACCTGGATGTCTCATACTCCAATAGTAGAAATGTAAAATGGCACAGCCACACTGAAAAAATAGTTTGGCAGTTTTTAATAAGTTAAACATAACTCAGTGATAAAAAGAAAGTGCTATTGGTACAAACGACCGTTTGAATGAATCTCAAGGCTTTATGCTGAGTGAAAGAATCCAGTCTCTGAGTTACATAGTATATGATTCCAATTTTATAACACTCTTGAAGAGACAAAAGTATAGTGAAAGTGAACAGAACAGTGGTTGCTAGAGATTAGGAGTGGAGGAAGGAAAAACAGAGAGAAGGTCTTCAGCCTCAAAAAAAAAAAAAAAAAAAAGCCTCATGGAACTCTTATATCCTGATTTTGGCGGTGGCTACACAAATCAATTCCTGCTCTTGTTAGGTGCCATTGAATCGGCTCTGACTCATAACAACCCTATGTATAGCAGAATGAAATCCTGCCTGGTCCTGTACTATCCTCAGAATCATTGCTATGTTTGAGCCCATTGTTGGAGCCAATGTGTCAGTCCATCTCATTGAGGGTCTCCCTCTTTTTTGCTGACCCTCCACTTTACCAAGCATGATGTCCTCCAGCAATTGGTCTCTCCTGATGAGTTGTCCAAAGAAAGTGAGGCAAGTTTCACGATCCTTGATTCTAAGTGGTATTCTGTCTGGACTTCCTTCAAGACTGATTTGTTTGTTCTTCTGGCAGTCTGTGGTATGTTCAGTATTCTTCAACACCAGAAATTTAATGTGCCCATTCTTCGTCAGCCTCCTTTTTCATTGTCCAGCTTTCTCATGCATATGAGATTGAAATACCTTGGCTTGGGTCATGAGGCAATTTCTTTCAGGGAGAAATGTATTTTATCTCACTGAAATGCCTGCATCTAGGAAACATCCTTCCCAGACATTAAGAGTGTCATCAAAATTGTTATTTTGATTTAATATAGTAGACATAAATGGACTGATTTTTATCATAATAAAAATATAAGCCCAGATGGAACAAAATATACTCAGATTAATTTCCAAGCACCTTGATATTTGGTACAAAATGCCAGTTATTTTTTATTATCAGCTATGCCGAAAGACCATGCATGCTATAATTAAGATTTATACAACATTATAATACAATTCTGTGATCCAAAATTTGCTCTCCTTATAGTTCATATCATTCTTCAGGTTATGAAGTTTTAAATGAAATAAAGAGCTCTCATAATAAAAGATATTTGGAAAAATATCCAAACAAGAATATTTTCCACTCTCTTGTTCATAAGCTAATTAACAATATACTACATTTGAGTCTGCTTTCCTAGGACTGCATAATTTTAAAACTTAATTTACTAATGAAACTGTGATCTTGTTACTCTGCTAATGAAGGAAATAAATAAAACAGACACACATATTACTTATTTCTCTCAATTATGTGCTGATATCTCAATGTCTTTCAGGGACCCCTGAGGATTACCCACGATTTTTCCATATGCACCCTAGGACTGCAGAACTTAGTCTCCTGGAGCCAGTAAACAGAGACTTTCACCAGAAATTTGATTTAGTTATTAAGGTAAATTAAACTAATTTCTTATTTCGTTGTGTTTATAAACGGATAATGAAAGAAACCTGTAGAGGCTACTGCAGACACTTTTATATTATAAAAATTAAAATTAATTTGGGCAGCATTGAACCAAAATTTTTGTAGGGAAAAAAGTGAAGTGCAGTTTTAATATATTGTGTTACATTTCTCTAAAATATTTTTTGTATTATTATTATGAGACTCAAGTACTGAATTTTGTTTATATGTAATAAAGACCCTAATAAAATGTATATATTACTATATAATATAAATTTTTATGTCTTCTAACTTTTTTTTGACTGTAAGGAATAATTTTTGATCATGAACATATAACCCGTATGTATATTTTAAAAGTACTTGAATTTATATTTTTATTTTAAAAATGTATTTTTTTAATTTAACTGCTTTTCCAACATGTTATTGAAAGCTATTGCTTGCTCAAAGATTTCTCTAATATATACCTCACTATTTTCTTTATGATAAAGGATTATCCTAGATCTGAAAGATTTTCAAAGCAAGGGGAATACATTTGGCATTATATTTTTGTCTAATAATATCTAGTATGTTGTAATGAAATCGTGTGAAACGTACTGTGGAAACCCAGATGAGCCAACAATTAATTCTTGTGGACTTCATTGAGAAGGTGAGATTCAAGCTGGGCAGTGATGGAGGAGTAGGAATTTGACAAACAGAGATGGTAGTTAGGACAGGGTATTTTAAATAAAGAAAAGACATAAGAAAGACACAGTAAGTTCAGTATGTATTGCATGACTTTTTCATATCTGTGCATATAAAAAATGAGAAATGAAAATGCAGCCATATGATGTTTCTCTTACAATTTTTACATTTAAAATTGTTAAAAGAAAAGGGAGTGAGAAATCTCACTACTGACGTATATTGTGCAAGGTGCATTATATACGTTTTTCACTGAGTTATTGCTGTAACCTTAGTACCATGTTTATCTGTGCAATATAGAAACTGAAGCTCATTGAGGGTGATTGGTTCATGTTACCTTACTAATAAGCATCATGACTGAGATTTAAATGTAAGTTTATCTAAGTCAAAGCCATCCTCTTTCCACTTCACCAGTACCCAGTTTCTTAAATGGTTGTCTGGTTTAACTCTCTAAAAGGCCAACAGTAAACAATATTATTTTCATGTGCATTTTATTTTAGCTCAAACCACAAGATATTTTCTTAATACCAATTATACACGCCAAAACCTGTGCTTACTTACTGGCCCCTTGTCCTTGAAGAGCTTGTAGTGTAGAAGGGGAAAGAGTTATATAGGCAGATAAATCAAAGATAACACTTCCAGTGCTAACAGGAAGACATCCCAACAAAGCACAGAATAAAACCCAAACCCACTGATGTCGAGTTGATTCCCACACATAGCAACCTTGTAGGACAGAGTAGAGCTGTCCCATAGGGTTTCCAAGGAGCAGTCGGTGGATTCGAACTGCCAACTTTTTGCAGTTTGAGCTCTTAGTCACTACACAGAATAGGGGCATTTGAGTTAATCTAGAGATTCAGGTAAGATTTTCTGGAGACCCTTCCAAGCTAAATGTCTCTGAATAGAAAGGGTTTGGCCAATGAATAAAGTGGAAAATGTGTTTGAACAGAAGGAAGAGCAGCAGTAAAAGCTTGAAGGCATGAGACAGCAGGCTACAAGCAGTTAACCGGGAAATGAAGCGTAGAGCCAGGCCACAGAGAAAGCCTCATGTGCGACTGCCGTTGCCTTGGATTTCATTCAGTAGGGGTTTGGGAGTTATTCAACAAACAAAGACTACTTTTACCATTTGTGTAAAATAGCCAGGCATGAGATTAATCTTCTTGCATTGACTATTTTAATTATCTGGGACTATGTAAAACTCAAAAACGTGTATCCATTGTCTACTGCCAATCTCCATGGAGTCTTGTGGTGCTGCTCTCTGTGGGAGTTAAGGCATTTGACAAAGCACTGTTTCCAAAAACTGAATTCAATTATTTTCTTTTATTATCAAAGTCAGTTGTCCTAGTGTACCCGGGTACTGTGTAACTCGGTTCATCAATTATAAAAAAAAAATTAATTATAAGAGACCACAGTTAATTTTTTTTGTTTTAATAACACTTTATAGTATTAATGTAAGTTTTTTACAGACATTATTAGATTTGAATTATTGTGTTTTGTGTGCAGTCAAAGGAATAATAAGCAAAGATACCAATCTGTAAGAATAATAATGTGCCACCTGCTTGAATAATAGCTGAGTATTGTGACATTGTTCAGGGATCCACTGACATGCTATAATTTGGCAGTTCTCTGTAGTAAGTCTTTCAACTTCTTCCCTTTTTCTTATTTTAATAATGCTTCATTTTTCTTTGCCATAAAAGTTTTTATTGGACTTTATCCCAATTCCTGGCTTGAAAGCTTAGAAAAATTTAAAATAAAATGAAGTATCTTTTCCTAGACTTTGAAGAAGAATTATGCTTTAAAAAACTATGTGAGCATTTAACAGTTGGTGAGTATCACAAATTAGAAGTTTATCATCTTATTTTTTTCTATTTCTGTCAATGATTTATTCAACAGGTTGACAAATAAAAATGTGCAGGTGAAACTAGGAAGACCAAAGTAACTAGTTCGTAAGCCTTATAAGATTAAAATATGTCCATTTGAAAAGAAAACAAGACAACATCTGAAGTTTTAGTTAATTGTAATTATTTAAGTATATTAAAAATGAGGTACATATTTTGAATTTATAATTAGCTACTGCTTTGGCATAATTTTTTTAGGCAGTATGACCTGTCTGAATAATATGACATTTCTTTTTAAGTAAGGAGATTCATAAATTTAGTTTGCTCAGGGCAGCTCATTCTTATGCCTAACACCCCTTTTGCTCTCAGAAAAAGTCCTAGTTTGGGTGATAAATTTGGTGATCATAGCAAAAAATACCTGAGGGAGAAATACGAAAACTCTTTTTAAAGATGCTGAATTATAGTGAATTAGCTCATGTGTGGAACATCTATAGCAAAGCCCAGAAAATTCGCTTTCTTTTTTATAACTGCTGTGTTTTTTTTTAAGTGTCATTCATTGATCTATATGTGCTTTAAGCCGTCTAATACAAAGAAACTAACCTTGAATTATTAAAACAGATTAAAATGGGCATATAATTAATAATCCACTGTCTTTCAATTGCTCAAAGAATAATTATATTTTTATCTAAATTCCTTTGATTAACAACTAGCTGCAAGGATTACAATGAAATCACGAAAGTCACCGAATCATGGTCCCTTTGTTTTTCATTTGGTTACTCAATGACGTACTTCTCTTCTCTAGCAGGATATTTCTTTTCTTTTCTTTCCAAGTTGTGGATATATTGACGCTTATCTCATACCAGTCACACTTCACACTTTGTGTTCCAACCATACTGAACCACTTGCAGTGCCGTAAACTCGCTGTATTCTTTCTAGCCTCCAGACACTTACAGGCACTGTTCCTATTCCTGAATCATTCATCTCTTTTCTTGTCAACAGTTTAATTCACAGTGATGCTTCAGTTTTCGACTAAGACAACCTTTCTATGGAAAGGCATGATCACTGGTTTGTAAGAGTCTCCTTGCATATTGTTTGTCCCTATGTTGATTGTCATCACTCAATATTAGGCTTGACTACTTATTTCCTCCTAACCTTTATAAGAGGGCAGATTTTAATGCATTTTTTTTCCTTGTATCCTGAGTCCCTAACCCTACCTAGGTATAACACATAGAAAGTTCTCAGTAAATATTTGCTGTAATGATTTTCTCCCTGGAACAGTGAACTGTTTAAGGCTGCTGGTTTCAAGTAGTTGTATCTTCATTGCAGTTGAATACATACATTTGAATGTGTATGTATTTGGTACAATTTTATCTTGTGTCTCTGCCCATAGTAAAGATGCAATAAAATTCTTAAATAAATTCAATCCCTGGAAAAAAAGGTTGACGCTATGTTAAAGCAAAGTTTGAGTCATCTGCATGACTATATCAAAAAACAAAAGCAAACAAAACAGAAAGAAAGGAAAGAAGGAAGGGAGAAAGAAAGGAAGAAAAGCCCTCCTTTCTTCTAAAGAAAAGATATATTTTTGACGTGGAAAATGAGCCACAGAATCAAAGTAGTCAGCCTGAATATTTGTGGTGATATGCCAGTCCTCCTGACAATTTGTTTTACTTCAGTAGTTTGAGAGTCACAGGACAACATCTGAAAAATGGTTGAAGCCTAAGAGAACAGCTACTATAACCCTACAGATGACTCTCTTATGCTACAACCCTAGAACATATTCAGCCTCTGTGTGAATAATGATACAGATTTTACTTTTACTACACAGGCATTAAATAGAAAACTCAGATTCAGTGTTTTTAAGGCATACAGAATTTTTTAACTTTCAATTTTCCAAACCTTTTTGAGTGATTATTAGGTGGGTGGCATTTTGATTGCTTATAAGAGACAGAAATGTATAAAAGCTCTACTCCAAATAAATCACTAGTATGGAAATTATACATTTAGTCTTTTCCTTTCTGATCTCTACACCCATATTTTCAATTCCTGGCTGAACAACTCCTGTTATTCTGCAATTGTGTAGAATAAAGAATATAGCAAACTAAACACATCATTTTGAAAACTCCAGCCTCTACTCCTGATTCTCTTTTTCAATTAATAACAGCATTACCAATGTTCAGTCACCTAAGCTAAGAGCTATTAGTTCCTCATGAATTCTGCCATGTCTCCCCATCCAATCACTTATCAAGTCCCAACCAGACACATCTGGAATTACTCTTGAATAGCTCCCCAATTTTCCATCCCCACTGTAATTTTCTGTTTCTCTCTCTCATGGTCCATCATCTCACACAAGGGATCTCTCTCAAACCATAGCTTCATCTCCTTGCATTCTGCCCATCACTACATCTTTCTTCCCATATTGCCAATAGATTCCTTCTAAAACAAAGGGAAAAAAAAAAGTCATGCTGCTCTATATTGTCTTCAAGTTACTTTATAGTTTGTCCCCTACACAAATTTCCAATAGAACTTTGTCAGTATCAAACAGAGTGGATAGCAAGTCACAGATCATCAGCCATCGCTTCTCAAAATAAAAAGGGTGAGATTGCCCATGAAAAGGAAAAAAAAAAACAAAAACTATTGGAATTCATTAGGTCAGTTAAGGAGATTTTGGAGTATAGGTTACTATTCTTTGTGGTGTATTATGAATATGTCATTTTATGAATAGAGAATAGAGAGAGAGAGAGGTAAAGAAGAGGGAAGAAAGCCTTGAACACTCCTTTGGAAGAGATTGAACAGAAGTCATCAGTGGCCCAGGGCTAGGAGAAATCAAAAAACAACCAACCAAACAAAAACACAGCTGCTGTTACTAGACCATAGGAAGCAAGACAAATGCTATGGATGACATTCATTTATATCTTTGGAAATATTCTAGCCATGTATTCCTAGTCCTATTCTTATAATTTATTCTTTGTGAAACACACACACAACTCAGTTCAGCAGGTAATCAAAGAATAAGTTTACTTCCATTCTCCCAAAAGTCCTATGTACTTTTTAGAAGAAATTTATCCCACAGAAATTTCAAGCATTACTTGTTATTAGTAATAAAATAATAATTCTTCCACAGATTTCTAAAATAAAGCTTTCTGAAATTCATCAATTTATTTGATACATTTGCTAAATCTTTATCTTTTAGTTTATGTTCTACTTTTCTTTTTAATTTAGTAGATTTGCACATAAAATATCATGTTTGTTTCCTAAACAAGAATGCACTTTCCTTTTATTTCCCTCTCATTTCTAAAAATTCTAAGAACTAGGCTAAATTAATTAACTCTTACGTCAGTTGTGGAAATTAGTAAAAGGTAAGAATATATGGCGCCCTCTTGTCTCATCCCTTTATTTGTCCTGCTGGGTTAGAGTTAGAACAGAGATAGAATATAGCAGTTGAATATGGTGGCTCTCCAAATGTGCAAATTGACAAAAGGTACACAGAGGTGATATTTTATTTGGCCTCTTACCTTCCTCACAAGGTTACTTACAACTACTTGGAAGAAGAAAGGCAATTTATCCATTCTTGTCAGAGTACCTTGATTGGGGCAAGGCCCCTTTATCTGTAAAGATTATTGTAAGACTTTAGCAAGTTTAAATACCGTATAATGTTCAAATGAAAGCCACTTTCTGAGCAGTCTCTGCCACATCTCTGCACTGCAACCCCTTCACATTCAAAAACCCCCTTAGCCCTCCCACGATTTCCTCCAAGTAATCTTTCTTCATAAAGATTGGTTGTTGCATAGACACATAAACGAGCATATTGAAAAACATGTAAGCTAAGTAGATTTGCCAATTATTTTCCTCCCAGGAACAGCCTGGTACATAGATGGTTATGTGTGTAAAAGAGAAATATTACACTTTCACTCTCACTACCTTCTGAAAAATAACTCATTTAGAGATAAAATTCTTTTCCATGTTAATGACTTTTTAAATTTAAAAAAATTCCAGGATGGGTATTCCCATCAGCTAATACACAGATGGCATGTTAGTGGGGTTTTCTCCTAGTGGAAAGAAAACACTGCAGGAATGGGATCAGAACCCAGCATAGGCTAAATGGCTTTGCTGGTTAGGGAGAAGAGGGAAAAAACAAGAAAAATAAAACATGAGCTAGAAAAGATTCAGGAAACTTTACTACTTTAGCACTAACATCATTTTGTCTCTAGCTATCCTTGCTGTTTATAGCTAAAATGATTCCCATGTTCAAATCACAAGCCAAATAGTTTGACATATTGGTGATTAGCAGAAGTTTTCTGAATCTGTGGTCTCTCCCAGAGTAACTGGGTTTTTCGTCTTTAAATCATTCAAAATTGTTTCGGTCATTCTAGTGTAAGTTCATATCTCAAACTCTAAGTAAAGAGAAAGATTTTTATTATTGAAAGGTATACAGGGAGTTTCAAGAATTCTTGTTTTCATTTCAATAATTATAAGCAGAATCACATTCTTACTTCAAGTACAGATAAAATAAATTTTATTTTATTAAATATATTCCCAAGGTAAGAAATGTGTCAATATTATTTTGTTGTCATATTATATGCCCTTTTTGGGAGTGCATTGCTTGATTCCTGTGTAGTGAAGAGATCTTTTCCTTTTTGTCATACAGAAAAAAAATATGTACATATATATACATTTCCAACCAAGAATGTACTCATTTGCTATACTTACGGTGCTGTAAACACGTAAGTTTGTACAATATGCAATACAATTCCTTGTATTTTATCTAATAAATAATTGGATAGTTTTCTAAGTTCTTGAGTATTTTCAGTAGCTGTCATAAATAGGCTTAATGTCAAACCATGCAGTCTTCAATTTTTAGGGTATTAAAGCTTAAATAAAGAAGTTTTCTGTAGATTTTAAGACAGCATAATTTGGCGGCAAGGGTCAAAAAAAGCAATGAAATACACTAATTTTTAATGGTTAAGTAGTTGATAATATTAATATGGTCTTTGACCCAGGGGACACAGACTTGCCACAACTATGCCTCCCTAAGACATTCTAAAGGAAAACATACGTTCATAGGCATAAAGAAAAAGTAACCTTTTGCTACTTGGAGTTTTAACCTCAAAACCCTTGTAAAGTTCTAATGAGCTGTGCAGATCGCTATGAAGAACGCTCTTACTTAGCTAGGTTGCTCTGGTCTATTTCCAACCTTCAAGTCTAAATTAAAATTTGAGACTTTACTGAAAGGTAAAAAACAGTAACAATCACTTTCATGAGAGTCCAGAACAGAGATTGGACTAAGCTGTTCACCCTAGGTTTTTTTGTTTTGTTTTGTTTTCTTTTTTTAGGTTAAAAGATGTCTGCAAACCAGGGAAGTCAGACCACCAGATTCAATTGATTGCCAAGGGAGACTTAATTGGTGGTATTGAGATCATGTGATGTGCTTGTTTTTGAAAGGCATATTTAAAGACCACCTACTGAATCAAGCTGATGATGTGATATCCAAACACTAAAATTTCAGAGCTAGGCATACATTACAGTCAGTTGGGAAACTGATAAGGCCATATTATATCTATGTACCATGTTGTCACCAGCTGCCATGAAACCAGGCCCTATCTAAAAAAAAAAAGACATAGTAAAATAAAAATAATAATTAAGCAAATAAATACATACCAGAGATCTTTTCTGAGCCTCTAAAAATCTGCCTTAATAGTTATCTCAGGTCATTCTAAGGCAGCAGGCAAGAAGCAGGGCTTTGGAAAACATTCTCTGTGTTTGAGAAAGACTAAGAAGTACAACCAGAATGCTCCTTAGAAGTAAGAATGGCTAGGCTGCGTCTTACATACTTTGGACATGTTGTCAGGAGGGATCAATCCCTGGAGAAGGACATCATGCTTGGTAAAGTACAGGGCCAGTGGAAAAGAGGAAGACCCTCAACGAAATGGATTGACACAGTGGCTGCAACAACCGGCTCAAGTGTAACGACAATTGTAAGGATGGTGCAGGACCGGGCAGTGTTTTGTTCCGTTGTGCATGGGGTCACTATGAGTCAGAAATGACTTGATGGCACCTAACAACAACAAGGGAAATGTATAAAGAAATAAGTCTGTTTTTGGACTCTGACTTAATGAATATATATATTTGAAGAGATAAGCATCTGTAATGTTTAAGTATCTTAATAATACTGATTTTTCATGTCCCTTCCTAAATCAGGCTTTATTAATCTATACTATGTGGCTCTGAGTGTCCATAGACTAGTTTTTTATAGTGGAAGGAGGAAGGGTGGATTCTGGGCACTTTTCTGGAGAACAAGTTTATAGGTTTTTTTCAGTGATGTTTTTATTAAAGTACCACTTCCATTGAAAGTGCACCAATCATATGTGTACATATCGATGAGTTTTTACAAAGTGAAGCTAATACGTAGTCAGCACCCAGATTTTATGTACTTGTAGGTTTATGTGTGTGTATATATTTTTTCTATATCTATACATAGGTATGTATATATCAATTGCTCACATGCAAGTTCAAGCTGAAGAAAATTAACACAAGTCCATGAGAGCCAAAGTATGACCTTAAGTAAATCCACCTGAAATTAGAGACCATCTCAAGAATGGATTTGATGCATTGAACACTAATGACCAAAGGCCAGATGAGCTGTGGGATGACATCAAGGACATCATACATGCAGAAAGCAAGAGGTCATTAAAAAGACAGGAAAGAGCGAAAAAGCCAAAATGGATCAGAAGAGACCCTAAATCTTGTGCTATTTCTCTTATAGAAACACTAGATAACTAAGACAGCAGCTAACAACAATAACAACATATGTGTGTGTGTATGAATATAGAGATCTCATTTATATAATATATACATACATATAAGTGTATATATATTATATTATATTTATGTTATATATTATATACATAATATATATAACATTTATGTTATATATTAAATACATAATATATAACATTAATATAATATAATATATATACACTTATATGTATGTATATATTATATAAATGAGATATATAAATGAGTTTTATATATATATAAAACTGACATCCAACATGCCCCCCTTACCTCCCCCTAGTTAGCACCTCCCCTTACACACAGGAATCCCTGCTCTTTGATTCTAATAACATAGATTAGTTTCATGTTCTTTTGAATTTTTTATAATTAAAGTTTCATATTTCTAATCAGAACCTTAAGAGCTTATGAATTCCTTTTTTTTTTTTTTTTTACTGTTGCCAATTTAGAAGGTACAGATGACTCTACAACCCAAATTTCACAAACATACACACTTTCCATATGTAATAGAACTCAATAACAGTAAGTTGTCTTTGTACAAGGAAGTTTTGGGGACTCTTGTTAACATGTCCTTTCACAATATAAGTACAGAGAATTCATTTTTGATCCCAATGCAAACATGTCTAAATGGTTGACAATTAGAAAGTTATGAACTTATTGTTAATACAAGGAAACATTTGTTGAAGGGTTAACTAAGCAAAATTTAACAATGTTAAGCAAATGTAATTTCCAATGAAAAAGAAAGAATGTATGTGAAATTTAGTCCCCTAGCAATATTTATCCAAAACAAACTCTCTTCACTGTCTACTTGAGGGTTGAATTTAAAATTAGAAATAAAAGGATAAACGGGTTTATGTGATCCATTGGTAGCTGGAAGAACCTACTACTTTTTCAGAATCATCTTCTTATCAAGGTAAATAAGGAGCCTTTAGGTAAATAAGGAGCCTTTAGTTTGTTAGGAAAGGCAAGCTTCAAAATTACTTCCTTTGTGTATTGAAGGCTTTACTGCTGAGGATGATAGCAAGTGGTGTAGTGTCGGGCACAGGGACAGGGGAAGAAGAGTAGTAGGGTACAGTAGTAGCTTTATCCTATTTTGAGAGTCACTGCCAATCATCATTTTATCATACTACTACTCAAGACTTCTTTCATTATCTGCTTTCAGTGTATATTATATATGATCTTGTTTTTTTCTAAGCACTAAACACCTCGTATACATTTTACTCTCTTCCCTCTGCCCTCTTTCTAATCTGAATGAGAAGAAATGGATAATAAGATAGAAAACCAAAATAAAGAGTTATCTTGGAAGCTTAGTTAAAAAAAAAAGTTTAAAGTACTGATAATAGGTCAAATAAGATAAAGACTGAAAATTAACATTGCTTTCAGCAATGTAGAAGTAATTGATTTTCACAAGAACCACCATATTTGAGGACAAAATCCGGACTGAAGTAGGCTTAAGAAAAAGGAATAAAGGAGGATTAAGCTGCTTGAGTATAGACAAAGGTGACACATAAAATCTAAAATGTGTGCTCTATGGATGCACAAAAAATAATTCGTAACTTTCTAGAAAAAAATTCTCAATTTTTTTCCTCTTTCCTCAAATTTATTTAACATCCTTGATCAGCTTTCTCTTTTTCTTTTTTTTTTTTTTTGATTATATATACTTGAAAGGTTTCATATTAAAGATCATAGGATTTGTCAAATTGTTGGTCACCAGCTATCAGAAAATTATTCTGTGGGCAGTCCTCTGGGGCAAGGAGCTCAGAGATTATCAATATTTGCTTGCTTTAATATTGAAAATGTATTGGTTTGTCTTGTCTCTTCCAGCATTTTGCTTTTCAAAGTAACCAAATAATGTGTTTTTTATACTTCTGCTTTTTTCGGCTTTAGTTTCCTTTAGTCCCATTACTAAAAAATGGGACTCATGCCCAGAAATTCTCCAAACAAAGCCTGGCTTTTACGTATAATATTTAACGTGTAAGCACAGACTTTGTAGATATAAATAAGGTTATTTTATGAGATGAAATGATTTTTTAAAGTATCACATTATTTCACTTGCCTTGCTTTTTCTTCTCATTCACTAGTGATTACAAGGAAACAGAGTAAGTTTTGAGAAGTTATATTTGTATTATACAAAGAGGAGCAGATTGGATGAAAGTTTTGACACATGGGCCCACTAAAGAGAAAAGTGTAATAGTGTTATATTGTTTTGAATATAATCATATTTTAATTCTAATTCAATCAGGAGTATCTATGCTATTAACATTCTTCTTACTAATTTCTAATCGATCTTACATTTGGATATTTATTTGCATTTTTCTAAATCAGATAAACATGTAGTGAATGACTTTGTGTGTCCCCTTATAAATAAGGAGAACTGCATCTAGGCTCTAGATCTGTCACTTACATGCTGTGTAGCCTGAACATGAAACTAACCTCTTTCTCCATTAATACAAAAATGTACATTTTAACACCTAGAGGCAAAATGGCATAGGTGTAAAGATTGTGAACTTTGTAATCAGATACTTCAAATAGGATAAAATACACAGTAGCAAAGAAAAAAATAGGCATTACTAACAGCAAGCTAATGTTAGGGAAATAACAGGCAAAGATTTCGTGTTATTTTTAAGGATAAAGAATTAGATTGTTTCCATGGATCTAATTTGTTTTATTTCTCTTTTCCTTGGATCACTCTATTTTCATCATGCAGGTAATACATGTTTTTACCGGCTTCATAGCTGGTACTAGAAATTGACAACACATGAGCAGAATGTAAAATGTAAGCTTTTTTCATTGTTATATAATTTTGCTTTTTTAAATTCTCCCCTCCATCCATAAATTGTGCATGTGTGTTTGTGGTGGTGAGAGGGCCAATTATAAACTTAACAACTTTTTATAGCATTATAGGTATGTTCTAGATATGACATAATTGCTGTTGGAATAATTAAACACAAAATAACAGAGATGGGGAGAGAAAAATTCCTTTTCGGAATGACTTGCACAATGTCTGGAAGAGCCAGGCAGGGCATCCCTGCTTTAATCAGACCAAGGTCATTGGGTTGAAACCCCATGTGAACCAATTAGTTCACACAGTGAAGAATGATGTTTTCTAGCCATTGACTGTACCTCATGCCCTGGTCAGCTGTGTCCAGGAAGCATGCTCTGTGTCACAGAGGGAACTCCTGGAAGAACATCCATGGCTCGGCACAAATTAATCACAATGACCAGATACATAAAGAGCTTATCCATATTGATTGTGTCAGAGACACACAGAGTTATGTTCCAAGAAGGATACATAATTCCATACAGAGACACACATTATTTCATTAGTGTCCTCCTTAGTGCAGTGGAAGTTTTCATAAACATTTTCTGTGGGGAACTCCTTTACAGTCTGCTACCAAATAATTATTTAAAGGCGTACAATAAACTACATAATGTTACGAAGGATATCTAATATATTGATATAATTATCAAATTAGTTTTTAAAACAAATGTAAGTAGCTATATATCAAATCATTATAGAATAGTATCATAATATCAAATGGAAGACATTGAAGATTTTTACCAACTTCTGCAGCCTGAAATTGATTGTGTATACAATCAACATGCATTGATAATTACTAGTGATTGGAATGCAAATGTTGGAAACAAAGAAGAAGGATTGGTAGTCAGAAAATACAACCTGGGTGATAGAAATGATGCCAGAGATCACATGATATAATTTTGCAAGACCAGTGACTTATTCATTGCAAATACAGTTTCTCGAAGACGTAAATGGTGACTATAGACATGGACCTTGCAGGATGGAATATGCAGGGACCAAATCAACTACATCTGTGGAAAGAGATGATGGAAAATCTCAGTACCATCAGTCAGAACAAGGCCAGGGATGACTGTGGAATAGACCATTAATTACTCATACGCAAGTTGAAGTTGAAGCTAAGAAAATTAAAACAAGTTCATTAGAGCCAAAGTACGAATGTAAGTCTATCCCACCTGAATATAGAGACCATCCCAAGAATATTTTGACGAATTCAACAGTGATGACCTAAAAACAGATGAGTTGTGGAATGACATCAAAGACATCATACATGAAGAAAACAAAAGGTCATTAAAAAGACAGGAAAGAAAGAAAATACCAAAATGGATATCAGAAGAGACTCTGAAACTCGTTCTTGAACGTAGAGTTGCTAAAACGAACTGAACAAATGATGAGGTAAAAAAGCTACAGAAGATTTCAAAGGGCTGCTCAAAAAGACAAAGTAGAATATACTAATAAAATGTGTAAAGATATAGAGTTAGAAAATCAAAAGGGAAGAACATGCTTGGCAGTTCTCAGGTGGAACAAACAGCAGAAAAAATACAAGTCTTGAGATGCAATATGGAAGGGTTCTATGTGCAAGATATTGAATGATGCAGGAAGCATATTAGGAAGATGGATGGAATACACAGTCACTGTACCAAAAAGAATTGGTCGATGTTCAACCATTTCACAAGGTAGCGTATGATCCAGAAGCAATGGTACTGAAGGAAGAAGTCCAAGCTGCACTGAAAGCTTTGGTGAAAAATAAGGCTCCAGGATTGACGACATATCAATTAAGGTATTTCAAGAAGTGGATGCAACACTGGAAGTGTCTATACCAAGAAATTTAAAAAACAGCTACCTGGCCAATCGACTGGAAGAGATACATATTTGTGTCCATTCCAAAGAAAGGTGATCCAACCGAATGCAGACATTATTGAACGATATCATTAATATCACACACAAATAAAATTTTGCTGAAGATCATTCAAAACTGTTGCAGTGGCACATCAACAAGGAACTGCTAGAAATTCAAGCTGGATTCAGAAGAGGACATGGTACGAGGGATATCATTACTGATGTTAGATGGAGCTTCAGTGAAAGCAGAGAATACCAGAAAGATGTTTACCTGTGTTTCATTGCCTATGCAAAAGCATTCAACTGTGTGGATCATAATAAATTATGGATAACATTGGAAAGAACGGAAATTGCAGTACACTTAGCTGTGGTCATGTGAAACCTGTACATAGACCAGGAGGCAATCATTCAAACAAAACAAGGGAATATGGCATGTTTAAAAATCAGGAAAGATGCGCATTAGGGTTGTATTGTTGCATTGTACTTACACAGTCTGTATGCTGAGCAAATAATCCAAGAAGCTGGACTATATGATGAAAAACACGACATTAGGGTTGGAGGAAGAGTTGTTAGCAACCTGAGATATACAGATTAGGCAGCCTTGTTTGCTGAAAGTGAGGACTTGAAGCACTTACTGATGAAGATCAAAGACTACAGCCTTCAGTATGGATTACACCTCAACATAATGAAAACAAAAATCCTCACAACCGGACCAATAAACAACATCATGACAAACAGAAAATATTGAAGTTGTCTAGGATTTCATTTTATTTGGATCCACAATCAATGGCCAGGGAAGCAGCAGTCAAGAAATCAAATGACACGTTGCATTGGGCAAATATGCTACAGAAGACCTCTTTGGAGTGTTAAAAAGCAAAGATGTCACTTTGAGGATTATGGTGCACCTGACCTAAGCACTGGTATTTTCAATCGCTGCTCATACATGTGAAAGCTGGACAATGAATAAGGAAGACCAAAGAAGATGAATGCATTTGCATTATGGTGTTGGCAAAGAGTATTAACATACCGTGGACTGCCAGAAGAACAAACAAGCCTGTTTTGGAATAAGTGTATTAGAATGCTCCTTGGACGCAAGGATGGTGAGACTTTGACTCATGTACTTTGGGTATGTTAACAGGAGGGACCAGTCCCTGGAGAAGGACACCATGCTTGGTAAAGTAGAAGGTCGGTGAAATAGAGGAAGACCCTCAATGATATGGATTCACACAGTGATGCAGCAGTGGGCTCAAACATAGCAATGATTGTGAGGATGGAACAGGACTGGGCCATGTTTCAATCTGACGTCACTCTGGGTGGAAACTGACCTGAGAGCGCCTAACAACAACAACAACAATTTCAAGTTAGTAATTAGCAAAATGATATTTCAAAATATCTTTAATATTATTAATAATATAAAATATTTTTCTTCCTTTTTGTCCAGTCACCAACACTGCCAAATATCACTGTGGTTTGTTACCTACCTTCTTAATTGAAGAAGAAGCTAAATTGCAATTTAACTAAATGCTGAATTATAATTAGAAATAAATGAAAAAATTATCTTCTAAATGCTCTAGTTAGAAAAATCAAAGAGGTCTATCTGTACTGTTTATAAATTCTTATGACCAAAATTTCACTATTTCACCAAGCAAAGCATTCCAGAGTTTAATATATTTTACTCTAATTTTGACTTTGTTTTAAAATACAACTACTGCAACAATGAGGAAATACATCAACTAAAATATCATAGAAAATTTAAATCCATTTCAATAAATGTATAGACTATTGAAGTATATCAAAAATATCTCCTAAAGCTAGAAGAGATTTTCTAGAAGTCAATTGTGATGAAACCTTCACTGAAATTAAACTCTTTGGGTTGTTATGTGGTAAGATAACTTTGGTGTGTGTGTACATTTTTCTTTTTTCATATTTTGCTTTAATGCAAAGGACACCTTGGTGGCATATTGAATAAGAGATAGGTCTGCTAACCAAATGGTCGGCAGTTCAAATCCACCAGGCGCTCCTTGGAAACCTGTTGGAGCAACTCTACCCAGTCCTATAGGGTCACTATGAGTCGGAATCAACTTGATGACAGAAGGGTTTTTTTTAATTTGGTTTTAATATAAAGTTAAAGTCATCAAACTAATCTTGTAAAATAACCAACACTTAAAATCTTGCTACAAGGTAATGGAAACCATATTTTCTCCTCATTTCCTTAAATAATGCCCTGCCTTCTGTAAGTGAGAAGGAAGAAATCAAGGCATTTTGGACATTTAAATTTTATGTCCCTCTTTATCCTATTTGCTGTTGTTATTGTGTGCTGTTGAGTTGATTTCATCTCATTTCATCCTTATATGACAAGGTAGGACTTTCCCACAGGGTTTCCTAGGCTATGATCTTTTTTTTTCTACGTTTTATTTGTTTTATTGTTGAGACTATACACAGCAAAACATACGCCAATTCAACAATTTCTACACGTACAATTTAGTGACATTGATTACATTCTTCAAGTTGTGCAACCATTCACACCATCTTTTTCTCAGTTGTCCCTCCTTAATTAACATAAAATCACTGCCCCCTACAGTTCCTATCTAATCTTTTGAGTTGCTGTTGACCCCTATAGATTGTTCTTAAAAGAGCACAATGCTCAGGGAAACTTTTTTTTAGTAGTTAAGCTAAACTATTGTTCAATTTGAAGATTACTTCAGGGGATATTTTTGGTTTGAGGTTTAAAAATTATCTCAGAGCAATAGTTTCAGGGGCTTATCCATCCTCCATGCCTCCAGAATATCTCAAGTCCATGAGAATTTGAAATTCTGTTTTACATTTTCTCCCTTTTGATCAGGGCTCTTCTATGGAATCTTGGATCAAAATGTTTATTAATGGTTGTCAGGCACCCTCCAGTGCATTTGGTTTCATGGCAAAGGAGGCAATTGCTCATTGAGGCGATTAGCCATACATTTCTTATCCTCTGCCATTCCTTACTCTCCTTCTTTCTCTGTTGCTCCAGGTGAATAGAGACCAATTGTTTTGCCTTCAATGGCCACTTGCAAGCTTTTAATATCCCGGACACTATGCAATGAACTAGGAGGTAGAAAAGATGCATCAAGCATGTAATTAGGCCGGTTAATTGGGATGTTGCATGAAATCATGACCCTAAACCTCCAAACCAATAAACCAAATCCCATGAGATGTTTGATTGTACACAAGCAGCATCAACAGCTATCCTTTTTCTTTTTTTTTGTCATTGTTGTGAATATGTCTATCACACAACTTTTACTATTTCAACCTTTTATAGGTGTACAACTTATTGACTGCAATTACAGCAGTTGGCTGCGCAACACTACCCTTAATCAACGTGATTTTTCCATCACTGCTAATCACCATCAACCTCCAATTTTCCACTCCCTCCTACCTGTTTTTTTCCTACCTGTGGTAACAACTAGTAAACTTCTGTATACATTTGCCTTTTCTTGTTTTTTTATGTAATATTTGCCCAATTGTGATTGGCTTATTTAGCTCATGTCTTCAAGCTTCATCCATACTGTAGCATGTATCAAGATTTCATTTCTCTGACTGACTGACTAGTATTTCACTGTATGTATGTACCACGTTTTGTTTATTCATTCATCTCTTGGTAGGCATTTAGGTTGTTTCTACCTTTTGGCTACTGTAACTAGCACTGGAATGAACATTGGTGTACAAGTCTCTTTACGAGTCTCTTCTTTCAAGTATTTGGATATATACCTAGGAGTGGAATTACCCGTTCATATAGTAGTTCTATTTTTAGTTTTTTGATGAACTGCCATACTGTTTTACACAATGCTGTACCATTTTGCATTCCGACAAGAAATGGATAAGAGTCAAAATTTCCCCATATCCTTGCAACATTTGTTATTTGCTGCCTTTTTTTTTTTTTTCTTTAATCTTACCCATCCTAGTGGGAGTAAAATGATATCTCATTGTGGTTTTGATTTGCATCTCCCTGATGGCGAATGATGCTGAGCACCTTTTCATGTGTTTGATGACCATTTGAATGTCCACTTTGGTGAACTGTCTATTTAAGTCCTTTGCCCGTTTTATGACTGGGCTTTTTGCTTTTTGATGTTAAGTTTTGAAGTTTTATATATTTTGGTTATTAGACTCTTGTCAGATACATAGTTTCCAAAGATATTCTCCCATTTGGTACCTTGCCTTTCCACTTTTTTGGTAGTCTTTAGATGAACAAAAGTTTTTAATTTTTATGAGTTCCCATTTATTTATTTTTTCTGTCATTATTTGTGCATTTGTCATTATATAACACATTGTTGAAAGCTAGAGCTGACAAGGTTGACCCTGCTTGTTCTTCTAAGAATCTTATGGTTTTAGTTTGCACACTTAGGTCCTTAATTCATTTTGAATTTTTATACATACATATATATACACATACATACATATAGTGTGAGGCATGAATACTTTTTATATTTCTGCATTATTGAGAAGACTCTTCTTTCAGTATGGAATGGACTTAGAACCCTTATCAAAAGTCAGTTCGTTATAGATGTTTGAGTTTATTTCTGGGCTCTCAGTTCTATTGCATTAGTCTATGTGTGTATTATACCAGTACCGGGCTGTTTTGATTGCTGTAGCTGTGTGTTTTAAAATAGTAAGTATGAATCCTCCTACTTTGTTCTTCTCTTCCTACATTGTTTTAGCCATTCAGAGCCTCTTACCATTCCACATAAAGTTGAGAATTGTTTTTTCTATTTCTGTAAAGAAGACTGTTGGACTTTTGATCAGGATTACATTGAGTCTATAGACCGCTTTTGGTAGTATTGACATCTTAACAATATTAAGTCTTCCAGTTCATGAACATGGAACATCTTTCCATTTATTTAAGTCTTCTTTAATCTCTTTTAGCAGTGTCTTAAAGTTTTCATTGTATAAGTCTTTCGTGTTCTTGGTTAGATTTATTCCTGGGTATTGTCTTCTCTTAGATGCTGTCTTAGTTATCTAGTGCTACCAAAACAGAAATACCACAAGTGGATGCCTTCAACAAACGATGTTTATTCTCTTACAGTCTAGGAGGCTGGAAGTCCAGATTCAGGGTGCCAGCTCCAAGGGAAGCCTTTCTTTCTCTGTTGGCTCTAGGGGAAGGTCCTTGTTATCAATCTTCCCTGGTTGAGGAGCTTCTCGGCACCAGCGACCCCTGGTCCAAAGGACACACTATTCTGGCTCTTGTTTCTTGGTAGTATGAGGTGCCCATGTCTCTGTGCCCACTTACCTTTTTTATATCTCAAAAACAATTGGCTCAAGACACAACCCAATCTTGTAGATTGAGTCCTGCCTCATTAACATAACTGCCAATAATCCCATCTCATCAACATTGTAGAGATAAGATTTACCAATAGAAAAATCATATCAGATGACAAATTGGTGGACAATCACACAATACTGAGAATCATGGCCCAGCAGGTTGATAGATATTTTGGGGGGACACAATTCAATCCATGACAGATGCTATTTTAAATGGAATTGTTTCCCTAATTTCCCTTTCAGGTTTCTTATTGCTCATATATAGAAAACCAATTGATATTTATTCGTTGACCCGTACCCTGCAACTTTGCTAAATCCTTCCATTAACTCTAGAAGTTTTCTCATGGACTCTTTGGGATTTAATATATAGGATCATATCATCTGGGAATAGAGATATTTTTACTTCTTTTTTTCTAATCTGGAAGGATCCTTTTTTTTTAAACACAAAGTCAAGGGTTAGTATTTCTCCATTCACAGCGTAACAATGTTGTGATTTTCTAAGAAAATTTATTAGAAATAAAAGTTATCATTATTATTTTTAAAACTTAAAAGGATAAAACAGCAAAACAACCATACACCTACCACATGAAAATTAATTTTACTTTAACAACATATTTCTGGTTAAATAATATTTTAAATTCCATAGCTATTAAGAATATCACAGTGATATTATCTCTAGTTTTTATATGATGGTCTTGAGGCATTTTAGCGGGCACTAAAAGTAGCCTAAATCTACTAAATTTATATAAAATTATGAATTATTTGGAAATTTTTTATCATTAGTGTAACGAGAAGGCACATAAACAAATAAATAGAATAGTTTTATTTGGTTTGTAAATCTTTTTTGTCTTTTATTTAACTCGTTTTTCAGCACTTCTATCAAACATCTTCACTTCTGATTTTTCTGTCAGGTTACTATATTAGAGCACAGTTATGTCTTCTTACAATGTGCAATAACAAATACAATAATTCATTGCAGTAAGTTTTTGAAATATTTACTGGTTTGAAGACTGGAGACTAACCCGTTGATAAAGCCTCTTTGGAATTCCATTTCCTTATTTATGATTTTTAAGGACTCTTTCATTTTAAAGCACTGAATTTCTGCTTTATATAATGATACCTGTTAAAAAGAAAATTCCAAGAAATGTAGCATGGAAAGTGACACCCCAAAAGGATACCATCACATATAATTTTTTAACCTTTTTTTTTTTTTTTTTGTAGGCAGAACAAGACAATGGTCATCCTCTTCCTGCCTTTGCCAGCCTACACATTGAAATACTGGATGAAAACAATCAGAGCCCATATTTCACAATGCCCGCTTATCAAGGCTATATCCTGGAATCTGCCCCAGTGGGATCAACCATTTCTGACAGTCTAAATTTGACCACCCCTCTAAGAATTGTAGTTCTGGACAAAGACGTAGAAGATGTAAGTGAAATAGATAGATAGATTTTGCTCTTGTTTTGTTAACACATATCTTGTTATAGTTATATCAGCAGGGAATATTACATAGACATTGTTACATGAACTATGGAACAGAGGTGTTGTTATTTAATTCCAAATCCAGGATATTAAAAAATATATATGTTTGCTTCAATTCAGCAACTTTTTTCCCCCAGTTTATAGATATTCAGTGTATGAAAGAAAAAGTGTTTCATTATTTGCTTTTGCTAAATCAGCAGGCAATCTTTATTAATATAGACTGGTGAGGCAACAATAATGACGTTACTAAATGCATATAAAAATCATGACAGCAGCGCTGGGGTGTGAATTTGGGGGACTTTCTTCCAGTCTGGTGGCCTGATATTAAAGGAAATAACGTTTAAGGGTGGCTGACCAGCCCACATTTCAGGCAGTGGCTATGTTTGTGCTGAAACTAACTTACTCCGTATAGCATTGTCCTCTGCTTTTCTGGAACTGACACTAGCAACGAGAGAGGGAAGTGGTCCGGATTAGGAAAATCAGAGTACTTTACCACATTAGCCGCGGTGATTGGTACGAAAAGTGGACAGATAATCTATATCAGGCCAGTTAGAGTCCTCTCAGGAATTTCATGAGAAAAAAATAGAGCTGGAAGACTTTGCCATCATTTGTTAAAGAGGTGGAAGTGAATCTGAGCTGCTGCAGCTAAGTTTGCTGCCATCATCAAGAAAGTCTGTTATCAGAGGGAAGGAATGAAGCCTGGCAGAGACAAGCAGAGAAGACAGACCTGTTGAGTCCCTGTCTCTTACGTTATGAGGTCCCCAGAGATATCCTAATCCCTAAAAAATTTTTCTTAGATTCTGTGAGCTACCCCAGTATTTTCCAAGATATTTTTATTTTACGTAATTCGAATTTGATTTCTAAGACTTGCTGTTAAAAAGAGTCCCAGCACAACAATTTCTCCCTCTTGAACATCACTGTTCAACAGAACTTTCTGTGATGACAAAAAATTTTGTGTCTATGCTTCTCACTAGCCACACATGGCTATTTAAATTTAAAATAATTGAAATTAAAGAAAGTAAAAAAAAAAAGTTTCTCGGCCTAGCTACATTTCAAGTAATCAGCAAGGCACGTGTGGCTAGTGACCACTGTATTGAATAATACAGCTACAGAACTTTTACATTACTGCATTTAATGCCATTATTTAATTTGATACAGGGAGAAAAAAATAAATATTGCAAGGATGAACTTAAATATTTTATGATGGTTCTAGTTTTCCCCCCTTGACAGGAGAAGAGACTCGAAGGATTTTAGTCTCTAGCTGCCTTTAGCAGTGCCATTTCTATAAACTTTTAAACATACATCTTTCTGTAAGACTGGAAAAACCCTCAGAATATGCCATACTACTCTTAGAACACAGGCTCTTTTAGAGATCACTGACCTTTCAAAACTGATCAATCGTGTAGACTTTCTTCTTAGAAAAGTGCACAGACACACACAATTTTACATACTACTTCAGGGAGTTTAGGGGTCTCCTGAGGCTTAATGGATTTCATGATGAATCGTATTTAGAAAGAAAGAAAAAAAAAAAACTTTCATTTAGTAAGTCATCATTAGAGTATGCAAGGGTGAACCTTGCTATGTTTTATCTAGAGTAAGCTAATATGTTTGATAGGCCTGGTGATGTCCCACAAATTTTGGTGTGGATATTATTTAGTTTTTAATTGAATTCATACTAACATTTTCATCAGTGGGGTGGTAGGATATGTGTGTATATGTATACATATAAATATAGAGCAACATGCTTTTTTAAAAAAATGGCATGGTAATGCTTATGAAAATACCTCGAGGTGGGGGAGGTAGCAGCTGGCAAAAAAATATAGAAAGGGTGCATTTTTTTTTTTTTTTAAATACAGCACAGAGAGAGAGAGAAGGCATAGAGATGGAAAGATTTATTTTAACAAATTGACTCATGAGATGGCGGTGAGTGGCAAGTCTGAAATTTGCAGTTCAGGCTGGCAGGCTGCAAACTCAGGCAGGAATTGATATTGTGGACTTGAGGCAGAATTTTTCTCCTTCAGGAAACCTCAACTTTTGCTCTTAAGGCCTTCAGTTAGTTACAGGAGGTTCACCCAAATTATTAAGGGTAATCACCTTTACTTAAAGTCAACTGATGCATAGATGCTAACCACATCTATAAAACACCTTCACAGCTACATCTAGATTAGTGCTTGTTTAAACAATTGGGCACTATAGCTAGTGAGGTTGATGCAGAAGACCCATCATCACAGGCAATGACTAGTAAATTTGGAAATTTTTAGGTCACACCTTCACGGACACAGTGGTTAGCAAAAAATAAATGAAAAAGGCAGCCGTAGTTTTTAACACAGTAGCAAAATTTTATGTATTTATACTTGCTCCATGTATTTATATATTTAATGGTTGCATGCAAATCCTTATGCTCATTTATGTATATCCCTTTTTGTCTGGGTAGTCTATCCTTTTTGAAATTACAAATGTTAAAATTGTGTTCCAAGAAGGACAGTGGGGTTCACCAGCTGTTGCTGAGGAGGAGTGGGGAGAGCTCCTGGGTCTCAAACCTTTGGGAAATTCTTCTTAGAATTTCATCTTAGAGATTTACAACGTCAGGGAGCCTGTTACATGTCACATTGTTTCCAAAGGGGGCAGCGTTGTGTAGTACTTAAGAATTAGGGCTTTTTGGTTAGAGAGTCCTTGGTTTGACTCCTGGCTCACCAGGTGAAATTAATAGCTGTGTAACATGGTGGGCCTCATATTCACCAAGTGTCCACTCTTGTTCAATCACCTGTGACCCCAAAAGTTATACAGTGGCAGTCGTTGCTGTTTTGGCCTGCCACTTCAGTGGGGGATGATGGGTGTAGGAATGGAGAGAAAATTTCCTTTATATGGGCATGATTAATATGTTTTGTAAAAAGTCAAGTAATTAAGCAACGTGTACCTGGTTGCTTGTTTATTATCTAGGTCCATCCTCTTTCTGAAATTATCTACAGTGAGTGATGGTTGTTAGGTGCCCAGAAACTGAAACAAAATATGCCCAGTCTCCTAGGGACAAAATTTCTGAAATATGATATGTAATTTTTATGTCTATAACTGTAGATAAATCCATAGAATTTAGACGTAGTTTAATTCAACTTGCTATACTGTGTAAAATTTCCTAAAACAGACCCATCAGGCATTAATATAGCAGTATATTGGGCCACTAAAGCTAGAGACCTAGGGATATATTTATATATATTTATGTGACTCCTTCATGTACATATATATATTTTAAAGTACTTTTACATAAATATGGTTTCAAAATTGTCCACAATATAGTTAGAGAAAATAATGTACAAGGCTTCTAAGAGGCATGTCTGAGACCAGCAGGTATTTAGTGGTACAACCAGTAAAATTGATCATTGAATTCTGGCTATGAAAATAACAAAGAACAATAATAAACAAAGGTTATACATTTGGTTTGTGGAAAGGCAATGATTCAGTTATAATTCTGTGTTAATTCACTTGTCTGTATAAGTATTTCAATATAATCCTAAAGGTGTTATATACTTATATGAGTTATAAATATTGTTAGTTCATCATATGTATTAGAGGTATCACAATAATTTAAAAAATTGATATCATATACACCTTAAATGTGCTAGAAAATTGTTTATTTTTTTTTTACTAGTGTATATTTTTACACCATATGTATGTTTGTGATCATTTATTTTTACAATTTTTTATTCCTTAATTTTCATATAGGTTCCACCTGGCGGTGTTCCTGTAGGTACTAGGTGCTAGTGTTGTGATTTGCTGTTTTGTTCATTGCTGTGGTTAATTTACTAGTTATTTTTATTTTCGACTAAAACAAATAGGTCATCATTTCATTATCATCTATAAAGATACCTATAACTACTTTATGAATATTTACACATATTTAAATTATATTATTGGCTATAAAACCAAAAAAACCAAAGTCAGTGCCGTCCAGTCAATTCTGACTCATTATTGGCTATAGTATTCTGAAATTTAGTAGAAACCAAATTTCATTATGAATGTAAATAAGGATAATTTGATTATTAAAAGTTGCTTTAAGTCCATGACAAACATTAATAATTCATCACGCCATTCTTCCTGAAAAATTCTAACCTTGGAGTCGAACCCTTTGAAAAGGGTACTTTGGACAGCTGCCACTAATTAATTCAAATTGGCAGATAAGCTAAAAATAGTTCTGTCATTTTCATGTTATGCTTCATCATTTGTATGTGTGCACGTAAGTAGGCATACGTATATATATTTCTGTGGAAACCCTGGTGGCGTAGTGGTTAAGTGCCACTGCTGCTAACCAAAGGGTCAGCAGTTCGAATCCACCAGGCTGTCCTTGGAAGCTCTGTGGGGCAGTTCTACTTTGTCCTACAGGGTCGCTATGAGTTGGAATCGACTTCATGACACTGGGTTTGGTTTTGGTTGGTTTATATATATTTCTGTGTTTTTTGTGCATATATATGGACATGCATATCATCTTGTGTGTGTGCTATCATATATTTATTCCCACTGAAGACCCAGAATTGGTTTTAAATTCAATAGGCTATTGTCTCTGAACATAGTTCAGTGTATGATTTAGTGCTCTTCTATATGATGGCATTTTTTTTTATATTACATTCATGAATTTGTTGTCCTTGCATTTGTATATGTGTTTACTTTGAATTCATGTTTTTGTGTATTTTTGAGCACATATCAGAATTAATTTTACAGTCACAGAAAATAACATAAAATTCAGTGAAGTAAGGTATGTAATGAATGTATACTTTAGGGTAAAGTAAATATATCCTTCTGTCAGTGGGGAAAAAACATTTATTAATCAGCCTTCTGTGTACTTATTAATTTAGAACATTAATATTTATTTTAAAAGACTTTATACATACAAGGACTGAATAAAATCTACTGCTCTATCAGAGTATTAAACTAGAACATTATCTGTCCTCTCATTCTAGTCCATCAAAATAATGAGTATGTGACTCTCCGATGGTCAGAGGAATTACAGGATACAGATATTGACTGAATATGACTCCTTAACTGCAGGAATTGTAAAATCTAAATATATTTATGAAACCCAAACTGCAGATCAGAATACAGATTGACAAAAGAAGTGTTTAATTTTGTAAATGAATTGATAAGAGAAAAATATTTGACATGATATGTAGATTGCTCCATACTAAAGTGTGGGACTTACTGCTTATTAAAAACAAAAACAAAATGAACACATTACCCTTGAGTTGATTCTGACTCATAGTGACCCTATAGGACAGAGCAGAACTGTCCCATAGGGTTTCCAAGGAGCAGCTGGTGGATTTGAACTGCTGACCTTTAGTTAGCAGTCTGAGCTCTTAACCACTGTGCCACCAGGGCTGCTTACTAAGAATAGTAAAATCTCTGATTATAAGCACTACCAATCAGAATATTAGGTTTGTTGATATTGCATGTATCCATTGAAACTTGATGTTGATACTACATGAGCTATTCATAAAATTAATAAAAATGATATGGTGTCCTTTGTGAAATAATCACAATGTGTCACACCTAAAGCTGGTATTATCCTTACAAATTAATCTAAAACACTTCACTCTTGAATGATAATTGGCTGAGTATATCTAAATCTGCACTCTTAAATCCTTGTATTTAAAGAAATACCAGGATATTCACCAATAATGTCTATGTACAGTATGTATTCAAATAAAAATTTACTAATTTAAACATTTATAAATTTCAAGAAGAGTGATATTTTAATCAGAGATTAAACATCCAAGGCCAGGTAAAGTGAGCTATAATATGCTACAAACAATGCTCTCTGAATGTATTATATTATCTTCTTTACTTAAAACAGATAATCTGAAATTCTCGCAAAGCTTGTTTTATTCTCTAGATAGTTATTATAAAAGGACTCAAGAAGTTGAGGCAGTTAAATTATAAAGAAGTTTTTAATGGCTCTGGTTATTAAATAGGAGTTTATGGAGTCCTGATGTGTATGCCATCTTTCAGATGGGAAGCATTTCACAATGAAAACCTCAGGGCTTTCCTAAAGGTGGTAAAGCGAAATAGCAGCGTTTTGAATATGCACTGGTTTACAACTAACGCTCTTTGCAGTATTGCGCTATCACAATACGTGACATATGAAAATGCTCAGAAATGCGTGGTGAGTATGTAGATGAATAGACTTAACAAATTTACTAACAGAAGCTATACTTGAGTGGAAAAAAACAGAGAAAGAATTAATGTGTTAAGATGTAGAGGATGACTGAAGAGTTTGAACAAAGGAGAAGTAAATGTTTGATAAGCAAGTCATACAAAAAATTTTGCACAGCTCATATTACTTGGCCTCAAGTTGTGACTAAAAGAAGTTGTGTTAGATGGCACCATTCCTAGTACATTCAGAGGACGGACAAAAATATATGAATTTAAAAGCATAGTCATTAAATAAAAGCAAGGATAAACACTAAAAGAATTGCAGATGTCAGTTTTTTTTTTTAATTGGAACTCAAATTAACTAACATTTTTGATCATCTCTAAACTAATAATTGACTTTCATTGCAGTTGACTCTAACATATAACAAAATGACAAGAACCTTAAAGAAAGTAGGTTAAAAATATGTTATATGTATTGTATAATTTCCTTTTATAAATAAATAATTTAGTTCCTTTATTAACAAACATATTTGATTAATCAAACACCTCAGTTTGCAGCCACATCATGGCTACAAAATGGATTAAATTCATGATACCAGATGAAAAACAACTCTGTAAATATCAGGGTGTAAAGCCTCTCAACTATGTAGTATCTTAATATCTTTGATAATTTTATAATATAATAGCAATTATTATCTATATTTTTAATTTGTTTTATTGTTCTAGAATACACGTAGCACACTGTCTTTAAATCAAACTCATGGACATAGAAGCTACCACAGAATTAAATATTATGAATACAGAACTTGTTTCAGGTTCAAATTTCAAAGTTATATGAAATACGTACATATTGCATCTTTTAAAAGATGTTCTTGTTTTATAAACCAAAATGCTATTATAGATTAAAGTATATCATAGTTCGAATTTTGCTCACTTTTTATTATACATAGTGGTGTGCATTTCAACTTTCTCACTTGTACCTGCCAAACGAAAACCCATTGCCGTGGAGTCGATTCTCACTCATAGTGACCCTATAGGACATAGTAGAACTGCCCCATAGGGCTTGCAAGGAGTGCCTGGTGAATTCAAACTGCCGACCTTTTGGTTAGCAGCTGTAGCTTTTAACCATTACACCACCAGGGATTCCCACTTGTACATAGAATTTTTTAAAATGTGAGTTCTATTTTTGTCAAATTAACAAGTGTTTAACAATCCCCTACCTTCTGCTCAGCCCTGAGCCTTTCATACCAGGGTTACAATAACATTTTATGATAATAAATCAAATTTCACATCATACTATGGTGTAATATTTTAAAAGGTGCTAAGTTTGCTCTTTCTTCAGGTATCAAATTGATTTTATTTATATAGAAATACCTTACTTCCCTTTAGCTTTTTCCCATGGCCTTCCTGACAGTCAACTACCCCTCAAAAATGTTCCCCTTTATTTACCCTACCTGCCTCACTACTCCACTTTACCGACACCAACAGAGATTAATGCCTTGTGGTTAGAGGAAAGAGTGATTTGCTTATTGCATGCATGTGAACACTCCAGTCCTTATCTTTCAGGGCCGACAATAAAATTGTGAAGGTTTTCCAATACTAAGTTGATTATTTCTCAGGCTTGAACTTTTGCCATCACCTCCCTCTTCAAGTATATGTCATTTTTTTCTAGACTTTTATCAGGCACATGTGATAAATTTGTATATTTTCTATCAAATAATCTAAAATATAGTAATTAAAATAAACATTATGTTTCCCTTTGGAGAATTTTTACAGCATTAAAATAAGAAATGACAAGCATGATATTTATAGCTAATGAATAATACATAACCAATTTGATTTCTATTTTACATCATAAGTGAGAACAGAATAGTAATATGCATATGTGCAGTTTATTACTACAAATGAAGTGATTGTAAAATTCTATAGCTAAAATTCTGGATTCCAATTTCCTTTTCTTGGTATTATTTGTGATTTCTCAAGCCCAAAGAAGTTACGGAAAATATTATTACTAAGTTATCAGTAACAATGTATTCAATGAGATTTTCTATTCTTTCAATCTTCCTATTATTTTTACTTTTGTTTACATCAATTATAACTAGTACTTATTTCAACATTTTGTTTTCCACAAAATGGCTTATAGTCTATTTGGATAGTTTAGCTGATTTCAGGGTTAATATCTAGTCAAAGCTCTCTTTCTTAAGGAGTTCTTATTACAGTTATGTATATTTTTTCGTAATAAATTAAACAAAAAAATCCTAGGTAATGGACTAACAGCTGTGTTATCTATTTAACATCTTAAATAATGTTTTGTTTTGTTTTTTCAAAGACGAAAGATCCAGAGGTTCACCTTTTTCTGAATGATTACACCTCAGTGTTCACCGTCACACAGACCGGTATCACTCGCTACCTCACCTTACTTCAACCCGTGGACAGGGAGGAGCAGCAGACTTATACCTTTTCGGTAAAGAGCTTGTATATATGTAACTGAAGGAGATGTTTGTTTAAAACTGAAAGGCCAATAATTTGAGGGGAATAATGTAGTATTTTCAAGCAGCACCAGAGAGAAGAATATCAATAACAAGAGTTGTTCACATGTATTTCTCCTTTTCTGTTTGTAAATTGGTATAGCTATATTCCTGTATTTCCCATAGCAGAAAAATAATTTTCAGGTCAGAAACAAGAAAATGGGAATTTGAGTCTTCAGCATACACTCAAAATTTACTTATTGAAGTATGATGAACATGAATCCACAGAGTAAAGAACCATTTCTTACCCTTCCTTCTTCTTTGTTATTGTATTTTTAATTTTTACATAGGATTAGGACACTGGATCTTAACTGGGGATGATTTTCCACCCAGAAAATATTTAGCAATGTCTGAATACATTTATGGTTGTCAAACAGGGAGGGGGTGCTACTGTTATCTGGTGAGTAAGCACCAGAAAGCTGCCAAACATCTTACAATGCGTGGGATAGCCCCCCACAACAAAGAATTATTTGACCCAAAATAACAATATACAGAGTTTGAGAAATCCTGGACTAGGTTAATCAAGGGAAAAAAAAAAAAAAAAGAAAAGGTCTATTTCTGTGACTAACTAGTTATCAAAAAATAGAAAAAAAATACATGTATATATATTATCATTGTTAGATGTTGTTGAGTCGGTTCTGACTCACAGCGACCGTAGGCATAACAGACCGAAACACTGTCCGATTCTGCACCATCCTCACAATCCTTGCTATGTTTGAGCCCATTGTTATAGCCACTGTGTCATTCCATCTCATTGAGGGCCTTCCTCTTTTTCGACAACGCTCTACTTTACCAAGCATGATGTCCTTCTCCAGGGACTGGTCTCTCCATGTATATACAGGACTGATAGATTTGAGAGGTGAATACAAATAAAAAGGAAGGCCTAGTTACTATCTGGGAACCCCGGTGGTGCAGTGGTTAAGAGTTATGGCTGCTAACCAAAAGGTCAGCAGTTCAAATCTACAGGCGCTCCTTGGAAACCCGATGCAGAAGGTCTACTCTGTCCTACAGGGTCACTATGAGTCGGAATCGACTCGATGGCGATGAGTAGTTACTATCCAAAACCCTGAACTAAATTTTATTCAGGTAGAAGAGAGAGATCAGCTGATGGAACAACAGAAGTTAAGAGGCTCATGTAAGAGTTCTTTCTGGAGAAGTCCACATAGAAGAACATGAACCACAGCTTCCAGGACGTGAACATGACAGTTAAAACTTAGATACACAGTTTCAGAAGTCAACCAGAACAAGGATGGTGGTGTTGTAGAACTGATTTTGTTTTTCAGGCCTTCTTAAAATGTTAATAACATCATTAAGATGTCACTATTAACTAATGTCAATGCGTTATATAAAAATTTTCTTTTTTTAATTACTAGACAAAGATATTACATAAGTAGGGCTTCTACTTTCTAGGCTGATATAAGCAGGTTGACTGTAAAAGCAATTGTGTATTGTGTACAAAATATGTCTTTTCCTATCGTTTTTAATGGTCAAATAATAGTTGACTCTTAAGAATCAGCTATGTTATCTGCTCACTTCAAGCCTCAAAGACATTATAGATATCTGTTTATTTAAAATGCGCTTGGAATTAAATATATTGAAAATAAAACAGAATCCTCAATAATTGCCTCTTAGGACATTAAAACATCTTGATTATATGTGCTATTATAGTTGTATTCCTGTTACTGACAAAACATGTTAACACTTTTTTTAATCTGTCAATCACATAGAAGAATTTTCTTAAATTTTAAGAGTGAATTCTGTAGTGTTTATATTTGTATGATTTCTCTATTAAGTGGGATTTTCTACTTCCAAAGATAACAGCATTTGATGGTGTACAAGAAAGTGAACCAGTTATTGTCAATATTCAAGTGATGGATGCAAATGATAACACCCCAACCTTCCCTGAAATATCCTATGAAGTCTATGTTTACACAGACATGAGCCCTGGGGACAGTGTCATACAGGTAAATACCCATAAAACGTAAGGATATATTCAAAGCAGTTATTTGCATGGCCATTACACAATGTAGTGCTTAAGAAATGAAAACTAGCTTAACAAATGTTGTATGACGTTATGTAGCATAAAAAGTTTAAATTATTTATTTTTCAAATAAAAGTATAGCTATATGCGCTGTAATGTACACTTAAACAACTAGTTAGTGCATGCAAACAGCTATTTGATCTGTTTATACTAGATTTTTAAAAAGTCAATATACTGAAGTTTTAAGTATTACACATGTTTAAAACTTCAAATTGCTTTACACTATTGTAGAAAGAAGGATAGCTGGTGGCACAGTAGTTAAGCACTTGGCTGCTAACCAAAACGTTGATCGTTTCAACCCACCAGCTGCTCTGCTGTCTGCTTCCATAAAGATTTACAGCCTTGGGAAACCTATGAAGTGGTTCTACTCTATCCTAAAGGGTCTCTATGAATCAGAAATGACTCAAAGGCACAGGGAGATTGTAGAAATGTATTAAATTTCCCTTGGATATAAATGCAAAGAACTGCATTATTAAATTTGCAGACAATCCTGCTAAACGTTGGTTATCTGGACCAAAAAATGGGATCATTACAGCAAATTTAGATTAGATGTTAAACGGTACCTTTGAAAATACAGAAAGTTGGCAAAATATTTATCCTTGATTTGTCTTATTTTTACCACTAACTGTAGTTTTTACATTTAAATATATTGTAAGCCATTGCAGAATAATTCAGAAGTTCTCTATGTATAAATTATACAGTTGTTCTCTCTCAAAGACCTTTAGTTATCTGGAGAATGCTTGACTCCAGTACTTTTCAAAATGGCTGTGTATCAACAGTTCTAAGGAGCTGTCTAGAAATACAGATTACCAAAATTTGCTTCTGTTTTCTGAATCCAAATCTCTATAAGCAATGGGTAGGTAATAAATATTAAAAACCAAACACCAGGGGTTTCAGATGCCCAGCTATAGAAAGCCCACTGACTCAAATTTTTTTCTAGTCCTGAGAAACAAAGATAATAGTTTTAAGTTACTTTCAGGCCAGGAAGGTCATGGTTTTATATGTATTTTAAAGTATTTGAATAGCTCTAAATTATTACCACATTTTATTTATATATACAAATGCTATTATTAAACAAATAGTTCAAACTATTTATTTAAAATCAGTCCAAATGTCTCAGCAATGTAATTAAGTCTTCCTGCTATTGTCCTTAGAAACCCTGGTGGCATAGTGGTTAAGAGCTACAGCTGCTAACCATAAAGGTTGGCAGTTCAAATCTACCAGGCCCTCCTTGGAAACTTTATGGGGCAGTTCTACTCTGTCCTATAGGGTCACTATGAGTCGGACGGAATGAACTAGACTGCAGTGGGTTTGGTTTTTTTTTTTGGCTTTGCTATTGTTCTTGCTTTTCTTTCCAGCTTTTCACCTTTGGCCCTGTATCCTTATCCTTAAGCTTTTGCTCTACTGAACTGCCTCCAGTTACCTGAATGTACCTTGCTTTTTCTCATTCTCCTGTACTGCTTCCTCTGTCTTGATCTCCTTTGCTTCTATTTATGGCTTGATTACTTTCTTCTTAGACCGTAGATTCTTTTCCTTCTAAGAAAGCATTCTTTAGTAGTTCTCAGGAGGTAGTTCAAAATCACACAGCAGCCCTTCAGAAGAAAGACCTAACAATCTGCTCCTATAAAGATTAAAATTTTACAGCTTAGAAAACCCTATGAGGCAGTTCTGTATGTCACATGAGGACATTATGAGTCAAAAATTGACTTGAAGGCACCTAACAATGACAGTTCTTAGTAGTCCTAACTTAGTAATTCTTGTTCTCACAACCCAGTAGTAACATAACAGTTTGCACCCATTGTATGTCCTTATTTATGTTTGGGAAGAAACAGTTAACAATAATAGAACCCTGCCTCACAGCCTTTGTATGATCCGTTGTCTCTGCCTAGAGCACTCCTGTTACTCCAGATCTTTACAAGGATGACTAACTTTCATCACACAGGACCTAGCACAAAGGGCACTGCCTCAAAAAAAAAACTGTCTTAACCGTTTAGTGTCAATATCTCTCTCCTTCCTCCCCGCAAACTCTGACTCACTTGTTCTTTCTCCATTATTGCACCCTCTCTCATTATGGTCATAGCCCTTACAACCATCTGAGGTAATCTTCTACCTATATTTTGTAATTTTATTTTCTTCTTTTCTTCATCCCAGATGGAAAACTCCAAGAGATCAGCAACTCTGTCTTGTTTGCTACTGTAATTAATGCCAGAACATGCCAAGCATATTAGCCAGGCAGTAAATATTTATTCCAAGGATGCATTGCTACCAAATTTGCATGATTTAATAGTTAATAGAAATTAGAAATAATTCCATCCTGTCTCTATATTGGAGGAGCCCTGGTGGCACACTGATTAAGGGCTTGTCTGCTAACTGAAAGGTCAGGGGTTTGAACCCAGCAGCCGCTCTGCAGGAGAAAGATGTGACAGTCTGCTCCCACAAGGATTATAGCTTTGGAAATCCTATGGGGCAATTCAACTCTGTCCTATCCGGTGGCTATGAGTTGGAATCAATTTGACAGAAACGCGTTTAGTTTTTGGTTTATCTCTGTTTTGTTCATTGGATAAAGTTATCCTTTCTTGAGTGATACAGAAAAGGGTGATATTATAGCCTGTGTTCTCGGACTCTGCCTGAATTTGTCTCTCAAGTGTGAAAATCCTTTGCTGTGTATGTGGTAATGGGGGAAAGCTGCAAATTACCTCAGTAAATATTATTCAGATCTTGGTTATGGCACTTGTCACATTGCTGAATTCATCTTTTTGCCCGTTTGTCTTGAGGGCAGCAGTGTAATTAGTTTGTTTCTGTATCCATAGTGCGTGGCAGAGAGTAGAGGCTTAATATAGTAGATGCTTCAAGAACATTTATTTGAGAATAGAAGAAAGGAAAGCCTGCAGACGAACAAGCTGAGTGAGTGAAAATATGAATGAATGGGAAGGTGTAAATGTATTGGCTTTTATTTGTAGTCAGTTCAGCCAAGAGAATTCCATTTTTCATTACTGAGGCAATCTTTCATAGGGAGCAAAATTATAGTTTATACAGATAAAGGAAATGACAATTATTGTCATGTTCTTATTTAATTAAACTTGATTCTCATCTCTATAATTATATAACTAGAAATAAAAGTAAGTTTATACAGAAAAACAGCCAGCAGGGAACTGGAAAGTGTAACTAAAAAAACGATAGCAATTATGTGGTAGAACTCTATCTCAAAAAAACGTTTGCCTTAGGGGGTCACAAGCTTATTTCTAGCATTTGAAGGCTACAAATGTTAATATCCATTATGTATCTCTTTATAAAACAGATCCTTTCTTGCTTTTAAAGGTTTACATTTCATATATAGTCCCTGAATTATGCAGATTATGAAGACAGGTTGTTGTTTGTGCCTATGTATCTCTAATTTTAAATTATTTACAAGGCAAGAAGAGATGAAGCTTTATAATTAGTATTTTTAATGTTATTCCTGATGTGTGGTAAAAGGGTGGTGTGCCTATAAAATATCTATCAAAAGCCTAAAAATAAAAGGAAATAGATTTCCCATTGAGAAAAAAACTTTTAAACAAAGCCAGATAATTTAGAACTATGATATGCAAATACACTTTCAGGCTCACAAAATAAGTCCCTACTCTCCACCTGCTCCCAGCCCATCAGCAGCCCTACCTTTTCCCGTTAACCCAACAGAAGATGAATCAGTATACTTTTTGGTTAGTAATCTGATGCCAAAAAGAACGAAAGTCTTAAAAACAAAGGTGACGATAGGGCTTTTCAAAAATGAGGCTTAGAATGCAGATGTCAGTAGATATTAACTATTTGAGTCAGTTTTCTTATTAGGAATAACTATCCTTGTCTATAAGGAGCCCTGATGGTGCAGTGGTTAAAGCACTGGGCTGCTAACAAAAAGGTGGGTAGTTCGAACCCACCAGCTGCTCCACAGGAGAAAGAGAAGGCAGTCTGCTTCTGTAAAAAA
Source organism: Elephas maximus indicus (assembly GCF_024166365.1). Lineage (NCBI taxonomy): Eukaryota > Metazoa > Chordata > Mammalia > Proboscidea > Elephantidae > Elephas > Elephas maximus. Next base: position 34,049,698 of record NC_064834.1, read on the forward strand.
TTCAGCTTTGGAAGTCCTATGGGGCAGTTCTACTGTGTCCTATAAGGTTGCTATAAGTTGTAATTAACTCAATGGCAATGCCCTCCCCCGTTCTTTGCCTATTGAAATCTCTCAGTTTTTAGGGTTTATTAAATTATACCCTCTTTTTTTAAATTATTCTTAACCACAGAGTTCAAATGTTCTCTCTAATAAGCCTATATTTTCTTAAAACCAAAACACCTTGCGGTCCAATCAATTCCAACTCACAGCGACCCTGTAGGACAGTGTAGAACTGCCCCATACTGTTTCCAAGGAGCGCCTGGTGGATTCAAACTGCCGAACTTTTGGTTAGCAGTCTTAACACTTAATCACCACACCACCAGGGTTTCCGATATATTTTCTTAGCAAGTCAGAATTAATTGATCTTTCCATCCAGCTCTCATATATCCAGCTTGCACTGCTATTTCTCACATATTTATGTGCCTTGCAATAAAGTTAGCTTTCACATGTTTTTCTAGCCTACCAAAGAGAGCTTTGCTGTCTGTCTCAGTAGGTAAGCGCTTTGCAGCTACTAGAAAGGTCTGTGGCGGAACCCACCAGCCGCTCTGTGGAAGATGATGTGACAGTCTGCTTCCGTAAGAATTACAGCCTTGAAAACTCTATGGGGCAGTTCTACGTTGTCCTATAGGGTCGCTATGATCGGAATCAATTAGTTAGCAGTGCGTCCTCTAGCTAAATGAACTGTAAATTCCTTTAAAGCAGGAACTCTTAATGATCTCAGTAACCACCAGGGGGGTCAGCAAAATGATTTACGCAGTAGCCGCCACCCCCCCAAAAAAAACCCAGTGCCGTCGAGTCGATTCCGACTCATAACGACGCTATAGAACAGCATAGAACTGCCCCATAGAGTTTCCAAGGAGCGCCTGATGGATTCGAACACGCAGTAGAGATTCGACTAATATCCATTGACTTTAATTCCTTCAATGAATACCCTCTTAATCAATTAGACATAGCTACACCACCACCACACTTTTGAAATGTGCTGTGCTTGGCTTAAGAATTCCCTCTGCTACTCACAAAGTTTTGCCTCATGTAGCCCTTACTTATGTGTTATTAATATGCCAGTTGACTTTTTTTTTTTTTTAATTTCACCATACATTGTTCTCTTTGGTAAGTGGTGTGAGAGAGAGAGAGTGGAAGAAAGAAATAGACATCATAATTAAAGTTTGAAGTTACATTTATTAAAGGTCTTGGTGAGGCTTAGTATTTCAGAAAATACCAGATAAAGAGTTGATAAGCAAAGTTTACAAATATGTAGATATACTTTTATATTTACACATAATTCTAATTTATTTTTGAAATTAGAAACAATTTAATTTTACTAAAGACAATTAAATCTCTTATTGACACCTGTTTGCATTAGAATTGAAATAGAAACAAAAACATAGTTTTCAACTTATATAGATCATTCATGCTGCAGACTTTAACTGAATTTGTAGTTTTTTTACAACATCTGTATTTTAAGTAAATGATGTCTCCCATCAAAAATGGCAATACCATCCATTTAACATCTCAAGCTGGAAACCAGGGAGTTATTATGACACATTCTCATTTACTCTCACTGTCCACTCAATCTAAGTCCTATCAGTTTTGCTCATGCATTTATTGAATACATCTACTTATTTCTCTCCCCACTGCTGACTCTTTAGTGGAAGCCACAATAAACTTTTACCTGGACCACCACAGTGTCCTTTGGGCTTCATTTAAGTCCTCTCCCTCCCTCCCTCCCTCTTCTCCATTCAAAGGTCAGAAACTTAAAATTAAATAATTCATATATATATATATATTTAAGTCTCATATTTGGCTTTCATGTTTCAGTGATCCTCCCCCTCCCCCAATATATTTAGAAACACAGTTTTTCCAAGAAAATGTATTTGTAAATGCAATTAAATGATTTATTTTTATATTCATCTAGCATGTCTTTTGGCTGTCCTATGAAATCTGTCCCTAATCCAATTTCAATAATTAATATCTAGGAGCTTGAATTTTTTATGAAGCTTTTTTTTATTATTATTAGCAGGTGATTGTTTTTTACACTCATGTAAGTTCTACATTTTTTATTGTGACAATATTCTTTCTCATTATTACCATTCTTCATATTGCTGCCATCTAAATAATTGGCTTGAACTTTGATAATACCCAAGAAGAATAATAAATACATAGTATATTACATGTGTTTTTTCTTAATTGTTTATTCTATTCTTAGACAAATTAAATCATTTTCTGATTTTTACTGAAATGGGGTTTTACCTTTTTTCTAGTTTTTTTTTTTTTTTAAGCTCTTCCCCTTTCACTCCTTTCTTATAGTGGATTACGGTACAATGTCAAAGCAGAGTCACTAGGGTAAAAGAAAAATACTTGGCTATTGAAATGTTTCAAGAGCAGAAACACTTAGAAAAAAAAAATGATTCTAATATGGCAGTAGGGATTGCTTGAAAGCCTAGCAAGTGTGCTAATTCAGTTGGACAAATGAATTAAAAAAGCAAGTCTTAATATATGTGCACATTACAAATACGTGTTGTATATTTATTTTCTTGGGCAAATTATAATTTAATGGATATATAAACTGTTATATGCTTGATACTAGGCAGGATGCTCTGAAAAATAAATAGAATGAATAAGGCACAGTAAAGCCTTTAATACATTTTGCAAGAGATAATCTTACTTCACAGTGAAATCATCAAAAAATGTCACAAACCATTATTGAATTGCTAAATTAGATGAAACAGACTAAAAGTATTACGAGAGTTCATCAAAAAATGAGTGGGGACATGATTTGTTAGGACTTGAATAGTTGAGGAGGCTTCACTGCTGATTTAGACTTTCATGAACTTGTCATGATATTTAGTACTCAGATAGGCAGCTAAAGGGGAGATGACATTACTGGCAAAAGAATAGCATGGCCAAAGGCACGGTAACTTCATGAGCCATTTGGGGATAGTAATTTGACTGCCATTGGAGAGGGGAGGAACTGAATGGAAAAAGATTTGCTTTTCTTTTACTAAGTCAGACATATGTTGACTTATTTCTCCACTCTTACAACCCCAACCCTATGTCAGCTCAGCCTTTTTCTGTACCTTTGTAATGTCTTTTATATTCTTTTTAATGGCACTTCTATTGAAGGTATGCACCTTTCCTATCTCTTCTCCTATGCCACAACCTGTTTGACAGAAAGTATTCTGTTTGTATCTCCTGCACTGAGCCCAATATTTGGCACAATTTAAATTTTAAATAAATATATCAATGTATTGATCAATTAATTAAAGAAGAAATAGTCTGTATACTACAGTAACCTAGATTTGGCAATGTAATCAATATAAGATTTCTTGAAAAAGTATTTGGGACTGGGTTCTTATTAATAGGTTAAGCGCTGTGAGATAGGAATTGATGAAAGTCAGCTTTGAGGAAATCCTTATTTGAGGTAATGAAGGAAGAATCTGAGCAAGAGAGAATGCACTAGCATTAAAACATTTAAGGTTCCAGTTTCCATTCTCAGAGATTAAGTAATGAAAATCAGTGGATCTCTACAAAATGATAACGAAGTACACAGAAAAGAAACAAGCTCTCCAAACTCTCAGGCAATACCAAGAAACACTTTTAAAAATCTTGTTGTTTTCTTTCTTTTTTTGTGTGTTTGCTTTTTTTCAGGAAGAGGGTCACCTAGATGAACAATGCACCCCCAATAACAAACCTTTTAACAGTCCATAAAAAATTAATAATGGTAGAATTGTTAATGGTCCTGATACCTCCCCGTGAATTATATACCCATAAGATACATTTGCCAACCAACTACTCTACTGAGGCGTACACAATCTTGGATTACTCTAGAGTATACTGAGTAGAAAAGGGAGCAACTAGTAGCCTGACTTTTTTTTTTTTAACTTCAAAGCATCACTGGTTCACATCAAGACCCCAAAGAGCATAAATTTGGAAATGAATAAATTCTATGATGTACAGTTTTCTTGATCAGCAAGGGTGGTCTTAGATTAAGACTGGCTGTTAACCTTGAAAGAGTCAATAGGCCTCACTTACCGCCAAGTTTATTAAGCTTTAAGTAAAGATACAGTACACACAACAACAGCTTTTATGGCAACTGCCTCACAGAAGTCTTGTGACCTCTAGATATGAATTCTAACGTCTTCAAATTCTTCTACACAGAACAGAATTTCGGATTCTCATAGAATACAGATTTTGTGGATACATGGAGTCTGGATGAGCCCCCAAAACTATTACCCTGAGCTAATCTTTAAAGCTTAAACCAGAAATACCCCCTGAAGTCTCCTTAAAACCAAACAATAGTTTAGTTTAACTAGTAAAGGATGTCTTCCTTGAGTATTGTGCTCTTCTAAGATCTATCTGTATTAGATCAAATGGCAACAGCAACTCAAAAGATTAGATAGAAAGCTTAGGGAGCAATGAGTTTATGTTAACGAAGGAGGAACAACTCGGAAAAAGAGGGTGAGAATGATTACACAACTCGAAGAATGTAATCAATGTCATTGAATTGTTCATGTAGGAATTGTTGATGTATGTTCTGCTGTGTACATTCTCAACAACAGCAAAAATAAAAAAAGTATTAAAGAAATCTGCACAAAGTATGCATTACCTTCTTGCTACACATTTCTGAGGCATTTTCTTAGCATTTTTGTTACATAACTTCTGTAATATCTAGTGCACAAAAGATAGACTTACTAAATTCTGGCAATCAGCAGAATATAATTCATCCAGTGAACAGTTGGAATTCCCTCTAAAAAACACATTAAAACCATACCTTCCCTTAGGTTTTCTGATATTCCTTTAACATTTGAAAGATTTCTTTATCCTCTTTAACTTACACTTTCTTATATATGTTGATAGAGACATTCAACTGTATATGCAAGTTTTCCAATTATAAATTTAATTCTTCTCTGGTAAATTTGCCTCCATGGATATCACCTAACCCATGTGTTTACCTTTCCAAATAATCTTTCTGTCCTAGAGATCAACATCTACCCAAGTTTTGTTTTCATCTAACTGCATGAGTGAATAAAAATCCTTTATTATAGACAAAAGACAGAACAATTAAATAATTAGCACAGCACACTTTAACTAAATTTACCATACATTTTCTCATCTTCCCCCACAAAAAGCACAGTATTCCCACATTACCAGAGTAGTTATTAGAGACTATTTTTCAAGCAATTTTAGGTTCCAGCTGGTCTGGTGGCATAACCATGCATCATCTCCTACGGTGTAAGTTTTCACTGATACAAGTTTCTGGTCATCACTGCATAGCACCATCATTCTGCACCCCATGAGCAACACAGTATTGATCTTCAATCTAATCAAACCTTGCCATGGAGAAAATAAATTCCAGTTTTAATTCATGTGACTATGGTTGTGAGAGAGCAATGATAATGACACTACTTCCAAATGATGCCCTGCTATAATTTAGACTGGCTGCAGTTCCCACAAATATATCCCCCTGGCTTGACCCTCCAGCACTGTCAACTGCTGTTGTTGTTAGGTGTTGTAGAGTTGGTTAAAACAGATAATGACCCTATGTACAACAGACCAAAACACTGCCAGGTCCTGAGCCATCCTCACAATCGTTGTTATGCTTGATCCCACTGTTGCAGCCACTGTGTCAATCCATCTTGTTAAAGGTCTTCCTAAAGTTAAGTAGCTAAAGTGTAAGGGAGAAATGATGAAGTAAAGAGCTGGACAGAAGATTTCAAAGGTCGGCTAGAGAAGACAAAGTAAAATATTATAATGAAATGTGTAAAGACCTGGAGATAGTAAACCAAAATGGAAGAATACGCTCAGCATTTCTCAAGCTGAAAGAACTGAAGAAAAAGTTCAAGCCTCAAGATTCTATGAGGAAAATACGAAACAATGCAGGAAGCATCAAAGGAAGATGGAAGTAAAATAGAGAGTCACTGTACCAGAAATAATTGGTCAACATTCAGCTATTTCAGGAGGTAGCATGCGATCAAGAACCAGTGGTACTGAAGGAAGAAGGTCCAAGCTCCATTGAAAGAATTGATGAAAAATAAAGCTTCAGGACTACCAATTGAGATATTTCAGCAAACGGATGCAGCACTGGAAGTGCTCACTCATCTATGCCAAGAAATTTGGAAGACAGCTACCTGACCAACCAACTAGGAGAGATCCATATCTGTACCCATTTCAAAGAGAGGTGATCCAACAGAATATAGAAACTACCAAACAATATCATTACGACCACATGCAAGAAAAAGTGTGCTGAAGATCACTCAAAAGCAGCTGCAGCAGCATATCGACAGGGAGCCGCCAAAATTCATGCTGGATTCAGAAGAGGTCATGGAACAAGGGATATCATTGCCGATGTCAGATGGATCATGGGTGAAAGCAGAGAAAGCCATAAAGATGTTTCCCTGTATTTTATTGAGTATGCAAGGGCATTCGACTGTGTGGATCATAACAAATTATAGATAACATTTCAAAGAATGGAAATTCCGGAACACTTAATTGTGCTCCTGATGAAGCTGTGCTTAGACAAAAAGGCAGCAGTTTGGATGGAATGAGGGGATACTGGGTGGTTAAAGTCTGGAAGGGTGTGCATTAGGGCTGTATCCCTTCCCCATATTTATTCAGTCTGTATCCGGAGCAAATAATCTGAGAAGGTGGACTATATGAAGGAAAATGGGGCATCAGGATTGGAGGAAGTCTCATTAACAACCTGCGATATGCAGATGACACAACCTTGCTTGCTTTAAGTGAAGAGGACTTGAAGCACTTACTAATGAAGATCAAAGATCATAGCCTTTAGTATGGATTACACCTCAATATAAAGAAAACAAAAATCCTCACAACTGGACCAATAAACAACATCATGACAAACAGAAGATATTGAGATTGTCAAGAATTTCATTTTACTTGGATCCACAATCAATGCCCAGGGAAGCAGCAGTCAAGAAATCAAACAACACATTGCAGTGGGCAAATCTGCCACAGAAGACCCCTTTGGAGTGTTAAAAAGCAAAGATGTCACTTTGAGGATTATGGTGCACCTGTCCTAAGCACTGGTATTTTCAATTGTCACTTATACATGTGAAAGCTGGACAATGAATAAGGAAGACGAAAGAAGAATTGACGCCTTTGAATTATGGTGTTGACGAAGAATATTGAATATACCGTGGACTGCCAGAAGAACAAACAAATCTTTCTTGGAAAAAGTACAGCCAGAATGTTTGTTAGAAGCAAGGATGGGGAGACTTCGTCTCACAGACTTTGGACATGTTATCAGTAGGGACCAGTCCATGGAGAAGGACATCATGCACAGTCAGTTACGATCCTTTAAATGCATTGTGTCAGTAAGTAATTCCTGAGTAAGGTTTACATACTCATTTTAAAAGTTATTAGAAAGTATGATGCTCAACAATTTAGTGATATTGTAGTCCATTCATGAACCCTGATGGCACAGTGGTTAAGAGTTTAGATGCTAACCAAAAGGTCAGCAGTTCGAATCCCCCAGCTGCTCTTTGGAAACCCTATGGGGCAGTTGTACTCTGTCCTACAGAGTTGCTATGAGTCCAAATCAACTTGACGGCAACAGGTTTTTGGTTTTCTTTTTCTTTTTATAGTGCATTCATAGATCACCTCATTATCTTTTTTTTAGGTGGACTGCAAAGTGTTGTCAGATCACTGAAAAATGTTTTTCCTATCTGAGATAACAAGTTTGCCTAACAGCCATCTTCACTTGATTCAACAAAACAAATACAGTTTTCAAGTCGCCAGACCCCCCTTAGGTGTTAGGAGCCAGTGTTGGCTAAGCTGCCAAAAGTATTATTGCCAGTAAGTATATACAGGCAGAGTGCAACTAAAGTATACCGTTTACTTGCAATAGCATTGCATCCCTGAGAAGGTTGTAGATCGGGTATATTCAACTTCTAGGTGAAGTTCAGTCAGAGTGTGCTAAAGTCTCGATATAATTGACCCTTGTGAATTTCTAGGATCAAATCATCAGTGATATGTGGATATCATGTAATTTCAATATTCATCTTCTTGGTCACTATTCTGACTTCATAAATGTTTGTTTATATCCTATCTTAGTCATCTAGTGCTGCTATAATAGAAATACTACAAGTGGATGCCTTTAAGCAAGAGAAATTTATTGTCTCACCATTTAGGAAACTAGAAGTCCAAATTCAGAGCAGGGAAAGGCTTTCTCTCTCTGTCAACTCCGGATGAAGGTCCTTGTAATTAACCTTCTCCTGCTCTAGGAGCTTCTCAGGCAGAGGGATCCTGGGTCCAAAGCATGTACTCTGCTCCTGGCATCATATAAGGTCCCCTGTCTCTCTGCTCACTTCTCTCTTTTATATCTCAAAAGAGATTGATTGAAAATACAACCTAATCTTGTAGATTGAATTCTCCTTCATGAACATAACTACCTCTAATCCTGCCTCGTTAACATCATAGAAGCAGGATTACAACACATAGGAAAATTACATCAGAATACAAAATGGTGGACAATCACGCAATACTTGGAATCATGGCCTAGGCAAATTGACACATTTTTGAGGGACACAATCCAATCCACAACATATCTCATCCTGTCCTCAACCACATCTGTTTAGTTAAAAGAGCAAAGTAGACTCTGGCATACTGGGATGTTAGTGGCAATGGCTTAAGAGGTATTGTTCTTTACAGTGTGTAATCTCAGCTGGCAGCCAAGAATATCAGTTTAGGTCAAAGTCAGGATTTCTCTCAGGTCTCTAAATTTAGTAATATAATAAACATAACCAACAGAACAAGATCCAAATGATACATTTTAACTTTGCTCTGAAATACTTCTTTTAGAAAAAAATATGAAGGCATTCTTTCTTGAAATCTTTATTAAATTTATGTGTTCCCCTTTCCCTATGTCACAATTTCACCTTGTCTTCTATTTAATATTTTTCTTAACACAGATTCAGTCTCCCCAGGTGAGGATTGCTGATTCTACTGTACTTTCTATCCACTGAGTGAGCTCTTCCTGCTTGCCAGAGCTTTCCCTTTTGTCCATTCCCAGGAAGACGGAGTAGGCTTTAAAAAAAAGTAAAATTGATAGGGCTATTTCTATGCCTAGGCAGTGAGGCATAGTTACCTAAATGAGGTAAAATCATAATTCAGTCCCTTGTTTCCTCAGGAATATTCACTGCCAAATTCAGAATTTAAGTGGTGTCCTCAACAGCGTTGTCTCCTTCTAATGGGATATGTAACGCAATCATGGGCATGGTAAAATTGGATTCAGTTAAACAAATGAAAAAAATTAATGAGTGGGAAATATATATAATTGTGTCATTGCATCACCCCCCACCCCCAATCCCTACTCCCATATCCATCAATTTTTTTTTCTAAAAGTGACTTTTCCTTAATGAACTCATATATTCAAATGAACACATTCACATAATTGAGTCGACCAGTGCTTCATTTCCTTTTTACTCCCCTGCTTTATTAACAGATATTTCATTGACTCCAGTTCTCAATCAAGTGGATGTTCTGTGGATGGTAAAGAAAATGATAGGTCCGTAGAAGGTTATGGTTTTCTAATACATTTTTTGTACAATAAAAACCCACTGCCGTCGAGTTGATTCTGACTCATAGCAACCCTATAGGGCAGAGTAGAACTGCCCCATACAGAGTTTCCAAGGAGCGCCTGGTGGTTTTGAACTGCTGACCTTTTGGTTAGCAGCCATAGCACTTAACCACTACGCCACCAGGGTTTCCTTTTGCACAGTAGTATCACTAAGTTCCTTTATCTGATGAAATCCAGACAGACCAAATTGATATAATCTATTGTTCTAAACATTAATTATAATTTTGGTCACTGCTTTGGTCATAGGGTAAGCAAAGCTCTAAATAGAATATGTGTCTATTGAAGTCAGGATCCATTTGAAGCCATCTGGGGGTACTACCTGTTATGTGCTGACCCTTGTTCTTGCAAAGCTGTCTTTAGGGGATGCCTTTCTTTTAACATCCTTTATTAGCCTTTACCTTTTTAGCAACTTTGGAGAAATTAAATACCTTTATGATGACTCACTTAATGTACCCAGATAGCTAGCTAGCTACCTCCAGAGTCCAGATCCTTATGCTGGCTTTTGTGCTCTAGCTCCTTTCTGAGACAAAAGCTTACCTTTTCTAGTGGGCAGTTATGCACTGCTGTATTTCTTCTCTGAAATCCCATTGGCCTTTCTATAACTGCATTCTCTACATTGGTATGGTCTTAATTGTCAAATCATAAAGTGCCCATTTTTCTGACTATATGGCACGGTCTTTGGTCAATGCCCACAGATCTAAAAATATACATTGCCCTGGGGCTAAAAACCCAATTTTTCTTCCAATGTCATACACACCGTCCTCAATTCTTCCCGCTGTGCACATTCACCTCTGCTTTCTTAGCAGAATTCCAAACTGCATCACATATTTCAACTTGGAGACTTCCATCAGTAAACCAACGGCCAGATTTGTTTTCAGAGGGGCACAGTTATAGTAGAGGCTGGCAGTTCTCCTAAGTGTTCTATTGTCAGTTCGGAGGTTCGGAGTAGTTTTAATCAAAACTGTGACCAAATAAAACTAGATGAAGTCATACCTCATATCTAACTGTAGGTCAGCAATTGTAAAACTCTCCATCCACATGTGAAATCCATTCCAATTATGCATGCAATATTGCCACTGCAGGGTATGTTTTACTTTCTTATTATTCAATTTGTAGTCTCACCAAACCCCAGTGCCTTCTACCACAGTATCATCATACTTCCCAAGTTTTATGTTTGTTTCCATTCATATTGTCCTCCTATTGTCCAGCAGGTATTATAGTACATTATGTGCCAGGACCTAATAATCCCCAAAATCGCTGTTAATCATCCCGGACATTCAACTTCAACCATAACCCTGAATACTCCATGAGGAGACAGGGGAAGAGATCCTGGCACTCAAGTAAAATATCTAGTGGAGAAGCATGTTGCTGGTCAAATCTAGGTTTGCTAGTACCTGAAACACCTCAACCACTTCACTGAGATATTCCATCTTCAGAAGACGAAGAAATCGGACAGTGGCCATTCTCAACACAAACTTACCACACTTCCAACTTTGTCCATCCAAAAAGAATGATGGTGCCACCTTTAAATTCTGGTAAATTGTTTCCTTTCTGAATATCACAACCAACCAATGATCAGAACTCAGTGTGAGCAATCCCTTCCATTCAGCTATGTCATATTAGATTTAAAAATTTAGCTCTTTAAATACTTGACTAAATAGTTCAAGGCAGATTACCTGATGTGCTGACAGTGTTTTTCAATAGAATCGCTCACCTATTTAGAGTGTAACTCCTAGTTTCTGTAGTCATCCGTCTACTACTATTCTGTGCCTGGATGGTGTGTCAATTGACTAATGGCTTCAGTGGATTAGTATCACAAGTGAACGCCACATCTTTCCAAAGTCCTTGACATAAACCCTTCGGTGTAAAATAAGGGCCGTAGTTTTGGTTTGTTTGTTTGTTGTCTCAAGACCAATTTTGGCTGGATAGGTTGCTCGATTATTATTTTTTTTCATTTAGTAGTTTTATTTAATTAAAATAGTTAGCAGCCACAATAAATGGTATTTTACTGACTTTCCCCTCCTCTGTTCTCCTAAGGACTGAGTTTGCTTTGTCAATCCCTTGGGGACCAGAGAGGCATCAAAATTTCCTTAGTATGGTTTGTCCCCAATAATCCTTCATGTCTTCTGCAAATCAAGACAGTTTAACTTCTTCCTTTCGAATCTGAATGCCTTCAGTTTTTGTTGTTCCTTTATGTGCTTTGTGGCACTGACTAGAACATCCAGTACAATGTCGAATAGAAGCAGTGAGAACAGACATGCTTGTCTTGTTCCTGAACTTAGGGAAAAGCACGTAACCTTTCACCATCAAATATAATGTTAGCTGTAGATTTTTTTTGTAGATACTTTTCATCAGGTCGAAGAAGTTACCCTTTATCCCTAGGTTGTTGGGAGTTTTTATTGTAAATGGAGCTTGGATTCAGTCAAATGCTTTTTCTTCATTTATTGCAATTAGCATGTGGTTTTGTCCTTTATTCTATTGATATATCATAAATTGATTGAATGTCTCAATTTCACCTTTAATCTGAAGAACAGTTTTGCTAAATATAGTATTCTTGGTTGATAGTGTTTTATTGTATCCCCCACCCCACCGCAGTCTGCAAATATCGTTCCTCTGCCTTTTGCCCTCCACTGTTTTTGATAAGAAAAACCCAAACCAAACACATTGCTGTTGAGTCGATTCCAACTCATAGAAACTTTATAGGACAAACTGCCCCATAGGGTTTCCAAGACTGTAATCTTTACAGAAGCAGACTGCCACACCTTTCTCCCATGAAAAGGCTGAAATGGTTCAAACTGCTGACCTTTCAGTCAGCAGCTGGCCTTTCAGTAAGCAACCACACCCTTAATCAGTGCACCACCAGGGCTCCTTTTTGATAAAAAAAGTCAACCATAAATCATACTGTTGTTCCCTGAATGAGATGAGAATTTTTTTTTTTTCACTTGCTGCTTTCAAGTTTTTCTTTTTATTATTTTTTTTAGCCTGACTTCTTACAGGTTGTCTCTGCTTCTTCATAGTTTAGTGTCAGCCCATGGTTTGGGCAGAGGTTTCCTCAAATGCGTTAGGGCTGTAACGTTTCCACTCTCTGCCAACTGATCTGAGTTTGGGTTGGGGAGGACATTCGAAGTTCAAGTAGTTCAAACTTCCTTGAAATTTAAATTCTTCTGGGGTTTATAGCATCTCCTGTATGCATATGTGTAGGTATGGAGAGCTTGTTTGTCCCTGCTCTGGTGCTCTCACCTTCATTCCAATAAATTTCTGAGTTGTTAGCAACTTACCCCAAGTGGGACTGCAACCTCAGACTGGCAGAGCTGAGACTTTCCTATCCAATTCCTACTACGCTTGCTACTTTTACTACCAAAAACCAAACCCACTGCCGTCAAGTTGATTCTGACTCATAGTGACCCTATAGGACAGAGTAGAACTACTCCACAGGGTTTCCAAGGAGTGGCTGGTGAATTCGAACTGCCAACCTGTAGGTTAGCAGTTGAGCTCTTAACCACTTTGCCACCAGGGCTCTGCTACTTTTACTAACTCCCCTCCGAACTGAGTCTGTTTTCCCTTGCAGCAAATCTCCTGCTTTCCACGGCCAGCCCTACCCTTGTAAAAGTTCCGTGCGGGCTGATCTTGGAGCAGAGATGAGACCAGATCCAAGCAAGATGGCCACTGACTCTTGATTTTCTTTTTTTTTTTAAAGTCATAGCAGTTCTTCATGAATGTCGTTATGAGCCTTCTGTTCAATTCCGACTCATAGTGACCCTAAGTGAAAAAGTAGAACTGCCTAATAGGGTTTCCCAGGGTGTAACTTTTAAGGAAGCAGATATCCAGGTCTTTTCTCCCACAGAGCCAGTGGATGGGTTCAAATTGCCAGCCTTTTGGTTAGCAGCAGTGGAGTGCTTAATTAACCATTACACCACCAGTGTGCCTCCCTCTTCATGATAAGGTCTCTCAGTTTGTTGTTTGCTTTGCAAATACTCTAGAGCCCTAAAATTATGTTTTTGACAATTTTGCTTAGATTTTTATTTTGGGGAAAGTAATTCTCTAACCTCTTCGTACAACTACAGCCAGAAGTGCTGACTCCTAGCTAACTAACGCTCTTTGAGTCATTAAAAAAAAAAAAATTCATTCTGGTGGTATGGTTGGTACTGATGTATAATATAAAGAAAAAAACAGTTTTTTTGAAAATAGGGAGCCTTGTGATGAAGTAGAAGGAAGAAAATTAATGAAATAAACACACTATATAATCAGGGAGAAAAAATCTTTTTTTCTTAGTCGTCAAATCTTTTAAGCGAATATTTTTACAATTATTTCTATAGAGGATTGTGACTTTTATTCTATCCCTGATTTTTTTTTCTTTTGCAGCCTCATTTTGAATTTCTTTTGTTCAGTTTATGATCTAATATTCTTTACATGTATCCTTTTACATAAAGTCATATTTCTCAATTACACAGACACAGGAAGGAGACAAAATGGAAACGCAATAGCAGAGGCAAATCAGAATGTTTTTTTCTTTCTTTCTTTGTTGTTTTTGTGGAGCTGGGGAAAAGGCTGGAATCTACCCATATTGAAAGACTGAGAGGAAGCAGTTATGGGAGGGTGAGATTAAACTTCCTACAAGGGCGTAATTTATTATGGAGAAGAAATACATAAGCAAATAACTCCTAGTGTTTCTTACCCTTTAGATATCATATATATTTAAGTAAAACAATTAAGAATCTTATATTTTATTTTGCTTTCATTTTCTAAAATGTCAGCAACACTTTGGTTTCTCCATGTAAATCAATGCCTCCTTTCCTTGATTTTCTTTAGGAGGCCAATTTACTGTCTAAATTAGGATCAGATTTCATATGGCTCCATCTCATAGGCTACTGTTCATGGAGTCATTGAGTTGTAATTAAATTAAATCCCCATCATAGACACCGTGAAATTAATATCTACAGTTCTACTCAATACTCTGTAATAAACTTCAGAAGGGATACCTATTGTATACTACGATCGAGGTTAAAAAATATGCCTTGAGTTTTCAAGATCTTATGCTAACATTGACTGGGTTTTCAGAGTTCGAGTCTTGCTCCCTTTTCTAATCTTGAATCACCAATAATTTCTTCTCACTATTTGGGTTTGCATGCATGCAGACTCAATTATATTGATTGCCTAAGCCACTATTTTATTATTTGATTCTAAAAGACAGCTTCTTAAAAGGGACTGAAAAATTGTATAACTCTATTTAAGTAACATAAACATAGAATTCATTTGTGGCTTGTTTGTCTAGCCTTTCTACCTGCTAATGGTTTCTTTGGAATATGTTAGCTTATCTGTAGTTGGCTGCCTCTGCAATTCGGGGGGTGTTTCTATCGCCTTTGCTTTGCAGTGCTGTTGGCATTTACACACCTCCCAGATGGATGCCTTCTTCAGTTTAATTATCATTCAGCTTATCCTCCCTTCCGACATCATTTATGAAAATGTTAAATAAGACCAGCCGCAATACCTATATCCCTGAAGCACACTCCACAGCACCTCTTTTTGATGCACTGCCATTTATCATTAAATTCCTTTGGCCAGTGTAAGTCCCAGGAAGAATGTTAATATTGAATTCAATTTGAACTAAATTTTAATTAAGACTTCCTGTGATATTGTGTTAAGTGATTTATTATAATCAAAATTGATATCTCCTCTGCTACCCCTAACCTCTAATTTTTTAATTTTATCTGCCCACAAAGGAGAATGAGTTTATCTGGCTTGAATAGTTTTCCATAAATATGCATCATTCATTTTGACTGTTTCTGCAAATAGTTCTCTTTTGCCTTGAGGGCTATGCCTGTCATTCTCAAACAAGTCCCAGAATCATGTTATGAAATGTCTTTCATTCTGTCAACCACATCTGTCCATCCCCAGATACCCAATCTCAGGACTTAAAAAATAATTCCAGTCTCTCAAATGCCTTTATTTTTCTTCTCAGCTATTTCTGTTGTTCCTATTTCTGTGTACGTTGTCATTTTAAATGTACAGCATGATAAAAATAGAACTACAATACGCACAGTATGTCTCTTAAGCGTTTTGGCATGCATAAAGTACTTGGTTTAGATTTCCTCAGGATATTAGACATGGACCTTCAAATGGACCATTTATTAACACGGGGTCCCTGAAATTGAATTCAAGTTTCAAGGTAAATGCGCACATTTCTTTTTTTTTTTCTAGAAGTGTGCTAGAGTTTCCACCAAACCACAAAAGTGTCTATGATCCCCAAGTAGGTTAAGAACTACTATTTTAAAGCAGTGAAACTCAGGAATTAGAAAAATACAAAAAATATAAGAACGTGCCAGTAAATAAGAACAATTTTTTCGCAAGTTAATTCATTACAATTATGCTTATTTTCTTTACTCAGCAGATAGCTTTTGTTTTTCCCTCCATCACTTTCTATGATAAAAACAGAAAATTCTGTGAATACATGTGAAATTCCTATTATAATATTTCTTCCTGGGTTCCATTTTTATTTATTTTCTCTTAAGTAAATGTATATTTATCAGGAAATCAAAAACCCTTATTTAATAAAATAAGTAATTATTATCTTAATTCTGCTTTATGAAATTAATAATATCTCTTCTGTTTTTATGCATAATGGCCCAAATACAGTCTTTAACTAACTATTAGTTACAAGTTTCCCCAAAATGGTTATAAACATGTGCAACATTAGCCTTACAGATGTTTGTGTAATATAATTTCAGGGGCTCTAAATAGATTTTCTGTCCTCAAAAAAATATTTTATGGGCTACATTAGCCTTGGTATTCTCCAATTGGTGATGCATTTGTCTGATTTGACATAGATCTTGCCAGTCCTTCATAAGTCAGTTACGAACAAGATTACAGGAGTCCTTCGTAAAGCCAGTTGTAAATAAGGACAGGACAAGAGAGTCTCTGGGAGATTGTGCAGAAAGGATTATGGATTAAAAAAATGAGAGCAAAAGGAAAAAGAGAAGTAATAAGGGCAAACATCACCTATTTTATTTTTTCCAGGTCTCATTCTGTAGCAATACATGTTTATATGCCAAGAACAGGAGGTAAGATAGAGAAAATTATATTTCCTATAGAGATATTAGATTTTCTGTTAGGACTTTCCACTTTTATTAAATTAAAATAAAGGTAATTTTCAAGAACCAAAAACTTTTTTTCTTATCACTCCCTCAAGGAAAAAAAAAAAATCAAGGCATGATTGTTTCAGTATCTTAACAGAACACAGTAGTTTCAATTCAAGAAAACAAGAGTCTATGTGCTAAGAAAACTTTCTTTACTTATTTTTTTTTCTGTCTTTGAAAGCAAGCTTCTCTTGGGGGGAATAAAAATGACACAGTGGTGAAAGGTTGAGTCCCAAGAGGATTTATGTTGTGATTTTCAATTCCAGCTCACTGCAGTCGACGCAGATGAAGGGTCAAATGGGGAGATCACATATGAAATCCTGGTTGGGGATCAGGGAGACTTCGTCATCAATAAAACAACAGGGCTTATCACCATCGCTCCAGGGGTGGAATTGATAGTCGGGCAGACCTACGCGCTCACTGTCCAAGCAGCAGATAATCCTCCTCCTGCGGAGAGAAGGTAATTTATGTTAGAACCAATGCTGTCTTTTCATAGCTCTCCTTTAACCCCATAATTAAATTTAAGAAGTGCAGCAAGCATTCTTTTATCCTCGAAACATCGAAATTAGGTCAGGAAATCAGAGGGACCAGATTCTCAGAAACTGCATATTCTTATTTGGTTAAATTGTGGGGAAAGGACAATAAAGACAAGATTGAACCACAGAATAATTAACTATGATTTCACAGTTACAGAAGGACATGGGTCTCTGTGCTAGGTGGGAACTGGGAAATATCAGAGGCATGTTTTCAATTTATTACTGCAAAGCAAGATTGCTGATCGTGAGAGAAGGGCTCTTTCCTTCAAAGAAGGCCACCGATGTGCCAATAGCAAGTGATCTCTCCTCGTTTTGAAGCCGCCTCTAGTGTCTGGACGCTTATTCACATCACATATATAAAGATTTCCTGCTACTCAAAACCAATCGATCTAATCCCTCGCCTGAGATATCTCTTTTATTAATTTCTTATTTATTTCCAGATTTTCAGTATGCACTTCAAGAAAATATAATGAATGTAAACACACTCCTGCACGTTTTCTTTTTTTTTTTTCTTCCTTCACAATACATCTTGACGATCTTTCCATATGAACACTGGACAACTTTTTAAATTGTTCTTCGCAGCTACATAATGTTCCTTCATATAGATTTAATACTGTTTATTTAAGAAGCCCATTATTGATAGACATTTCAATTTTTTTAGTGACTTCCATTTACTGATAATGAAGAAATAAACAATATTGCACATGCATTTTTTTATAGTTTCTACATGTTCAATTTAGTGACGTTGATTACATTCTTTGAGTTGTGCAATCATTCTCACCCTCCTTTTCTGAGTTTTTCCTCCCTCATTAACATGAACTCACTGCCCCTAAGGTTCCTATGTAATCTTTCGAGTTGCTGTTGTGAGTTTGATCCCATATAGATAGTTCTTAAAACAGCATAATGCTCAAGGCAGACCTTTTTTACTAGTTAAGCTAAACCACTGTTCATTTTTAAGAAGACTTCAGGGGTTATTTTTGGCTTAAGGCTTAAAAATCTTTAAGTATGTTAAAAATCCTTAACTATCTCAGGGCAATAGTTTGAGGGGCTCATCCACCCTCCATGGCTCCGAAACACATGCATGATTTTGAATGCGTACAAGTGTATCAATAGAGTACATTGCCAGCACTGAGACCAAAGAGCGTATGCAATTGTAAGTTTTATGGATTCCTATCAAATTGCCTTCTATGGGGCTTCTAACAATTTACAATTTCAACTGCAAAGTCTGGGTTCTCCAAGACATTTATGAAGACACATCGTAATGTGGGTGTACTGAGAAGGCTTCCTAAACAAGATGAGCTTAGGAGAATGTGTAGGAGTTACCCATTTGAAGAAAATATGTGCCCTTATTTACACAGCCCAAGATGTTTGCGATAACCTGATGTTTATGGATGATCGAAAGCCATTCAGTGTTACTAGTGCATAAACTGTGTTCCTAGAAGTGGCAAGAGACTCAAGGGCCATATCATCGGAATTCTAGTATAGTTTGTTAAGATGCTTCGAGTTTATCCAGTCGATGAAGGAAGTCTTTGAGCAAGAACTTTAAATTGCAAAGTCATGTGAGAAGATGCCAGTTTCTGGAAAATCACTCTTGATATCCATATGGAAGATGGATTTGTTAGGGACAAAACTGGAAGTCAAAAACTTAGGTAGAACACCACCACCGGAAGACTTCAGGAGAGAGAGATGTTGCTGATGACATGAATTGGGCATGGTAGGAAGAATGTAGAGAAGGTGACAGACAGACCACATGTTACATTGCAGAATTGTATAATGATCAGGGAGATGGACTTGTCAAGAAAAACTTCCAGGCTTTTATCTAAGATGACTGAGTGGTGGTGATTCCAAGATAGTGAACATGATTTGTGTTAAAGGGATGAGTTGAATTTTAGGTACAGTTGGTTGGATATGGCCATAGTAAATATATCCAAAAAGCAATAGCTGTATATGTTTGAATCTGAGAAAACAGTCAAGGGCTGTTTCTTGTGAAGAAGCATATAAGATATTTTTATATATTGAGTTGTTACAGAATCTAAAATAAGAGTCAAATACATTTTGAATAAATTTTAAATAATAGCTCCATTCATGCTGGGCCATTCTGAAAAGCAGTTAAAAATGATTGGCTCAATTTGTTGAGTATGCATGAAGCCAGGTGCTGTGAACTACTTTATAAACATCATTTTTAATCTTAACAACATTTGGAATTTTGCACAAATGTATTTATTTTTTCAAGCAGGAATCTAAGACTGAAACAAGATAATTGGCTTGCTTAGATCCCTCTGTAATTAAATGGTAGAACCATAACTTGAACTCAGGGCTATTGCATTCCAAAACTTTCTCCCCTAAAAATCTCCCCTACCATGTTTAATATTCTTAACCTTTCATAGTTGCTATTCTGGAGAAAAACTACTGAACTTGCTGAAAGCAATACTAATAATGGTAACGATGAGGATAAAGGTAAATTTTTTTCATTTAAACTTTCTTTAAAACCCCTCAATATTCATCAATTTATTTTTTACTATTTTTTTAATTGAAGATAATTTTGTTCTAAATAGATCAAGTCTGAACTACACATGCTTGCGTACTATGATTTACATGTTTTATAAGTTTATTGATTATTTAATGACAGATTTTATTATTCACTTCTTGCTCAGTTCTTATTTCTAAGTCATATCAACGATTTGCCAAGATATGCTGATGCCTATGATAATCAGTACAATAACAGGTTTTTACTTGATTAAAATTGCATTCCACTTGAAGAAACAAAGTGTCAGAATCTGAGTATATAGGCCTTTTCAGTGACACCATGTATTTAGTTGACCTAAACTCACTGTTTTCCTTTTAGACAATGGCTTGGATACTAAAAGATCACCTTATAATGTTTAGGCAAACATCAAGTGTAACCTGAAAAGAATAAAGTCCACAAACTTCCATTCTACCTGCTGGGATAATGTGATGGTTGCTGTAGGATAATGGTATTTTCTATTTTTTACTGGGAAATTAATCCTTCAAATTGAGTCGATGAATGAGCTGAAGAGTTGTGATGCTTTGCTTTCAGTATTTCCTTTGAAGGAAAATATTATTTGCATTATGAACATAACAGTATATATTATAATAACTATATACTTATACATGGAAAACCTAGTGGTGTAGTGGTTAAGAGCTACAGCTGCTAACCAAAAAGGCCCGCAGTCCAAAATCACCAGGTGCTCCTTGGAAACCCTATGGGGTAGTTCTACTCTGTCCTATAGGGTCACTACCTAGTCAGTAACAGTGGCGTGTAAACCTAATTAAATAACAACAAAAATTTCAGCCGCACCATTCAGAATGTGGTCAAATTTCTTTTCATACTGACAACTTCAATTCATACATTTAAACCACATTGATTCTCCAGATAAAGCCTATGTAAATGAACTGTTTGTGTATTTGTTCCTCTTTAGACAAACTAGCTAAAAATTCAGAGATTGAGAGTACACATAAATCATAACAATTGCTTGTATGTTTTTAGTCTTTGGTAAGTATATAAAGACAGATAAAAACCAAAAGACTAAAAATGTCATAAGATATTTTGGCATGTAATTTACTCAAGTGCTGTATGTAGGTCTTTTACTTATTTAATTCAATTAAATTGAATAAATAATCGTAATGTGAATAAAGTACTATTACTAGATATTTATGAAGATACGGAGATTAAAAGACAACCCCTGCCCCTAAATAACTTAACATTTAAAAAATGATAACATAATTGATACCTGGCATTTCATACATTTTTATGGAATCCAAAGCTGTACTTAATTAGCACAAGATAATCCTTTCTCAAAATTAAATTAATTTTTCCATTGTGAATATATTTATGAATATTTGTGTGTGAATATATATATTCTTTTAAGAGGTTTAAATAAAATATTTAACACTAATAAAGAAATAATGGGAGTCTTTTATTATTCATTCATTTAATAAAAATTTACTGAGTTCCCACAAATCTTAGTCTCTTAGGCAGAGCATGAAGAACTAAGATAACATCTCTGTCCTCATGTCATTCATATGGAGGTATGGGTAAACCTAGACATGCAGTAGTAGATAAATACATGCTATAAGAGCCACTAAAGTCAATGAATCATCTACTTCACCAGGGGTGTGTGTGGATGAGAAAAACCACAGGGAAAAATACAAAACTCATGCTCGAGGTTGGTCTAAAAAGTTTGCAAGTTCACAAGTTGGATAGGAATAGAAATGGGGTTTCGAAGTAGAGGGAACATCAAGAGCAAACACGTGGAGACATGATACAGAACAGGGTATTGTGGGGAGAATGTATGGCCTGGCACATCTGATCGTAACACTGCCCAGATTAAAATCTGTTAATCAACTCCCATTGTTATAAAGGTACCATTTAAATCCATAGGCGAGTGCCAGAATGATCCGGCCCTTGCCCAGCGCTGTATTTTAACTCCTACCACTACTCTTTTTATATTTTTTGTTTTAGTCAAATAAAAACTATAATTGTCTTGTTTATTGCTCTGTGAATTTGCACACGGCTTTTCCTCTGCCTGTAACACCCTGTGTTTTGACACATAAACACATCGTGCATAAAACTCTGCCCTGGTAACTTCCCCTGAGTTTTCTCTGACCTGTCGGTGTTTTAAGTCCAAAGCCTTTGCTTCTATAGGTCCCTCTGCACACGTCCAAAATAGTGAAATAGAGCCTGTGAATGTTGCACTCTAAATATAGCTTTTCTAGCATAATGTTTGTGGGAGACAAAAGAAGGCAACTCCTCTGCTTTCAAGTCTACTAGGGAAGAACTCGACTGCTAACCAAAAGGTCGGCAGTTCAAATCCACCAGTTGCCCCTTGGGAACCCTATGGGGCAGTTCTACTCTGTCCTATAGGGTTGCTATGAGTCAGAATCCACTCGACGGCAATGGATTTTTTTTTTTAGGGAAAGCAATATAAATATCTATAACCATCTCAGAAACAAGGTAGAATGTAGAGCTACACATAGCACCTTCTAGCACATAAAAAAAAAATACTGGCACATTAATAGCAAATTACAGTACAAAGTGTACACCCTCTACAAGCCAGTAAAATTATCTCATTACTACTGAGTACTTTTTTCAGAAAAACTTGACTTTTTTTTTTTAATTACGCCATTTCCCAAGTTAAAGCAATTTTAATGTATCTTTCCAAACTGGTCTGTATTCACATTTTATTTTGTTCTTATAATAAATGCTAAGGCGGAAGTTATGTTCTTGGTATAAAAAATTAAAATTAATTGTTATATCATAGTCTAAGTCCAAGACCTGAACTAATTTATTGTTTCCTATTTTTATCTAGGATTAATATCCTTCGGTACAAGCCAGGGGCATTTTATACTCATATACAGAAACATACACTTCAGATTAGTGAAAGTTTTCCAATTTACTTCCTAAATCTAGTCTTGTGAGATGTTGGGAGAAAGGGTAAACACATTTAAAATCCAGAATACTTGCTTTTAAGTTTAGCTGCCGTTGCTAATAACTTCGTAACCTGAGTCAATCACTTAAACTTTCTGAATTTCTAATCTCCTTTTGTAAAATGCAACAGTTAAATTTAATGGGTTCTAGGGTTTTTTAAAATCTCAAGATTATCTGAGAAAATACATTACTTTTCTTCTGCTACTTCGACCTTCCTTGCCAAATAAAAAAAAAATCTTTATGATTTTCATTTTTTGAAATTGGAGATTTATCTGCAGCAAGCTGACTATATTAGAAAAATAAAATTTGTATTATGTAGATGCTCAGTTTTATGCATTTAAGACCAGTTATAAAACATAAATACAAAATGCTCACATAAAAAAGTTATTATTTATCTAGTGACTGCTCTGTTTTATTATGTGCTTAACTGATACTGTTGAATTACTGCTATTTATTATTACACTAATGCTATCATTTTATTGTTAATGCTATTGGTATTCAATTTTAGGAAAGCTAACTGACACAGTGCTGACATCAGGGATAAAATGGACATAGCACTTTAAAAAGCAATAACTCTCAAGAAGGTTGGTACTTATTTAAACACATTGTAGGGAAGTGCTAGGATGTTGAGGATGAAAAATGGCAAGACCTTGAAAGATGATCTTCACCAAATACCTCTAGGATCCAAATCCTAGAAAAAGAAATCAATCACCAGAAGAACTAGGTGGTGCCTGGCTATAACTGATGACTGCCCTGACAGGGAACACAACAGAGAACCCCTGAGGGACTGGGAGAACAGTGGGATCCAGATCCCAAATTCTCATAAAACCAGACTTAATGGTCTGACTGAGACTAGAAGGACCCTGGTGGTCATGGCCCCCAGACCTTCTGTTAGCTCAGGACAGGAACCATTCCTGAAGCCAAATCTTCAGACATGGATTGGACTGGACAATGGATTGGAGAGGGATGCTGGTGAGGAGTGAGCTTCTTGGATCGGGTGGACACTTGAGACTAGGTTGACATCTCCTGCGTGGAGGGGAGGTGAGAGGGTGGAGGGGGTTAGAAGCTGGCGAAATGGACACGAAAAGAGAGAGTGGAGGGAGGGAGCAGGCTGTCTCATTAGCGGGAGAGTAATTGGGAGTGTGTAGTAAGGTATATATGGGTTTTTGTGTGAGAGACTGACTTGATTTGTGAACTTTCACTTAAAGCACAATAAAAATTATAAAAAAAAAAATCAGTAATTCTGGTATTTGGATTTCTGTGGGAAAAGACAGAGAAAGGAAAGGAGTAAGGTCAGATGAAGGAGATAGCCATGTTGGGACAGAGTTGTTTTCTGTCCTCTGTCTTGTGTCTAGGTTTTTTTTTTTTTTTGGCTTAACGTTCTAAAGTTTTATTCTCTTTGCAAATAATGTAAGTGCTTCACAAAAGTTAGAGGCCCTTATTGTAGGATTGTGGGTGAAAACAGTTTTTATTCTAATCCTTTAAAATAAAAAAAAAGTCAAAGGGGAAGAATAAGGACATACACAAAGTATAACTGGTTTCATGTAAACTAGACTTTAATGACCCACAAAAGACTCATACTCCTGTAAAGACTTTATAAAGTATTCCAGACCCAATAAGCTGAAGCTCCAAAGAATATCAAAAGTTGAAAGGGCCTAACTGATGAAAAGAAAGGTTTGAATTTGGAATAGGGGTGTGATCCAGGTCAAAATATGTTAATCAGTTTAGGGAATCTCTTGTCTCCAGGGTCATTGAAAAGAGCTTTAGGGCAGTTTGGAAAGGAATCCCCTGGGGCTGCTTATTTAAAAAGCAGATTAATCTGCATATTATACTCTCCACTCAAGCCTCCGAGGCATCTTTTTCAAAATCCAGGGCGATTAAGGAGAACGTTGTAAACCTGTGGAAAATATAGATTCTTAGGTTCTTCCTCAAGAGATTCTGATTCGACACATTCCAACCATTGTGGAGGGTGGAAGAGATACCTTGCCGACAGGTGTCAGGCTAGAAAAGAAAAAGGATCTAATTGAAATATTTAAAATATTAGGCCATATAAATAGGATAAGCACAAGTTTATCAATCCTGTTTCATTCAGTAGAATGAAAAGCCATATTTTGAACATCTATCAATATTAATTGTGTGTGTTTCATATATGTTTACTGTTGTTTGCTCCACTGAGTTGATTCTGACTCATATTGATCCCATAGGACAGAGTAGAGCTGCCACATAGGGTTGCTTGTCCTGTAACTCTTATAGGAGCAGATCCTCTGGTCTTTTCTTCTGCAGAGCACTGGGGGGTTACAACCACCAGCCTTGTGGCTAGCAGCTGAGTGCTTATAGTCTCACTGAATTCCCATAATAACCCCTTCAGATGGTATTATTATTTTCATTTAACAAATGAGAATCCTGAAGTTCAGAGAAATTTTCTGAAGATCATACAGGGGTAGTATTAAGATTCTAACACAGTGCTAACTGGGTTTAAATCTCGTGCTCAGCCACTCAGCTAGGGTTACTACCAACATGGAACAGAAATAGATTTATGAAATATTTGAATGGCTTGATGAATAAGAGATGCTAAAAGAATCCAGCATCTTCAAGGTTAATATTGGAAATAAAGTACATTTTTGACCTGCTGTTAAAAAAAAAAAAAAATTTTTTTTTTTTTAGCACCAGATAATTGGGCTAGGAGGATTAGAGGTTTAGCCCAAAATGACAATTCCTTTGTTCCCACAACATGGTAATTGGGACTTTTTGCAATGCATGTTAAATTTTGTACCTTCCTTTCATTTTTTTCTGACATGTTTTTTTCTTTTACTTCTACCCATTGTAAGACTAATACCTATAAGTTTTTTTGGAACATCTCACCATTTATTTTAATCTAAACTTCCCCCTCTTAAAGGCTCAGTTTAAAAAAATTTAAAGCAAAGCAATTAGATTTTGACTAACCTTATTGGCAAATTTTAATAATAAAGTGATAAGAATCAGAGGCGCTAGTGGTTACAGATATTTTAATTGATTATGAAAGCCTGTTGGTGGTGGTGTTATTAGGTGCTGTTGAGTCAATTCGGACTCATAGTGACTCCACGTGACAAGAGTAGAACTGCCCCATAGGGTTTTCTTGGCTGTAGTCTTTACCGAAGCAGGGCTTTCTCCCTCAGAGTCCCCGGGTGGGTTCAAACCAGCAAGTTGAAGACATTTTAATTTAAAATAACATTATTTTAGAACAACATTGTGATAAATGAAGTATGAGTTCTTAAAGTCACTGCATTTTATAGAGATGCTTAATATTGTATAGATATCATACTGTCTACTGAGGATATTTTTTTACTGAGGATATGCTCAGAAACAACTTGAATTCAAACATATTATGAGGTGATAAGCTATAAAGCCAATTCTCTGTGCCCAAAATCTGTATTTCTCGCCAAAGCTTTTCTAAAAGTAGAATGTATTAGCATAATAATATCAGAAAAATGTTTTTGATGACTGTATCTTTTAATTGAGGCTACTTAATAAAAATGGCTTTTCACTATTTTAAGAAGATACTAGCCTCCAAGTCAAAATCATAACAACTATGTTTTCAATAAAAGCATCAAGATTTTGTTAAGATGATGTTAAGCATACAACTCAGGGAGAGGTAGCGTGTTTGTGTAAAATTGTTATGTATATATAAGTGCTTCAAGATTGAGGACTTCTAGCTTTGCAAACGTCCAGGTTTTATAAATATATTTTAAATAGCTTTCCTTCTTTACAAACTTTGAATGTCTTGCTTCTACAGCTTTCACTGTGTTAAGAAGTTTCCGAGTTCAGAGATATCGAACAAATCGATACGTCAATGCAAATGTTTCCCTTCTTATAAAAGTATTCTCTTATACCTCAAAAAATTCACTATTAATGTTCAAATCAAAATAATCTAACTGCTAGCTTTTCATATTATACTTTTAAAGGAAAATTTAAAAAATATATGTTTAGTTTTGTTTGCAGCTATACCACACAAGGGTTGTTTTATAATCCTGACTTCTGACATACACTGACATTATGCCATTGATGTTAGCAACAGAACACAGCTCATATTTTGCTTTGTGTGTTATTTTAATCAATAGTCCTTCTACTGGTTTAATAGGCAGAGAGCTCCAGGACAGCTCATATTACCATATGTTTATAGAATTTTTTTTTGCTATTAGAAAAGCAGTAAAAAATAAAATTGGAAGTCAAGGGAAGTTAATCTATGAGCTTTATTTGCACAGCTATTCCTTTTTAATTTGCACTATTAATTTCAGTAGAAAAAAATACGTATTGAAGCTAATTTCTTTCCTTTTACTAAGACAATTTCATAAAGAACATTATTTTTTAGTGGTAGCTTTTATTTTTCCATCCTTTCACTCCAAATTATTTTTATTACTTTCTATAAAAATTTGAAATTTCCTCTCTTGTAAACCCAACGGCTGAATAGTGATTGCGGTCCATTGTTAAATGCAGTGTAGATTTTTACCCGTCTTGTTCATTTCTCTTTCTCTGCAGACACTCCATCTGCACTGTGTACATCGAAGTGCTTCCTCCAAATAATCAAAGCCCTCCCCGCTTCCCACAGCTGATGTATAGCCTTGAAATCAGTGAAGCCATGAGGATTGGTGCTGTTTTATTAAATCTACAGGTATGTGTCTTGGGCTATGTATTAAATTCTACAGTGACACCCTTGAAGACTACAGACTTTATATTTGTTCATATAGAGAAAAAACTTGCATGCCTGTTTATACTATGTTGTTGTTATGTAATGCTTACACTATAATGAATGAAAATTCCATCTGGAAAGGAAGGCAGGGGTAATATAGATGGAAGGTTTTCACAGCTAATCTATTCTATTGATTGCCACAATTGAAGAACTAATGTTTGTCAGGTAGGGATTAGCTGCAATCATTACAGAAGAGAATGAAAGTATTAGAAACATACACTTGAATATTTTGTACTTTACATCCAAAAAATCGGCAGCTGGCTATTACTTTCTGCCTCGAGTTTCTTTGCCCCAGTAGGATTTAATTTTGCTGCAGTGTTGTATAGGATAAACAACCTTAGTCTGAAAGGCTGATGGTGGGTATTCTAATTTTGAAACGGACTATACTTCAGTCTGTGGCTATGAACAAATCTTATAATTGGTGTGCCTCACTTTATTCTTTTGAATGATGGATATGGGTTTAGCTGATATTTCCATTAGCAGCTTGATATTCATAGGCATATAAATTACTTGCAAAATCATGGTTAGATTTTTACTATTTATAGGCCCCCCTAACCAAAGCATATTTGGGCAGGGAGAGCTGTATCTTTGACTGAATATGCAGCTTTAAGTTGTATTACATACACTGCCAAAGCAGCTGCTGTTCCAGACGTGGTTTCATTTCCTGAACAAATTAATGTGTCTGCTGGTATCTGGTATGAAGCTATAAATTAGCCCATGCCTTTTACTTGTTTCTGGTTTCAAATGAACAGCAGAAGCAGTTTGCCTTCAGCTGCCAAGGCCATCAACACACCTACACTGTCCTACTTCAGAGCTATATCAACTCTCCAGCCCTACATTGTAATTTAGTCCACAGGGATATTGATCACCTTTCCTTTCCATAAGAAGTCATACTGGTTGTCTTATCTAGTGCTGCTATACCAAAAACCTCAAGTGGATAACTTTATCAAACAGAAGTTTAGTCTTTCACAGTCTAATAGGATAGAAGCCTGAATTCATGGTGCCAGCTCCAGGAGAAGACATTCTTTCTCTGTCAGCTGTGGAGGAAGGTCCTTGTCATCAATCTTTCCCTGGTCTAGGAGTTTCTCATTGCAGGGATCTTGGGTCAAAGGACGCACTCTGCTCCTGGCACTACTTTCTTGGTGGTATGAGGTCCCCCTATCTCTTTGCTCACTTCTCTCTTTTATATCTAAAAAGAGATTGATTTAAGACACAACCTAATCTTGTAGTTTGAGTTCTGCCTCATGAACGTAACTACCTCTAATCCTGCTTCATTAAATCATAGAGGCAGGATTTACATCACATAGGAAAATCATATCAAAAGACAAAATGATAGACAATCACACAATACTGGGAATCATGGCCTAGCCAAATTGACACACCTTTTGGGGGACACATTTTCAATCCATAACATTCAACCCTTTGGCCCCCCAAAATTCAAGTCCTTGCTACGTGTAAAACACTTTCACTACATTATATCATAAAAAAAAAAAAAAAAAATTTTTTTTAAAGGTCTTAATTCAACTTCATGTCCAAAATCCAAAAATTCCTCTTCATCCAGGAAATCTAGAATACAAGTTATCTTCTTCTAAAGTACAATGGTAGGACAGGTACAAACTAGACATTTCCGTTACAAATGGGAGAAATTGGGGGGAAAGAAGGGATAACAGGCACCAAGCAAGTCAGTAGAAGCCATTACATTAGCCCTTAAGTCTTGAAAATAATCCTCTGCTCTCTGAGACAATTGACACAATAGCCCTGCCTTCCAGACTCTAAGTATTGGCCATACTCTCCAAATTCTTAATGGAGACCCCTCAGCCCTGGGCTTCAACTCCACCTTCCAGGCCCACAAGAGCAACAACTCTGCTCCCTGGGCACCATTCTCCTAGACCATCTGAGTGAGGACTCTACCCTTTGAGACCAAGGTAGCTCAGCTTCCTGTGTTCCTTATCTCTTCAGCTTCTGCTTTCTGGTTGCTTGGCCTCTCGGCCCTTTGGACCTTGTCACCTGAGTCTAACCTGCTGGGACAAGTGTTCCAAAGATCTTTAGCTCTACCAATAAGTGCCTGGAGGCACCCCACTCCACTGGTAAACTTCAGCTGGAAGGCACTCAGCTGTCTTGTTCCACAGGTTGGCAATTCTAGCTCCACTGGTAAGTGCTCAGAGGAGCCCCACTCCATCAGAAAGCTTCCTGGGCAAAGGTACTCAGCTTTCTCACTCCATAGCTTGGCTCCAGTCTCTTCTCACTCTGGTATCCTGGTTCTGCTACTGCCTTTTCTCTGCTGCTGCAGTTTCTCTGCTGCTGCTTCTTGCCATCTGCACCATTACCAGTGTAACAGCTCTCTTTATTTTCTTGAGTCCTCATCAGAATTCTCTGATGCCTGTAATTCCACCAATAGCCTCTTCAAGGCAATCTAGGCTTTTACTATGAGACACGTTGAAACTCTTCCAGCCTCTAAGCATTCACAGTTTCAAAACTGCTTTCACATTTTAGATTTTTGTTAGAGCAGCACCCCACTCTCATTACCAAATTCTGTCTTAGTTATCTAGTACTGCTAAAACAGAAAAACCACAAGTGGATGACTTCAAAAAACAGAAGTTTATTCTCTCACAATCTAGTAGGCTAGAAGTCTAAATTCAGGGCACCAGCTTCAGTGGGAAGGTTTTCTCTCTCTTTTGGCTCTGGGGGAAGGTCCTTGTCATCAATCTTTCTCTGGTTTAGTAGCTTCTCAGTGCAGGGATCTTGGGTTCAAAGGAAGTGCTCTGCCCCTGGCACTACTTTCTTGGTGGTATGAGGTCCCTCCGTCCCTCTGCTCCCTTCTCTCTTTTATATCTAAAAAGAGATTGACTTAAGACACAACCTAATCTTGTAGATTGAGTTCTTCCTCATTAATATAACAGCCTCTAATCCTGCCTCATTAACATCATAGAGACAGGATTTACAACACATAGGAAAATCACATCAGATGACAAAATGGTAGACAATCACACAATACTGGGAATCATGGCCTAGCCAAGTTGATAGATATTTTGGGGGGACACAACTTCCATAACACTGGTTGATTACATTGATGACATTATGCTGATTGAACCTAGTAAGGAAGAAGTGTCAATGACTCTGGATTTATTGGTGAAACATTTGTATAATAGATGGTGGGAAATTAATTCAACCAAAATTCAGGTGTCTTTCACCTCAGTGAAATTTCTAGGAGCTCAGTGGTGTGAGACATGTCAAAATATTCCTTCTAAAGTAAAGAATAAGTTATTGCATCTGGCCACACCCACAACTAAAAAGGAGGTACAATCCCTGGTGGACCTCTTTGGATTTTGAAAGCAGCATATCCCTCATTTGGATGCGCTACTATGGAATATTTATCAAGTGACTCAAAAAGCTGCTAGTTTTGGGTGGGGTCCAGAACAAAAGAAGGCTCTGCAACAGGTTCAGGCTACCATGCAGGCTGCTCTGCCACTTGGGCCATGTAAACAAGCTCATCCAATGGTGCTTAGAGTGTCAGTGGCAGATAGAGAAGCTGTTTAGAGTCTTTGGTAGGCCTCTGTTGGTGAATAACAGTGCATACCCTTAGGATGTGTGAGCAAAGCCCTGCCATCCTCTGCAGGTAACTACTCTTCTTTTGAGAAACAGCTTTGGGCTTGTTACGGGGCCTCAGTAGAGACCAAACACTTAACCATGGGCCACCAAATCACCATGCGGCCTGAGCTGCGCATCGTGAGCTGGCTGTTATCTAACTCACAGAGCCGTAAAGTTGGATGTACACAGCGGTACTCTATCATTACATAAAAAAAACAAAAACATAGACCTGGTATATTCAAGATTGGGTCCAAGCAAGACCTGAAGGCACACACAAGTAAGTTGCATGAGGAAGTGGTGAAAATGCTCACGGTCTCCACTCCTGTCACACTACCTGCCCTCTCCCAGTCTGCGTCTATGGCCTCATGGGGAGTTCCTTACGATCACTTGACTGAGAAAGAGAAAACTCTCACCTGGTTTACGCATGGCTCTGTGCAAAATGCCGGCACCACTTGAAAGCGGACAGTGGTGAAACCCTCTCAATGGACAGAACTTCAAGCACCGCACCTGCTTGTTCACTTTGCTTGGAAGGTGAAATGGCCAGATGTGCTATTGTATACTGATTCATGGGCTACAGTCAATGGTTTGGCTAGATGGTCAGGGACTTGTAAGGAATATGACTGGAAAATTGGAAACAAGGAAGTATGGGGACGAGGTATGTAGATAGAATTCTCTGAAGGGCCCAAGAATCAGCATATCTGTGTCTCATGTGAATGTTCACCAAAGTGTGTGCTCAGCAGAGGAGGATGTTAACAATCAAGTGGATAGGATGACAAGTTCTGTGGAAACCAGCCATCCTCTTTTCCCAGCCACTCCTGTCATTACCCAATGAGTTCATGAAAAAAGTGGCCCTGGTGGCAGGCATGGAGGTTATTCATAGGCTCAGCAACATAAACTTACACTCATGAAGGCTGACTTGACTACAGCCACTGTTGAGTGCCCAGTCTGCCAGCAGCAGAGACTAACACTGAGTACCCAATATGGCACAATTCCTCCAGGTGATCAGCCAGCAACCTGGTGGCAGGTTGATTACATTGGGCCACTCCCATCATGAAAAGGGCAGCATTTTGTTCTTATTGGGATAGGCACTTACCCTGGATACGGATTTGCATTCCCTGCCCACAATGCTTCTGCCAAAATTACTCTCTTTGGGCTTACAGAATGCCTTATCCCCCATCATGTTATCCCACACAGCATCTCCTTGGATCAAGGGACTCAATTCACAGCAAATGAAGTGTGGCAGTGGACCCATGCTCATGGAATTCATTTGTCTTACTATGTTCCCCATCATCCTGAAGCAACCTGGCATCCTGAGCCAATTGGAATGGCCATCTAAAGACACAATTATGGTGCCAGCTTTGTGGCAATACCTTGCAAGTTCGGGCGTTGTTTTCCAGGAGGCTGTATATGCCCTAAACCAGCATCCAGTATATGGCACTGGCACTATTTCTTCCATAGCCAGAATTCATGGGTCCAGGGATCGAGGAGTGAAAATGGGAGTGGCATCACATACTATTACCCCTGGTGACCCACTTCCAAAAGTTTGGCTTTCTTCCCTGTGACCCTATGTTTTGCCGGTCTACAGGTCTTAGTTCAAAAGAGAAGAATGCTTCCATCAGGAAACACAATATAATTCCATTGAACTGGAAGTTAAGAATGCCACCCAGCCACTTTGGGCTCCTCATGCCTCTGGATCAACAGACAGAGAAGGAAGTTACTGTATTGGCTGGTATGATTGATCCTGATTCCCAAGGGGGTATCAAATTGATATTACATAATGGAAGTAAAGAAAGGCTTGTCCGGAATACAAGAGATGCCTTAGGATGCCTCTTAGTAGTACCATGCCCTGTGATTAAAGCCAAAGGAAAACTACAGCAACCCAATTCCAACATGACTACTAATGTCCTAGGCCTTTCCAGAATGAAGGTTTGGGTCACCCTACCAGGCAAAGAGCCACGGCCAGCTGAGGTGCTTGCCGAGGGGAAAGGGAAAACAGAATGAATGGTGGAAGAAAGTAGTTCTAATGCCAGTTACAACCACATGACCAGTTTCAGAAATGAGGATTGTAATTGTTATAAGTATTCTTTCCTTTTATGTGTGCATCAAATATTTTTGTTTTCTTCACTTATAAAATATAAGGTATAAATATGGCCAGTGCATTTTCGGTTGTGCACATATTAGCTCTGTCACGTTAGGTGCAAGTATGACTTTGTAATTGTCTTTACGTAGAGATTGTGTATGGTTTAAGGAGGTGGGTACATGTACCAAGGAAACCCTGGTGATGTAGTGGTTAAGTGCTATGGCTGCTAACCAAAATATCAGCAGTTTGAATCCACCAGTCACTCCTTGGAAACTCTGTGGAGCAGTTCTACCCTATCCTGTAGGGTTGCTATGAGTCGGAATCGACACAACAGGTAGTCTTTCTAAAATGCTCTGAATTGCCCAGAGGATAAGATTTAGACTTTTTGGAAATCCTGGTCACATACTGGTTAAGTGCTATAGCTGCTAACCAAAAAAGGTCAGCAGTTTGAATCTAACAGAAGCTCCTTGGAAACTCTATGGAGCAGTTCTACTCTGTCATATAGGGTTGCTATGAGTTGGAATTGACTCAATGGCAGTGGGTACAGGTATATGTGTCAAGTTGACAAGGGGTTGACTGTGATGGTTAAAGTTCTGTGTCAACTTGGCTGAGCCATGTTTCTCAGTGGTTTGGCAGTTATGTAATGATGTAGTTTGGCAGTTATGTAAAGATGTAGTTATTCTCCATTTTCTGATATAATGTAATCACCTCCATGATGCGATCTGACAATGAATTGTAATCAGACAATGAATTGTAAGCAGAGTTTCCTCAGGGTGTGACCTGCATCCAATATATATGGACATTCTGGCAAAGCTTGCTGGCTTTTGTTTGCTCTGGGTCCTGCATCTTGCTCACTATCATTTAGTTTCCGGCTCTTGGGATTTGTCAGCCTCCATAACCTGTGAGCTAGCAGCCTGCTGTCTGAACTGCCAATCTTGGGTTTGTCGGCCCCTGTAGCTGTGTGAGTCAGGAGTAACCTCCAGCTTGACTCTAGCCTGACACCTGACCCACGGACTTGGGACCTGTCAACCTGTACAAACACATGAACCATTTCCTTGAGATAAATCTCATGCTCTCTCTCTCTCTAGATATATGTATGCATTTTTTTATATATATATATATGTATGTGTATATATCTCTCTTTGTATATGCATTATTTTTGTATATGCATCTTCATGTTGTACTGCATAGAGTCAATAACTGTCACTAGCTGTAAAAATCATTAAGCAACATGAACTAATGTGTTTTTTTTTTGCCTATGGGTGTTCAGAGGACAGAGAAGTTTCTGATGTGAGAATTTAGGATTAGAAGAATTCAGGTTAGGAAGGACTTGAATGTGACAAAAGCCAGCATTAATTCTTAGCATCAGGTGAAGTGGTATAAGGCATAGTGACATCTCACTCAAATGCCATTTTAATACTTATGCCCTTGCACTCAAATCCTGCTGAAGTAAAAGTGAAGATTCTGTAGAATATTTGTATTAGGAAGGATATAAAAATAATCAAACACATGACCCTCATTTTCCAGATGCAGAACATGAACCCCATAGAAAGTAACTGAGTAAGATTAGTTGATTTGGTCCTCTTAATTTCCAAAAGGAAGCTCTTTCCATTGCATTCCACTGATTTTGTATGGCTGCCAAAATTTTGACTGGCGTTACCAGATATTTTTCTGTGCCTCTGCTCCAGGATCTATGTGTTTACTTTTCTCCAGGTTACTAGTGAGAGTTCGGTTTTGTTGTTCATTTAATATTAAAGTATATGAGAAACAAAATTGTATGGACATGGATGTATTAGTAGTAAGAAAATGTTGGGGATTTAATGGAAAAATAAAAGAGAGACTATGAAATAAGTCCTACAGTCTTCAGGAGGGAGAACAAGCTAGTCAAAGTATTATACTGATAAGAATGGAAAACCAATATGAACATTTATAAATGAAAATCTCTTTACTAAACTTGTGATTCATTTATTGAAACAAAATGAAAGGATAATTAGAGAAAGGAAAGAAAAAAAAAGTCTTAGATTGGTAAGGTTTGAGACAAGAAATTTTAAGTGTTTTACTTTTAAGTATTCTCTAAGAATGTGCCTTTATATAATTTATTTTTTCTGTGAGAAAAGGCCTAGTTTCACTTGTATGATGGCTCAGGTTTAATCTCAATAAACCCCAGAAAGATCTAGGAACCGTATTATGGGAGAATAATTCTACCTGTGAGTTAAAGATGAAAAGGAGTTGGCCTTTTTCATATCTCAAATTTCTCTGATACAATGGCTGAGAAAATACTTGAAATGGCATTTCTATTCACCCTTTATACTTCTGGTAGAAGCAATAGAAAAGGTGCAAATTACTGTGGCAGTCTCTAATAGGAAGAACTAGGATGACATAAAAGACACAAACCACCCACTTTTGTTCAAGATCAACTGAGATTGAATTTGAACTGGTGACCTAAAAGTTGAAAAGCTTCCATCAAATTACTCTTCCAAAGACTTCTAATAAGAGGATGCATTAGCGGTACTTCAGGCTGCCTCCTCATCCTTTTCACACATGTAGCAGCGCCCACTGCTCACTTACTGCTGACTTTAGAAAGATGGGATTTGTAGGGAACCATTTACAAAGATAACAGGTGACTGCACTCAAAATACTCTGTTTTGACTGATCTCAAAGTGGTTGCTTTTCAGACAACAATCCTTGTTTCTCCCTTCATCCCTCACTCTCATCCTATCCAAAAATTATTTGGGAGGTTGTGATTATCCTCAGTGTATTAATACTGATTTGTCTGGCTGTTGTATTGATAGTATTTAGTGGATGAAAATGGGACCTCTGCTTTTGCAAACCTCTTATGCTGATTAGGGTCAGTATTAGGTGGATTTTTTTCCTCTGAATCTTGCACAGAAGTATGTTGATATATTGTCCTGATCTACGAGTGAAACCTGTTACAATGTTGTGCTGGAGCCAGGTTCCATAGGAATCATGAGAGCTGATTATGTGCATTGCTTCCCAACTCTATGTTCAGCAGCATCACATAGGTTCCTTGAAATTGGTCATAATGGGACAATTTATGCCACAGAAATTGGCAAATGCTACAAATTAGTATACACACATGCACACATACACACATACACACTCCAGAGTCTATTGTTAAGCATTTACCAGCACACCACTGAGTATGGAGACAATTTCCACAAGTATTTAAATTACTAAGATGTTTGACTCTAACAGTTCTCACCATCTTTGTTCTTCTGAAATTTTAATCGATTTTAATTACACTACAGATGAGTTAGTGCTACCAAGGGAACTGTGTGTACTCAAATACAGCAAGTCTTAGATTTCTCTTATTTTTGCAGAACCATTATTTCCTTTCAAATTATCCTTACACATGGTTCATATTCCCTTGGGCTAATTGACCCAACCCACACCACCATTAGGGTAACCCTTCTTTCTTACACATGAAATGAAATCTCCTTATGTCATCAAGCATCATCTCATGATCTCCATCATCATAAAATAATAATTGCTAACGTGTATATGACACTTAGTATTGAGTCAGGAACTGTTTAACTTCTTTGCTTATTGTGTTAATAAGGATATCTATATGCATGCACACTTGTGCATGTGCAAACACACACACTTAAACTCTAAGTGATTTACAAGTTAACAAATGTTTTTGTTACCTACACAGCATGTTCATCACAGATCAGCTCCAGGTTCGTTCTTCATCATTTTCACTCCATTTCAGAGTGATGAAGCAGCCTGTACCTGAGAAAAAGGTATTCTCTGGCCCCAGGAAAAAGAGAGGCACAATAAATCATAAACTGGCTTATAATGCTTCTCCCAGAATAACGCAGGACACTTTTGCCCATGTTCCACCCATCAAGCCAAATCACAAGATCATTTCTGGGTTAATCACAGTTTGGATGTATAATCCTCCCACAGGTGGCACACAAAATTACATAGATAAGTATGATGCAAAGAGCTGTAGGTTCTTTTGGTACACCATTTGACTTCCAAGTTATCGCAGACAACAATTTCACAAAAGGATTTATCACTGCCTAGCATCGTTTTCCATCATTACCATATCCAACAGCAGTTTCCTCATCACCCACCTCTCTCTTGCAACTACTGACATATATTTTTGATTGTTTGTTATGACATAGTCCACTTTTTTGCTGCTTTAACATATATCCCAAATTTTTAATTCTATGCCCAGTGTACGTTGGCATTGGCTGTGTTGTATTCTGTCTTCACTCTACAGCCTAGGCTGATGAAAGAGCCCCTATCTAGAACTTGGCTGATCTTTTGACTGAGGACAATGAATGTTCACTGTACAGAGGGGAAGCAGGGCTAAAAAGAAAGTTGGTTCTTAGCTTTTGCCCAGAAGTGTTGCATGTAATATCTGTCCATATTTCATTGGCTGAAGCAAATCATATGGCTACACGTGAGTTAATAGGTTAAGAGTACATAATCCTCATATATGCAAATGGTACCACAAGTCACATGGCCAAGCTTGGTGTCAGTAGGGTGGGGCTGTCTGCCCTATTTCCCATAGGAAGATGTTACCAATATATTTAACAATAATGAATTTTAACGCACATAAGTTAGCTAATTTAATACCATAAAAAAAAGTTTACATGATTTCTGCTATTGTCATTTTCCCAGTTTTACAAATGGGGAAATTAAGTCACAAGAAAAAAAAAAACCCTCCTGTTCTGTCCATTATCAAAAGTGGTATATTGAAAACTTCAACTATTATTGTAGAGTCGTCTATTGCTACCTTCAATTCTTTCAATTTTTACATTATATATGTTGGGGCTCTGATGTTAGGTATATATATATTTATAATTGTTATTCCTTTTTTGGAATAATGTCTATATATTATACGTTCCCAAGAAAGGTGGTCCAACCGAATGTGGAAATTATAGAACAATATTAATATCATATGCAAGCAAAATTTTGCTGAAGATCATCCAAAATCAGCTGCAGCAGTACATCGACAGGGAATTGCCAGAAATTCAGGCTGGTTTCAGAAGAGGACATGGAATCAGGGATATCATTGCTGATGTCAGATGGATCCTGGCTGAAAGCAGAGAATTCCAGAAGGATGTTTACCTGTGTTTTATTGACTATGCAAAGGCATTCGACTGTGTGGATCATAACAAATTATGGATAACTTTGCAAAGAACAGGAATTCCAGAACACTTAATTGTGCTCATGAGGAACCTTTACATAGACCAAGAGGCAGTTGTTCGGACAGAACAAGGGGATACCGATTGGTTTAAAGTCAGGAAAGGTGTGTGTCAAGGTTGTATTCTCTCACCATACCTATTCAATCTGTATGCTGAACAAATAATACGAGATGCTGGACTATATGAAGAAGAATGGGGCATCAGGATTGGAGGAAGACTCATTAACAACCTGTGTTATGCAGATGACACAACCTTGCTTGCTGAAAGTGAAGAGGACTTGAAGCACTTACTAATGAAGATCAAAGACCACAGCCTTCAGTATGGATTCCACCTCAACGTAAAGAAAACAAAAATCCTCACAACTGGACCAATGAGCAACATCATGATAAATGGAGAAAAGATTGAAGTTGTCAAGGATTTCATTTTACTTGGATCCACAATCAACGGCCATGGAAGCAGCAGTCAAGAAATCAAATGACGCATTGCATTGGGCAAATCTGCTGCAAAGGACCTCTTTAAAGTGTTGAAAAGCAAACGTGTCACCTTGAAGACTAAGGTGCGCCTGACCGAAGCCATGGTATTTTCAATCACATCATATGCATGTAAAAGCTGGACATTGAATAAGAAAGACTGAAGAAGAATTGACGCCTTTGAATTGTGGTGTTGGTGAAGAATATTGACTGTACCATGAACTGCCAAAAGAACGAACTAATCTGTTTTGGAAGAAGTACAACCAGAATGCTCCTTAGAAGCAAGGATGGCGAGACTGCATCTTACATACTTTGGACATGTTGTCAGGAGGGATGAGTCCCTGGAGAAGGACATCATGCTTGGCAGAGTACTGGGGTAGCTGAAAAGAGGAAGACCCTCAACAAGGTGGATTGACACAGTGGCTCCAACAATGAGCTCAAGCAAAACAGTGATTTATGAGGATGGCACAGGACCGGGCAGTGTTTCATTCTGTTGTGCATAGGATAGCTCTGAGTCAGATCCGACTTGATGGCACCTAACAACAACAACATATGTGATATAATGATATATCATTGTCTCTTGTAACAGATTTTGACATAAAGTCAATTGTGTCTGATATCAATATAGGTACTCCAACTCACTTTTGGTTACTATTTGCATGGAATATTTTTTTCTCATTCTTTCGTTTTCTGCTTGGGCTAAGATACGTTTCTTGCAGACAGCATACAGGTGAACCTTGGTTTTTTTAATCTATTCTGCCACTCTCTGACTTTTGGTTGGAGAGTTTAATCCATTTACATTTTATGAAATTACCAATAAAGGACTTATGTCTGGTATTTTGCTATTTGTTTTGTGTGTGTGTGTATGCAGGTATGTG
The DNA here is from genome assembly GCF_024166365.1 of Elephas maximus indicus. NCBI lineage: Eukaryota > Metazoa > Chordata > Mammalia > Proboscidea > Elephantidae > Elephas > Elephas maximus. Next base: position 34,089,375 of record NC_064834.1, read on the forward strand.
TGTCTTATGCCTTTTTCATTCCTCAGATCATCTAATATTGCCATTATTTGTGTTTTTTTTTTTTTTTTTTTTTTTTTTGTAGTGAATCATTTTGATTCCCTTCTCCTTTCCTTTTGTATATAATTTTTAGATGTTTTCTTTTGGGTTGCCTAGTTAAGCGAACGATATTAATATCATGAACACCTAATTTTAATTGAATACTACTGTAAGCCTGGAGCTATATGCTAAGCACTTGCAATCTTTATCATCTTTAATACTTCCAACAATGTGATGAAGTAATTTTCCAAAGTCAAAGAGAAATCCATTGCAGAGTTGGAATTCTAACTCAAATTCTTACCTTAAAGTCCCCATGCTAACTACTATCCTATGCTGCCTTTCATAAGAACTGAGGTTTGCAATAACTCTTGCACAAATATACAGTCCCTTCAACAGCAGATTATATCTGACCACAAGGCTAATTATTTTTTTTCTAGTATCTGCTTCTCACCATTGATTTTGTTTCCTTTTGGTTGCTTCTTGATTCTTCATAAAAGTAAAGAAAAATATTCTGCAGATAATGCCCACTGACATCAGAGAACCATTTTAAACTTGTTTCCACCTATTGGTGAGCTGACTGACTCTGACAGTTTGATCATCTTTCCTTTTCCTGCTTTTTGCTTGCTGGAAAGTACAACAGTGGGTAAACCAGTAAAGACACAAATAGCAGGAGAAAATAGAGAAAAGTGAGAACCACACTAAGAAATTGGATGTTGTGACCTCTGATTACCTTAGAAACAGTCATATACTTTACTAATGAGCTACCCTGGTAAAAATGGAAAAGAGTGCTTTGTCAGCTTATATTAGGTGTTCTCTTTTAATCTTTACCTGTTCTTCTAATTTTTTTTTTTTAATATAGTTTCAAAAATCTGGAATTTAAGCTACATGCCTCAAGGCATTATTTTTTGTCCTGAAGAAAAAATCATGCTGCCTAATCTCACTACAGAATTTATCCATTTCCAGAACAGCTTGAATTAAAACCAAATTATCTTAAAACATGCCTCTACGCATTAACAGCTCCTGTTAGAGATGTTAATTTGTTTCTCTGACATCTTTGAAATGTTCTAGAAGTTTTGAGTTTTCTGTTTCCTTTTTTTTTTTAATGAGTTTTTCTTATAAAGTGGGGTGAATTTTTTTTTTTTTCCTCTGCAGATGATACAAGAGCTTATGATTCATGAATGCTTCATAGCTGGGGCAGGTAGAGCATCCGTGAATCATAAGCCTTGCACCATGGCTACACAGTGGAATTTATGAGGATCACTTTGGATAATTCATTTGAATCTTCACCCTTTTGTCATCAAAGAAGCTTTTCTTTTAGCATGCTGATCCTCTAATGTATTACTGTGCAGATAAACATGGCCGATTGTACTAAAATTTGACTATTTCCCTGATGAAAACCCTGGTGGCGTGGTGGTTATATGCTACAGCTGCTAACCAAAGGGTTGGCAGTTTGAATCCGCCAGGCGCTCCTTGGAAACTCTATGGGGCAGTTCTCTGTCCTATAGGGTCGCTATAAGTCAGAATCAACTCGACGGCACTGGGTTTGGGTTTTTATTTCCTTGAGAATTTTATAATATGTGATTTATTTTGCTTAGTAGGTTACCTGGATTTTTGATAAGTGTGAGGCATAGAGTCTTAATAATTTTCCTTTTTATTTTCAGTTCATGTGGTGGGAATACATTTATTTTCTCATCTTTTCCTTCACTAGATACCAGGTGGCTCTATAGTCATTAACATTAACTCAAAAGAATAAGGTCATTTTGAGTGTAGATAAGGAAGTTGGAATACATTCAAAGCTGATATTGTCTACCTACTTCCAGAATCTAATTTATGTTTTATATGAATGGAGCTATGGTGGTGCAGTGGTTAAGAGCTTGGCTGCTAACCAAAAGTCAGCAGTTCAAATCTACCAGCTGCTCCTTGGAAACCCTAGGGGCAGTTATATTCTTTCTGTCCTATAGGGTTGCTATTCGTCAGAATTGACTCAATGGCAATGGGTTTCTTTTTTTTTTTTTTTTTGGTATGAAGTGTGTATATATACACATATATGTTATGTGTGTGTGTATATATATTTATATATGTTCTTAGGAGCTGTTGAGTTTGTTCTTTTGTGCATGAGCCACCCCATGCACAAAAGAACAAAACACTGCCTGGCCCTGCACTACTTCCACAATCATTACTATGTTTGAGCCCATTGTTGTAGCCGCTGTGCCAGTCCATTTCATTGAGGGCCCTCCTCTGCTTTGCTGACACTATACTTTACCAAGCATGATGTCCTTCTCCAGGGACTGTTCCCTCCTGATAACATGTCCGAAGTACTTGAGATGAAGTCTCACCATCCTAGCTTCTAAGGGGCATTCTGGCTGTACTTCTTCCAAGACAGATTTGTTTGTTCTTCTTCACCAACACCATAATTCAAAGGCATCAGTTCTGCTCTGGTCTTCATTGTTTATTGGTCAGCTTTTGCATTCATATGAGCAATGAAAAATACCATGGCTTCGATCAGGTGCACCTTAGTAGTCAAAGTGACATCTTTGCTTTTTAACACTTTAAAGAGGTCCTTTGCAGCAGACGTGCCCAATGCAATGTGTTGTTTGATTTCTTGACTGCTACTTCCACGGGTGTTGAATGTGCGTCCAAATAAAATTAAATCTTTGACAACTTTGAAGTTTTCTCTGTGTATCATGGTGCTGCTTATTGGTCCAGTTGTGAGGATTTTTCTTTTCTTTCTGTTGAGGTGTAATCCATATTGAATGAAAGCTGTAGTCTTTGATCTTCAACAGTAAGTGTTTCAAGTACTCTTCACTTTAAACAAGCAAGATTGTGTCATCTGCATATCACAAGTTGTTAATGAATCTCCCTCCAATTCTGATGCACGTTCTTCTTCACATAGTTCAGCTTCTCAGATTATTTGATCAGCATACAGATTAAGTATGGTGAAAGGATGCAACACTGACACACACCTTTCTTGATATTAACCATGAGTATCTCCTTGTTCTGTTTCAGCAACTGTCTCTTTGTCTATGTACAGGTTGTACATGAGCACAGTTAAGTGTTCTGGAATTCCCATTCTTCCCAATGTTATCCATAATTTGTTATGATCCAAACTGTTGAATGTCTTTGCATAATCAATAAAACACAGGTAGGCATTTTTATGTTAGTCTTTGCTTTCAGCCAAGATTCATTGAACATCAGCAATGATATCCTTTGTTCTATGTCCTCTTCTGAATCCGGCTTGAATTTCTGGCAGTTCCCTGTCGATTTACTGCTGCAACCACTTTTAAATTATCTTCAGAAAAATTTTACTTCCGTGTGATATTAATGATATTGTTCGATAATTTCCACATTCTCTTGGATCACCTTTCTTAGGAATAGGCACAAAATGGATCTCTTACAATCCTTTGGGCAGGTAGTTGTCTTCAAAATTTCTTGACACAGATGAGTGACTATCTTTAGTGATGCATCTGTTTGTTGAAATATCACAATTGGTATTCTGCCAATTCCTGGAACCTTGTTTTTTGTCATGCCTCAGTGTAGCTTGGATTTCTTCCTTCAGTACCTTTAGCTCTTGATCATAATCCACCTTCTGAAATCACTGAACTTGGATCAATTCTTTTTGGTAAAGTGACTCCGTATTTCTTCCATCTGCTTTTGATGCTTCCTGCATCATTCAATGTTTTGCTCATAGAATCCTTCAAAATTGCAACTTGAGGGTTGAATTTTTTCTTCAGTTCTTTCAGCTTGTGAAATGTTGAGCAGATTCTTCCTTTTTGACTTTCTAACTCTAGGTCTTTGCACATTTCATTGAAATTCTTTACTCTGTCTTCTCAGGCCACCCTTTGAAATCTTTTGTTTAGCTCTTTTACTTCATTGTTTTTTCCATTTTCTTTAGCTGCTGTACATTCAAGAGTAAGTTTCAGAGTCTCTTATGACATCCATTTTGGTCTTTTCTTTCTTTTCTTTTTAATGACCTTTTACTTTCTTCATGTATGACATCCTTGATGTCATCCCACAACTCATCTTGTGTTCAGTCACTAGTGTGCAATGCATCAAATCTATTCTTGAGATGGTTTCTAAATTCAGGTGGGATATAATCAAGGTCATACTTTGGCTCTCATGGACTTGCTGTAATTTTCTTCAGCTTCTTCTTGAGCTTGCATATGATCAATTAATGGTCTGTTCCACATTTGTCACCTGGCCTTGTTCTGACTGATGATACTGAGCTTTCCCATTGTCTCTTTCCACCTATGTAGTCAATTTGATTCCTGTGTATGGTGAGGTTCATGTGTATAGTTACAGTTTATTTTGTTGGAAGAAGATATTTGCAATGAAGTTGTTGGTCTTACAGAATTCTGTCATGTGATCTCCATTGTCATTTTTATCACCAAGGCCTTATTTTCTAAGTTCCAATCCTTCTTCTTAGTTTCACACTACCCCATCTATCAATCTATTTGCACCTGTACTCATATACTTTGCTTTTTCTTCTGTAATTACAAATTAACACTCCTAAAAAAATTAACACACCCCCTTCTTATCTAAACTAGTCCCTTCACTTACACGCTAGGCCAGTGCTTCTCAAAGCCTGTGTGGTGAAGTGTATATTTATATTATTACCGTTATTGTTGTTAGGTGTCATCGAATTGGTTCCAACTCATAACGACCCTATATACAACAGAACGAAATGCTACCTGGTCCTGTGCCATCCTCACAATTGCTTCTATGTTTAAGCCCATTTTTGTAGTCACTGTGCTAATCCATTTCCTTGAGGATCTTCCTCTTTTTTGCTGATCTTCTACTTTACCAACCATAATGTACTTTCTAGGGACTGGTGCCTCCTGTTAACATGTCCAAAGTAAGCCAAATGAAGTCTCACCACCCCCACTTCTAAAGAGCATTCTGACTGTACTTCTTCCAAGATATTTGTTCATTGTTCTGGCAGTTTATGGTATATTCAATATTCTTCACCAACCCCATAATTAAAATGTATCAATTCTTCTTTATTCATTGTCCAGTTCTCACAAGCAAATGAAGCAACTGGAAATATATCATGGCTTAGGTTAAAAAAAAATTTTTTTTTTTTTTTTTAGGTTAGACAAACCTTAGTTGTCAAAGTGACACCTTTGCTCTTTAACACTTTGGTGACTCATGGGACATATGTATTCCAACTACTTTTTATGCCTCTGGAGTTCTTTGAGAAGATGGTAGTCCAATTTTAACAATTTATCCTCAGAGAGGGAGCCTTTTAAAATGTGTGAAACTCAAGAATCTTGAGTTGGAACTTTATTATTCTGTAAAATGAGTATTGTGTTAGGTGATGCCTCCTGGGTGTGTGTATTTTGTAAACTTTTGACAGATTTGCCTTTATTTTAGTTAGGTAAGCCTCACTATGTATCCCAGTTATTATGTTCTCTTGAGAATGTACTTATTGCAAGAATAAGCTATTCCTAGTCTTCATTCGGAAACCCGGGCGGTGTAGTGGTTAAGTGCTAGGTCTGCTAACCAAAAGGTTGGCAGTTCAGACCCACCAGGTGTTGCTTGGGAACTCTGTGGGGCAGTTCTACTCTGTCCTTTAGGGTCACTATGAGTCAGAATCGACCCGAAGGCAAAAGGTTTGTTTGTTTGTTTTTTTGTTTTGTCTTCATTTAGTCATAGGGGCCATTTTCTCCCTGACGTCATTCGCTTTTTCCAGGTGTTACTGACTCCCTGCTCTACTTTTAGTTTTTTCTGTGCTATCTTTTGGGGTTGCTTTTCTAGCTTCTGAACAGTAAGTAATGCTTTTGCAATAAGGAATAATGCATTGCAGTGATATTTTTCAAGAGGCTCTAATTCCTGTAAGTTATTCTTTCCCCACATTCAGTCTTAAGGCCCAAATATTGCTTCCACGCAGAGTAGGTGGAAAGCACCACTGTGAGCAGGTCTGCAATATTTCTGGGAAGCTGTTTCTTCTTCTTAGGTGTTAGTACTGCTTTTGTTATAATGAAGACTACATAGTAGTGATAATTTTTCTGAGATTCATGCGCCTTTAGTTTTTAGTTTTGTTCACTTGGGATGTAAGTACTAATTTTCCAGTAATGAAGAATGCATTCTAGTAGTAATTTCCTGGGACAAAAAATCCCTTGGCTTTATATATTTGGGCTGTAAGTACTGCTTTTGCAATAAGGAAGAATGCATTGTACCATGTTTTGAAAAGTTTCATGGAAAACAATAAAAAAAAAAAAAAGAAGGTAAGAAGAATGAGACTAGAATAAAATGTATGTGCAGTCATTGTGAGTTGCCTTCATGTTTTACAAATTTTCAAGAAATAAATTCTTTTTTTTTAAAGATTTTATCACTGACACCTATTGGTACGATTTACTACATCCAGTGTCTGATGGGACATATGGGACCCCAGATAATGGGTATCAAAATCCATAAGTAATAACAAAAATTTTAATTGTCTATTAATCAGCATGCCCTCCATTAGTGACGACACATGATATCAACAAAAAATTCAAAGGGGAAAATAATTGGTTCACCAATTAACACTTAAAGAGGTCTTTTGCAGTGTGTTTATCTTACTGTGTTGGTTTTTGTGTTGCTGTGTCACTGGAAGCTATGCCACTGGTAAATGATTACTAGAAAAGTGAAATGTAAAACACAAAACACAACCTCAGTCTTTTTGTTTGTTTGTTTTTGTTTTTTACTATTAGATTCAAGAAATATAAAATTACTCTCTGAAGTTGCTCTAACATTTGCTAAACACTCTCAATTTATTATCTCATCATGGTCCATAATAACCACTTTGCAGAAAGACAATCATTTGTGAAACACATTTTGGGTAGCACTCAGGGCAGGCCACATAATTTTCAAGGTCCAGTGTGAAAAGAAAATGCTGCACCCTTATTCAAAATTATTTCAAGATCGTGGCAGCAGAGCACAAAACACAGGACCCTTCTAACATTCTACTAGATCCTTTCCAGCTTGAGTTAATCAAGGGCATTGCTCAGTATTGCCCTCTCTACTTCCTGCGTCTTAACATTACTTGCATTACCTGATCTTTTCTATCAGCATGCAAACCTGCAATGCTATCTTCCAGTTAAAGACAAAACAATTATTTAAAAAAAAGTATTAACTTTGGTGAAAGGAAGGACAACACACAATACAGGTGAAGTCAGCACAACTTGACCAAGGCAAAGCGATAGAAACTTCCTAGACATATCCAAACATCTTGAGGGACCAAGTTACTGGGGCTGAGGGCTGGGGATCATGGTCTGGGAGGACATCTATCTCAATTGGCAGAACATAGTTCATAAAAAAATGTCCTACATCCTACTTTGATGAGTAGCATCCAGAGTATTAAAGCTTGTGAGTGGCCATCTAAAATACATCTATTGGTCCCATCAAGTTCAAAGCAAAGGAGAATGATGAAAACGAAAGAGACCAGGAAAATATCAGTTGAAAGGACTAACCGACCAGGTGAACCACAGCCTCCAACATCCTGAGCCTAGAAGAACAAGATGGTGCCTGGCTACCACCACCTGCTGCTCTGACAGGCATCACAATAGAGGGTCCCAGAGAGTGGGAGATAATGTAGAACAAAATTTAAATTCACAAAAAAAGACCAGACTTACTGGTGTGACAGAGACTGGAGGAACCCCAAGACTATGGCTGCCGGACACCGTGCTTACTCAGAACTGAAGCCACTCCTGAAGTCCATCTTTCAGCCAGAGATTAGACAGGCCTGCATCACGGAATTTTGGAAACCCTGGTGGCGTAGTGGTTAAGTGCTATGGCTGCTAACCAAAAGGTCCGCAGTTTGAATACGCCAGGCGCTCCTTGGATACTCTATGAGGCAGTTCTACTCTGTCCTATAGGGTTGCTACAAGTCAGAATCGACTCCTCGGCAGTGGGTTTGGGTATAAACCAAACAATAATGCACATAAGGAATGTGCTTCTTAGTTCAATCAAGTATTGGAGATGAAATGGGCAACACCTGCCCAAATGCAAAGATGGGAAGGCAGCAAGAGACAGGAAATCTGGACAAATGGACACGGGGAACCCAATGTGGAAAGGGAAAGGGGGAGAGTGCTGACACATTTCAGGGATTACAACTAATGTCACAAAACCACTTGTATATAAATTTTTGAATGAGAAACTAATTTGTTCTATAAACTTTCACCTGTAACACAATTAAAAAGATAAAAAAAAAAAACTCTATTGATATCATAAACCCCTCTAACTCCTTACCTGCTTCTGTTACTTTCTTCACAACAAAACATCTTAAATACATTGTTCATACTGAATTGACAAAGTCTTTGTCACTCTCCTTCTTATTACTCAGACTTCAATCACATCAATTCCTTCAAACAGCTCTTTTTATGGTCCCAGTGCCCAGTCCTTTGCCAAATTAAATGGTCATTTCTCATTCCTCATCTTACTCTATCCATCAGCAAGATGTGACTGAACTGATAATCCCCTTATTTAAACCCTACTTACTCTTCCCTAGGAAACCCTTGGTGGCGTCATGGTCAAGAGTTCTGGCTGCTAACCAAAAGTTCCACAGTTCAAATCCAACAGGCTCTCTATGGAGTGGTTCTACTCTGCCCTTACAGACTCTCTATGAGTCAGAATTGACTCGAGGGCAACATTTTTTTGTTTGTTTGTTTATTTTTCACTCTTCCCTAGGAAACCTTGGTGGCCTAGTGGTTAGGAGTTACAGCTGCTAACCAAAAGGTCAGCAGTTCAAATCCACCAGGCACTCCTTGGAAACTCTATGGGGCAGTTCTACTCTGCCTATAGGGTTGCTATGAGTCAGAATTGACTGAACAGCAACAGGTTCGCTTTTTTTTTTTTTTTTTTAAACTCTGCCCTGTAGGATCGCTATGAGTCAAAATCGACTTATGGCAATGGGTTTGGTTTTTGGTCTCTACCTGGCCTCCAGCACACCACATCTTCTGACTTTTTCCCTGTCCTCCGTGGCTGCTCTATGTCTGTCTTCTTTGATGTTTCTCCTCATTTCTCTGTCTTTTAAAAGTTAAAATAACCCAGGGCTCAAGCATCTAACCTCTGTTTTTCCTATTTATTTTTACTCCTAAAATGATCTTTTGCCTTAAAACTCTAGACCCATATTCATTTGTAAGATCAATGTTTCTCTTTAGATATTAAATAAGCATCTGTCTCAGATTGAGCTTCAAGGGAAGCAGACTTTCAGGTAAAGATTTTACTGCAGCATATTTATTAAGGAGTGTTTTTACAATCAACGCCTGCAGAAGGGAGGGGAAAGAAGCAGGATTAAATTTAGGGAGAAGTTGAGCTTCAATGCAGGCCCAGTAAATGGTCCAGCTGACTCAATGTAGAATTCTAGAGCAAAGATGACCCTTTAGAGTTGGCAGGTTGGGAGGCAGAGGCAGAGCTTTTATGTCCCTGTATGATGAGTCGTTATATATGCAGATTGCCTTGGAAAGTAGCTTCACCTTGGGCAGGGTGGCTCTCAGCTGGGGCGTTCTCTGAATAGGACTGACAGTTGAAGGCCGTTGGTGAATAACTCTCCTGTAATGTGGAATAAGTCCTTCATGCCTTGAAGAAAGATTTGCAAGGCATGTCGTAATGTCATCAGATCATCTCAAAGTTAATATCTCCCTTCCCCCCAAAAGAAAAAAAAAATAGAACTGGTCCTCCTGCCTTTTTCTCCTTTTCAGTAAATGGCAACCTCATCCTTCCAAATTCTCAGGCCAAAATCTTTGAAGTCGTCTCCAACCATTCTCTTTTCTTCCATCCTTTCCCATTTCAGTCAATCAGCAAATTCTTTTGACCTCAAAATATTTCCAGAATTTCACTGTTTTTTTCCCTACTGCCACTGCTTTCACCCTAATCCTAATCCTAGCCACTATCAACTCTTGCTTAGATTGTTATAATAGCTTCCTACTGGACTTGGCTCCCTCCCCATAACAGCCTATTACTCATACAGCAGACAGAGTAATTCTTGAAAATTTTGCCTAAGACACCTTCATTCCTTTGTGAAAACCCTCCAATAGCTTCCCAAATTACCCAGAATAAAAGTGAATGTTCCTTTGAGAACTACCTGACCTCATCTAGTTCTCATTCCCTCACTGATTCCATTCCAGTTCCGTTGGCTTCCTTGCACACTGAGTATAGTCCTGCCTTAGGGTCTTTTAACTTACTATCCCCACTGCCTGAAAGCTTCTTTTCCAGACAGTTACATAAGGGGCTCTCCCCATAGCTGCACATTTCTGCTTGAGTTCCCCCTTAGTAAAGTGATCTTACCTGACCACCTTAAAGAAGATAGCAATTTCCCCACTCACTGTGATCCCAATTTTCACTACCCTACTTACTTTTCGCTCCATGTGTGCTCTCACATATTAGTTTATTATGCCTCTATGCCAAATATCAATGACGGGAATTTTGTTTTATTTACTATTATATTCCCAGTAACTAAAATAGTGCCTGGAATATAATAGGCACTCAGGAAGTATCTGTTGGATGTCTGATGAATATGACTTCAAGAAAAGGTAGAACCAGGGTTTCGAACAGTGTCATCAGTCTCTGGCTGTTTTTGTTGTTTGGTTGTTTGTTTTGGTCTCCTGCCTCCCCTCATTCTATCACTTATCCTCAGGAAGCCTCTGTAATAAGAAGGTAGAGATTATGACAACAGTTTTGTTACTAGATTAACTTTGAAATGAGGAATTAGGGTCATATAATCTCAAGATAGGATTAAATGGAATGAGTGGATACAGAGTTTCCTGAAAGGAAAAATACTCCACAAAGTACAAACGTTCCTTAGAAATTAAAAATAAACAAACAAAAATGTGATTTTAAAAACTGCTTGAATAGAAATAGAAGAACAAATTTCAGGAAGATTCTTTTTAACATTTTCTCAAGAGATTTTTTTTTTTTGTTCCAATAATTGCATGACTTTACAAATTCTTGTGATGAGTTTTTAAACTATGATATGAGGGTGGGTAATGCAGAAAAAGGTATAATAGAGCAAGAGTTGATTAGAAGAACGTTCGTGGAGGAAACTGGGACGCTTCCTTTGAAAAAGTATGTATATGAGTGGCAAATAAACAAAAAGATTATTTAGCCACCTGTATCCACACCATAAAAAACATAGATTCTTCAAAACACAATTAGGATATAAAGACAGTCATACTGGGGCCAATGGACATGCATATATATTTTCTGCTTCAGAAAAGGATACGGTGTTGAAAAGTGATAAGATCCAAGTTGAAGGCTTAAATTGCTCAAATTTATTACTGTTTGATTTTGAGCAAGCAGCTCATTCTCAAGCAATTCAGTTTCTGCCCCTATAGAACAAATACAATTAAAACTTATTTTCCCAACTGAAAGGTTTGCTTTATGTGTACATTCTTATAGATATGCCTATTATTATTGCTATGCATGTTTTAATAATTGTACTCATTTTGTAGAAATCTCAGCACATGACTAATTGCTGTGGGATGTGATGTGAAATTCTTAGGGTCAAATTTTACTAAAACTATTTCCCTGGCAACTGGCAACCCCTAGAACTGTTGTAAGCAGCACAAAGTATACTAAAATCAGAAGTAAACCTTGTGACCTAGGATTTAGGGAGTTGAGAAAGTTTTTCTGTCCCTGCTTGTCTCCCAGTAAGTTCAAATCATTGTCAAATTGTAAAATGCAAAACTGTTTCCAAAGGGATTGAAGAAAACTATCTCTTCAGCTTAAAAACAATCAGCAACAGAGCTCTCTTTCCTAGGTTTCACACTTAATGTGAGGCATCCTCTTGGCTTTCTGGGTTTCAGCTCCTCAATATTATCCTGGGGTAGTTCAAATTAGTTGTAAATATATTCCCCTAATTTAAAATTGCATTTTTAGTTCTTGGGTTATCTGCTACACAATTATTCACGTTCTGAAAAGAGAGAGGTTTAAGGGGTCATGGAAAATACTGCATTAAGCAGAATTTGTGTCCTCCCTACCTAGAAAACCACAAGAAATTGTTAGAGCGGAAGAGGATGATAGAAAACATCGAGTGCATTTTGAGATTGAGTAACAAATAGTTGATCACAGGAACCCTGATTTAAGAGAACATATGGCCCAGATTTTATGGGATGATCTCAATTAGAATAATTCTGGTTCTTTTTTGTATTATGTATGAAGACACATTTTGTGATCAACTTAAAGCAATGGTTCTTGTCCAGGTGAGATGCTCCTGCTCCCAGGAAACACATCTTTGGTTTTCACAATGGGAAAGAAGAGGGTGCTGCTATTTACATCTAGTGGGCAGAAGCCAGGAATATGCTAAACATCCTCAAATTATAGGACAGCCCCAACAACACAAATTGCCAGGCCCAAAATAGCAGTAGTGCCAAAATTGAGAGCTCCTGGCTTCTAAGAATAGGGTCACTAGAGCAATAAGGTGGAAAAGAAAGTATTTTTCTTCATTAGAATTTTACCAACAACCACGGAGGGATTGTATGCAGCTATGAAGCCATATTTTGGAGTTCTGAACAAGGGACAATTCAAGTAGACCTTTATTCTGTGCTTACTGCTATGTTTCTAACCTTTACCCCACTCTTCATATTGCTATCATGTTGTTTCTAAATCCATGGAGGACTCTCTCTAGCTTCCTATATGACAATCAGCCAACACCCTTGGTTGCTTTTAATCGGGCTGTTTGGAAATGGTGGAGACCTCCCTTTGTCCACTGCTTCTTATAAATGACTTTTCAACAAAAGCTTATTAACGACAGTAGAAAGTGATTATTTTCATTTATGTCATGCCAGAAGACAACTGTATGCCCCCCAAAAAAGCTTAGCATTTCTAAAACTGCCTGCCATGGGGACATTGTTTTTTTGCTTGCTTTGCTTTGTTTTTACCTTTTAATTGAACAGAGTTAAACCATTCTGCTTCTTCTAAAGGTTAAATAAAAAAAAAAAAAAACTGCTTTGAATTCTGGATTTGAGGGCAGGATATTTGTTCAGGCAGGTATTTGATAGCTACTGGTATTTTAATAGCAGGTTTTTTTTTTTTTTTAATCAGCATTACCTTTAGTAACTTGGCAATAAATGGTTCTCACTGTGTTGTTTTGTAAATAAAACTCAGAGTTTATTGCATGCCTTGAAGGTGTTTATTGCTTCACATACAGCTAGCTATTGTTGATTAAAGCTTAAATATGCAAACGTTGTTATTTCCCTGAGATTTTGATAAATAGAGAGCAGCAAAAGCAGTATTACTGAGGGATACTCAGTAAACATCTAATAGGTGTCAATTGTCCAGGGAAAACAGTAAGAGAACCAACTGATCTCTAGAAGTGCCGGTGGTGTTTCCACACTTAGCTACCAGGAATAAGTTCATTTGGAGCTAAGAAAACAATTTACTTTAGATAAAAAATAAACAAAAAATATCTGCATTGGAGTAGTTACTTAAGAAAACTGAAGAATTCAATTATATGTTTCTTGTCCTAGGTTTTGCATACTTTTTGTTTTAAATGAATACACAAAATCCCGTACCAGTTTTGAAAGAAAATAAAAATGTCCTCTCTGTCTCTGCATACTTTCTCACTCATGCGTATGCCTCGCTCATCTAAATGAACACAAATTTTTTTAAAGCTCTGTATTAAGAAAACATACATTTCAGAGATACAGCCAGGATTATTTAACAATACAAGTAAAAGTATTGCTTTTTTGCTATAACTAAGCATCTTTTCATGCAAACACTGTTGTTAACCCTTTTATTGCCTCATACCCCATGATTTAAAAAAACACACAAAAAAACAAACCCAGTGCTGTCAAGTGGATTCCGACTCATGGCAACCCTGTAGGACAGAGAAGAACCACCCCACAGAGTTTCCATGGAGCATCTGGGGGGTTCAAACTGCTGACCCTATGGTTAGCAACCATAGTACTTAACCACTATGCCACCAGGGTTCCCATACCCCAGATCTTGCAAATGCCTTAATAACCGTCTCTGGGCTTTGAAACCACACCAGGCCACCACTTCCACACTGGCCACATTCATGGTAGCCCTGTTTATCTCCTTTGGTCTCTCATATACCATTCTAGGTGGTGTTAATGCCCCAGTCTGCCCCCATGGGTTTGGATACCCCATGCCAGGCTGCTGTGGAAATCTTTTATCAAGAGATGCTCTCTCCACCCCATTCAGCTTCCAACACCCGACTCAGAATCTCACCCCTCGTGTTGGTCACTGCACCCACCACCTGCACCCTGCTCAGATAGTCTCCTCATGCCACTCAGTCTCCTACACCTCAGACTGGACTGCCACTCCCACCCACCCACAGACATGCCTCCTTATCCTAATACACTGACCACTCTTGCTGGACTTTCACTGCCACCTCCTCTGATTCCTGCAGAAGCTCTCTTCATTCTCCTTAGGCGCTGACCTGGCAAAACTTGCCCTCCACACTCTCAGATGCATTCCTCATCTGAATCAAGAGCCAATACTCCATAAATATGGGCTGCTGCCATAAACACTACTGTGTGGTTTTCTCCCCTCTAGACAGCTCTGATACTCTGTGCCAGGTCACAGCCAACACACAAACGTGCATATCTACAAATGTGTGTGGCTGTCTTGCTAGGCGCAAACTAGTAGCTTTTGTAATTAATTATTTAAGAAGAAAATCAGAAAGGAAATCAGTCAGGAAGTATATATATATATTTATGATGCTAATGAAATGCAAACACTAAAAGTCAATACAGCAGATTTGCAGAGAGAAATTTGGGTCACAGAATCAATTTAGCATGTCAAGACCATCTTTCTGTTGTTGTTGTTAATGAAATAGATAGGCTAGTACAGAATATAATAGAAAATAAAAGAATATAAAATATAAGAAAGAATGCAAGTAATAATGAAAATGATAACTAATTCTGTATGTGAATATTTTGATCCTGGTTCCTGGAGATAGAGATTTTGGTAGAGAGCTAGATAGAGAGCCAGATAGATATTTTTTTAATTTATCTCTTGAAAAATGAAGTTTCAAGTTTATATAGTAAAACATATCTTCATATTAATAAATTCAGGAGATTTCCTGTCTCGAGTAAGAAGGTCTCCCGTCCATGGATTATATTTATATTTGACAAAATAGCCTTTCACTATATTTATTATTTTTACACCTAAGCTTTCAATTCATCTAAAATTTTTTATATGTAATGAAATTTGATATTCTTTCAATTTTTCCATGTTAATAACCACTAGAAGCAACACCACATATTTAGTGCATCCCGTGTTCCCATCTAGTTTTTCTATTAACTCTGTCTATTTCACAATTTTCATATGTATATGGATCCACTCCTGGATTCTCTATTTTGTTATACTGACTTATTTGTGCAACCCTAAACCACTTGGAAGAAGTCTATTTTTTTCATGCTTCTTGTACTGCCCTAGCCTTAGAGGCAAGAACTTGTCACTCCCTTGTTAGCTATTTCTTGGCTTCTTTGGGAGCCATAAATGTCAGAATCACTCTTTTAGAATCTATATCAATATTTCTCCTAAGGATATAAATATACCTGTGTGCTAAGCCATTCCATGAACAGACATTTCTTGTCTTTCTTTGGCCTTTCCTAATGCTGGTCTAGTACCCATAGGATGAAAGTCTCTGACCAGTTGTCTAACCTCACTGAGGTCAAAATTTTTCTTACAATTAGATGCCTATAAGCCATAGAAACTCATTAACTCAAGGAAAACAAGTACATTGGAGTTGAGTGTGAAGACCATGGGAGCTGCTCTCAGGATATTATGTCCATGGAATAACTCTTGCTTATTAATTTTTAACAGTTTCTTTGAGATATAATTCACATACCATACAATTCAACCATTTTAAGTGTACAATCGAATAATCTTTTAGTATATGCAGTTGTATAACCATGACCACAATTAACTTTAGAACATTTTCATCACCCAAAAAAGAAACCCATTGATAGTCATTCCTCATTTTATCCCCAAACTCCCCAGGCCTACTTTCTGCTTTCATTCTCTGTAGATTTGTCTGTTCTGTACATTTCATATAAATGGAGTCATACAACATGAAACCTGGCTCCTTTCACACAGCATATTGTTTTCAAAATCCATTCATATTGTAGCCTGTTTTAGTACTCCATTATTTTCATTGTTGAATACTTTTTCATTCTATGGATATGCCATATTTGTTTATGTACTTGTCAATTGATTGGCATTTGAACTGTTTCTATTTTCTGGCTATTATGAATATATTTTCATTAACATGCATGTGTAAGTGTTGTGTGGACATGTGTTTTTATTTCTCTTAAGTAGAAATCTAAATGTGGAATTACTGGGTCACATGGTAACTGTATATTTAACATTTGGAAAAAACGGCAAATTGTTTTTCAAATTGGCCACCATTTTTCTCCTAAGTATTAACGTCAATTATAAGCGTTTATTAAGCACATATTATGTACTAAGCTGCATCTGAGATACAGACTATTTCATTTAACCATCATAAAAACCCTGAGTTTGAGTTAGGTGTCATTCTACTTCATTATCACGGAAGGAGTCACTGATACATAAATAAGTTAAGCAGTTTGCCCAGATGGTGTGGCTAGTATATGACAGATTCAGATTTCATTCTTTTTTTTTTTTTTTAACTCTGAAGTCTTTTTTTTTTACTCCAGTATGGTAGTTCTATTTTTAGTTTTTTGAGGAACCACCACACTGTTTTTTACAATGTCTGTACCATTTTACACTCCCACCAGCAATGGGTAAGGATTCCAAGTTTTCTGCACCCTTGCCAACATTTGTTATTTTCTGTTAAAATATTTCTCATTAATTTAACTATCTACTTAAATTAATTTCTTAGATAATTCCATTTAAATGAATAGAATTCAAACATCTTTTACCTCATCTGATTCTATATGAACTACATAAAGTATACTTCAACTGTTACTTATCCCATTTTACAACTAAGAATACAGACCTAATGACACCCTAGTTCAGATGGCTAAAAAGTGAGATAATTAAGTCTAGGCCTTTAATCTTATAATTACTAGATCAGGGCTATTTTTATAAGGACACACTTTATCAAAACATACTAAACATTATTTAACTCTTATGCCAGTGATTTTTTTTGTTGTTGTTGTTTTGTTTTTTAAAATAATTTAGGTATTTTGTTGTTGAGAATATACAAAGCAAAACATACACCAATACAACAGTTTTTACATGTATCATTTAGTGACATTAATTACGTTCTTCAAGTTGTGTAACAATTCTCATCCTCAATTTCTGAGCTGCTCCTCCCTCATTAACGTAAATTCACTGCAGCCTAAGGTTCTTATATAATCTTTTGAGTTACTGTTGTCAATTTGATCCCATGTAGATAGTTCTTAAAAGAGCATAATGCACAAGGCAGACATTTTTTACTAGTTAAACTAAACTATTGTTTGGTTTTAAGACTTCAGAGGATATTTTTGGTTTGAGGTTTAAAGATTATCTCAGGGTAGTAGTTTCAGGGGTTCATCCAAACTCCATGGCTCCAGGATGTCTAGAGTCCATGAGAATTTGAAATTCTGTTCTTCATTGTCCCCCTTTTGATCAAGATTCTTCTATGGAATCTTTGATCAAAATGTTCCATAATGGTAGCCAGGCACCATCCAGTTCTTCTGGTCTCATGGCAAAGGAGGCAATTGTTCGTGGAGGAATTCACTGGAGAAGCTGGACTATATGAAGAAGAATGTGGCATCAGGATTGGAAGAAAATTCATTAACCACTTGCCATATGCAGATGACACAACCTTGCTTGTCAAAAGTGAAGAGAACTTGAAGAGTTTACTGATGTAGATCAATCCCTCAGTATGAATTACACGTCAACATAAAGAAAACAAAATTCCTCACAACTGGACCAATAAGCAATATCATGATAATGGAGAAAAGACTGAAGTTCCCAAGGATTTCATTTTACTTGGATCCACAACCAATGCCCATGAAAGTAGCAGTTAAAAAATCAAACAACACATCGCATTGGACAAATCTGCTGCAAAAGACCTCTTTCAAGTGTTAAAAAGCAAAGATCCCCCATCAAGGATTAAGGTGCCCCTGACTCAAGCCATGCTATTTTCAATAGCCTCATATGCATGCAAAAACTGGACAATAAATAAGGAAGAAAGAAGAAGAAATGATGCATTTGAATTATGGGGTTGGTGAAGAATATTGAATACATCATGAACTGTCAGAAGAGCAAACAAATATGTCTTGGAAGAAGTACAACAAGAATGCTCTTTAGAAGTGAGAATGGTGAGAGTTCATCTCAGGTACTTTGGACATGTTGTTAGGAGGGACCAGTCCCTAGAGAAGGATATCACGCTTGGTAAAGTACAGGGTCAGCGAAAAAGAGGAAGACTCTCAGCACAATTGATTGACACAGTGGCTGAAACAATGGGCTCAAACATACCTACTACTGTGAGGATGGCACAGGACCGGGCAACATTTCTTACTCTGACACATGGGGTAACTATGAGTCAGAACCGACTTGACAATACCTACCAATGACGGCAACATACAAGTGGAGCAATTGCTTTTAGATAGGTATTCTAACAGTATGGTATAAGTATAGAAGCAATGGTAGAGTGTATGGGTACAGGAAGATGTATAGATGAAGTTTGGGGAGTTTGTGGAAAATTGCTTCAGTTTTCTTAGTGGAACAGCAATTAAAGTCACTGGCCAAGAATATAGATGAGAAGGATGAGTTGGAAACCTGAGGAGAAAGCACGAAATAATCAGATAGGAGAGGTAGAATGAATGAACTAGGGAAATATAGTATAATAGATGAACAGGATCAAAGGTCCTCTTAAATCACCAAATCATGAATCACAAATGAGAATTTCCATCATTGTTACATGTTTTTCTCCAGTCTTTTTCAGCCACACAGTTGTAGGTAAAGGAAAGGCAGAGTAAAATTTTCATTTTGCCAGAGAAATATGATGAAGCAAAAGAGTTAAAGGGAAGTTGAAACCAAGATCTGGGTGCTAGGTATATTGCTTATTGTTAGGGTATCTTGGCTTTCAGGCTTCCTCAGTGGACAGTAAGGCAATATATGTATGAGAGAGAGCGTGTATGTGTGAGTGTGTGTGTGTAGTTAATGAATTGAATTTAAGCTGGGTACAGAGGAATGTAAGTATGCAAGGTGGGTAAAGGGTAATTAGTATGATCAATCAATTGTGGACCTAGATGGGGCTGAAAAATTTTGAAAATGTGATACTAAAAGAGGTGAGCAAGTGCTGGGGGAAGAGTGGAATTGATCAAATCGTGGTTATGGAAGGGTTGTGGTAATTGGTAATGACAAGGTCTAGGGCATGACCATAGGACTGAATGGATGATATAGAAACAGAGAACAAGGTCATTGGATGAGGGCCAATTAAAGGAATTTGAGACTAGCGTGTTAGAAGCAACTCCCATATATTGAAATGACTAATAATTGAAATAAGAATAACAATGAGACAGATTGTCAGTGAGCCACCCTTCCCCCAAGAAATGAAGTAAGTTATGTATAGTGTGGAATATGACTTTAAGGCTTTAACAAGGGAGGGTAGAAATTGATAATAGTCTAAAGACTACAGCATAAGAGTCAAAGCTGGGGGATTTTCAGCAGAATGAAATGGAAGTGGCAATGAAGAAGGAGGCTACTCTATTGCCAGGGCCATCTCTTAAAAGCAAGGTGGGGGGATTAAGGTTCTCATGGAAAGCCTGGTTATGGTTAAAGCAAGAAAGTGAAGGAGAGATTGAGAGGAGATGTTTACAACATAAGGGATTCTGCTAGTGATAGATTTTGAGTTCCAGAGGGCACAGTGTTTGAATTACGCCTGCATATTTAGTATATTTCTAACCTTTGGCAAATTCTTTAACTTCTTCAAGCTTAAATTTTTATCACATGTAAAATATGGCTCAAAATACTTATCAGATAGGATTGCTTTGAAGATTAAATGAGATGGGATATGTAAAATGCCTAATAAATAATAAAGACTAGTAATTATCATTTGAACAGGTTCTTTTTATTATTTGTGTTTAGTTCCAACTTTATTTTGTTCTTTGTTCCTTGAAGCTTGGACTAAATCAGTTATGGGCCCATTTTAGAATGGATTAAACCACTTTGTGTCCCAAGATTAACCATTTTGTACCACAAAGAAAAATTTTGAGACTGAACCTTCATAGGTTCTCTGTAACTCTGACCAAAGATTAGAGATTTTACCTTTTAAGGCTTTCTTAATTTTCACGAATTTCCCTGGATGAGGTAAACAAAAATACTTATCTTTAAACAGTCACTTCATTTTCAACATGGTCAGCAAAAGATGTTTTGCCTTCCTAGCTTAAAACATTGTATTTATCTGCTTGAGCAACAAATAGATCACGAATCAATTCCCATATAGAAAAAAAAGGAGGAGTTTGGAGGTCTAGGTTCTTCTCATGTGTCATTTTACAACACCCTTGTATTTTGGAACATTTTTATATTTTTTGCCATTCTACATTTAGTTGCATTTCCATTTACACCACATTTACATATCATTTATCGTATTATTTATATATTCTTGAAAATTGAATAAAATTATTTTTTACTTAAATGAATTTATTTCAAAATGAATTTTATATAGAATCGTAAGTGGCAAAACAGAACTACTGGATATAAATAGACTGTATGCATTAATCTATATTGAAATATATTTATAAAAATTACTATTTTTTTTTTTAAGGACTGATGATTAACCGCCAGGAATGCATATAAAATTTTTGGAAACACTGTTGTACTGAATGGAAAGCTTCAGTTCTTGGTTTCAAGCCGTTTAATAACATAAATCAGAAATTGTTTGCCTAAATGAGAAGAGAAAAGATCATCTAAATCCGTTGATTATTATCTATTTTAGAAACCCTAAGGGCAGGTACTTTGTCTTAATGTACTATGAAATGTGTAGAATCGTTCTGTGGGCATAAAGTGCACTCTACCAGATGGTATTTGATGGCTGTGTTCATTTTTAACATGAGCAGACTATTAGGCTAGAGAAGATTTGTTTTCTTTTTCAAAATTTCTATTCTCCAGCGCCTAAGCACATGGCTAATTTTTATACTTTTTGGTGTGCTTTGGTAAAATGGGTGGCTCAAATGCAGATGCAATAAGCTCTGTGGGTAGACCAGAAAGAAGAGGTGCTTTGATTTTTAAGGATAGTCTTTGTCCTTCAAGCAAAAGTTAAACAAAGATCAGCTTTATCTTTGTTAATTGTGTTATTAATGTTGTTAAACATATACCAGTAAACCAATGACTAAATTCTACTGATTGATTGTTTTCGGCTCATCTTTCCAGAAATAGTAGACATGATAGATTGAAAGAAAGATACAATGTTAAGCTGGATTTATAATTGTTTACACAAAGCTATCTTGTTTCAGAAATATTTTTTTCTGGCTTTGTGAAAGCAAAAATAAATAAATAAATAAATTGTCCCTTAAGAAAACAAAAATGCCAATCACATAGCAATAAACAAATCAAAAGAACCTGATAATATCTATAAATATATGACTTGGAAAGATGACTGTCAAAAAGAGAAAAACAATGGAAAAATGTTTATTGTTGTTAGGTGCAGTCAAGTTGATTTTGGCGCATAGTAACCCAGTATAACAGAGTAGAGCTGCCCCATAGTTTTCCACGGCATGTCTTCTCTCCCAGGAAACTGTTGATGTGCTTGAACTGCCAAGCTGTTGGTTGGCAGCCCATTGCTTAGCTATTGTGCCACCAGGGCTTCTTGGAAGAAGTTTAGTGGAAGCATTTTAGTGATATAGTCTCCAGATATAGCATAATTGTTTGCTTCTTAAAAAATTGATGCTATTTGTCTTAGTTAACTAGTGCTGCTATAACAGAAATACCACAAGTGGGTGGCTATAACAAACAGAAATTTATTTTCTCACAGTTTAGGAAGCTAAACCCAAACCAAACCGGTTGCCATCAAATTGATTCCGACTCATAGCAACCCTGTAGGACAGAGCAGAACTGCACCATAGGGTTTCCAAGGAGCGGCTCACCGACCTTTTGCTTAGCAGCCATGTTTTTAACCACCACGCCACCAGGGCTCCTTAGGAGGTTAGAAGTTCAAATTTGTCTCTAGGGGAAGGCTTTCCCTGTCAGCTCTGGGGGAAGGTTCTTGTCTCTTCAGCTTGTTTCCTGGTTCTTTGGAGATACCTGTGTGGCTTGGCATAAATCTTCCCCATCTCTTCTTCTTTTGCTTGTTCTTTAATCTCTTTTATATGTCAAAAGAGACTGATTTGACACACCTGTGCTAATCCTGTCTAATTAACATAATAAAGACTTATCTGTTCTCAAATGGGATCATAGCCACAGACATAGTGGTTAGAATTTACAACATGTATTTTGGGGGGACACAATTCAACCCATGATACTATTCTTCAGTTAAATGAGTGTCATTAATTGCAGTTTCATTTTATCTTCTTTGCTAATACTTGCCTCACAAAGAACAGAAAAGAAGGGGGAAATATCAAGCATTTACTACCAAACTCATTGAATGCATTTCTTGAATTTCTCTGTTTCTTATTTTCTAGGCCTAGGCTACCACTATAATTAATTTAATAAAAGTTAAAATTTTAGCATTAGATTTAAATGAAATGTTTCGAAGTGTTTCAATGATTTTACCCAAGGTAGTTTATTATTTCATCATTTTTTATTATTTTATTTTTTATTTTGTGCATGAGAGAATACAATAAACTTTGCCCAAACACAACAAAATTTTGGTCTGAAAAAAATGATCACTGACAACAGTGAGAATGCCAAGGAGGAGGCAGGGCCACTACTAAGATGGCTTAGTATTCATTTAATTGGAGATTGAAGTAGATAACTTTGATATGAGTCTGAAATGCAGGGCAAAGTGCTGGCCTGGAGATATGAGTCTTTGACTTATAGATACTGATCAAAGCTATGTAGCTGGATAAGATGATCAAGGAGTGAGGTAAAGGACAGACCCTTGGAGCCGTACAATGTAAAAATGTCTTATAAATGAGGGGAAATCAGCAAAGGGAAATGAGAAGAAGTAGCCAATAAAGTGGGATTAGAATCAACAGAATATGATATCATGAGAGCAATGTGAAGGAAGTGTTTCATTTAAGACGCAGTTTCGTGAGGCATGGATGAAATAGTCCTGCAGAGCTTCACTCACAGAACTTGGCACATAGTAAATATTAACCCCACCCATTGCTGCTGAGTCGATTCCGACTCATAACAACCCTATAGGACAGAGTAGAACTGCCCCATAGAGTTTTCAAGGAGCACCTGGTGGATTTGAGCCGCCGACCTTTTGGTCAGCAGCCATAGCACTTAACCACTACTTCACCAGGGTTTCCGTAGTAAATATTACTCAGCTGTTTCTGGAACCTGGATTTTATGTCATCCATCGATCTATCAAGGTAGCCGATAGAGAGGTTACATGACTGGTAACGTGTAATTCCATGATACATGATTCATATCAAAACTGTTGGCTCTACCAGTAGGAACAGTCCCTCTCTGCTGGTCTGGACATGCAATTTCACATTTAGGCTTTTATGGCTGGGATGCTTACTTTCTAGTCACTATAAGAACCTCTTGCACATATATGCTTTTCCAAGGTTCTGGCAACTCCCCAGCAGTTACCGTCAGTCAGCAACGTGGGCCAGGCTACTAAGCTACAAATGAAATTTGTGTAGCCCTCTATTTAAGTATTTGCCCTCTCCCTGGGTTTATGTTTAGGCACATCCCTTTCACATTCCTGATATATCAACCATTAGTTTAAATTGTAGAGATAGACTCATATAAAATCAAGTGAATTAACCCTAGGAAGATCATTATTGTATTCCTCTACCAAGTGAGATTACGTGTATACTCAGGAGATATTATTTTTATTCATTGTTATAAAATGAAAGAAAAGCTGGGATCAGACATGAAATTCTTTATTTTTTGTCTTACCATTAGGTTATACTTTCATTTTTACTCTTAAGAGCATCATGGATGGTCTGTGCTATTAGTCTCAAATTTCTGTATTACTCTGTACTGAATACGAGCCATATAGCCATATTAATTACTTGAAAATTGCATTATGTTTTTTTCTCTTAAGGCAACTGATCGAGAGGGAGATCCAATAACATATGCCATTGAGAATGGAGATCCTCAGCGAGTTTTTAATCTTTCAGAAAAGTAAGTTAAAAATTATTTCTAAACTGATGTTTTCCCCATTTTAAAATGTTAAACAATGTACCAATAGCAAGAGAACAGACTCCTAATCAGAGACTTTCAGCTGTCTGTACTTTGTAGAATTTTTTTTTACTACGAATGTTAAGAAGAGCTGGGAGGATAGTTCTGAACCCAGAAATCTTACCCAGGAAACTATTTATTTTAAATACTTTTTCTAGGTAAAATCCATCGAGGTGGAAACATTTCATTTTCCAGTGTAATCAGGGATTAATTAGATCCCTTTAAAGTTGTCAGCTGTTCACAATGACGAGGGCATTTCTACAAAGAGTGCCCTGGCACTAAATAGTTCATTCAAAAGAAATTTTGTAAGGTGAGGTGTATTATAAACACATTTAAGGTGTAGCCAGAATTCAACCTCTAATTTCTGATTAATTTAAGTAAATTCTAAAATAATTGTTTATCCATGCTAAACCTATTTGAGGTTGAGATCAGTGTCATTCTATTTAGCTCTGTGACAATGTTAATGATAACTACCGAGAAAACTTGGAACAGGGCTAAGTGAAAGCATTGCAGCTTCCAGAGAGATAATTTGCTTCCTGTTTGCAGTGGCAAAGTAAGCATTCTTCTGTCACATGTGGCTGGTTGTTAAAGAGCTGTGCTTGCTGTCTCTCCAATGTTTTCTGTGTGGTCATAAGCGTTTTTTTTTTTTTACCGCCTGAAAGAATGGAAACCCCAACTTGGTGGATTAGTTGACAAATGAGCTAGCCAATTGCTTCAGTCTTAGGGACATGTGGCACAGAATGCCAAACTCAGTGAGCCATGTGTAGGACCTTGGTCTTGTTTTTTAAAAAAATGAAAAATAAACTTGTTGCTGTCAAGTTGATTTCGACTCATAGCGACCCTAAAGGACAGAGTAGAACTGCACCATAGGGTTTTCAAGGAGCACCCAGTGGATTCAAACTGCTGACCTTTTGGCTAGCAGCCAAGCTCTTAACCACTGTGCCACCAGGGTTTCCTTGGTCTTGTTAGGAACTTGTAATTTCACACTGAATAAGATTTTACAACCATGGTTTAATAATGTCTGGAAAACCCCAGGCAAGAACAGTATTTCCTAATCTTTTAGGTTTTACAGATGAGTAAAACTATGTTTAAAATTAGAAAGGTTTAACTATTTTGAATTTTCTCACATAAAAAATTTTGAATTTTCTCACATAGGGACATAAAAATCATAAATTGGCTACCATCTACAACAATAATTAAAGAAATTAATCATTTTAAAAGGGACACTTTAACAGTAATCAAGACTGTGGTACTGGCATGAGGCTAGACGTATATGTCTATAGAATAAAATTAAAAGTCCAGAAATAAGCTCTAACATTTATGGTCAATTGATTTCTGACAAACGAGTGAAGACAATTCAATGAGGAAATGATAGTCTTTTCAACAAGTGATGATGAAACACCTGGATATCCACATGTGAAAGAATGCAGTTGGATCCCTACCTTACACCACACATAAAAATAACTCAAAGTATATCACAGACCTAAATATGAGAGATAAAATTATAAAACTCTTAGAATAAAACACAGAAGTAAATCATCATGATTTGGTTAGGCAATGATTTCTTAGATGCAACACCAGAAGCGCAAGTGATGAAAGAGAAAATTATGTTGGATTTCAATAAAACTACAAAAAAAAAAGTACACCAGCAAATCTTAGTAATAGTCATTATAATACCATTAGTTTTTCCTTTATCCATTGGAATAAAAAACATGCCAAAAAGTTTCTGTTAATTCTTTAAACAAATATTAGCTAGTGATGAAATTGTTATTTACAGTTTTGTGAATTGGACGATTCATGTAACCTAGAAAAAAACTTACTCATTAAAGAAAAAGTCTTGGTTCTTTAAATATCACAGCCATTGGTTATGAAAACCATTTAGCAGCATATTTTAAAAGGCCACACTTTATGTTTCTGCTACATAATACATTGTTTAAATGACTTTCCATAGCATCCTTGTTGATAGTTGCATATGGCTGAACAAATATTTATTCAGCAAACATTTCACATATAAGTAAATATTTAAATAAAATGTCGAGAAACTTTCCTTATAAGTATGATGGCCAAATATTTTACTTATTTATTAAAGGAAGGTAAGGAATTACCACCTCTCAAATTCTTATTGTTTGTCATCATTCTAGTGTAGTGTACGCAATGTAACATTTAAAGGCAAAGTGCTATAGAAGAGAACCTCAAAGCATTATTTTTCTGAGAATTTTATTCAGAAAATTGTTATCTTAACTCACATTTTAATTTCTTTCTGTTGTGACTAATTTTTGACACTGAACTTGAAGCTTGATTATCTTTTTCTTTAGTTTGAACTTTATAAATACTTTGAAAATTAAATAGCCCGTAAGCAATATGACATTATGGATTTTAATTTACTAGAACTTCTACTTTCAATACGTATGTTCTCCTCACTTATTGATTATCTCATTATCTGACATTTTGTATTAACAACAATGGTAAAAAATCTACTCTTTTTTAGTATCTACGACATACGTCTGGCAGTAACGAACTCCAAGAGACTAATGCTGGTTGTGATGGTTAAGGTTACGTGTCAACTTAGCTGGGCCATGATTCTCAGTGGTTTGACAGTTATGTAATGATGTAATTTGGCAATTATGTAATGATGTAGTCATCCTCCATTTTTGTGATCTGATGTGATAATCCTTCATTTTTGCATAACACCAATTTTTGCATAATGACCTATACTTGGAAACTACCATGTCAATAGTGTGGAGTGGGTGTATATCCTTAAATCAAACTACTTCTCATAACCTTCATTCCACCATCTCAGTTTATGCTATTATCACCTTAGCCTTGAAGATGTTACTGATACCTCCCCTTATTTGTCTGTGTTTGTCAATTACCAATAATTTTTTAACACGTGTCCTGTGAAACTTCAAGCTTCCAAATATTTTGAAGTACATTCCCATCACCTTTACATATCATAAGGCCCAGAATATGATGCCTAAAAGCAACATGATAAATATGACAAAGGCTCAGATACTTAAGTATTTTATCAAGAGACTTTAACATCAAAACATGCAGGTGTAAATGATGTTAATCATAACTAGTAGAACTTATTTTAAAATGTTTAAAAGAAGGGTAGTCTGCATAGCATGAACCATGTGAGATGATTTCTTTTAGCCTATCATGATGTTTCATCAATTTCATATTAAGTAGTGTAATTTTGGAAAATGTTTACTTATTGAAGCAGATATTAAATGCTACCAGACTAGCTTCTTTAGAAGTAGACATCTTCTATTACTTTTAATTAACATTGTTTAACTAAACTTATAAACAAATTTTCAATATCATTGTTTTATGTATCAGCCCTTATTGTCTATGAGAGTTTAATTTTTTCACGCAAAATACAGTTCAGGAATGTAGCCCTCAAGCAAACACCATCTCTATTTAGGTCTAAAAATTCTTCATCACCTCAAAAGGAAACCCCACACTCATTTAGAAGTTGCTTCCAATTCCCCCCTTACCCAAGCCCCTGGCAATCATCAATCCGTGTCTATCTCTATGGATTTACCTATTCTGGGTATTTTGTATAAATTGAATCATAAAACATGTGACTTTTTGTATTTCGCTTCTTCACTTAGCATAATGTTTTCTAGGCTATCCACATTGTAGCATGCGCCAGTGCCTTGTTCTTTTTTATGTCTGCATAATACTCCACGGGATGAGGGAGGGAGTGAGAGAGAGAGAAGGAGAATTTTTTCAGTCTTCGCAGATTATTTCTGTGCCAGAGACCTCTTTCAATGCTTAGCCAGGCCATTTTTCAACTCTGCCCTAGCCTTCAGTTCTGCTTGGACTGAGCTTAGAGGTCTTCTCAGGTCTTTCCTAAGCATCGCTCCATCTCTGGGCACACATGTGGCTTTCTGAATTCCCCAGTATACATAGGCGATTTCAGTGCTCTAATTCCTCAAAGAAATTCTATCCCCAGGCTTTCCTCCCAGGCTTTTGGTGCTCTATTGTATGAATCAATCATAATGTTTTGCCGTAGGTGAAATTGTTCAGTCAAATTAGTAAGTAAGCAAAAGTAAGTCCTTACTTACCTTGCTTACTGGGTCATCCATCACTGTCAGGGATTATAAATTTGAAAAGAGTCTTTGATTCTGTAGGAATGTGCTGTGGGGTTGGGAGACAGATTCTAGTCATACCTAGAAGCAGAATCTGCCATGTGATGAAAAACTGTGAAATTATTCACTACAGATGATCTAGTAAGCAAGGTAAGCATCGTGCTTACCTTGCTATTGGATAATCCACCCCCATGTGGCAGTTTGCTTCCATAAAGATTTACAGCCTTGGAAACTCTATGAGACATTCTACTCTGTGGTATAGGAAATCGACTCAATGGTGTTTGGTTTGGTTCTGGTATTGTATCCTGCCCTGATAACCTGGTTGATAACAGGACTCCTCCTTATCATTTATTTCTAGTATATCATGAAAGGCTGCCTCGTGTGCACCCATAAACCGGTCTTTAGCTGAGAATGCCAGAATGCACTGTCTATTTTTCCTCACCTTCTCCATTTGTCAAATATCCCATTCCACTCTCTACAATTTTGGGACACAAGCATCTGAAGGAAAGAACTATCTTCATCAGCATCACCAGGCCATGAAAAATTGTCTATAATATAGTCCTAGATTGTAATAGTATAGAAAATCTTTAGTATTTTTAAAAATATGTAACGTACAAGGAAGAATATAGAGTACTGAATCTTAAATGGAGGGGAGAATAAGGAAAACAGTAACTAAATTTTCTTTCAGTGTACTGTGGCTAGTTTTTCATATTTCCTTTTTCTTTCATTAACTTATAAGTATCAGAAGCAATAAATGTCTTACTTTTCTTTTTGAATGTCACTTTAGATGGAGATTATCTGAACCATCTGCAGTGTGGGAAGTTGATCCAAACCTCACTGTTGTGAACATACTCTGGGAATTGATGTTATTTTGACAAAACATTTTTTTTTTTTAATGTACAAGAAGCAGAGTTAGTTTTTCATAGTCATACCATATGTCTAGAACTTTTATAAAAGTCCATGTCAAAAGCAACTACTAAATAAAACAAATAGAGTAAGTGTGACTCTGATTTTGATTCATTGGCTTTGATTCTTTGTGCTCAACTACCATATGTGGCATGAATTGCTTAAATTCCACTATAACAATAAAAGCACTTGTATTAAAATGAGAGCAGCTTTTTATCAATCGGAAGTAAATTCTATTTTTATACTTGATAAATATGTTCATGTTTTATTATCTTAAGATATCCTCTCCCCTACAACAGATGCTTGTTAGGTCTTAATTAAAATATCATGTACAACGTCAGGCTGTAAAACCTAAAATACATGCAGAGCTTGTTTTAAGGAGCAATATAAATGACCAGACTGATAGAAAACAGATTCCACTGGGGAATAAAGTCTTAAATATTTGGAAGCATGTATTCTGAACAGTGAAAAGCTAAGTAGTAGAATTAAAAATGTGTCTAAGAATTTGCCTTAAGGTTGTTCATCCCCTTTATGCATAGTATGTAAAATTAAGATTCACCGAAATTTGAAAAGAATAGCAAAATGGTAAAATTATTAGGGTATCTACAAAATAGTTTTTTAAAACTGTAAAACAATGGATTGAGTGTTTGTAAATTGTTTTTTAAAATAATATAAAATATATAGCCTGATCTCTCTTTTGAAAACCATAATATTTAAGTATGGTTATAAATGAGAATAAAAAGAAATATTAAAAATATTAACCACAGTATTTATAAATTGTTTTTAACATCATTTGCATTTTCTGAATTTCTATAATGAGGGTCAAATATTTTGGAAAAAAAAAAAGAGCATTACAGGGTTTGTCGAAGATGGAATTCACATGTTTTACATTCCCACTATTGACATATATATGAAAATGAATGGCAATGGTGACATCAGTTAGTTATAAGAAACTGTTCCTTGTCTCCAAACATCATTAGGCTGCTAAAGAATAATGGAACTTTTAACATTAAAATAATTACAGAAAAGATGGATATATTTCTCCCTGGAATGAATTAAACATAGTTTATTCATTCCCCCCAGAGGATAGAGAATCAACTTAGTTATCCTATTCAATTTTGCAATTTTTCATTTTTGCTATGAAGCTCCATAGCCTTCAAAATCTTTCCTAATTTCCAACATGAACCTTAGAATCATAAATCTTAAATACTCAAGCTGTGTTTGCTGAGGGAGAAAACCCTGTCAAAAGTAGTTCACCACAGTAGAAATACACTTCTTGTGACATAGTATCTTTCTGTGTTTTACATGTTTGTTTTCTCTGTCACTAGTACTGGAATTCTAACCTTAGGAAAAGCACTGGACAGGGAAAGCACCGATCGCTACATTCTGATCGTGACAGCTTCAGATGGCAGGCCAGATGGGGTGAGTAACCTCCCTGAGTAAGAGTTTTAAAAATAGTATTAAAGAAATTAGAGAGTCTTGTACTCTTGCACTCCTAAAATAATTTATTACAGTAATGAATTCATGAATTAATTTCTTTTTTAGCTGGAGCAACTTCTTACATTTACTAGAAAAGCTCTTTTCTCTAGTTGGCTTCTTAAATAAATGAACTTATACTTTGAATCTGTTATGGTGCTACAACTTTTGACCTGACGTATTAGAAACTCGTCATTGGTGTTTTTACACAATTTGTGAGGAAAATGAAATCTACCTTATTGTAACAAGGATTCTGCTTTGCCTGTCATCATCACACCACTGTCACGTTTGTTCCGGTACTTTTGCATGCTACAGTCTATTAACTTTAGTCTGCCACTTTTTTAGGGGGGAGGGAATTTGTGAGTAAAAATCTTGAAGCACTTAGGAAACCAATTTGAACGAT
Source organism: Elephas maximus indicus (assembly GCF_024166365.1). Classification (NCBI taxonomy): domain Eukaryota; kingdom Metazoa; phylum Chordata; class Mammalia; order Proboscidea; family Elephantidae; genus Elephas; species Elephas maximus. The sequence continues at coordinate 34,120,506 of NC_064834.1, forward strand.
GCCACAGATATGTGTAAACAACACTCGGAAGCCAGAGTAATGCTGGATGATCTGAGTGGTTTCAATAGGCCCGTATTCCAGAGAAGCATTCTTTTTCTTCTGGATAGACAAATCGGTTTTAAGAGTAAATAAATGGTTTTATCAGTGTGATGTGTTTCAAAATCATTTGTCTATATCCTTTGAACTACCCTGCCCAAAACCACCATAATCCTTATTTTTAAGCATTATAGCATTTCAGTGGTTGATAAAGCCTTTAGACAGCATTTTCACTCTCTCTCTGATGCAAGTTAGTTTCTCTCTTTGGCCAAGTGCTATGGGCCAGTTCAGCGCTATTGTCTGGGAATAAATTCAGACTCTGCATAGGTTTATGACCACGGCTCACCCAATTCAAAAAGCAACACATCACCAATTTATTTCAAATGACTTCTTAGATCTATAAGGCACATTGCTGGGGGCCATATGATAATTCTTTTCTCAGACTCACCTGAGGAGGTTTTCTGAGAAAATTTCACCATGATAAAAACATACAATTGATAGGTGGACAATTTTATCATCTGAACTCAAAGTGAGAAAAAGACTTAGGGATAATTAAGTTTGGCAGTGACAACCTGCCTCTATTTAGCTGTTGGACATTTTTCACTCATTTTATAAATAGCTATCTACAGGCAAAAAAAAGAAAAAAAACTAAGCCCTGGTGGCGCAGTGGTTAAGAGCTCGGGCTGCTAACCTAAAGGTCGGCTGTTCAAATCCACCAGCTGCTCCTTAGAAATCCTATGGGACAGTTCTACTCCTTCCTACGGGGTCGCTATGAGTCGGAATGGACTTGATGGCAATGGTTTTTGTTTTTTCCAAATAGGAAAATAAAGAAATAAAAGGAACACTTTTAGGAAACAGTAGAGCCGTTAGAAGGACCTTAAGTAATATAAAAGTGAAGAAAAATAAAATCTAAGATTACTTTCTATATGTGTAATGCCCTTGCTAAATCTAATGTGCCTGTGTTAGAGAAGTCAGTGAGAGACTTAAACCCAAAACCCTAAGAAGGGAATAATTGAAGCACTTGACTTATGATGAAAGTTTAGTGGGTAACTTGACTGGGCAATAACTGAAGGAGGAAGATTCCAAGGAGTGGGAGGAATTATTCAGGATAGAGTAAGGGGTATCATTAGAGTGAAGTGAAATTAAGAAGGAGCATTCAGGTCAAACATTAAGAGGAAAAAGAAAGTACAGTACATATCTTTGAGATATGTCACATAATAAATCAGAAAAGTAATGGCAGTAATTTAGCTAGGTCATTTTAAGTCTTGCCTTGAAAATAAAATTTGTTAGACAAGGGAACATGAAAAAGAAATCATATATTTGGTTGTCTGGTATGGTCTTCATCTATTAATTATGCTTTTCATAAAATAATACCCATGAAGAGTGTGCTTCTTAGCTCAAGCAGATACACGAGACTAAATGGGCGGCTTTTGTCCAGAGGCAGGATGAGAAGGCAGAAAGGGACAGGAGCTGGCTGGATGGACATGGGAAACCTGGGATGGAAAGGGGACATAGGGATTTCAACTACTGACACATAATAATATGTATGTAAATTTTTGTATGAGAAATTAACTTGAATTGTAAACTTTCACCTAAAGCACAATTTAAAAAAAACCTTGGCTAGATAACATATCTAAGGCCCAATTTCCTCATTCTCTCATCAGTAAGGTCTCAATCACCTTTAAAAATCAGATCGTTTTAAGTAATGTTATTTTATTTTCAAATGCTTGCATTAAGAATACCAGTAACCAAAAAGAAACCAAACCTGTTGCCTTCGAGTCAGTTCCAACTCATAGTGACCCTAAAGGACAGAGTAGAACTGCCCCATAGGGTTTCCAAGGAACCCCTGGTGGATTTGAGCTGCCGACCTTTTAGTTAGTAGCCACAGCTCTTAACCACTACACCACCAGGGTTTCCAGGATACTAGTAGAGGAAAAATATTTAGATTTTCAACACATAAAACCCTCTTCAGTTTTGTTTTCATTATTTATATAATTTTAGGGATGGATTTATGTATGGGCATATATAGTGGGTTAGTGAAGAAGAGATTGCATAAAAGTATTATTCTCTACTTTTATAATGTAATAATCTTATCCAAACATTTAAACTGATGTCCTTTGTAGAGTTAAAGTAATATTAACCTTTTGTCCTTAATAATCATGAGTTTCAAGAGATATATTTAAACGAGCACTGACTCCAGGTGAATAGACATTTGCTTAAATCAAATGATTATCAGCATGTGTGAAACAAATTGCTGAGATATAATTTGAGAATTCTATCGTGAAAAATCATTTCTGTTAAAACCAAAACCCATTGCGGTAGAGTTGATTTCCACTCATAGTGACCCTGTAGGTCAAAGTAGAATTGACCAATAGGTTTTCCAAGGCTGTAATCTTGAAGGAGGAAACCCTGGTGGCGTAGTGGTTAAGTGCTACAGCTGCTAGCCAAAGGGTCGGCAGTTCAAATCCACCAGGCACTCCTTGGAAACTCTATGGGGCAGTTCTACTCTGTCCTATAGGGTTGCTATGAGTCGGAATCGCTTTGACGGCACTGGTTTTTTGTTTTGTTTTGTTTTTTAATCTTGAAGGAAGCAGACTGCCAGGTGCTTCTTGTGCAGAGAGTCTGGTAGGCTTGAATGGCTCACCTTTCAGTTAGCAGGGTGGGAAGGTGGGGAAAGAGCTCTCACCTTCTATTGGTGACTGGTAATTTTAGAATTGAGGAATATTGGGGAAATTTTATTAGACTTTCTTCCATTTTAATTTTTCTTTTTTCTAAACTCACTCTGCCAATAAGAGTTGAAAATGTATATAAATTAAAATTTTACGCATTTTATTATAATTTACTATTATAAGTACTTAGATTTCTTCAGCTATCCTGTGTACACTTTCTAGAGTTTAATACTTGTTTACATTTGTTTCCTTTGGAATTACTTGGAAATTTTTGAAGTTGCCAAACTTTTTAAGAATGCTGCTACTGTCCTTTATTCCAACAAACTTTACCTTAAAAAAAAAAAATTAGCTGAAATAGACTTTGAAAAAAAATTTTTATCATAGGTTAGTTTCTAAACATTTACACTTTAACTACTTTAATTTACAATAACATATGGGATAGCTTTCAAAATGCCTTTTTTTTTTATTCTTTTGCAGAAATATATACTCTGCTTCCTTTTTTTAAAAGCTGACATGTAACATTTTTTACTTCAGTCCAACCAATCTGGACTACAAAGGCATTTTATTTTTTTAATGACAAACTTTATTATATATTTATGGATATAATTTAATAATCAGCATTTCAAAAAAAAAAAAAAAACCCAGTGCCATGAGTCAGAATCGACTCGATGGCACTGGGTTGTTTTTTTTTTTAGAAATACGGCTATGAATAACAAGAAACCCAACAAACAGAAGCTTAAACAAATTAGGGTTTATTTATCACAAGTAAAAGGAAATGTAGAGGTGGACAGTAAAATGATGGTGCAGTGGCTCCGCAATGCCATAGAGGACTCCTACTCTCTGTTTTCTGCTCTTCCACTTTTAGTGTGTTTATTTTCATCCTCTTCCTTGTTAACTGATGGCACAGTGGTTAAAGAGCTCAGCTGCTAATCCAAATATCGGGGGTTCTAACCCATCAACCGCTCTGCAGGAAAAAGGTTTAGCGATGTGGTAGTCTGCTTCTGTAGAGATCTACAGCCTTGGAAACCCTATAGGGAAGCTACACTTTTTCTTGTAGGATCACTATGAGTTGGAATTGACTCAACAGCAGTAAGTTTTTTGGTTTTCTTGTAGAAAGATGTCTATTGTAACTCTAGGGATCAGCTACCACTCCAGAAAAGATATTTAGCAAAGGGTACAGATGAATTACAGATGAATGGCAGAGAATCAGCCCTCTTTCGTACAGAGAACCAAAAATGTTTTCAGAAACCTCACCTAGCCAGTTTAAACATACCCTCTTATCTATTGTTGTCGCTAACTAGACTCATCAAGCTAAAAGCTAGAAAGTAGAGCTTATGGATCGTGGTTGTGTCAATCACTGATGTTGTTGTGTGCCTTAGAGTTTAGAGTTGGTATTGATTCACAGTGACCTATAGGATAGAATAGAACTGCATCAGAGGGTTTCCCAGGCTGTAAATTCTAGGGCAGCTGATCGCCATATCTTTTCTCTTGCAGAGTGGTTGGTAGGTTAGAACCTGAGCTGTTTTAACCATTGCACCACCAGGGCTCCTAACCAACCGATAGTACTGTGAAAGCTATATATGTGCAATTAGTGATCAGAATTTTTTCGTTTTATTTGTTAAAACAGATTTGCCACTGCTGTTTCCCAATTGGTGATCATTTCTATTCCAAACTCCAAGTTATGTAGCTCGACTATTTCTGACCAGATTTCTTGTGCTCGACAATATTGTTTTCCTTCTTAATACCCCCCCCAAAAAACGAATGGACATGACAATTTGAATCTATCATGGTTTTGCTTTCTGTAAAATGCTTTTGAATTACTGCCTTGAATTACTTAATTGTACCTTTCAAAATGAGTATTTATGATGTTTTACAACTTCAGATTGCCAGTAAGTTTAGCATCTTTAATTTGGTCTTGAACTAATGTTATTACCCAGTTTATTTTTAAATATGACAGTATAAATAAACAATTAGAACTAGAAATAGAACATTTAACTGTTTAATCAGAACTTAGGAAATATATTAACAAAAACAAAAATATATGCAAGAGGAAATGTGTGAAACTCTTTTGCATTTCAATACAGTTATTTCAATGAGCTTTTAGAACAGAATGCAGGAGGTTGTAGAGTAATAAGATTATAGGTTTAGACATTTAAAAATACATATTCTATATATATGTATACAAACTCCCTGATATTATTTTAAAAAAACAAGGACAGATTTATTTGGTTGTATACTTTTTTTCACAAAGGAAAATAGCCACATAATCCTAAAAGGAGATAATTTTTCCCCATGAAAAATATACATTTATTTCCTTGGTTATTGGGAATAAAATGGTGAAAATTTTAGTGTTTTATAAAATAAATCTTCCATAAGTTTGATTCTTTTAAATTATGAGATAATTTTTAATACTCTACTAGTTCCTATTATGTTTTATCTAGCCTTGAATAAGTTTACATTGACAATAGATACAGAACTTTAGCACAATTAATAAATAATACATAACGATTTATTAAATATGCATGACATATAATAATTTAGAAATGTATCACTTGTACAATGATATGTATTTATATAATTACAGTACGCTAGATTGATTTGGAAAACTATGGTGGTTTGAGCTATATATTTAGAGTTGATCTGGCCTGCCAAAGGAAGGAAATGCACTGTGATCTCAATGCCAAAGCCATCTTAAGTCCAAACCCCGACTTAACTGTTTTCTACTAATGTGACCTAAACCAAGCTACTTCACATTTATAAATTTTTGCTTCTTTATCTATACGATGGTCACCAAATTATACTTATTTTACAGAATTCTATAAGCATGAAAGTTGTTATTACTTTGCATGTAGTAGGCACTCACTAAATGGTAGTAGTAGTTATTAAAAAAAAAAAAAATGGTGATTTGGTTTCAGTGTAAAGCAAAAGGACAGGGCTGATAGACCATAAGCTGGACATAGAGTTGGAGTTGTGCCTTTCCAGGAATAACGATGACTTAGTGCTGAATTATTCATGTTCTCTCATCCAAATTGCTTTGAGTAAAAAGCACATATTAAACCCCGTAGCTTAACTATAATTAACCATTCTGAGTCCCTAAATTCATAGCCACAGGAATATATGTTTCTTTGTGCAACATTAAATTATCTACAAATAAGTCAAATTCAATATTATGGATTATGGTTCCATTGTATTTTATCCAGCCAAGGAAGACATTGGGACATCTTGCAGCTGTAGTTGAGCGCACACGCACACACACACACGTACGTACATATACACATACATGCTCCACTGAGACGTGCAAAGAAAAAGAAGCTCCTTTTTTTTTTGTGCCTGATTTAGTCTTCCTCTTAAGCCCTACCCTTCTACCTAAAGAGAAATGTATAGTGTTTGTGCGTGTGTGTGTGTGTGTGTGTGTGTGGAGGTTGGGTTACACTTAACTTGCTTAAAACAATATCCCAGCCTTCTGTTTAAAACAATCCACTCACAGTAAATATTTGCTCAATTTATTTGTCAAAGGGTACTATTTTTCTTCTCCCTGTCCTCATTCTAAAATTGGTTAGAGGTAGGGAAGTTTACCAGTCCTTGAAGATAGGAAGAGGAGTGATCAGCTCAGACATCCCCTATTTTTGGTGGTTTGTTTGGGGTAGATTATCTGATCTAGTCTCTAGACTGCTGCCATCTGAAGTCTATATGGTCCCTTACTGGATTTTTGAGCATTTGGTGGCATCCATTGCAGCTGAGTTATGATGATGCAATTGGCTTTGGACCTCTAAAGTCCCTTGCCTTGACCCAAGGCCTGTGGACATAGACATTTTAACTTAGTATCGCAGGTTCTTTGGGAGTTTGAAGATTCTTGAGCTACACACACAAAGTTTCTGTCTTTGGCCATTGTACTCTGACACTGTTGCATATTCAACCTCATATCTCATTCGATATGGTTTCCTATGGGACTTATTTAGAGGTTTACAGGTGCCACAGGTTATCCCAGAAGAGTATTGGCAAGGTTTCACCCTAAGTTTTCTTACTATCCGAATGCTTATAGCCCCTCTCCCTAAATAGTCTACAAGATCTCCTTTAAGGTGTGAGCCAATATACGATGGAAGAGGTGAAGAGGAGGACTTTTACACCCTACTTCCTTGTCTCTGTTTCTCCATCTTCTTCTCTGATAATTCAGAATAGGAAGCACTTCCTATTTCTTTGTCTTTTGGGAAAAGACTTTACATTTTGTACTCTTTTTTCTTAAGGGGGAAGAAAGCCTTCCAGCTCAGCCTTAATAGTAGAAAGGGCATCCTCTCAACACAATGGAAGAAACTCTATAGCATAAAAAAAGAGTCAGATTAATTTAGCTCTTGATATGGGAGCTACAGGATGACTGTAGCTAAAAGAGAAAAACATTTTAGATTAAAATTCCCCAAATAGTATGCCTATTAGAGAGTATATGTATTTCATTTGTCCCACTGGTCTAAAATAAAAATGATTAAATTCTAAATTATACATCTTTATCATCTCAGACCCCAAACTCCCAACATTTCTTGAAAGGAACTTTGTGTTCTGTAAATACCATTTCTTACACTTCTTTGAAGATAGAAAATTTCAATATTCCTTCTTGCTGTTCCTCTTAGTCAGATGTTTTGAAGAAATAATGTGGAAAATATTTTAGCATATAATAACAAAATCGTTTCTTCAAAATTAAAAAGTTATAGTAATCAGTCAAGAATATTCATTGACTTCCCATTGATGGTTTATCCCTTTGTTTAGCAGGATGGAAACTTTTCTTTCAAGGAACTAACAATCTGGAAAAAGGACTTTCTGCCTTTCTCATGCTAAATCAAAATTAGTAATACATAACACTAGGATAGATTTTAAAATTTTTTCTTATTTAATGTCCATCTTTAAGAATTTCTACCAAAAACAGAAAGAAAGAAAAAAAAAAAAAAAAACCCTTTCCTTTCTTACTGTGTGTAAAAAAAACTACCAAATTACAGAAAAAGGAAAAGACGAAATACAGAAATTTGCCTTTATATTTGAAATTGATTAAATTCTGAGTTCTGGACATCTGCTGGCAGCTATAAATTTTGAAAACAAAAAAAAATATTTAGGGGTAATAAATGACTGGAAGTAGTAATCTTCATTTTCTTCTTAAAAAATTATATAACCAAAGAAAGTCCTATTAACATCTCTTCTAATATTAAAATTTTTTGGATTGTTTATCTGAACACACGCTGATATTTCCTCTGTTTTAGGGTGAAAACATCACAAAATTTAGTAAAGCAAAAAGAAAGTTTTATTTGGTGTATATTAAAAAAGGCAGGCAGTCTACTAGAGCTAACCCCTACTGGAATTCCAGGAATATTACAGAACAGACAAAAGTGGGAAAACAGACAAGCATACTGTTAGAGCCAAGTCTGCTCGAATCCAAGGAAATATTACAGACTAAGCAAGAGTGGGAAAATGGACAAGCATGCCACTAGAGTCATGTCTGCCCAAGTCCAAGGAACGTTACAGAGTCATCAGTATATATTGACATTAGAAATGGGAAAAACCATTGAAAGCTTCACCTTTTCACAGATTGGCTAGAAACTGTGATCCTTCATTTTGAATTGTTTTTCTTAATAATCATCGGCACAGGTTTTCAGTAACAACAGTCAGGAGGGTCTTCATCAGTCCAATAAATTTTCCATTCACTAAGTGCTAGTAGAAAAAGGTAAGAGTGAAAAGTCTTTTGTGTTCTCTTTGATTGGTTTATGTGAAAGCTTCCCTAAAAGAGATTTTCCAAGATTTTCCTAGCTATTGTCTTTATATCTCTGGGCCCGGTTGATGTGTCCTTGTGAGTCCTTGTGAGTCCTTGTGAGCACAGCTCCAGCTGGGTCACATTCTCTATGCTCAAGGACAGGGAATAATGACTCCAATATTATTTCCTAAATCACCTCAGAGAGTAAGGCCTTAATGGATTGATAGGTAGGTAGATCTTTCAGTTGGTAAATGATAGATTAATCAATGGGTAGATAGGAATATTAATATTGGTTAAAGTCTTCAGTATAAAGCATTAATTACTTCATATATTAGGTAGAGTAAAAGAAAATCAAAGTTGGTAAAATCCACCCACTCCCCGCCATCACCATTCCTCCACTAGTTAATGTAGTGAATTATATTGACTTGGTGTGAAAGTATTTTCCTTGCCTGAGGATTCTATCACCAAAGTGAAAGAAACCACAACTATACTTAATTTTAAATTCACAAATAGAGAAGCTGGTGATGAGAATATTTTTAACATGTGGTATAATTATAGGAAATATATTTCTCGGGCAATGTATATTTTTTAACATTGAATATATAATAAGCTTATTTGTTATTTTCTTAATTGCTCACAATCATATTCTTACAGGTGGTATTCATAGCTCTTCAGCTTATATATTTTTTAAATAGTAATCTGAGGACCACTTGCCTCAGAGTCACTGGGGTAATCAATAAAAATGCAGATTTTGGGGTTACACATTAGGCCTGTTGAATCAGCATATTTCAGAATAGAGCCCGATGGTATCTGGGAGTTTCTTACCCATACTTACATTTAAAAATGACTCTGGGAAGCATTTTGAAAATTTACAGAAAAATTCCTTTATTATATATATGTATATTTACATGTATTATGACCCGAAACTCTATGTTAATCAGAAAAGTAAAATGTCAATCTGTATAGTGACCTAAAACCTAAAGCTCAACATAAATATTCGTTCTTTTCCCCAGAGAAGCTGGATAGATTCTGATAGTTTATGCTTCTGGTCAGTGGAGTAAGTAAAGGATTTAAATTTGTCAGGGATTTATTTGAAATAATGTGGTTAACTAGATTATTAAAAAAAATAATGTAGTTAACTAGATTATAGTTACTAGAAATTAAAACATCAACATGTGGATATAATTTTAGAAATACAATTTCATTTAAGGAACTCTGGTTGGGAATATGGGTTGAATTAAATTCATAACCAAAAAAAATTGAGGCAAACCACACAGTCTTTTATCCACTATGTTATTACAGTCGGTTAAGTTACTAATCTATTTTGTATCTATGGCAGGTCCCAAATATATAGAGAAATCATTTCTTGAAATTTTTTTGCCTATTATTTTAATAAAATAGCATAGGTTAATAACTATTTTTAGGATAAGTGAGAAAAAAATATTTTAAGAGAAGCAAAGAAGTAGTTAAATCTTCATTAATTAGATTTATTAGCTTGATATTTTATTGAACTGTCATGGAATAAACAGATTTTTTTAATTAATTGGTCTGAAAATGCATGGGCTGACATATTGTTCCTTTTATCAATTTTAATTGCACCCTAATGTAATTCCTGATAGTCTGTTGACTTCCTAATATTTAAACTTAACTACAAATCTGTCTTTGGTAAGAGACATAAGCATTCTGTGGGGCACAAATCCGTGTTAAAGCATATTGGTGCCATCCTTTTGAACCAATCCAAAAAATGTTATATGAACGTGTTTTTACAGGTAACGAATCTAAACTATTTCCACACGTTATTCTACATGTGTTTATGACTTTACATTTCTCCAGAAACATGGATATTTTTCAAGTCATGTAAAATTCCGTAAGACATTGGGAAATGTACCTATGTGGTTGATAAATACTAGCCCCTATTTCCATAAAAAATGGGGGATTTGTTATTTAATTTCTTAGTTTACTTAGTGATCCAGTTTCATTATACATTACTGAGTACATATAGGTCACAGTCTTTGACTGTGGACCCAGGGTAGTCTGATCGCGTCTGTCAAGACTAGAGATTTTAAAAGCCATGATGACTTTAGTGGATTGACAGGGTAATGCCGATGGACTGGCATAAAGGGGGTTAGGCAGTTTGAAGAAAAGCCAGGAAACTCTAGTGTGGTCTGCTCTTAGATTTTGGCTTCAGGCAGTCAATTTTAAAGTCTTGTTCACCCTCAGGCAAACTGGGAATTACTGCAACCATAAAAACACATCTTCTTTACTAGTTTCAACTCTAACGCAACTTTTAAAGAAATAACATTTGTTAAACTATTTTATATAATAAAAAATATTCTCCTTTTTGGAGACCATTTGGGAAATATATAATAGGTATAAGGAGAAAATAAAATTATCTCTATCCCAATCTAACTAGGTAGCATTTAAATTTTTTATACATATTCACAAGTATCTACACACGTGTATATGTTTGTGTTTGCATGTTTTAAATGTTTTCATGGAAATACAACTAACACAAAGAGTATACAAATCATAAATGTATACGCAGTGCTGTCAAGTCGATTTCGACTCATAGCGACCCTATAGAACAGAGTAGAACTGCCCCATAGAGTTTCCAAAAAGCACCTGGCAGATTTGAACTGCCGACCTTTTGGTTAGCAGCCATAGCACTTAACCGCTACGCCACCAGGATTCCCAATGTATAGCTCAATGAATTCACTACCCAGAACAAGAAACAGAAATTAATCAGCACTACAGAAGCCCATCCTTATGATCTCCCAGGACTTACCCTCCCCCCACCCCCCAAAATGACTGCTATCCTGACTTCTATCCCCGTGGAGTGGTTGTGCCCATTTCTGAAATGTGTATAAAATCTAATCCTACAGTACACATTCTTTGGTGTCTGACTTCTTTTATTCAACTTCATATTTATGAAACGTATCCATGCAATTACCTGTATCGGTAGTTTGCTTATACTTATTATTGTATATTATTCCATTGCATGCATAAACTGCAGTCTATATAACTAGTTTCCTATTGAATTTGGATTGTTTCCAGGTTTTGTCTATATCGCACTGCTCTGACCATTTTTGTATAGGTCTTTAAGTAAAATTTTTTATTGTTATTGTATTTGAACTATTAAATTAGAAATATGAATAAGACTAAGGGGACACACCACCCCAAGGACAAGGACTAGAAGGCAGGAGGGAAGAGGAAAGCTGGTAATATGGAACCCAATGTTGAGAAGGGAGCATTGACATGTCGTGGGGTTGTTAACCAATGTTATAAAACAATATGTGTGCTGTTTAATGAGAAACTAGTTTGTTCTGTAAACTTTCATCTAAAGCACAATAAAATAAAGAAAATAAATAAATATAGAAATGTGTATAAACCATATGTGACTAGCTGTATGAATTTTCATAGAATTATCACATTTATGTAATCATAACACAGATAAAAAATAAGCCACAACTTATGCCCCAGAAGCCCATACTATGCCCAGTAATTTTGTGATGAAAAATCATAGAGGCTTGAGAGAAAGTTATATTGTTCAAAAGAGGATTTACTTTTCCTTCTGTTAATACAGGGAGTAAAAAACAAACAAGCCCACTGCCATAGAGCCTATTATGACTCATGGCAACGTAGAAATATGTTCCATAGGGTTTTCATGGCTGTGACCTTTCAGAATCAAATCACCAGGCTTTTCTTCTCAGGCAACTCTGGGTGGGTTTGAACTGCCAGCCTTAAGGTTAGTAGCCCAGTATCTAGCCATTTGTAACACCCAAAAAAAACCAAATCCATTGACATTGAGTCAATTCCCACTCATAGTAGACCTGGACCATAGTTTCCAATGAGCAACTAGTGGATTCGAACTCGTGACCTTTTGGTTAGCAGCCAAGCTCTTAACCACTGCACCACCAGGGCTCCTTGTGCCACTCAAACCAAAAACCAAACCCATTGCCATTGAGTTGATTCAGATTCATGGTGACCCTACAAGGCAGAGTAGAACTGCCCCATAGAGTTTCCAAGAAGCGTCTGGTGGACTCAAACTGCTGTCCTTTTTGTAAGCCGCCATAGACTTAACCACTGCACCACCAGGGTTTCCTAGTGACTCCTAAAATAGGTACAGATCTCCTTAACCTGACTGGATTAAGGTGAGAATAAGAACAGGTCACTTTAATGCAATAAGAATTTGAGTGTAGGATTTTAGTCTGAATGAGGCCTGGTCTAGAACCAGGCAACTTTCTTTCTGTTTTACATGAGGTCATTGTAAGTTGGAACTGACTCAACAGCAACTAACAACAGCAGCAATAACAGTTCCAGTGCACTCTTACTTAAGCTTTACTTACGTAAAGCTTCAGTGATTCTAACAGAAAAAAAACTGAGGTGATTACCAGAACCTCTCCTACTTGGCAAGCCCTAGTGACCCTGTCGTTAAGCATTCAGCTACTAACTAAAAGGCTCTACTCTGTTCTATGGGGTCACTAAGAGTTGGAATAGACTCCACAACAGTGGGTTTGCTTGATTTTTGTCTCCTACGTGGTAGGTAGGAAATTCAATTTTTGACTGCTCAGAATCATGACTGTGGAAAATTCTATTCAGATTCTCTCACTCTTAGCCACTTTGCACTCAGATTTTTGGCCTCTCACCGCACATCACTTCTGAATTAGTAGAAGGTGTGTTTATATTCATTTTTCTTTCTCATTTACCTTTTTTTAAAATTTATTTCATTGTCATTGTTGAAAATATGCACAGCAAAATCAATTCAATCAAAATCAAATAAATACACACATCGGAGGCAGAGCCAAGATGGCGGAATAGACAGACGCTTCCATCGAGCCCTCTTTTCAACAAAGACCTGAAAAAACAAGTGAAACGAGTATATTTGTGACAAGCTGAGAGCCCTGAGCATCAAAGGTAAGCTTAGACAATGAATTGAGGGGCAGGGAGAGGAAGAGGCCGTTCAGAAGTGGAGAGGAGTTACCGGACCTGAAATGCGGGGAGACCTCAGGCACCATTCCCGGAGTACTGGCAGCAGCGGTGGTGGCAGCAGGCTGGTACTAGCATTCAGCCGCAGTTTCCTCAGGGAGAAGCAGCCAACCACATAGCCCACTCACACCTCCGGAACCTGAGGAGAATGGCACTCTCAGCAAAAGCTAAGTACTTGCATATATTTTACCATGCCCCCGCCACTCCCAAGCCGGCTTCAGTAGCTGAATCCCTGGGCCTGAGATAGACTCTGGTGAGCACCTAGAGCCATCCTCCTGGCCTTGGGGAAGGAAAAAATTTGCAACTGGGGAGAAAAGATAATTTGCTAGCTCCATTAACCGGGGGAGTTCAGGACAGAAGCGGCTCCTGTCCAGACATAAACCGTCCGTGAACCTTGAGCACCTTTCCCTTCTGCATGGACCTGTGTGGGCCTATTTCAGGAGAATAGGCCCTTGTTGGCAGACTCCAACCGTTTCAGCTATGTGGTGGAGAGGTGGGTGTTTGACGTTTGACATTGCTTTGCCTATCAAGCAAGTCCTCACCTACCCATATCAGGGACCTAAGGACTGGTAGCTCCACTCAGGTCACCCAGCCATCCGTGACAGGGGTCCAAAGATAACTGGTACCTCCCAGTCCTTACAACCAAAAACTTTGAGTGCCCATGGTCCCTCTGTAGAACCCACCCACAAGCACACTCTAGGAAACAGAGACACGTTTTCCTCAGAGACACTTGGGGGTCGGTTCTCAGCTCTCTGCCTTGTTCAGAGCGTGACCCCCTGCTGCAATCAGATACCAGTATATACGCCAATCACCCCTGCCCCTCTAAGACTGTAGAACAGAGCCTGTACCACACACTTGATGATCAGCTACCTGGAAACCTGAGCTGAATTCATACAAGAAAACTGAATGGACTCCTAGACTGGTATACCTGATAACAGCTCTAGCCAGCTGGGGACAGGACACCAGAGCTCCAAAGGCAAAAATAATCAAGCTAGCTCACTCAAGCAACCCATAGGGGTATACCAAAACAAAACAAAGCAAGCAGCAATGACACAGTAAGCAAGCATAAACTAATACAAAAATTTATAGATGGCTCAGAGGCAACAGTCAATATCAAGTCACATAAAGAAACAGACAATCATCACCTCAACAGGCTCTCAAAACAGAATCCAGGGATCTTCTAGATGAAAGTGCATTCCTGGAATTACCAGATGCAGAATACAAAAGTTTAATGTACAGAACCCTTCAAGACATCAGGAAGGAAATGAGGCAATACGCAGAACAAGCCAAGGAACACACAGATAAAGCAACTGAAGAAATTAGGAAGATTATTCAGGAACATAATGAAAAGTTTTATAAGCTGGAAAAATCCATAGACAGGCAGCAATCAGTTCAGAAGATTAACAATAAAATTACAAAATTAGACAACTCAATAGAAAGTCAGAGAAGCAGAATTGAGCAAGTAGAAAGTAGAATTTCTGAACTTGAAGATAAATCACTTGGGACTAATATATCTGAAGAAAAATCAGATAAAAGAATTTAAAAAATTGAAGAAACCTTAAGAATGATGTGGGACTCTATCAAGAGAAAAAACCTACAAATGATTGGAGTACCAGAACAGGGAGGGAAAACAGAAAATACAGAGAAAATTGTTGGCAGAAAACTTCCCTGATATTGTCATGGATGAGAAAATATCTCTCCAAGATGCTCATCGAACTCCACATAAGGTAGACATGAAAAGAAAGTCACAAAGACATATTATAATCAAACTTGACAAAACAAAAGATAAAGAGAGAATTATAAGAGCAGCGAGGGATAAAGAAAAAGTCACCTACGAAGAAGAGCCAATAAGAATAAGCTCAGACTACTTGGCAGAAGCCACACAGGCAAGAAGGCAATGGGATGACATATTTAAAAAATCGAAGGAAAAAAATTGCCTGCCAAGAATCATATATCTATCAAAATTTTCTCTTAAATATGAAGGTGAAATTAAGACATTCCAGATAAACACAAGTTGAGGGAATTCATAAAAACCAAACCAAAACTACAAGAAATAGTAAAGGGAGTTCTTTGGTTAGAAAATCAATAATATCTGCTATCAGCCCAAGACTAGAACACTGGGCAGAGCAACCAGAAGTCAAACCAGACAGGGAAATCCAAAAAAGCAAAGCAAGATTAAAAAAAAAAAAAAAAAAAAAAGCCCAACACAGGGTAACAGCAATGTTATTATATAAAAGAAGACAACATTAAAATAATAAAGAGAGAATAAGAAATGTAATCATACACCTTCCATATGGAGAGGAAGATATGGTGATACAAACAAATGAAAGTAAGGTTTCAATTTAGAAAAAATAGGGGTAAATAATAAGGTAACCACAAAGGAGGCAAACTATCCTAATCATTAAAATAAAAGGGAAAAATACAGACTCAGCAGAAACAAAATCAACAACAACAAATATGAGGAAAGGACAATATATAAAGAAAATCTACTCAGCACATAAAATCAAGAGGGAAAAAGAAACTGTCAACACACAAAAAAAAGACATCAAAATGATATCACTAAATTCATACCTCTCCATAATTACCCTGAACGTAAATGGACTAAGTGCACCTATAAAGAGACAGAGAGTGGCAGAATGGATTAAAAAACAAGATCCGTCTATACGCTGCCTACAAGAAACACGCCTTAGACTTAGAGACACAAACAAACTAAAACTCAAAAAAAAGGATGGAAAAAAATATATCAAGCAAACAACAATCAAAAAAGAGCAGGAGTGGCAATATCAATTTCTGACATTATAGACTTTAAAGTTAAATCCATCAGAAAGCATAAGGAAGGACCCTATAATGATTAAAGGGAGAATACACCAAGAAGATATAACCATATTAAATATTTATGCACCCAATGACAGGGCTACAAGATACATAAAACAAACTCTATCAGCATTGAAAAGTGAGATAGACAGCTTCACAATTATAGTAGGAGACTTCAACATGCCACTTTCGGTGAAGGACAAGATATCCAGAAAGAAGCTCAATAAAGACACGGAAGATCTAAATGCCACAATCAACCAACCTGATCTCGTAGACATATACAGAACACTCCCCCCAACAGCAACCAAGTATACTTTCTTTTCTAGTGCACGTGGAACATTAGAATAGACCACATATTAGGTCATAAAGCAAGCCTTAGCAGAATCCAAAACAATGAAATATTACAAAGCATCTTCTCTGACCACAAGGCCATAAAAGTGGAAATCAATAACAAGAAAAGCAGGGAAAAGAAATCAAACGCTTGGAAACTGAACAATACCCTGCTCAAATAAGACTGGATTATAGAAGACATTAAGGATGGAATAAAGAAATTTATAGAGTCCAATGAGAATGAAAATACTTCCTATCAGAACCTTTGGGACACAGCAAAGGCGGTGCTCAGAGGCCAATTTATATCAATAAATGCACACATCCAAAAAGAAGAAAGGGCCAAAATCAAAGAATTATTGCTACAACTTGAACAAATAGAAAGAGAACAACAAAAGAAACCTGCAGGCTCCAGAAGAAAACAAATAATAAAAATTAGAGCTGAATTAAATGGAATAAAAAAAAATGGAAGAAAAAACAATTGAAAGAATTGACAAGACCAAAAGCTGGTTTTTTGAAAAACTTAACAAAATTGATAAACCACTGGCCAACTAACAAAAGAAAAACAAATAACCCTAATAGGAAATGAGAGGGGTGATATTACAACAGACCCAGCTGAAATTAAAAGAATCATATCAGATTACTATGAAAAACTATGCTCAAACAAATTTGAAAACCTAGAAGAAATGAATGAATTCCTAGAAACACACTACCTACCTAAACTAACACAAACAGAGGTAGAACAACTAAATAGACCCATAACAACAGAAGAGATTCAAAAGGTAATCAAAAAACTCCCTAGAAAAAAAAGCCCAGGTCCGGACAGCTTCACTGCAGAGTTCTACCAAACTTTCAGAGAAGAGTTAACACCACTCCTACTAAAGGTTTTTCATACAATGTTAGGAGCCCTAATACAAGGCATAAACAGAATACAAAACATTACCAAAGATGATGAAGAGAAACCAGATAACTGGGAGCTCCTAAAAATCAAACACCTATGCTCGTCTAAAGACTTCACCAAAAGAGTAAAAAGACCACCTACAGATTGGGAAAGAATTTTCAGCTATGACATCTCCGACCAGTGCCTAATCTCTAAAATCTATTTGATTCTGTTAAAACTCAACCACAAAAAGACAAACAACCGAGGCGGGGCCAAGATGGCGGACTAGGTGGACGCTACTGCGGATCCCTCTTGCAACAAAGACTCAGAAAAACAAGTGAATCAATCACATACATAACAATCTACGAACTCTGAACAACAAACACAGACTTAGAGACGGAAAACGAACAAATACGGGCAGACAGCGATCGTTTTCAGAACCAGGAGCCAGCGTACCAGGCAGGAGCCCGATTTGGGGCAGAGCCCAGGGGGGCAGACGGCACAGACAAGGGGCCCAGCCCTAGCCCCCGAACTCATCCCGGGAGGGAGCCTAGCCGGTTGGGAACGGGCGGTGTAGAGGCGCAGCCGGGGGGAGAAGTCCCCAGGAGGCAGTGACTGATCTTGGAGCGGGGAGAGCAGCGTCCCAGCCGGGGAGCCGTCCCGCTGGGAGGTTGGCGGGAGCTGGCGTGGCCCGAGCATTGGGATCAGCTACATTTCCCTAAAGCGACCCCGGGGGGGGGCCCAGACGTTCGTGCGAGCGACGCCCACCCAGTTCGCGCGTGCAGCGCAGCGCACCGGAGGGAGAAGTCCCCGGGAGGAAGTGATAGGACTTGGAGCGGGGAGAGCAGCGTCCCAGCCGGGGAGCCGTCCCGCTGGGATTTTGGCGGGCACGGGCGGGGCGTGAGCACGGGGACCAGTTATATTCCCCTGAATTGACCCCAGGGGCAGGCCCATCCGTTCGTGCGGGCGACGCCCACCCAGTTCGCGTGAGTGGAACAGCACGCCGGAGGGAGAAGTCCCCGAGAGGAAGTGACTGGTCTTGGAGCGGGGAGAGCAGCGTCCCAGCTGGGGAGCCGTCCCGCCGGGATTTTGGTGGGCTGGGAGGGGCATGAACGTGGGGATCAGCTCTATATTCTGAGGTGCTACACTCCTAGCTCTCTGATCCCTCCCCCACCCTCCCCAGGCGGCTCCATTAACATCCGAATACCCTGAGCCAGAGGGAGAATTCAGATAGGGATCTGACTGCATTTTTTTTAGCTGATTACCTGGAAAAACTAGTTTCCCAGTGATGGCTCAGAGACAGCAGTCCATATCAAACCACATAAAGAAACAGACCATGACAGCTTCTCCAACCCCCCAAACAAAAGAATCAAAATCTTTCCCAAATGAAGATACACTCCTGGAATTATCAGGTACAGAATATAAAAAACTAATTTACAGAATGCTTCAAGACATCACAAATGAAATTAGGCTAACTGCAGAAAAAGCCAAGGAACACACTGATAAAACTGTTGAAGAACTCAAAAAGATTATTCAAGAACATAGTGGAAAAATTCATAAGTTGCAAGAATCCATAGAGAGACAGCATGTAGAAATCCAAAAGATTAACAATAAAATTACAGAATTAGACAACACAATAGGAAGTCAGAGGAGCAGACTCGAGCAATTAGAATGTAGACTGGGACATCTGGAGGACCAGGGAATCAACACCAACATAGCTGAAAAAAAATCAGATAAAAGAATTTAAAAAAATGAAGAAACCCTAAGAATCATGTGGGACTCTATCAAGAAGCATAACTTGCGA
Organism: Elephas maximus indicus; assembly: GCF_024166365.1. Lineage (NCBI taxonomy): Eukaryota > Metazoa > Chordata > Mammalia > Proboscidea > Elephantidae > Elephas > Elephas maximus. The sequence continues at coordinate 34,139,753 of NC_064834.1, forward strand.
GTGATTGGAGTCCCAGAACAGGGAGGGGGGACAGAAAACACAGAGAAAATAGTTGAAGAACTCCTGACACAAAACTTCCCTGACATCATGAAAGACGAAAGGATATCTATCCAAGATGCTTATCGAACCCCATTTAAGATTGATCCAAAAAGAAAAACACCAAGACATATTATCATCAAACTTGCCAAAACCAAAGATAAACAGAAAATTTTAAAAGCAGCCAGGGAGAAAAGAAAGGTTTCCTTCAAGGGAGAATCAATAAGAATAAGTTCAGACTACTCAGCAGAAACCATGCAGGAAAGAAGGGAATGGGACGACGTATACAGAGCACTGAAGGAGAAAAACTGCCAGCCAAGGATCATATATCCAGCAAAACTCTCTCTGAAATATGAAAGAGAAATTAAGATATTTACAGATAAACACAAGTTTAGAGAATTTGCAAAAACTAAACCAAGACTGCAAGAAATGCTAAAGGAGATTGTTTGGCCGGATGACCAATAATATCAGGTACCAGCACAATACGAGGTCACAAAACAGAATGTCCTGATATCAACGCAACTCAAATAGGGAAAGCACAAAAACAAACAAATTAAGATTAATTCTAAAAATAAATAAATAAACAAAATAATACACATAACAGGGATCATGGAAATCAATAGATAAACGATCACAATAATCAAAAAGAGGGACTAAATATAGGAGGCATTGAACTGCCAGATGGAGAGTGATACAAGGCGATACAGAATGATACAAGTTAGGTTTTTACTTAGAAAAATAGGGGTAAATAATAAGGTAACCACAAAAAGGAATATCAATTCCGTAACTCAGGAAAAAAGCCAAGAAAAACATAACGACTCAACTAACATAAAGTTAAACATTATGAAAATGAGGATCTCACAATCTACTAAGAAAAACGTCTCAGCACAAAAAAGTATGTGGAAAAATGAAACGGCCAACAACACACATGAAAAGGCATCAAAATGACAGCAGTAAAAACATACTTATCTATAATTACGCTGAATGTAAATGGACTAAATGCACCAATAAAGAGACAGAGAGTCACAGACTGGATAAAGAAACACGATCCATCTGTATGCTGCCTACAAGAGACACACCTTAGACTTAGAGACACAAACAAACTAAAGCTCAAAGGATGGAAAAAATATATCAAGCAAACAGTAAGCAAAAAAGAAGAGGAGTAGCAATATTAATTTCTGACAAAATAGACGTTAGACTTAAATCCACCACAAAAGATAAAGAAGGACACTATACAATGATAAAAGGGACAATTGATCAGGAAGACATAACCATATTAAATATTTATGCACCCAATGACAGGGCTGCAAGATACATAAATCAAATTTTAACAGAATTGAGAAGTGAGATAGACACCTCCACATTTATAGTAGGAGACTTCAACACAGCACTTTTGGAGAAGGACAGGACATCCAGTAAGAAGCTCAATAGAGACACGGAAGACCTACTTACAACAATTAACCAACTTGACCTCATTGACTTATACAGAACTCTCCACCCAGCTGCTGCAAAATACACTTTTTTTTTCTAGTGCACATGGAACATTCTCTAGAATAGACCACATATTAGGTCATAAAACAAACCTTTGCAGAGTCCAAAACATCGAAATATTACAAAGCATCTTCTCAGACCACAAGGCAATAAAACTAGAGATCAATAACAGAAAAACTAGGGAAAAGAAATCAAATACTTGGAAAATGAACAATACCCTCCTGAAAAAAGACTGGGTTATAGAAGACATCAAGGAGGGAATAAGGAAATTCTTAGAAAGCAACAAGAATGAAAAGACTTCCCATCAAAACCTCCGGGACACAGCAAAAGCAGTGCTCAGAGGCCAATTTATATCGATAAATGCACACATACAAAAAGAAGAAAGAGCCAAAATCAGAGAACTGTCCCTACAACTTGAACAAATAGAAAGTGAGCAACAAAAGAACCCATCAGCCACCAGAAGAAAACAAATAATAAAAATTAGAGCTGAACTAAATGAATTAGAGAACAGAAAAACAATTGAAAGAATTAACAAAGCCAAAAGCTGGTTCTTTGAAAAAATTAACAAAATTGATAAACCATTGGCTAGACTGACTAAAGAAATACAGGAAAGGAAACAAATAACCCAAATAAGAAACGAGAAGGACCACATCACAACAGAGCCAAATGAAATTAAAAGAATCATTTCAGATTAGTATGAAAAATTGTACTCTAACAAATTTGAAAACCTAGAAGAAATGGATAAATTCTTGGAAAAACACTACCTACCTAAACTAACACATTCAGAAGTAGAACAACTAAATAGACCCATAACAAAAAAAGAGATTGAAACGGTAATCAAAAAACTTCCAACAAAAAAAAGTCCTGGCCCGGACGGCTTCACTGCAGAGTTCTACCAAACCTTCAGAGAAGACTTAACACCACTACTACAGAAGGTATTTCAAAGCGTAGAAAAAGACGGAATACTACCCAAATAATTCTATGAAGCTACCATCTCCCTGATACCAAAACCAGGTAAAGACATTACAAAAAAAGAAAATTATAGACCTATATCCCTCATGAACATAGATGCAAAAATCCTCAACAAAATTCTAGCCAATAGAATCCAACAACACATCAAAAAATTATTCACCCTCATCAAGCGGGATTTATACCAGGTATGCAAGGCTGGTTTAATATCAGAAAAACCATTAATGTAATCCATCACATAAATAAAACAAAAGACAAAAACCACATGATCCTATCAATTGATGCAGAAAAGGCATTTGGCAAAGTCCAACACCCATTTATGATAAAAACTCTTACCAAAATAGGAATTGAAGGAAAATTCCTCAACATAATAAAGGGCATCTATGCAAAGCCAACAGCCAATATCACTCTAAATGGAGAGAACCTGAAAGCATTTCCCTTGAGAACGGGAACCAGACAAGGATGCCCTTTATCACCGCTCTTATTCAACATCGTACTTGAAGTCCTAGCCAGGGCAATTAGGCTAGACAAAGAAATAAAGGGTATCCAGATTGGCAAGGAGGAAGTAAAGCTATCACTATTTGCAGATGACATGATCGTATACACGGAAAACCCTAAGGAATCCTCCAGAAAACTACTGAAACTAATAGAAGAGTTTGGCAGAGTCTCAGGTTATAAAATAAACATACAAAAATTACTAGGATTCCTCTACATCAACAAAAAGAACACCGAAGAGGAAATAACCAAATCAATACCATTCACAGTAGCTCCCAAGAAGATAAAATACTTAGGAATAAATCTTACCAAGGATGTAAAAGACCTATACAAAGAAAACTACAAAGTTCTACTACAAGAAATTCAAAAGGACATACTTAAGTGGAAAAACATACCCTGCTCATGAATAGGAAGACTTAACATAGTAAAAATGTCTATTCTACCAAAAGCCATCTGTACATATAGCGCACTTCCAATCCAAATTCCAATGTCATATTTTAAGGGGATTGAGAAACAAATCAACAATTTCATATGGAAGGGAAAGAAGCCCCGGATAAGCAAAGCATTACTGAAAAAGAAGAAGAAAGTGGGAGGCCTCACTCTACCTGATTTCAGAACCTATTATACAGCCACAGTAGTCAAAACAGCCTGGTACTGGTACAACAACAGGCACATAGACCAATGGAACAGAATTGAGAATCCAGATAGAAATCCATCCATGTATGAGCAGCTGATATTTGACAAAGGACCAGTGTCAGTCAATTGGGGAAATGATAGTCTTTTTAACAAATGGTGCTGGCATAACTGGATATCCATTTGCAAAAGAATGAAACAGGACCCATACCTCACACCATGCACAAAAACTAACTCCAAGTGGATCAAAGACCTAAACATAAAGACTAAAACGATAAAGATCATGGAAGAAAAAATAGGGACAACCCTAGGAGCCCTAATACAGGGAATAAACAGAATACAAAACATTACCAAAAATGATGAAGAGAAACCAGATAACTGGGAGCTCCTAAAAATTAAACACCTATGCTCATCTAAAGACTTCACCAAAAGAGTAAAAAGACCACCTACAGACTGGGAAAGAATATTCAGCTATGACATCTCAGACCAGCGCCTGATCTCTAAAATCTACATGATTCTGTCAAAACTCAACCACAAAAAGACAAACAACCCAATCAAGAAGTGGGCAAAGGATATGAACACACATTTCACTAAAGAAGATATTCAGGCAGCCAACAGATACATGAGAAAATGCTCCCGATCATTAGCCATTAGAGAAATGCAAATTAAAACTATGATGAGACTCCATCTCACACCAACTAGACTGGCATTAATCCAAAAAAAACAAAATAATAAATGTTGGAGAGGCTGCGGAGAGATTGGAACTCACATACACTGCTGGTGGGATTGTAAAATGGTACAACCACTTTGGAAATCCATCTGGCATTATCTTAAACAGTTAGAAATAGAACTACCATACAACCCAGAAATCCCACTCCTCGAAATATACCCTAGAGATACAAGAGCCTTCACACAAACAGATATATGCACACCCATGTTTATTGCAGCTCTGTTTACAATAGCGAAAAGCTGGAAGCAACCAAGATGTCCGTCAATGGATGAATGGGTAAATAAATTGTGGTATATTCACACAATGGAATACTACACATCAATAAAGAACAGTGACGAATCTCTGAAACATTTCATAACATGGAGGAATCTGGAAGGCATTACGCTGAGTGAAATTAGTCAGAGGCAAAAGGACAAATATTGTATAAGGCCACTATTATAAGATCTTGAGAAATGGAAAAAACGGAGAAGAACACAGACTTTTGTGGTTACAAAGGGGGGAGGGAGGGAGGGAGGGAGAGGGTTTTTTATTGATCAAGCAGTAAATAAGAACTGCTTTGGGTGAAGGGAAAGACAACACTCAATACAAGGAAGGTCAGCCTAATTGGACCGGACTAAAAGCAAAGAGGTTTCCGGGATAAAATGAATGCTTCAAAGGTCAGCGGAGCAGGGGCTGGGGTGTGGGGAACTTGGTATGAGGGGACTTCTAAGTTAATTGGCAAAATAATTCTATTATGAAAACATTCTGCATCCCACTTTGAAATGTGGCGTCTGGGGTCCTAAATGCCAACAAGCGGCCATCTAAGATACATCAATTGGTCTCAACCCACCTGGAGCAAAGGCAAAGGAAGAACACCAAGGTCACACAACAACTAAGAACCCAAGAGACAGAAAGGGCCACATGAACCAGAGACCTACATTATCCTGAGACCAGAAGAACTAGTTGGTGCCTGGCCACAATCGATGTCTGCCCTGTCAGGAAGCACAACAGACAACTCCTGAGGGAGCAGGAGACCAATGGGATACGGACCCCAAATTCTCATAAAAAGACCATACTTAACGGTATGACTGCGACTGGAGGAATCCCGGAGACAATGCTCCCCAGAACTTCTGATGGCACAGGACAGGAACCATCCCTGAAGACAACTCATCAGACATGAAAGGGACTGGTCAGCGGGGGGGGGGGGGGGGAGAGAGATGCTGGTGAAGAGTGAGCTAATTAAATCAGGTGGACACTGGAGAGTGTGTTGGCAACTCTTGACTGGAGGGGGGATGGGAAGATAGAGAGGGAAGACTGCAAAATTGGTGCGAAATGAGAGACTGAAAGGGTTGACTCAATAGGGGGAGAGCAAGTGGGAGAAGGGAGTAAGATGTATGTAAACTTACATGTGACAGACTGATTGGAATGGTAAATGTTCACTTGAAGCTTAATAAAAATTAATTAAAAAAAAAAAAAAGACAAACAACCAATCAAGAATTGGGCAAAGGATATGAACACGCACTTCACTAAAGAAGATATTCAGGCAGCTAACAGATACATAGGAAAATGCTCTCACTCATCAGCCATTAGAGAAATGCAAATTAAAACTACGATGAGATCCCATTCCACTCCAACAAGGATGGCATTAATCCAAAAAACACAAAACAATAAATGTTGGAGAGGCTGCGGAGAGATTGGAACTCTTATACACTGCTGGTGGGAATGTAAAATGGTACAACCACTTTGGAAATCTATCTGACTTTTTTTAAAAAGTTAGAAATAGAACTACCATACAACCCAGAAATCCCACTCCTCAGAATATACCCTAGAGAAATAAGAGCCTTTACACGAACAGATATATGCACACCCATGTTTATCACAGCTCTGTTTACAATAGCAAAAAGCTGGAAGCAACCAAGGTGTCCATCGATGGATGAATGGTTAAATAAATTATGGTATATTCACACAATGGAATACTATGCATCGATAAAGAACAATGATGAATCTCTGAAACATTCCATAACAGGGAGGAACCTGGAAGGCATTATGCTGAGCAAAATTAGTCAGAGGCAAAAGGACAAATATTGTATAAGACCACTATTATAAGATCTTTAGAAATAGTATAAACTGAGAAGAACACATAGTTTTGTGGTTACGAGGCGGGGAGGGAGGGAGGGTGGGAGAGGGTTTTTTACTGATTAGTTAGTAGATAAGAACTACTTTAGGTGAAGGGAAGGACAATATTCAATACACGGAAGGTCAGCTCAACTGGACTGGACCAAAAGCAAAGAAGTTTCTGGGATAAACTGAATGCTTTGAAGGTCAGAGGAGCAAGGGCGGGGGTTTGGGGACTATGGCTTAAAGGGACTTCTAAGTCAATTGGCAAAATAATTCTATTATGAAAACATTCTGCATCCCACTTTGAAATGTGGCATCTGGGGTCTTAAATGCTAACAAGTGGCCATCTAAGATGCATTAATTGGTCTCAACCCACCTGGATCAAAGGAGAATGAAGAACACCAAGGTCACACGATAACTATGAGCCCAAGAGACTGAAAGGGCCACATAAACCAGAGACTTACATCATCCTGAGACCAGAAGAACTAGATAGTGCCCAGCCACAACAGATGACTGCCCTGACAGGGAGCACAACATACACACTGAGGGAGCAGGAGATCAGTGGGATGCAGGCCCCAAATTCTTGTAAAAAGACCAGACTTAATGGTCTGACTGAGACTAGAAGAATCCCGGCGGTCATGGTCCCCAAACCTTCTTTTGGCCCAGGACAGGAACCATTCCCAAAGACAACTCATCAGACATGGAAGGGACTGGACAATGGGTTGGAGAGAGATGCTTATGAAGAGTGAGCTACTTGTATCAAGTGGACACGTGAGACTGTGTTGGCATCTCCTGTCTGGAGGGAAGATAGGAGGGTAAGAGAGGGTTAGAAACTGGCAAAATCGTCATGAAAGGAGAGATTGGAAGGAGGGAGCAAGCTGACTGATTAAGGGGAGAGTAAGTGGGAGTATGGAGTAAGGTGTATATAAGCTTATATGAGACAGAATGACTTGATTTGTATACTTTCACTTTAAGCACAATACAAATTATTTTAAAAAAAAAAAGCTAGAAGTAGAACTACCATATGATCCACCAATCTCACTTGGAATATATCCTAGAGAAATAAGACCCTTTACATGAACAGATACATGCACACCCATGTTTATTGCAGCATGGTTTACAATAGTAAAAACATGGAAGCAACCAAGATGCCCATCAATGGATGAATGGATAAATAAATTACGTTATATTCATACAATGGAATACTACGCATCGATAAAGAACAGTGAGGAATCTGTGAAACATTTCATAACATGAAGGAATCTGGAAGGCATTACGCTGAGTAAAATTAGTCAGTTGCAAAAGGACAAATATTGTATAGAACCACTATTATAAGAACTTGAGAAATAGTTTAAACAGAGAAGAAAATATAGTTAGATGGTTATAAGAGGAGGGAGGGAGTGAGGGAGGGAAAGAGGTATTCACTAATTAGAGAGTAGATAAAAACTACTTTAGGTGAAGGGAAAGACAACACACAATAGAGGCAAGGTCAGCACAACTGGACTAAACCAAAACCAAAGAAGTTTCCTGAATAAACTGAATGCTTTGAATGCCAGTATCAGGGGCAGGGGTTTGGGGAACATGGTTTCGGGGGTCATCTAAGTCAATTGGCATAATAATATCTTTTAAGAAAACATTCTGCATCCATCTAAGATGCGTCAATTGATCTCAACCCGCCTGGAGCAAAGGATAATGAAAAATACCAAAGACACAAGGTAATTATGAGCCCAGTAGCCTGAGATCAGAAGAACTAGATGGTGCCCAGCTATAACTAATGACTGCTCTGACAGGTAACATAACAGAGAACCCCTGAGGGAGCAGGAGAGCAATGGGATACAGACTCCAAATTCACAGAAAAAGACCAGACTTAATGGTCTGACTGAGACTAGAGGGACCCTGGTTGTCATGGTCCCCGGACCTTCTGTTAGGCCAAGACAGGAACCATTTCCAAAGCCAACTCTTCAAACAGGGATTGGACTGGACAATGGGACAGAAAATGATACTGAAGAAGAATGAGTCTTGGATCAAGTAGACACATGAAACTATGTTGGCATCTCCTGTCTGGAGGGGAGATGAGAGGGCATCGGGGGTCAGAAGCTGGCCAAATGGACATGAAAAGAGAGAGTGGAGGGAAGGAGTGTGCGGTCTCATTAGATGGAGAGCAATTAGCAGTATATAGCAAGATGTATATAAATTTTTGTATGAGAGACTAACTTGATTTCTAAACTTTCACTTAAAGCACAATAAATATAAAAATGTCTATATATATAGACATCAATTCAACTGTTTCTACATGTACAATTCAGTGACATTGATTACATTCCAGTTGTGGAACCATTCTCACTGTCTTTTTCTGAGTTGTTCTTCCCCTATTAATATAAACTCATTCCCCCCTGAGGTTTCTATCCAGTCTTTTGAGTTGCTGTTATTAATTTGATCCCATGTAAATAGTTTTTTAAAAAAACATAATGCTCAAGGCAGACATTTTTTACTAGTTATGGTAAACTGTTTATATTTTTTAAAACAAAAATTAAATTTATTGGATTTGGATTTCTCATGACAGTCTCATACTGCTTTTTTTTTTCCATTGTTTATTTGCGTGTTACTAAATATTTTAACATATCACGGTAGATTTTTTTTTTTTTTTTCAGAGGAGGGTTCTTTCTTTCTCTGGCTTTGCTCTTAGCCTTCTGTGATTTGCCCAACACTGTGACATGCAAGGTGTATGTCACATGCTCCATTCAGTGTTCTATTAGAGAGCAGTTTCCAACTTGAGTCATGTGTGAACATGTGTCTTGTTTGTGCAAAGTCATCAACCCACATAATATTCTTTGGTTCCAGCAGGCCAGGGGTTTACCTTTTAATGAAGAACCACATGCTAGTCAGCTTTACCTGCTTAACATCTCCTTAGGCTGTATGGTCATGACGTAATCATTTAATGACTAGTGTCTGGTCCTCAAACTCTTGATGTGTATGTGAACCTACAAAATTACTTCCATAGTATTTTATGATAGCATTAGCTTTACTGAAAAATATTCATTTGAAGCATCATTCTACTTTATAATATGCTAGATTTATTTTTAAACAGGCAAAACTATAAGCAGTAAAAAGTAGAGTAATGGTACATTTCAGAGAAAAAAAGGTGTACGTGTATAAACAAAAGCTTGCCACCCATAAACCATGAACACGATAAAGGTAAAATCACTTTCTGAAGGTAAGACCCCAGGAAATACTTGACATTTTCAAGATGTTTGCCATTTAATATCATCATTTGTTTTTCCTTTTTTTTTTTTTTTTTGAGGTGTTTGAAAATTGTGAGCTACTGCTGCTTCTTTCTTTTTTTAAAGTTAAGGGATAGGAATAGTAATGAGACACTTTTCAGATAGACCAGTGCTAGGAGGACCACTTAACTGATTTCAAAATAAAAATAGCTCTTCTCATATTTACTCCTTTTTGTTTTTTTCTTTCAGACCTCCACAGCCACAGTAAATGTGGTGGTGACAGACGTCAATGACAATGCTCCTGTGTTTGATCCTTATCTGCCTAGAAATTTGTCTGTGGTGGAGGAGGAAGCCAATGCCTTTGTGGGTCAAGTAAGGGTAAGTGGAATATTTGTGCATCTATCTTAAATGTATTTCTAAAGTGCATGTTTTTCTTACATTTAAATTTTAAAAAGAGGTTCAGCTAATGAAATCTGGTAAATGATGGAGCAACAGAATTGTTTGAAAGCAATGAGTAAGATCAGCTGGGTGTAAGGCAACACAGTAACAATGTGTGTTCACTTTTGACCACTGCGCTGGATACCACCATGATATTTTTCTGTAAAACCTGTCCTATACATTTAGATTCAACTTATTCAGCTTCTTGATTTACATTTTATAATTTAAATATCAATTAATTTGGGATTATGCCTTTCTTATTTAATGTATATTTTCATTTCATGGAAGCATAATGGAATATTTTAAAGAAATATATAATTAGCTGTATTATTAAGTATGGATTTAGAAATTCATATCTCAAAATACATACATTTTTATGTAAATTCACTTGATGATGTAAACATATCTTTAGCATACAGTATGCAGCTTATATTTCATACACACTCCTTGTCCAGCACATTCGAGATTCATTTCTAGGCATGTTCTCCTGGTTTCTGCCTGAACATATTACCCAGGTCCTGCAGTTATTTTGATGAGTTACTCCTTTACTCCTAAAACAGAGACAGTTCTTCCTTAGTTGGTCCATGTTGGGACTTGAATATAGTGCTCTAGATCTTCAAGGTTAGGGTAAATTTTGAGGGTAGACTATATTTTTAAGCATCTACCTCAGATGAGACTTCTGTGTGGTCTCCAAGCAAGAAAGGAATTCTCTATCAAGGAACAGCAAACCACCAGCTGCCCCAGCTCCAGGTTTCAAGGTCCCATTCTGTAATTATTTAACATTCTGTGTCAACTTGGCTGGGTTGTGATTCTTAGTGGTTTGGCAGTTATATAGTTTGGCAGTCATATAATGATGTAATAACCTCCATGATGAGATCTGATATAATGTGATCACCTGCATAATGCGATGTGCTATGAGTAGCCTCTCTGTTGAAAGGGAATTTCCTTGGGGTTGTGGCCTGCATCCAATATAGGTGGGCTTTCTGGCAAGGAGGAAACCCTGGTGGTGTAGTGGTTAAGTGCTACGGCTGCTAACCAAAGGGTCAGCAGTTCCAATCCACCAGGCGCTCCTTGGAAACTCTATGGGGCAGTTCTACTCTGTCCTATAGGGTCGCTATGAGTCAGAATTGACTTGACGGCACTGGGTTCGTTTTTTTTTTTTTTTTTGGTTTCTGGCAAGGCTCGTGGGCTTTTATGCACTCTGGATCCTGCAGCTGGCTCCTGTTCACCTAATTCTGGTTCTTGGGACTTGAGCTAGTGACTCGCCTGCTGATCTTGGGATTCCCCAGTGTCTGAAGCCCGTGAGCCAGTGGCCTGCCAGCTTACCTGCAGATCTTGGGATTTGTTATGAGTCAGGAGATGTCTCCAGCCTGAGTCATGGCCTTGGGACTTTGAGGCCTCTACACCGCGTGAGCTATTTCCTTGATATAAATCTCTCTCTCTGTCTCTCTGTTTCTCTCTCTCTCTTTATATATATTTATAGGTGCTTTGCTGGTTTTGCTTCCCTAGAGGACCCAGCCTAAGACACACTCCTTCCATTTTAGAGCCCTAACTTTATTCTAGGAGGTTTTCTGGTGCTTTAAAGTAAACCTTCTGTATAATTTCAGCTGCTCTTAAAAATCAGACACAGGACTTGATTTTCAGTCCAATTGTTCCTCTGGCTGCAAAAATATGAGGGTTTCCTTAAATGCTGTCACAGATGCCTTCTAACTTTCACACCAGGCCCTGAATTTTTGATTGGCTAGCTTTTTTTTTTTTTTAGTTTGAGCCTGGTCATTTTTTTTTTTTCCTTCAGAACATTGATAATACTTACAACTAATCAATTCCACAGTCATTAAAATTATCACAGTCACTATCTCTTTCAAGTCCTAGAGAGATTGCATAAGGTATACATCTCCTTCCACCTTTATTCTATTCCAGTTCACAGCAGAGGAGAGTCTTGGTAATTGTGCTGTTAGAATATGCCATGGGGTATCAAAGTGATCTTGATGGCATGTGGTCAGCAAGATTTCAAATCCAGAATTTCATCTTAGACATGTGCCCCTCCTTCCAATACATCTGCTACCAAATGTTTTACTTTGGATCCTCCTAGAAGAAAACCTGGGAACAAAAGGTTCAGGTATAAGTAGATTTTTGAGAAGTTCAGGTAACACTACTAGGTTAGTGAGGAAGTGATTCAGGGAAGGGAAGGCAGCCAAGGATGTGGGTGCAAATTTTGGTACTCTCTGTCTCCTGCACAGGCAAGCTACCAGCCCGCTGCAATTCTGATATGAGGGCATTCAGTCACACTACAGATACTAGCAGCTGGAAGTTGTCCAGGGCATACTGAATGCTCTGAGGTACTGACATGCATGGGGCACTGACAATTTCTGCTACACCAAGCAAACATAATGATAAAATCTATAATAGAGGTATTGCAGAAAGCATAGAAAAGAGGGTGATCGTGGAGTTGAATCATGAAGGATGAATACTGGGGAGTGGAAAGTTGGGAGCTGTGGTGGTTAAGATTGTGTGTCAACTTGCCTAGACCATGATTCTCAGTGTTTATATGTAATCACCTCCATGATGAAATTTGCTGTGAGTAGCCAGTCAGTTGAAAGGAAGTTTCCTTGGGTGTGTGGCCTGCAACCCAATATAAGTGAATGTTCTGGCTTTTGCCTGCACTGGATTCTGTAGCTTCCTCTTGTTCATATGACCTCCAGTTCTTGGGACTTGAGGTAGCAGCTTACCTGCCAATCTTGGGATTCATTGATTTTCACAGCCTGTGAACAAGAGCCCTGCTCTCCAACCTACTGATCTTGGGTTCACCAGCCCCTGCAACTGCATGAATCAGGAGAAGCCTTTATCCTGATCCATGGACTTGGGTCGTTCAAACCTCTACAATTGCATGAGCTGTTTCCTTGATATAAATCTCTCAGTATATATATTTATACACTTTACTAGTTTTGCTTCTCTAGAGAACCCATTCTAAGACATTTGGTACCATGAGTGGGGTAATTCACACTCTTCCTGCCTTCCTTGGATATGGTAGCCTTTTCTCAGACTCGCTCTCTGGAGTCAAACCCTGATTCCTCATCACCCTTGGTCACCATGGTAGGCATGTAAACTACCATTGAAAGTTGATAGGGCAGACGTTCGAATGGATCATAGCAGTCTTGCAATCGACCTGAGGTTGTCTGGAGTCACCTAAGCCACGGGCACCAGCCCTCTGGCAGAGGGGAGCTCACCTATCTTAGTTATCTAGTTATCTAGTGCTTCTATAACAGAAGTACCACAAGTGGATGACTTTAACAAAGAGAAATTTATTTCCTCACAGTAAAGTAGGCTAGAAGTTCAAATTCAGGGCATCAGCTCCAGGGGAAGGCTTTCTCTCTTTGTTGGTCTAGAAAAAAATTCCTCTTATCAATCTTCCTCTGGATTAGGGAGCTTCTCCATGCAGGAGCCCCAGGTGCAAAGGAAATGCTCTGTTCCCAGAACCACTTTCTTGGTGGTATGAGGTCCCCTGTCTCTCTGCTCACTTCTCTCTTTTGTATCCCAAAAGAAACCAGCTCAAGATGTTACTGCAATTTTTCGAGTTAGAGCTGCCTGCCACAAACAGCCAGTTCTTGAGATGGGGTGAGGTGGGTAGCAAGAGATTTATCATATATCAATATATGGAGACAGAGGGGGAATGATCTCCTCCTAAACCTGTCTGTCTCAAGAAACTAGAGGCCAGCTGGGATTTTATAGGGAAAAGGGATATGGATTTTAGAAACTGTGGAATGTCAGTTCTCTTTCTGTGTGGTTTCAGTGGTCATGTCTCAAACATGTTGATCTTTTCCTGCCATTATCCCATCAGCCCATCCTGGTGAGCATTGTTCTGTTTGACAGTCTGAGATAGATCGCTTGTTTTTCCACAGTCATAGGGGAAACATTGGTTAACTTTTAACTCTTAGAGGAGCTAACAGCAAAATCCTACTTGGAGACAGAGACAGGCTAGGGAAGGGAAAAATGGTGCAGGCTCTGCTCAAGATATGGCTGAGCAGCCTGTTCCAAAGACACAATCCAATCCCGTAGATTGAGTCCTGCCTCATCAACACAACTACCACTCATCCCCCCTCATTAACATCGCAGAGGCAGGATTTACAACAAATGGGAAAATCACATCAGATGACAAAATGGTGGACAATCTCACAATACTGGGAATCATGGCCCAGCCAAATTGATACACACATTTTTGGGGGGACACAATTCAATCCATGACAGGAGCAGCTGGGAGCAGTCTAGGGAAAGATAATTCCATGAGTAAAGGTATAGAATAATGACAGAATGAGACATGTCATAATTATAAGAAATGAGATTTGTGACACCATGAACATTTCTCTGTGCCGTATTATAGAAGGTGCTGGGGGAACCACCCAAGGGTCTATTGCTGAGATGTGGCGTCATCAGGTTTGTGTTTTATAAAGATTATTCTGGAATGGGAGATTGTCAACCCCAAAAATATGAATTAGGAGGCAATCGTAATAGCTCAGATATATGAAACTTGAACTAATATAATACTCTAATCATAATGGTAATTATATTACATTATACATGTCAGTCTAGGATGCCACATTGATGCCATCTTTATCAACTATTCAGATAAACAGGTATTGAAATCATTTAGAATAATTGTCTTTCCCATTTTCCTTAATTTATTTAAGATTGAAGAGAGCCCATGTGGACTATACAACTAGTAACATATAAGTAGACATCAACATGATGATTAATTTTCTTTTTCATTTTTCTTATTTCTTGCCACTTCCCTTAGTGATTATTTGTCTTTGAAAGAATTGTGGCATTAAATTTGTTTCTTGTTTCCTAGTTCTTAAATTTGTTGAGAAATAGACTCTATAATTTGTTCCAGCACTAAAAATTGAAGTATGGACCCTAGCCCTTATAATATGATAAACCAGTAATGGTCTTGGTCTTTAGGCAATAACATGTTTTCATAAAACCTAAAATGATTTTGGAAAGTACAAAGGAAAAGGAAAACATCCAAAGAAGACTGCATCCAACTGATTCTGCAGAAAGTTGTAATGTTCATAGAATGGAATTTTGATGCATCATAATGGTCTCCTGTTGCTACCTAATGATAATTATATAATACGTTAATTTCACTAAATGACTCATGCACTGCTAGTAAAATTTATTTTTAATTGTGATCAAAAACTGTTAAGACACACTTCAAGCCAGGATACATATAGTTAATTATTGTACTTAATTTGAGTTTCCAGCTTTATGATTATATTATAGTGATATTTGAATATGAATAATCTGATATTTGGATTATAATGCTGAAGGAACTTTTTATTTACTTTTAAAGGTAACATTGTATTACCAAACTATATTAAATAAGGAACGCTTCTGAAGCAATATTTATGAATTATACAGAGCAAAATAGCTTCATGCAAATGATAAAAAAATAATTTCCAAACAGCAATGATTTAATGTAGAATTTACTATACACAAAGTATACCATACACTACATTTAAAGTTGAAAATCTTATCCAAATTCTCAAAGTAGTATAGCTGGAAAGAAAAGATGTGTACAGGAGAAAACCTAGGAAACATAATAAGACAACACTCTATGTCAAGTGTGAAATAGGTGATACAGGTTATTTACTCAATGAATGAAATACAACACTGTGGACTGAGTCGGCCAAGTTATGGAGTGTGGAAAAAATGGACATCTGCTATACTTTGGTTTTATGCTGAAAGAAAAGAAGAGATAGCAGGCAAAGGGGATGTGATGCAAGTAGAACTGAGCTGAAGAAGGCAATCTGAGGACAAAAAAATCAATTGTTTGATACTAATGGAAGATGTGTTTAGAGAAGTTCTGAAAAATTGATTTAAAACAATGTTAAATTCAGATGGGTAAGGCCAGGGAGGCTAATGAAATAGTGGCTGATACAAAAACTTCATATCACCTCAGTGATACCTCTAGTTGTCAGTGTAGTGTTTGTTTAGTATCCATCATAATACTTCACAGGAGATAAAATTCAGAGGATCCTGACTCTGGACCATAAGCATGACAATAAGCCAAAAAAAACCTATTGCTGTCGAGTCAATTCCCGACTCATAGTGACCCTATAGCACAGGGTAGAACTGCCCTATAGGGTTCCCAAGGAGCATCTGGTAGATTCGAACCACCAGCCTTTTGGTTAGCAGCCGTAGTTCTTAATCACTATACCACCATAGATATTGAGAATGAATCTTAGATATAAGTGGCTTCACTCCAGCTACTTCAGAACTCTCAGATGATCCCAAGTTCTTGGGTATCCCTAGCCCCTCAGAGGACCGTAAATATATCTAATACGATTAGGAATTTTCCTCTCTGATTAAATCTCCTACAGCTCTGGCCTTAGTTTCCTTGGGACTCTGCCCAAAGAACCAGATGTTTGCTACTGTATATATGTATGTGCTATTGTTAAAAAACATCAGTAATTCAGAGTAAAACTTGGCCTATTGTTGGAATTATGCCATGTTTAATAAAGTTTAGCAACCTGCTTGAGTGTGCTTTCCAGAATCCTACTATGCATAAAATTGAAGGATCTGTTGGGAAATCATTTATCCTAATATGTTGAGTTAGACAGATGACTTTGGCACCAATGTAAATCTGTGTCTTCTGAGGTGAGGATGCTTGGTTCAACATGGTGTCTATCATTTTCGTTTGTGTTCTCTGCTAATGTTCCAGGGACTCAATCTTGAGTCTGGGTTGGGAAGTGGGGAGAAGATAAAGGAAAATCTATGTCAGTAAAAACTTCCTAAGGTACAGTGTAAAAAGAGAACTTCTATATGGGTAGATGGAATGTTTGGGAAGGGAAGTGTCAGGAGGAAGACTTTGAGCTCATTTTACAAGTTTTTTTTACCCTTTGTCATGGTATCTGCTTGAGGAATTTCTCAGAGGCCTAAATTCTCCAGGGTAAGAATTAAATTCATCCTTACTTTTCAGAGTAACCCTGGGCATAAATGCATGCACCAATGCATCAGAGAAGGCACACTTGGAAGCAGCATTGTCTGTTAAGTTAAAAAAAATGTTCCCAGCACTGTGTACAGTATAGTGTGAATTGCTTCCCAGCAGACATTCAGTTAATGCCTCATAGAAATTCTTATGCTAAACTGACTTCTTTGAGCTTTAGGTAACAAAAATAGAGCCCTAAGTCAACAAAATATTCTTTCAGTTCTAAAACAAAAGAGACTGAATTTATTTAACCTGAATCATGAATGTATTGCCAATGTAAGACCTGCATGCTAAATCTTGGCTGAGATGAAGTAGTAGTGATTCATTTTAAAGCCCTTTAAGCTGTTTTAAAATCATTAGAAAACTGCAGTATTTAAAAGCAGAGTGATGTATCATTTCAAAAAGAAATTGATGTTTCCATCAACTACGCAATTTTGATATTAAACAAAATAAATCTGAACCTCAGTGGTCTGTCTCTGATTAATGTAGTTGTCTTCTCCTTTTGTGGGGTCTTAAAAATGATCTGAAGGTGGGGAATTTTATAGTGCTTTATTTGTTTATTTTTTTAGCTCAGCATGACATCGCAACTATACTACTTCTTTTCTAAGTGTGCCCCAAGTGGGGAATTTTATGTGTTCTCTTGTCAATGCAACCAGTGCACTCAGCTGGGTAAGGAAAAAAAAAAAAAACACACAATTTGAAAAATTTGTAATGTCCATTTTAATGCTGCTGCTTAAAAATTTTTTAATCGATATTTATCTATTATTTGTGAATATTTTTGAAATTTAGTGATGTATCAGATTTTCAATTGGCAGTTCATGAATGTAGTAGATAATTTTATGGATCTTGTTTTTATCTTTTATATTTATTTGGGACATATTATTTCGGCAGTTTTAGTCTTACACTTAGGTGCTATTACAAATACATGTTTGTATGTATGCATTTATATGTGTACAACCCAGATATATAATAAACGGTATGCTTCCTCTCCCCCAACTCCATGATCATCAATTACCTCTTTACTGCTAAGCACCATCTGTATCTTAACAACTTCTCTGCTCCATTTAAAATGGATCTCCCTCTTCTTAGGACTCCATACCTTCTTGCTCCTGGTTTTTGTGCTTAAGCACACCTAATTCTTTCTGCCTTCCCCTTATCTGCCTCTTCCTTAGACTTTGGATTTCGAAAGTGTCTTCTGTGTTGTTTTTCTAACTGTAGACATTCCTTTTGAGCAACCCCACTCATTCTCACAGCTTTACTTGCATTTAGATGCTGTTGTCTCCCACAGCTATATCTTTAGCCCATTCTACTCCTTAGAGCTTCAGCCTTAAACAGACATTTATCTGTAAAACAAATTAACTTGAATGCCCCTACAGGGATCTCAACTTCAACATGTTTAATACTGAGGTGTTATTTCTACCTTCCCAGAAAAGGCTCCAACTTCTGAATTCTGCATCTCAAAGTCATCCTTGCAGCCACATGCTGAGGAGTCATCCTTCTGCTCACTCCCCACAGCATAACATGGAAAAGATAATTTTACATGTTTCAAATTGTCCTCACATTCTTTTCTTCCCTCCCCAAACAACCATAGTCAAGTTTTCATTATTTTTCACTTGAACTATTGGTACAGTCTCTTATTTGGTTGTGTTGACACTAATCTTGATATCTCATATTTATCCTTGATTGAAACTCCCATAGTGATGTTGCTAATAAACATAGTTCAACTACAGGAGACAGCCATGTTCCTCAATGCAGCAAACAAGGTACACCTTCCGCTTCCTACTACTATTTCACAACTTTACTTCCAGTAACACTAACCTGCTTGTAATTCCTGCTGTATGTTCTCAGTACTCTCCCAGGTGTTTTGTCTCTGCTCCTGCCCCATGCCTTGATTTCCTCTTTATCCATTCTCTTCTTGAATACCTCATCCTTAAAGATTCTGGCTAGAGATCTTTTCTTCCGGAAAAAACTTTTCTGAACTTTTCCATGTTATAGGTATCTCCTACTCATGTCTCATTTTACATGGTGCAAAATGTGTTGCTTGCACTTTCTAAAAAAAACTTTCTAAAGTACATTCAAATTATCTATTTATCCAAATTTCTTGAAAGCAGAGACTGTGCCATAGTGATCTTAAACCCCTCAGGGCCTAGCCCAATGTTGGACTCTTAAGAAAATCAGAATTGATGGACTAAAATTATCTAAAAATACTTTTTTCATTGAAGACTCACAAACATTTTGAAAAGGTAAGCAATATAAAATATATCAACATCTAAACATACTTATTTAGCTTACCTCACAAGCATATACACAAGTAAGTTACGTTGATTATACAGAAAAAAAGTTTTGAGATTGTTCGGTTTCTATTTTCAGAATTTCAGCATGTGGAATAGTACTCATAAAGTTGATTTAAAAAGCAATGTTAATGCAAAGAACAATCGCAATTTATACAGTGAAACCTGTGAAAGCCAGAACTCGAGGACTGCCTTGTTTTTTCAGGTCTCTCAAATTTTCCATCTTTGATAGGGTGCAGTCTTACCACTTTTCTATTGATCTCTAATAGTGGAAAATATTTATGTTTTCCTTCTCTGACAGGTTTTTGCCTTACCATTTTTTGACTTTTGCAGATTTTACTGTAATTGGTACAGGACAAAATAATACCTCTGTGTGCCCATCAGTGAGGCAGGGCAATGATAATGAAGAATTTTTCCTGGTCTAAAAAGATTACACAGAAGAAAACTGTAGCAAATAAGCTACAAGCCTGTTTGGTCACTTATTTGGAAATGTGCTTTCCATTTACCCATTTAAAATATATGCTTCATATAAATTATTTAATATTTGTCTAGGAAGAAATACCAACAATTCTTGCCTCACGATTCCTTGATCCATTTATCTAGCTGTACCTTTTAATGCTACATTACTTATTTATGAAATCCAACTTTACACAAATTGCTCTTCTGGTTTATAGACTGATGATGAGAATTCATGGCCTATTCAATTTAGTTGGACTCAATTCTCCTCTGCAAATGTTATAACTCCCTACAATTACTACACTGCCTTTACTGCATAACTGAGGAAGAAGCTTGGCCATCAACCTTTGGTTTTACAGGAAGGATTCCAAGTATTTCTGAAGCCACTTATTAAAACCAGCTCTTGCCCTTTAAACTTAAAAAAAAAAAAAGTGCAATGTATAGAGAGCAATTTAAACATAAATGAACAATTTAAATAATTATTATAACCATAAATGTGGAAACCCAGGTGGCATAATGGTTAAGCGCTATGGTTGCAAACCAGAAGGTCAGCAGTTTGAATCCACCAGGCACTCCTTGGAAACTCTATGGGGCAGTTCTACTGTGTCCTGTAGGGTCACTATGAGCCAGAATCGACTCAATGACAATGGGTGGGTTTTTTTAAACATAAATGTAGCTATAACTTTCTGAAAAAATGCATTACCTACTACATGATTATCCCAGTCACAATCACTTTTCCCTACTTGTATTTAACCACTGTGGTAACTGTGTCTAGCTTTCTGTTGTACATTTATCATTTAAGTAAACATCTCTAAACAACATAGTTTAGTGTTGCCCTTTTTTCGAGGTGTATATAAACAGAATTGTAGAGTACGTTTGCTTTAGTATCTGTCATCCTTCATTTATCTTTATATTTTTAAGATCCAACCACACTTGGCATGTTAATTCATTTATTTTATTTGCTGCATATTTGTTTAGTTATGCTACAGTTCATTTTCACATTCTACTATTTCTGAGCATTTGAGTGTTTTCTACTCTTAGGCTATGAATACTTTTTATATTATTTATTCTGTTGCACATATGCCTGAGTTTCTCTATATTGAGTGTGTTCAGCTTTATGGAAAATGCAAATTGTTTTCCATAGTGACTGTGTCAGGAATTGTATGAGTGTTAGTGATAATTCTGTTCACATTCATAGTGTGTCAATCTTTCTAATTTGGACCAATATGGTATGTTTGTAGTGTTATCACATTGCGGTCTTGACTGACTTTTCCCTAATGGGATTGAGCATCTTTTAGTAGATTTACTTTTTAATTTGCATTTCCTCTTTTCCAATCTGCCTAAAATCTCTTATCCATTTATCTGTTGGATTACCCATGATTTTTCTTCTTGAATTTTCTTTTTCATTTGTAGGAATTTTTTGTATAGTCTAGATACAAGTCCTTCCTTGTTATATGTGTTTCAAATATGGTCAACTTTTAACAAGTCTATTCATACTAGTACATCCTAGTTATTTATATATATATATATATATATCGAGAGAGAGAGACTTGACTTCAGTTATAGTTTTGATAAACAATTCTTACTCATGCCGTATAAAATCATACATATAACTTTTATCTATCCAGATTTGTTATTATCCCATCCACATCTTCTATGAGGACAGTGTCATCATTAGTTTGGTGTAATATAAATATAACAACTAAAATAAATTATAAAAACATAAAATCTTAGAGGTGGCATGTACCGTATAAATAATCTCTCTAGCCCAATATTTTAATTTTAAGAATTAGAAGAATGAGATTCAGAGTGTTAGAATTCGGGCTGAAACACAGGTCTTTCATTCCCAATTTTAATGCCTTTCAACTATACAGCAAGAGGAATATATCCATTTTGCCAATATTCAATAAACACCTTTTGATAGGCCTTCACAGTATACTGTTTGTAAATATCTGAATTATGTCAGTCTCCATTTCTCTGGTTATATAAGGGTATATTGCAACAATACCATTTAGTTTTGTGTTTAAATTTCATAATAAGCTATTGCAATGTTAAAATCCAAGTATATAAGGGAAAAAAATCTAATTTTCTTTTATATTTCATCTCTACCAATATTTGCTAATACTTTTACATGGGGTCACCAAGAGTTAGAATCAATTCAATGGCAACTAGTTTTTGTTTTTGATTTTTTTACAAAGAAAAAATATAATTGCAATTTTTTGCAAGCAGACTCTAACTTGATATTGGCATTATGAACATAACAAAAAATTATCTTTAATAAAATTTTAAAGTTTTAAATTTTACTGTAAAAATATGTAAGAAGTTTATTTTTTAAGTGTTGAACATATGTTCAACGAACAAGTTGACCAAATAATCTTAGAAAATGGTTTGGATGATAGTACTGTAAAGCATCCTGGAGGACTGTAGGTGTAGGTCATTTTTGAAACATAATAAAAATACATGAAAAGTACAAATACTTAAAGGAAAAAAAAGCTATGAATATGGCTAATGTAATAAATAGTTTAAAATTGAAGGGTATGCCAATGTTATTTAGTTTATTAAGTTCATTCCACAACAATTTGAATTTTATGGGAAATTTAAAATAGCCAACTATGCAACCTGCATAAAGAAAAACCACCATATTGGGTAGCCCAATAAGATTCAAATTTATGTTCTTTTGGATCAGAAGTTGGCCTTTCTCTCTGGAAGCCCAGAAACCTCTGTAATTGTTTACCACCTGGCCATTATTTTATAAATAAAACTATGCGTTAGGGTATCATATTTTTCTCTTTCTTTGACTTCCCTTATCATTTAGTTGTACAGTCAGTATTCTATGAGATTTGAAATTAGCACAATAAACTGGAAAAAATGGTGAGCTAAAGAGAATCTAACAGAATCATGGGATTACTAAAAATACGTTTGGAGAAATTTATCAGCAGCAGATACTTTTGACCATTTCATTGTGTATATAAAAATTAAACATAGAGTGGTAAAATGAAACTACTGTAAAACTGGTTATTTGTGAAGTGATTCGTTTTCATTTAATTGATCTATTAATCAAACTGTATTTTACTGAAAGATGTTGGCTTCCCAGGACTTTTGCCATGAATGGAGGAAAATTCAATGCTGATAGGGAGAAATAGAAGAGGCACAAAGTTGAAGACCAAGGAGGTGGGGGATGGGAGGGGAAGAAAGTAAAAATAGCAATAAATAACAGGAAGATAAGAAGTTCGTGATGAGCAGATTCTCTTCTGCCTTTAAAATGAGGAATTCTTAAAAATAATAGTAATACCAGAGCACCATAGAATTTTCCCCTCTGAATTCCTGGATTATTTTACCATATTTTCAGCTGATTCATGAGACAAATATATTTCAGGTAGAAATATCTGTACCTGGAAAACTGTGCATTAAATAGTATGGTCTCACTGAAAATTCCAGCTAGCGTGGATTCTGAAGAGACTAAAAGTCAATATTGGTGCATTGAAATAACCTCAGTCACATAAAGAACTTAATGAATTAAAATAGTTCAACAAAGGTGCTTTAGTTACATAAATTAAGTTGACTTTTCTAAGCAGGTTTGCTTTTATAATTTTTTTCTCTTAGACTGATACTCCATTACAACTGAAAAATCTTCTGAGCAAAAGCAGAATTCACAAGGACATAAAATCTTCCACAGACTTAACGCAAAACGCTTTGTGCTTTCAGTTTTTAGTTTAAGGAAATGATATAACTAAAATTCTTTACAGAAAATATTTTAGAACAACAGCGTCATATTTTACAGAATGTTATTTCTTTCCTGTGTTTAGCTTACTCTCAGCTTTTGAAATAAGAGTGGATGTATAGAAGAATATCTGGGACCCTGTTTTGATATATTCAAAATAAACAGATCACAATGAATGAGTTATTGATAAATGAAATTTTAAGACATTATCTAGATTACACACAGACCTGTGGGCATGTAGCCATGGTTATGAAAGAGACACTATAACATCTAAAACATAGCATCATCATTATTAACTGATGTATATTGACTCTTTGCTATATGCCAGATACTATTTCAAGTGCCTTTTGTGTGTGAGCTGATTTAATCCCCACAAAAGGACATGGTAGGTTCTCATATTTTCTCTACAACTGTAGGCTCTGTATAAGGTGAAGTACTTTAACAAGATTATGTAATGGATGGGTGGCAGAATCAACTGCATCATGCTGTGAAATCCTGGAGAACTTGTACGTATCCCAACTGTTTATCCCTAGTTGCCATGGAGTCAGTTCGGACTCGTGGTGACCCCGTGTGTGTCAGAGTAGAACTGTGCTCCGTAGGGTTTTCAGTGGCTGATTTTTCAGAAGTAGATTGCCAGGCCTTTCCTCTGAGGTATCTCTGGGTAGACTTGAACTTCCAACTTAGCAGTTAGCAGTCAAGCACATTAGCCATTTCTACCACTCACTCAGCTGTAGGCAGCCTAAGATACTGGGAAGGAGCACTAACCTTAGCATAAACAGTATGAGGTTCAAATCCTAGCTGCATTACTTAATCTTTAATTTATCCAGTCTCCCTAAATCTCAATTTCCTTATCTGTAAAACAGATTACTTCATGGAGTTCCCTAAGGCTTAAAGGTGAGAATTCACACATCCCCCAAGTACAGTAAAAACACTGGAAGCCAGTGGGATAGTAATAGCAGTGGCAGCGGCAGTTATATTCTGTATACTTGAATTCTGGAAGTCGTACTGAGATTTATTTTAATCTTGATTCTGTCATGTATGATTTGAATCATTTTGCCAAATCTGTATTATCTATACATTTAAAAATCATGTCCTTTATGCCTTAATTCAAATGGCTGACACTTACAAAGTCACTAGTCACTTACAGAAGCTTCGTGTCTCCTCTGCTTTGGCATTCAAATTGGGGGTGATTTTCAGTCAGCTTCAAGTCTAAATCATTATGCTATCATCTAACAAATATTTTTCTATCTTGACCATTAAGAGGTAATGAGAAATTTTCTCATTTCATTGAAATCAATATGTATTATATTTATTGTCATTTCCCAGATTTACAAATGTGGTAACCTAAGGGGGAAAATACAATTATTTTGTCGTGATGTGTACTTCATACAAGTAATTTGAAAGTCACCACAGGAATTCCTAACTTCCTGATCTTATAAAGGTGCAGTTTAATAGTGTTGATGTGAGTTTAATGTCATTTCCTTTCTTAGTTCTGCAAGACTGTATTAAGTGCCTCTGTACTGTGTTCTTATACTACACTATTTTTTTCTATAACACTCAATAGAATTTAAAATTGTTTATTCTCATAACTTTTTTTGCATTTATCTTCCTCATTATAATATAATTTTCCAAAGGACAGGTTAGAAGCTCAGCTCTATGCCCTAATAACCAAAACCAAAACCAAACCCGTTGCCATCAAGTCGATTTCAACTAATTGAGACCCTATAGAACAGAGCAGACCTGCCCCATAGAGTTTCCAAGGAGCATCTGGTAGATTCGAACTGGTTAGCAGATGGAGCTCTTAACCAGTACCCCACCAGGGTTTCCATGCCCTAATGGTGCAGTATATATTTATTTTTGGAGCTTATCACTCTTTTGTTTTTTAAAGCAATTATTGCTTCATATCTACTATTTCCACTACAGTTCAAGTGACATGAGATCAAAGAGCACATCACTGCTGTCCTTTATTGCAGCCTCCACTCCTACGATGCTGTCCAGCACAAAGTCGACAATAAATATGGGTGAATAAATGAGTGAATGAAAGTGTACATGGCTGAGTGAAGTCAAATTTACGATATAACTATTTTGTATTTTTATGTATTGAATATATTCTATCTAATATGGTCACAGGAAATAACACTATTCAAACAATTCAGTTAATATTAATATGGTCATAGGAAATAATAACACTATTCAAACAATTCAGTTAATATTTACTGAGCTGGGAACTCAATTCTACACTAAAGCGCTAATGTGAGCAAGGCACAATTTCTGCCCTTTTAGAACTAACAATAGACGGCAAAGGTATAAATGCATATAAATACATACAATACAACATGAAAACTACTGTGACCCATGTATACACAATACCATGGGGTAAGATGAAAATGGGAACTAATTCAACATAACTTTCAGCATTTAGGTGATTACTGTGTCTTTATGCAAATAATCCACACCTCCTGTGTCTCTTTGCCGACTCTGCCCCTGTGTGTGGTATTTTCATAAGCACACTGCGCTAAATTTTTTTTACAACATGTAAAAAAATTGGCATGACAGCACTTGTGAAAATATCTTGTGGGGGGAGGGCACAATCGGCAAACAAACTTAGAAGGCACTCATTATCTGCATAAATATACAGTATATGAAGATTGTTTTGTTATTTATCTTTGTTCATTTGCTTTTATTTGATGGGGAAAAAAAATAATGCTTCTTGTCTACATGGCCATGTTTTAGAAGAGTACTCCATTGAGAAAACATTGTTTGTAATGTGCTTTCTGCAAAGGCAGTATGGATTTCCTGTGTATCACCTCAGTGTTTATCCCTCCTTTATATCCACTCAAGCACAGGCTTTCTAACTTGTATATTTGTTCTTCTACTTCAAGGTTTCTTTAAATAGATTTTCTGCCTGTTTTGATTTGTATGAGAACCACTCAGGCCTACTTAAAAGTTAGTTGCAACAATAGAATATTGATTAAGTTTTAGAGCAAGTAATCGCCTCCAAGTCTTCATGTATTGATACCCTCGGCTTTTATGAAGCCTGCCGTTATTGCTGCACAACCTACATGCAGTATACAGGGTGTTATGGATTGAACTGTTTCCCTCAAAAATGTGTGTCAATTTGGCTAGGCCATGATTCCCAGTATTGTGTGGTTGTCTACCATTTTGTAATCTGATGTGATTTTCCTATGTGTTGTAAATATTACCTCTACGATGTTAATGAGGCAGGATTAGAGGCAGTTATGTTAGTGAGGCAAACAAAGAAAGAAGTGCCAGGAGCAGAGAACGTCTCTTTGGACCTGGGGTCCCTGCGCTGAGAAGCTCATGGACCAGTGGAAGATTGATAACAAGGACCTTTCCCCAGAACAGACAGGGGGTGAAAGCCTTCCCTGGGAGCTGGCATTCTGAATTAGGACTTCTAGCCTAGACTCTGAGAGAATAAATTTCTGTTTATTAAAGCCATCTAGTTGTGGTATTTCTGCTAGAGCAGTACCAGATGACTAAGACATGGAGCACTGATGATTTTGTATAGAATTCAAAATCCAGATTCCAAATGGGCCTGTTCGTTCAGTGGTTATGTTCTCCATCATCTCTCTAAAACTTGTAGTGTACCCTTGAAGGCCATACTTTTATAAAATATGTACTTGCAAAAAGGCAGTATGACAAGGAAGATAAGATCATCTTGGATTATATTAGATGCAATAGTGAGCATTTTGAGATACAGGGAGATTAGTATTACTTTATATCTTAGACTAATATTCATTTATTTCTTAGTAGAGCAAAGTTTATAAATATTTTTTCATGCTTTATATCAATTTTAAATGAAGCTAATTTTAGATAGTCTGAGCATATTGGCATAAAGGGTGAGATTTAAGAAATGTATGATACAGTATTATATTTCTTAGTATATTGGTCATTATGTACCAAAACCAGTTGCCTTCAAGTCAATTCTGACTCATGGCAACCCCATGTGTGTCAGAGTAGAAATATGCTCCACAGGGTTTTTAATGGCTGATTTTTCAGAAGTAGATTGCCAGGCTTTTCTTCTGAAGTACCTCTGGGTAAACTCAAACTGCCACCTTTCAGTTAGTAGTGGATCACGTTAACTATTTCAACCACCCAGGGACTTCAGTTATTATGCAGATAAGAATACATAACATGATAGATACAGAGAGCAAGAGGGAAACCGAGGGATAGGAAAGTTGATATGGCAGTAAAGGCAAAAGTTTTATAGTGGAAAAATCTGGATTAGAGTTTTAGTTCTACTATTTACTAGCTGTACAAATTGCTCAATTTATTGAAGTTCTAATAACATCAGTTTTCTCATCAGTAAAATGGAGGTGATAATAATAACTTTCTTACTGTTTTGATGCGAAGATTAAACGTAATAATGTACATAAAAACAGGTTTAAATTAGACTCAACTAAACAAATATCAGTTACCGTGTATGTATTCACAAATACATAATCACGCCTAATTGGTAGGTAGCACTATATTAGCATCTACATTCAACATCCAACTCTACTTAAGGAACACACTTAGTAACTGAATATACCAAAGCCTATGACATAATTTCTCATACTTTAGTTTTATTTTTTAAATAAACAATTTTTTGGATCTTTAAAAACAATCAAGTAGATAGATTAGGGAACTTTTCTTATGCTTCTGTATATCTAGCAACCTGAATTTTTTTTCTTACTTGTTGTCAAATCGGTTCCAACTCATGACAACCCCATCTGTGTCTGGGTAGAACTGTGCTCCATAGAGTTTTCAATGATTGATTCTTTGGAAGTAGATCACCAGGCCTTTCTTCTGAGGTACCTCTGTGGGGACATGAATTTCCAACCTTTCAGTTACTGGCATACCTCAGAGATACTGTGGGTTTACTTCTAGACCACCGCAATAAAGCTAATATTGCAAGAGACAAAGGAAAGGGAAGCAAGCAGAGAGTCGGGGACCTCATACCACCAAGAAAGCAGCACTGGGAGCAGCACACATCCTATAGGCCTGGGGTCCCTTCACCTGAGAAGCTCCTTGACCATGGGAAGATTGCGGACAAAGACCTTCTTCCAGAGCCAACAGAGAGAGAAAGCCTTCCCCTGGAGCTGACACCTTGAATTTGGACTTTGAGCCTACTTTACTGTGAGGGAATAAATTTCTGTTTGTTAAAGTCATCACTTGTGGTATTTCTGTTACTGGCAGCACTGGATAACTAAGACAATTGTGAAGAATGGGAATTCCAGAACACTTAATTGTGCTCATGAGGAACCTGTACATAGATCGAGAGGCAGCTGTTCAAACAGAACAAGGAGATACTGCATGGTTTAAAGTAAGGAAAAGTGTGTGTCAGAATTATATCCTTTTACCATACCTATTCAATCTGTATGCTGAGCAATTAATCCAAGAATCTGGACTATATGAAGAACGGGGCATCAGTTTTGGAGGAAGGCTCCTTAGTAACCTGCAATATGCAGGTGACACAGCCTTGCTTGCTGAAAGTGAGGAGGACTTAAAGCACTTACTAATTAAAATCAAAGACCACGGTCTTCAGTTTGGATTACACCCCAACATAAAGAAAACAAAAATCCTCACAACTGCACCAATAAACAAGGTCATGACAACAGAGTAAAGGTTGAGGTTGTCAGGGATTTCATTTTACTTGGATCCACAATCAACACCCATGGAAAGAGCAGTCAAGAAATCAAAAGACTCATTGCTTTAAAGTGTTGAAAAGCAAAGATGTCACCTTGGAGACTAAGGTGCACCTGACCCAACCCCTGGTGTTTTCAGCCAACTCATATGCGTGCAAAAGTTGGACCACGAATAAAGAAGACTGAAGAAGAATTGATTCCTTTTGAATTGTGGTGTTGGTGAAGACTATTCAATATACCATGGACTGCCAAAAGAACAAACAAATCTGTCCTGGAAGAAGTACAACCGGAATACTCCTTGGAATCAAGGATGACAATATTACATCTCACATACTTTGAACATGTTATCGGGAGAGATCAGTCCATGGAGAAGGACATCATGCTTGGTAAAGTAGTGGGTCAGCAAAAAAGAGGAAGACCCTCAGTTAGATGGATTGACACATTGGCTGCAGCCATGGGCTCAAGCATAACAATGATTGTAAAGATGATGCGGGACCAGATAGGACTTTGTTCTGTTGTACATAGGGTGTCTTCTGAGTATGAATTAACTCGACAACACCTAACAACAGCAACAGGTAACCTGAGACCTAAATAATTAATAAAATTGTGAAAACACTACTCCAAGTACAAGAAAGTGCAAAGACTGAAAGACAAAAACACACAAAAAAATTGCATGATGAATAAATAACGGAAGCTGAGTGGGGTTGAAGTTCAGAGTGGAGCTGGATAAAATTGGAGAGGTAGGCTGACAGGGACCAGATCAGTAACAGCCTGGTCAGATACATTCAAAATTTACTCTCTTATTTCAAATACAGTGGTTTACATTAGAACAGTTTTAAATAGGGTAGTAATATGCTTCAGTTTGTCTTTTCAATGAACAAACTGATTTCTTTGTAGAAAATGGATGAACACATGAGGAGAAGTGTTAGCAGGTAAGCCATTTAGAGGCATGAGATATTGTTTGCTTAGTCTAAAGTGGTGGTAATGAAAATGGAGTGTAGAAGAAGAGCTCCAGATATATTTGGACATAAACTTGAAATCAGTTACTGAAGGTGGGAAGAAAGAAGGAGATATCAAGGCTAACTTCTAAGATTAACAACTCTGTGGATTAGTAGAAGGGCCTACCATTTTTTTTTTTTTTTTGCTGACCACCTTTACCAAGCATGATGCCCTTTTCCAAGGACTGATTCCTTCTGATAACATGTCCAAAGTATTTGAGATTTTTACAGATTGGGAAACCCTATGGGGCGGTTCTACTCTGTTCTATAGGGTTGCTGTGAATTAGAATTGACTTGACAGCATGCAACAACAACAAAACACATTTTCAGTTTATATCACTAGCCTTCCTACCATTCTTGGCCTTGATCTCCTTGACCTTGCCCTCTTTCTTCAGAATTATTTTCTTTTGCATTTTGTGGACCACAATCACTGGCTATTTTTTCCTCTTTCGGACACTCAGTCTCATAGGCTAGTTCCTCTTCTACCTAATCCAACATTTTGGAATTCCTTGGACTTGAATTTCGACCTCTGGTATTTTTTCATCCTATAATTTCTTTTTCTGTAACCACATCCATTTCCTTGGCATCAAATGCCATCTGCATGGTGATAACTTCAAATGTACATCTCTGCCTTAACCTATTGTTTGAGCTCTAGGTTCTTATAGCTGACTCTAATTTATTCCCTTTAACATCTCTCTAGTATTTCATGCTTTAAATAGTCAATATTGAATTTGGGATCTTTCATTCAAACCTTCTTCTCCTCAACGGCACCTAACAACAACAATCTTTAGGGGAACAGATCATTAGGTTTTTCTTCCCGCAGAGTGACCGGTGGGCAAATGAAAGCCATTGGTAAATTCAGCAAGAAATATTTTGAATGCCTGGTAGTAATAGAAGAGAAATTGGAATGAGTTAGTGAATGAATAAGAAGTATAGCAATAGAGGTGATTTATGTGGACTTTTTTTTGTGCAAGTTTGGGATATGAAGAGATTATAGTGAGACAAACAGGTTAGGAGGCACTTTTTTTCTTTATCCTTATTTTATTTTTTAGTAATGATGAAAATTTTTTTGGCAGGTTAGAAGGCTGATGGGAATAGATGCGTTAAGATGGGATGTAGAAGATGCTGGAAAGAGGCAATATAGTCCTGAGAGCATAGTCTCTGGGAATGTAAGAGGGAATTGAATCCCTCGATGGGCATTCTCCTCTACTAAGTAGGAAGAGAATGGAGAACACAGGTACAGATGTTCGATGGTTTGTAGATTTATTTTGAAATTATTACCTCCATGTTTCAAAATAAGCAATGAAATTCATAGCTCTGGGTATATTTCCACACTGTATTCCCATTATTTCATGGTACCATTTTCATTCAGTGCTGAAATATGAATGGATAGATAGATGATAGGTAGATGATAGATAGCTAGATGATAGACAGATAGATAGACAGACAGACAGATAGATACATAGGAAGATACATAGATAGATAGAAATATCCTATATATATATTTTTTCATTCTGATATCACTTCAGACTGGCTTGCAGCAGAGACAAGCAAGAATGTGAGTGAGAAAACCACCGTTAATATTCTGTAGCTCAGTACTTGTTTTTCCTAATCAAATACGTGTTTAATTCTCAGTTGCTGTGTAATAATAATCCTCAAAGTGTGGATTTCTGTGATATGACTCTTAATTTCCATAACTGAAATAAATAAACTATTTCCAGGTCATCTTACTGCTTATCTCTGGGCTCCAATCTATCATGCAGCTAGAATAATTTATACTGCCACACCAGTTACAACAGCCCCTCTCCTTGAACGGAGATTATAAACAGCCTGCATATTAATGTCCTAAATTTAAATCCTAGTTCTGTTACTTGCTAGCTGTAGGAACCTGAACCAATTTCTTAACTACTTTGTAATATCCTTATCTATAAAATGTGGACAATTATAACTGCTTTGCTGGGTATTTGTAAGAACTAAAACACAGAAAGGATGTATAGTTGACCATATCTAGAACTTCTGCTTTTATGCAGGAATTAAATTCAAAAAGAAAATGTGAGGCACATCTCCAGTTACAGGGGTGGGAACAATGAGTTTTGGTCACAAAAATCAAACCATAGTTTCTCTTTTTTAATTTATTTTTTCTTATTTAGTGTGCTTTAAGTTAAAGTTTATAAATCAAGTCAGTCTCTCATACAAAAACTTATACATACCTTGCTATGTACTCCTAGCTGTTCTCCCCTTAATGAGACAGCACACTCCTCTCCACCCTGTATTTTCCATGTCCATTCTACCAGCTCCTATCCCCCTCTGCCTTCTCATCTCACCTCCAGACAGAAGCTGCCCACATGTCTCATGTGTCTACTTGAGCCAAAAAGCTCACTCCTCACCAGTATCATTTTCTATCTTATACTCCAGTCCAACCCCTGTCTGAAAAATTGGCTATGGGACTGCTTCCAGTTTTGGGATAATATAGAGTCCAGGGACCATGACCTCCGGTCCTTCTAGTCTCAGTCAGACCATTAATTCTGGTCTTTTTACGAGAATTTGAGGTCTGCATTTCACTGTTCTTCTGCTCCATCAGGGATTCCCTGTTGCATTCCATGTCAGGGCAGGCAGTCATTGATTATAGTTGGGCACCATCTAGTTCTTCCAGTCTCAGGCTGATGTAGCCTCTGGTTTATGTGGCCCTTTCTGTCTCTTGGGCTCATATTTACCTTGTGTCTTTGGTGTTCTTCATGTTCCTTTGTCCAAGTGGGTTGAGACCAATTGATGCATCTTAGATGGCCACCTGCTAGCATGTAAGACCCCAGATGCCACTCACCAAAGTGGAGTGCAGAACACTTTCTTAATACATTTTGTTATGCCAATTAACACAGATGTCCCCTGAAACCATGGTGCCCAGAACCCTGTCCCTGCTACTCTGGCCTTGGAAGCATTCAGTTGTATTAAAGAACTTCTTTGCTTTTGGTTGAGTCCAGTGGTACTGACCTCTCCTGTATTGTGTGTTGTCATTGTCTTCACCTAAAATAGTTCTTGTCTCATATCTAATTAGTGAATAACCTTTTCCCTCCTCCCCGCCCTTGTGGGTATCGAAGAATATTTTCTTCTGTGCTTGAACTTTTTCTTGAATTCTTATAATAGTGGTCTCATACAATATTTGTCCTTTTGCAACTAATTTCACTCAGCATAATGCCTTCCAGATTCCTTCATGCTTTGTTTCACAGATTCATCATTGTTCTTAATCTTTGGGTAGTATTCCATTACGCAAATATACCATCACTTATTTATTCCTTCATCCATTAATGGGCACCATGCTTGCTTCCATCTTTTTGCTACTGTAAACAGTGCTGCAATGAACATGGTAGTGCATGTATCTGTTCATTGAGAAGGCTCTTATTTCTCTAGGTTATATTCCAAGGAGTGGAATTGCTGGTCAGATGGTGGTTCTATCTCCAGCTTTTAAAGGAAGCATTAAATTGATTTCCAAAGTGGTTGTGCCATTTTACATTCCTACCAGCAGTGTATAAGTGTTCCAGTCTCTCCACAATCTCTCCAACATTTATTATTTTGTGTTTTTTGGATTAATGCCAGCCTTGTTGGGATGAGATGGTATCTTATTGTAGTTTCAATTTGTACTTCTCTAATGGCTAATGGCTAATGATGGTGAGCATTTCCTCATGTCTCTGTTAGCCTCCTGAATATCTTCTTTGGTGAAGTGCGTGCTGATATCCTTTGCCCAATTTTTTAAATTGAGTTATTTGTCTTTTTGTAGTTGAGTTTTTGCAGTATAATGTAGATTTTAGAGATCAGATGCTAATCCAATTTGTCATAGCCAAAAGCTTTTTCCTAGTCTATAGGTAATCATTTTACTTTTCTGGTGAAGTGTTTGATTTTTAGGAGCTCCCAATTACGTAGTTTCTCTTCTGGTGTTAGTACATTGTTAGTAATGTTTTGTATACTGTTTATGCCATGTATTAGGGCTCCTAGTATTGCCCCTACTTTTTCTTCCATGATTTTTGTTGTTTTGGGTTTTATATTCAGGTCTTTGATCCATTCTGAGTTAGTTTTTGTGCATGGTGTGAGGTACGGGTCTTGTTTCATTTTTTTGCAGATGGATATCTAGTTATGCCAGCACCATTTTTTAAAGAGACTGTCTTTTCCCTATTTAACAGACTTTGGGCTTTTGTCAAATATCAGCTGCTCGTCTGTGGATGAATTTATATCTGGATTCTCAATTCTGTTTCTTTGGTCTATGTACCTTTTGTTGTACCAGTACCAGGCTGTTTTGACTATTGTGGCAGTAAAATATGTTCTAAAATCAGGTAATGCGAGGCCTCCAACTTTGTTCTCGTTTTTCAGTAATGCTTTAATTATCCGGGGCCACTTTCCCTTCCATATGAAGTTGGTGATTTGTTTTTCCATCTCATTGAAAATTGTTATTGGAATTTGGATCAGGATGGCACTGTATATACAGATTGCTTTAGGTAGAATAGACATTTTTACAATGTTAAGTCTTCCTATTCTTCTTGGGGACTACTATAAATGGTATTGATTCTGTGATTTCCTCTTCCACATTCTCTTTGTTGGTGTAGAGGGATCCAACCGATTTTTGTATGTTTATCTTGTATCCCGATACTCCGCTGAACTCTTCTATTAGTTTCAGTTGTTTTCTTGAGGATTCTTTAGGGTTTTCTGTGTATAAGATCATGTCGTCTGCATATAGAGATACTTTTACTTCTTCCTTACAAACCTGGATGTCCTTTATTTCTTTATCTACCCTAATTGCTCTGGCTAGAAACTCCAGCACAATGTTGAATAAGAGTGGTGATAAAGGGTGTCCTTTTCTGGTTCCCATTCTCAAAGGGAATGCTTTCAAACTCTCTCCACTTAGGATGTTGTTGGCTGTTGGCTTTGTATAAATGCCTTTTATTATGTTGGGGAATTTTCCTTCTATTCCTATTTTGCTGTGAGTTTTTGTCATGAATGGGTGTTGAACTTTGTCAAATGCCTTTTCCACATCAATTGATAAGATCATGTGGTTCTTGTCTTTTGTTTTATTTTTATGATGGATTATTGATTGTTTTTCTAATGTTGAACCATCCCTGCATACCTGGTATGAATCTCACATGGTCATCGTGAATTATTTTTTTGATATGTTGTTGAATTCTATTGGCTAGAATTTTGTTGAGGATTTTTGCATCTAAGTTCATAAGGGATACAGGTCTGTAATTTTCTTTTCTTTCTTTTTTTTTTTGGTGGTGTCTTTACCTAGTTTTGGTATCAGGGGTATGCTGGCTTCATAGAATGAGTTTGGGAGTATTCCATCCTGTACTGTGCTCTGAAATACCTTTCATAGTAGTAGTGTTAACACTTCTCTGAAAGTTTTACTGTGCTCTGAAATACCTTTCATAGTAGTAGTGTTAACACTTCTCTGAAAGTTTAGTAGAATTCTCCAGTGAAGCCATCAGGGCCAGGGTTTTTTTTGTTGTTGTTGGGAGTTTTTTGATTATCTTTTCAATCTCTTGTTATGGGTTTATTTAGATCTTCTACCACACTGTGTTAGTTTAGGTAGGTAGTATGTTTCTAGAAATTTGTCCAATTCTTCTAGGTTTTCAAATTTATTAGAGTACAGTTTTTCATGTAATCTGATATGATTCTTTTAATTTTAGTTGGTTCTGTTGTGATCTCATGCATCTCATTTCTTATTTGGCTTATTTGCTTCCTTTCCTATTTCTGTTTTTTTCATTTGGCCAATGGTTTATCGATTTGGTTAATCTTTCTAAAGAACCAGCTTTTGGTCTTGTTAGCTCTTTCAATTGTTTTTCTATTCTCTATTTCATTTAATTCTGCTCTAATTTTTATTATTTCCTTTCTTCTAGTGACTGAAGGTTTCGTTTGTTGCTCTCTTTCTATTTGTTCAAGTTGTAGGGATAATTCTTTGATTTTGGCCCTTTCTTCTTTTGGGATGTGTGCATTTATTGATATAAATTGACCTCTGAGCACTGCTTTAGCTGTGTCCCAAATGTTCTGATAGGAAGTGTTTTCATTCTGATTGGATTCTATGAATTTGTTTATTTTGTCCTTAATTTCTTCTATAACCCAGTAGTTTTTGAACAAGGTGTTGTTCAGTTTCCATGTGTTTGTTTTCTTTTCCCTACTTTTTCTGTTATTGATTTCTACTTTTATGCCATTATGATCAGAGAAGTTGCTTTGTAATATTTCATTGTTTTGGATTCTACTAAGGCTTGCTTTATGATCTAATATGTGGTCTATTCTGGACAATGTTCCATGTGCATTGGAAAAGAAAGTATATTTGGTTGCTATTGGGTGGAGTGTTCCATATATGTCTGTGAGGTCAAGTTGGTTGATTGTGGCATTTAGATCTTCTGTGTCTGTATTGAGCTTCTTTATGGATGTTCTGTCCTTCACCAAAAGTAGTATGATGAAGTCTTCTACTGTTATTTTGGAGCTGTCTTTCTCACTTGTCAATGCTGTTAGAGTTTGTTTTATGTATCTCGAAGCCCTGTCGTTGGGTGTGTAAATATTGAATACGGTTACCTCCTTCTCGTATATTGTCCCTTTAATCATTATATAGTGTCTTTCCTTATCCTATGTGGTGGATTTAACTTTAAAGTCTATTTTTTCATTCATTAATATTGCCACTCCAGCTTTTTTTTGATTGTTGTTTGCTTGATTTTTTTTTTTTTTCATCCTTTGAGTTTTATTTTGTGTCTTTAAGTCTAAGGTGTGTTTCTTTTAGACAACATATGGACAGATCATTTTTTTTTTTTTAATCAGTTTTGCCACTCTCTGTTTATTGGTGCATTTGGTCCATTTACATTCAGCATGATTATGGATAACTATGCATTTAGTGCTGTCATTTTGATGTCCTTTTTTTTGTGTTTTGTTGGGAGTTTCTTTTTTCCACTTAATTTTTTGTGCTGAGTAGTTTCTCTTTATATATTGTCCTTTCCTCTTTTTCACTGTTGTTGATTTTGTATTTGCTGAGTCTTTATGTTTTTCTTGTATTTTATTTTCATGTGTAGGATTGTTAGTCTCCTTTGTGGCTATTTTATTATTTCCCCCTATTTTTCTAAGTTTAAAGCAAACTTTTATCTCTTTATATCACCTTGACTTCCTCTCCATATGAAAGATCTATGACTAAATTTTTTAGACCCTCTTTATTGATTTAATGTTGTCGTCTTTTACATAAAGACATCACTGTTTCCCTGTTTTGAACATTTTTTAAATCTTGATTTATTTTTGTGATTTCCCTTACTGGGTTGATATCTGGTTGCTCTGTCCTGTGTTCTAGTCTTGGGTTGTTATTTGATATTATTGATTCTCTAACCAGAGGACCCCCTTTAGTATGTCTTATAATTTTGGTTTGGTTTTTGTAAATTCCTTAAACTTCTGTTTATCTGGAAATGTCCTAATTTTGCCTTCATATTTGAGGGACAGTTTTGCTGGATATATGATTCTTGTCTGGCACTTTTTTTTTTTCTTCAAGGCTTTATATGTGTCATCTCTTTGCCTTCTTGCCTGTATGGTTTCTGCTGAGTAGTCCAAGCTTATTCTTATTGACTGTCTTTGTAAGTGACTTTTCATTTATCCCTAGCCTCTCTTAAAATTCTCCCTTCATCTTTGGTTTTGGGTAGTTTGATTCTAATATGTCTTGGTGACTTTCTTTTGGGATCTATCTTGTGTGGGGTTTGATGAGCATCTTGGATAGGTATCTTCTCATCTTTTATGGTATGAGGGAAGTTTTCTGCCAACAAATCTTCAATAATTGTCTCGTGTATTTTCTGTTCTCCCTCCCTGTTCCAGTACTGCAATCACTCATAGGTTATTTCTCTTGATAGAGTACCACATGATTCTTAGGGTTTCTTCATTTTTTTTTTAATTCTTTTTTCCACTTTTTCTTTGAATATATTGGTGCCAAGTATTTTATCTTCTATCTCACTAATTCTTACTTCCATATCCTCAATTCTGCTCCTCTGATTTTCTATTGAGTTGTCTAATTCTGAAATTTTGTTAATCTCCTAAATTTCTGATTTCTGTCTCTCCATGTGCTCTTGCACCCTATTAAATTTTTCATTATGCTCTTGAATAACCTTAATTTCCTTGATTGTCTTCTCTGTGTGTTCCTTGGTTTGTTCTGTATTTTGCCTTATCTTCTTCCTCATCTCCTGAAGAATTCTGTATATTAATCTTTCGTATTCTACCTCTGATCATTCCAGGAATACCTTTTCATCCAGAAGATTCCTTGATTCTTTGTTTTGGGAACTTGTTGAAGCGATGATGGTCTGCTTCTTTATGTGATTTGATATTAACTGTTGTCTGTGAGCCATTTTTATTGTATTAATTTATTTTATGTTTGGTTACTGTGTCCTAACTTCTTGCTTTGTTTTGTTTTGATGTACCCAAATAGGCTGCTCAAAGTGAGCTAGCTTGACTCTCGGCACCTTTGAAGCTCTAATGTTCTGTCATCAGATGACTAGAGCTATTACCAGGTATATGAGCCTAGGAGTCCATTCAGTTTTCTTGTATGGATTCAGCTCAGGTTTCCAGGTAGTCGGTCACCAAGTGTGTGCTATAGGCTCTCACCTGTAGTGTTAGAGGAGCAGGGGGGATTGGTGAAAGCAGAGGCATCTGGTTGGAGAAGGGGGTCACACTCTGAACAAGACAGGGGGCTGACAACTGTTCCCAGAGTATCTGTGAGGAAAGCACATCCCTGTTCCCTAGCACACACAGGTAGGTGGGCCCTGCAGCCAGAACACAAACCATAGATTTTTGAGGCTATACTGTAACTGATTTTTTCATTTCAAAACAGTGAATGGTATTGTAATGATTATACTATGTCTTTATGCAAATAACACACATGGCATACTTTTTTTTTTTTTTTGCTGACTGCACAGGCCCTTGGTGCATTATTTTCCTAGGCATACTATGTGTGGGTGCATTATTTATGTGGGTTCACTATTTGTGAAAGTACAGTATACACACGCAGGTATGTATACACATACACACACTTACACAGGGACAGTGGTGGTTCAGTGGTAGAATTATCACTTTCCATGCAGGAGACCTGCATTTGATTCTTAGCTAATGCACTACAAACTGCAGCCACCCTGTCTCTCAGTGGAGGCTTGCATGTTGCTATGATGCTGAACAGGGTTCAACAGAGCTTCCAGACTAAGACTAGGGAGAAAGGCCTGGAGATCTACTTCTGAAAAATCATCCAATAAAAATCCTATGGATCACAATTTTCTGATCCCATTGTGCATGGGGTGTCCATGAGTTGGGTCTGACTCATGGAAGCTACAATAACACACATACATTCACAGTCACTTATTGAATGTTCATTGTTATATTCTGTTAAACAAGGAGTGTATAATCTAACAAATAGGAATGCAGGCATAGTGTATGATGGACACAGAGATGTGCCACCCTGATCTCCCTACAAGGAATGACTTACTATCCTAGCTGCTGGGAGTAACACAGGCAAACACCCTCCAGTTGTCAGCTTCAGCTACAGAGAGAACTGCCTTGTCCAAGTTTTTACCTTTCTCAGTGTATTCCACATCCTGACTGATGCCTGATTGTAAAGGCTAGACCATTTTTGCCTATTCAGAACCACTCAAACATGTAATTCTAATTCCAGAGCTCCCTTTCTTGTGAACCAAGATTGTTGTTGGACCCTGAATCACAGCTAGACTTCTTCCATCTAATCTTGGTTTCTTCCTCTGACTTCCACAGGTGTTGATCTCAAGAGCACAACCCAATAAACCACTTGTAACTAATCTCTGTCTCACTGTCCCCTTCCCAGGGAACCCAACCTACAAAGACTTATATAGAATAGCTTTTTCCTCAAGTCATACAAGAATCAAAGATGAGAGGCTTTCCTTCTCTCTGTCTCTCTTTTTTTTTTTTTTGGTCTAGGTGCAGTTTGAAAAATAAATAAATAAAAGCAGGCAACATTTCTTTTGGCTTGTTTTTCTCACTGTTTAGTTTATGATCTCTCAGAAAGATTAGTTCATTGAGATTTCTGAAACCCAGGACTGGAAATATTCCCTGTGTGGGCCGTAATTCACAATGTGGATATATAGCAAATACAGTCTCTTTTTCACTGTCTTATTCCTTCTACCTGAACGTTTTTATGAGGAGTTCCTCTGAGCTCACAGTCCACTCTAATGGTTTTATGGCTCCTCAGTATCATACTCATCCAAGTCTGCATAGACAGATTTCTGTCAAAAGCAATCAGTCTTTATGAAACTAGTGGGAGTAATGTTTCCTCTGGGCAAACCAAATCAAAGTGGTTCAAACTTGTCATGTTGGATGGTAACTTCAGTCTCCATTTAGATTTCTCAGACCTTAAGTTTGAAACAAGTACATAATTCTCTTCTTTATTATCTGCAATGATTCTTGGTAAACAAATTATAGAGTTTCTGTTTCCTAGAGTAATACACTTTAAAAAAAAAAAAAACTATGATTTCTGTCTATTCTGTAATGCCAAACACCAGTTCTGTGATATCACTTAACTGTAATGACTAGACTGGTTGATGGTTACATCAACATAATCCCATGAAATAAATTCCATTATCCCTAGGAAAGTTTTCTGCTTGATTGATTGATATGAAAATGTTCTTCTAATTAATTATGTGTTGACAACAACAAAATTACGTCAAAATTATTTTTATCAATCATTTTTATTACCAATCTGGATTGTTTTTTCTCATTTAACCAGAAAAACTTAAGGATGTTGATAAAATATCTGAGCCATTTATAAATATGTAACTTTTAAAGATTTATGTATATATCTAATATTAAGGTGAGTAGCAATATTATTTTACACCAAAATTCAGTGAAACAATTTGACAGCACCTTGCATAATACCTGATGCATGCAATCATTCCAAAATAATTACCAACTGTTTACACAATGAGTGCCACATCGTGATGTGCTAGGAAAATATGTTAGAAGAAAGACAGCTAGAAAAGGAAGCATGCCACACAATTTGAATTTAAAATTTTCTATTCCAAAGGCAGCTCTGCATTTTGTACGTTAGCTAGTGAAATGCAGTCCCATGGAGTAGAGAAAGAAAGATAGTTCTTTCTCCCAATAAATTATATTTCCTTAATGGAAATTCATATGTTGGACAAAACAGTAGAAAATATGATCCAGGTAACAGTGCACTGTTAACAGTGGAATGAATATAAAACATTTTTCTAAAACAATCTACTTAGTGATATCCCAGATTATAGGATTGGAATATAATTGAATATTCCTAAATTTCAGACCTGTCTCAAGGCATGAGCAATGATAAAATAATACCAGGGGATCAGAATCTATATCTAGGTCTATTCCATTGATTTTACCAATGTAAGTGAAGATGATAGGATTGTGGCAATGTGAGGAAATTGGAGAAAACCCTTTTAATATTATAGCTGTCAGTCAGAAAACAATGTATGCTTATATCTGGTAAAAGTCATCATCGATAGTAATGGCGAATTAGGAGCGATTTTTCTATCATTAAATGGATATCATACTAGCCAAGGGCGCCTTTATTTCTCTTGCTTTAGATATGCATCTTATAATCTAATACTTGAATACTCTCCAGAAAATTGAATTACTGAGAATTTTACAGAGAATACAACCTGGTAGTCAAATTTTTTCCAGCTCCTAGTTATGATTTTTCTTTAAGAACTGATACAAGCAAATCAGTACGAGAGAAAATGAGTGTGACAAGGAACTCTGTGAAAAAATGACAGTATTTAGGACATAGGTTATTCTTGGCCTTAAGGGAAATCACTGGTAATACTTATATACAGAAGAATACTAGATAAATATAAAATTAAAGCTTTTATTATTTTTTTTTTATTAAGGTATTATTATTATTATTTTTAACCAGTTGCCGTTGAATCAATTGAGGCTCATAGAGACTCCATGTGTCTCTATGACCCTAAAACTACCTGATAAGCAAAATACTATTCCTTTAATAAGGATATAGGAAATTACTTACCCCCCCCCACCTTTTAAAGAAAATGATGCTTAGGGTAAATACAAACACATAAATAGAAATGTCTTAGCCAAGTGAATTATCACATAAAATGCAATCCATGGAGATAGTGTTTTTTGTTTCTTTTTTATTGTGTTTTAAGTGAAAGTTTACAATACAAATTAGTTTCTCATTCAAAAATTTTTACAGAAATTGTTTTGTGACATTGGTTGCAATCCCCAGATCTCAGCACTCTCCCTCTTTCACTTTATACCCTGGGTTCTCTGTGTCCAGTTTTCCTGTTCCTGTCTTCTCGTCTTTGCTTTTAGGCAGGTGTTGCCCATTTGGTCAAGTATGTTTGATTGAACTAGGAAGCATATTCCTCACCTGTGTTGTTGTTTGTTTTATAGTCCTGTCTAATCTGGCTGAAAGGTGGACTTCCAGGTGTGACTTCAGTTCTGAGTTAGCAGGGTGTCTGGGGGCCCTAGACTCGAGGGTCCCTGCAGTGTCTGCCAGACCAGTAAACCTGGTCATTTTTGTCAATTTGAATTTTGTTCTATATTTTTTTCCCACTCTCTCTGGGACCTTCTATTGTGATCCCAGTCAAAGCGGGCACCATCTAGTTCTTCTGGGCTCAGGCTGGTGGAGACCTTGGTTCATGTGGTTCATCAGTCCTTCAAACCAATATTTTCCTAGTGTCTTTGTTCTTCATTCTCCTTTGCTCCAAACGTGATGGGACCAATAGTTGTATCTTAGATGATCTCTCAAAAGCTTTTAAGGCCCCAGGTGCTACTTACCAAAGTAAGATGTAGAACATTTTCTTTATGAACTATATTATAACTATATTATACCATAACTGTTATGCCAGTTGACCTACATGTCCCCCGAAATCATGGTCCCCAGCCCTCAGCCCCAGTAACTTGGTCTCCAAAGGCTTTCGGATGTACCTAGGAAGGTTCTATGACTTTGCCTTTGTCAAGCTGTACTCACTTCTCCACTATTGTGTGCTGTCTTTCCCTTCACCAAAGTTAACACCTGCTTACTATCAGCTAGTGATTTCCCCTCCCCAACCTCCCTCCCTCATCACCGTGAATTTTTTTTTAAATCTGTGTGTACACCTTTTCTTGGGTTTTTATAACAGTGGTCTCATACAATATTTGTCTTTTTGTGATTAGTTTATTTTACTCAGCATAATACCTTCCAGATTCATCCATGTTGTGAGATATTTTGCAGATTCATCATTGTTTTTTTTATCATTGCGTAGTATTCTATTGTATGTATGTACCATAATTTATTTCTGTAGTCATCTGTTGTTGGGCACTTAGGTTGCTTACATCTTTTCGCTATTGTGAATAACACTGCAGTGAACATGGGTATGCATATGTCTATTCATGTGACAGCACTTATTTCTTTAGGATATATTCCTAGGCTTGGGATTGCTGGATTGTATGGTATTCCTATCTCCAGCTTTTTAAGGAGATGCCATATGTTTTTCCATAGTGGTTGTATCATTTTACATTCCCACCAGCCACGCATAAACTTCCAGTCTTCCTGCAACATCTCCAACATTTGTTATTTTCTGTTTTTTTTTGACTAGTGCCAGTAGTGTTAGGGTGAGATAGTATCTCATTGTAGTTTTGATTTGCATTTCTCTAATGGCTAATGACTGCAAGCATTTTGTCATGTGTGTGTTAGCACCTGAATGTCTTTGATAAAGTGTCTGATCATATCCTTTGCTCTTTTTTTTTTTTTTTAATTGGGTTACTTGTCTTTTTGTTGTTGAGGTGTTGAAATGTTTTATAGATTTTAGAGATTAGGCCATTGTTGGATATGTGGTAGCCAAATTTTTTTTTCCTAGTCTGTAAGGTTTTCTTTTCACTCTTTTGGCGAAGTCTTTTGATAAGCATAATTTTAGGAGCTCTAAGTTATCTAGTTTCTTTTCTGGTGTTTGTGCATTGTGAGTTATGGTTGTGTTCTATTTATGCCTTATATTAGGGCCCCCAGCATTGTCCCTATTTTTTTCTTCCATGATCTTTATCATTTTAGGTTTGATATTTAGGCCTTTGGAAACCCTGGTGGTGCAGTGGTTAAGTGTTACGGCTGCTAACCAAAGGGCCAGCAGTTCAAATCTGCCAGGCACTCCTTGGAAACTCTATGGGGCAGTTCTACTCTGTCCTATAGGGTCGCTATGAGT
This sequence comes from Elephas maximus indicus, assembly GCF_024166365.1. NCBI lineage: Eukaryota > Metazoa > Chordata > Mammalia > Proboscidea > Elephantidae > Elephas > Elephas maximus. Next base: position 34,184,154 of record NC_064834.1, read on the forward strand.
CAGAATCAACTTGACGGCACTGGGTTTGGTTTTTTTTGGTTTTATTTAGGTCTTTGATTCATTTTGTGTTAGTTTTTTGTGTATGGGGTAAGGTATGGGTGCTGTTTCATTTTTTTACAGGTGGACCTCTCATTTTGCCATTTGTCAAAGAGACTCTTTTCCCCATTCAATGAACTTTGGTCCTTTGTCAAAAGTCAGCCGACCATAGGTGGATAGATTTATGTCTGGGTTCTAAATTCTGTTCCATTGGTCAATGTGTCTGTCCTTGTACCAGTACCAGGCTGTTTCATCTACCATGGCTGTATAGTAGTATCTGCGATCAGGTAGTGTGAGACCTCCTACTTTGTTCTTTTTCTTCAGTAATGCTTTGCTCCTCTGGGACCTCTTCCCTTTCCACATAAAGTTGATGATTAGTTTTTCCATCTAGTTGAAGAATGCTATTGGTATTTGGATAGGGATTGCATTATATCTGTAGATTGCTTTGGGTAGAATTGACATTTTCACACTGTTAAGTCTTCCTATCCATGAGCATGGAGTGTTTTTTTCTATTTGTGTAGATCTCTTTTAGTTTTTTGCAACAGTGTTTTGTAGTTTTCTTTGTATAGGTCTTTTACAACCCTGGTCAGATATATTCCCAATTATTTTGTCATTTTAGAGACTATTATAAATGATATTTAATTTTATTTACTGTTTATAAAATTAAATGGGATGGAAACTCTGGTGGTATAGTGGTTAAGAGCTATGGCTACTAACCAAAATGTCGGCAGCTGGAATCCACATGGTGCTCATTGGAAACCCTATGGGACAGTTCTACTCTGTCCTATAGGGTCACTATGAGTCTGAATTGGTTTGACAGCAATAGGCTCTTTGTTTGTTTTTGGCACAAACAGTATTGTTTTCCTGATTTCCTTTTCAAAGTTTCCTTTGTTGGTGTGTAGGAATCCAACTGATTTTTGTATGTTGACCTTGTATCCTGCTATTCTGGTGGATCTTCCTATTAGTTCCAGTACTTTTCTTGTTAAATCTTTAGGTTCTCTATGTATAGGATCATATAATGGAGATAGTATCTTTCTCTTCCCTCATTACTCAAAAAGAAATGAGAATTGGTTGCAACTTCATATATGTCTTAAAAGAGTTACCCTCTATGGAATTTGAGCAAATATTTTATAAAGCAATATTATCTCAACAAATGTTGAAGGAACAGTGCTTCAGTGAAAATATTTATGGTATATTAAGATGTTGCCAGACCTGCTTTTGACTAGAGCATTCATTCTTAACAGGGGCATATCACCTCTAAGTGGTAAAAATCTGTTATTGTGAAACAAACTAAAATCTTGTTCCTTTTCTTTATAAAGAACAGATAAAAATGTAACGTATATCTCTGACATTAAAAATTCATTGAGGTGCATTTAGGAAGAAAAAATATCTGAAGTGACTCTTTAGGGGAAATGGTAATAAAAAAAAGTTGAGAAAAACTAGAAGAGAGTATTGAAAAATGAAATCACTGTATTTAATTCCACAAAAAATATAATATGTAAGTAATAAACTTATTTTCAAACTGCACTAGAACTAGGTTTATTTCTCTATCTTCCATAAATTATTCTAGGTCCTTACAATGAAACAAAAGAAGGGAGTAGAATAATAACATAAGGTCAAGGTTCAAGAATAAACAGTTCTTGATATGATTTCTTAATTTTCTTCTAATAACTGAAATGTGTGTTACATTTTATCAATCAAAGCAAAAATTACAGCTTTAAGGAAGCACTAGACACAGTAAATTGCATTTTTCATTTCTTCATGTGTGATGGTGGGGTAGGAATGATATATAACTACATAATTGAACTAACTTTAGGTAATATATTTATAGAAAATATTTATTGAGTATGCAATACTTGTCAGTATGATGGACAAAGATACAGATATGAACAAGGCAAACTTCCTTTGAGAAACTCTTAATTTCATGGGTATTATAAAAAAATTTCAGAAAACTATATGGATTTTGATAAAGGCATGTGTAATGAGCTTCCGGAACATAGGAATAAGAGCTGTAACTTAATCAAATGCTTCTGTGAAAAGTAACACTTGGATTGAAGAATAATCAGGTTGGGAAATGGGGAGGACTTGGTGATAGAATGAGGTAAGTATGAGACAGCATGGTTAGTCTGGCAAAATATACTTAGATTGGGGGTTTAGAACATGTGTGTGTGTAGGAAAAAAAAAAAGGGAGACTAAAGAAGGAAGATCAAAGAAGAATTGACACATTTGAATTGAAAATACCATGAACTGCCAAAAGAATGAACAAATCTGTCTGGAAGAAGTACAACCAGAATGCTCCTTAGAAGTAAGGCTGGCAAGACTTCGTTATCAGGAGGGTTCAGTCCCTGAGGGACATTATGCTTGATAAAGTAGAGGGTCAGCAAAAAGAGGAAGCTCTTCAACAAGACAGATTGACACAGTGGTTACAACAGTGGGCTCAAGCACAACAGCGATTGTGAGGATGGTACAGGACCAGGCAGTGTTTTGTTCTGTTGTACATAGGGTCACTATGAGTCGGAACCAACTCGATGGCACCTAACAATAGTAAAGAAATTGGAGAAATAGAAATAGCTGAGAAAACAAAATATAATTTCAATATATTACTTTACATCATCACACAAAATGAGATAATACACACAAAACTCACAGTGCAGAATTATCAAACGTCAAGCAACAGAGAGAAAATGTGAAAAACATGGTGTAAATCTACCCAGGCTTTCCTTTTCCTTCTAGCATTATAGGGAATATTTGAGAGAGGGAAAAGATAGCATTGCAATATAGGTATGTAGAGACATTTAGCTATTTTTGTTGTTGTTGTTTTTAGCTTTGTGAATATGAACCTCGGAAGAGTCCTTTTCCTGAAGCTGTTAAATTCCTAATCTCTGACTGTTTACTATTATGTGATGACTGAATATATAAAGCTTTTTAGTGCAAGCCTGCAGGCCTTCTTCATAATGTTTACTTTTTAATCACTTGGAATTAATTTACATTCTATCATTAAGGGGTCTGTAAGCTGTATTTTAATAGTTTAAACTGGCTTGTTTAATCTGATACCTTTGGACATTTGCCATTAAATATTACTCGATCCTGGGAAGATAGTGTATTTTCATACACTAAGGTTTTGGTATTGTTTTTAAGCTGAGTGATGCAGTGAAGAGACTAAAGAATAGGGTGTGTGTCAGACAGTCAGCTGTGGGAGGTGAGTGCCTACAATTAGGTTAGAACAAGATCATGTAGGGCCCTGAATGTCAGGTTAAAAATGGAATTTATTCTGTAACCAGGAGTAATTGCTTTGGTAGCTTCAACAAAACTTTCAATAAGGAACTCACTGCTTGATAAGAAAGAAGCCCCAAATGCAACATTTATGCAAGAAATATTCATTGAACATTTATAAAGAACAGGCATTCGAAAGTCAACTATGAACAATGCATTGTTCCTGTCCTCAAGTTGCTTGAAGTATAATGTAGAAGACAAGCAGATAAGCAGGCAACTGCGATATGTTATAAGGCTAAATAAATACAGGGTACCAGGGAGTATCAGTGGAGAGATAACTCACTCAACTTAGGGGAAGCCATCTCAGAGAAATATCTCAGTCTTTTAATATAGTTGAATTGAGGTTTTCTCCATGGTAGAATGGGAAGAATTTAGGAACACTAAAAAAGACATAGGTTTGAAGATAAATATGGTTAGCTGTCAAACTTTTTATGTTGGAAAATACTATATACTGATCTCTCTGGGTAGGATTTATCTTTTGAGATTTGGAAGGACAACCTGCAGTAGTTAGGATAAGCAAGGAAATGTTTAAGAGGACATAACTCTTATACCCTTTTCAGGTGTAACTATAATGATTCTAATAGCCTCACAGTTTAAGATCAGGTCATGATCACTCACCCATTGGCATATGCATTTGTTTTGCAAACCATGGTGAAATTACTTTAATGTACGACTGAAAAGTTATCATGTCTTCTCTTCTACTTTCAAATAGAATGCATTTTTGAGAAATGATTTTCCCCAGGGCAGAAATAACAGGTATTTCTCAGTGTAATAATTTCCATAAAATCATCAGATGTACTTTTTCATAGAAATTCCTCTATCATGTGTCTAATCCTATCTGAAATTATGCATCAAAAGGCTCTACACCTTTATCATTTTTTATAATAATTGAAGTGCTTTCTTTCTGCTATTTATCATCAGATCATATAAGATGTCCTTACATTTTTATTTTTTATACTGTGTGGACAGTTATGGTGATATTTCACATATAAGCTCATTAATTAACACAGGCATCAACATTCTCAGAAAATCTTGACAAGAAAAATATTAAAAGAACCTGATAGATTCATTATACCAGATTAAGCAAGATAAAGAAGGAAAGGAAATTATAAATAAACCAAATAAAAATAGGCTGGTTTGTTCTATTAAAAGAAAAAAAAAAACTTTAAAAACTGTTATACAGAAACGAGGTTTTCTCTAAAAAATATGTAGTTTCTAAGTAGGTAATGAAAAGCACAATACCAATAAACATGCTCAATTTTCTACTGAATAATTCATATGACCCAAAGGTGCTGCTAAGAGTGTTCAATCCTCACAGGAAGTGGTGAGACAAATACTATCATCATTATTTTACTGTTGAAGGATATAAGCTTAGAGCTACTGGTTGCTCAAGGCCATAGAGTTAGTATGCAAAAGACCTGGACTTATCTCCTAGAATGTAAGCCCTTGAGAAGTCTTCATATTATGGGTTTTCTCGGTTCCTAACCAGTAATCAGTTGTCATGGAGTTAATTCCAACTGAACATGACCCCATGTGTGTTAAAGTAGAATTTCATAGGGTTTTCAATGGCTAATTTTTTCAAAGTATATTGCCAGGCTTTTCTCTTGAGACATCTCTGGGTGGCCTTGAATCAACAGCCTTTCAGTTAGTAGCAGAACACGTTAAATGTTTGCACCACCCAGAGCCCCCTGGGTTTCTAGGGATTGAATACTTGAGAATTTCACTATTTTATGGGAAACCATTCACTCTAGTTATATTTTTAGTGAGTTGAATTCAAGTATACCTGTTACTTTCTAGGCAGTAAGTCTATTTGTCTTTGTTCAATAATGAGTACGGGATATTTATGTGGAGAAAAGAAAAAAAATCCTAGCAGCTTGAGTTGCTAAACTGCTTCTCTCCTTTTACACTAAAACCACAACCCTTGAAATAGCCCAGCTTCTTTCAAGAAATAAAAACAGCAACTATTTTGTATTCTCTTTGAAGTTGGTAGATTATTTAAAAAAAAAAAAAAAAGTATTTTCATTAGTAATTTTATTAAGGATGCACTGACCAACTTCCACATCTGACCTCTCAGCTCAGCAACTTTTATGGTTCCCGCTCCAAAGTGACAAAGGAGAGTATGGCCTCTTGAACTGCTGTAAAGGACAAGCACATAGTAGAACTAACTTCCCTCTTAGTTTCGCAGTGGGCTAATTAGGTGCTACATGGTGGTTCACATGATTCCAATAGCTACAATATTTTCTTTTTGTCTTCAAAGTTCTTTGTACCTCCTATTTGTGAAAAGAAACAGAAATTATTGTATATCTAAATAATCTGAATGGGTTTGCATATCTAAAAATATTTTTAAATTAGAACTAACTAATCATTAAGAAAATGCACAAGTGATCTACCCAGGGGTTTCTCAGTGGAAGTACAGACATCTGCCTTTCCATTGAGGTTTTATCCCAATATATTCCACCTAACAGAAAGATTGGTGGTTCGGGTCCACCCAGTGGCTCTGTAGAAGAAAGATGCGCTTCCATAAAGATTATAGCATAGAAAACTCTGTGGGGCAGTTCTACTCTGTCACATTAGATTGCTGGGCCAAAATCTACTCAGTGACACCTAGCAATGACAACAGGATTGGTAATCCCCAGTGTGGGAATTCCAGTAATGTGACTCCACTTTTATTAATGGGCAGAAATGTATAGGAGGCCATTCTAAAGCAATTAAAAGAAAAGTAGGAATGAGTTAGTTAGTAATACAAATATTTCCTTGCTTCCTTTTCAAAGGTCATGCAACAAAATAAGCACTCAACAAATATTTAAACTCTTTTTTAAAATAATTTTCCTTGTTCATCATCTGATTTCTTAAGTATTTGGTTATATTTAATATACTCTAACTTTGATTTTAATGATTAGGGTTTACCAGTCCTTTTTCTGGCAACTATTGGAAGTTTTATCCAGTGAAGTCTTTATTTGACGACAGACTATCATCCAATTTCCCAGCAATATGCATTCACAAATAGGTAGTTGTAAATCGGGCCCCATAGTAAGGTGTATATTACAAAAATGTGTTAACCATGGACAGATGATTATAAAGTTGCAGCTATTACCGTTTATTGCTTTGATGTAGTACAAGGGGAGAAGAAATGTGTGATTTTTCTTTTTAACCATTTTAATTAACTTTTAATTGATTTCTAGGAAGATAAATGGTTTCATTACAGCATCACATACTGAGCTCCTTGGCTGGATATTAAACAGAGATGCAAACTTCTTAAGAGCACTGCTGATAATAAGAGATTTTATGTTTGCTTATTTTGTCTTACGTCTAAATGCTCATCTGCAATAGTAAATAAATGAAACTACCTTGCTCAACCAGCCCATGTTGCTTAACTTACATGAACTTATTTACGTTCCTCAATTAATTAGGAGATATAAAAAAAAAAAAGGGAAGGAAATAGCCCCACATTTTACAAACATTCATGTTCCTATTCCTCTATTAGATGTGTGTTTAAGTCACCTTAAATTTTTTAGAGTAGTTTCCTGAAGGATATTACAGTTTTTTATTCCATAAGCATCAAATATACTTCCTATCTTGGTAATCAGACATACAACGAATTACTTGATTGGTGTGTGTGTGTGTCTATGTGTGTGTGTGTGTGTGTACTTGACTTTGAATATATTATATTTTATACCAATTTAAACAAAATTATGAAACTCTATTGATGAGGCTGCCCCATATAACATTTACCTTTAGTCCACCTGTTAAATATCTGTTTGGATATTTTCTCTCGGGCAAATCAACCTAAGATAAAATATAGATTGCTATGTATTTGTAAAATTCAAAATATGAGGAGATATGAGACATATTCCCATCTGAAAATGTTTTGAGGAAGGACATAAATATAAAAACAATACAAGGAAGAATTTGTAAATTGTAAAATTCTGACTACTAAATGATCTCTGAATGCTGGAGTTTCCTGAGTTTATCTAGAAGAGGTACAGTTGGAGTTTGGATTTGAAGGTTGTAAAGAATCATCACGGCAAAGGACATATGTTGAGTTTTAGAGAAATGTAGACTGATTTGACTTGAGCAGGATGTTTATACAGGAGAGAGAATAGTAAGAGGGTACAGAAAATGCAGGTTGGAATTAATTATGTACAGGAGTTTGAAATTTCTATGCTTTGGTTGACGTGTTGCAAGAAGGTTATATTTCTATTACACAGGATTCCTAAATCTGCTCCAGATGATCTCCCCCTTAGAGAGCTTCAGTTCACTATGCTCATTAAAATATTAACGACACTTGAGAATTTCTAAAGTAGTGAAATCTTTTTAGTTTCCTTTAACCCCAATTTCCAAAATTTATTTGAACAGAGACCTCCCTTTTTCTCCCAAACCCCTTACTTTATTATTTTACAAAACATATGCACATCATAAAGTACATTAATATTCCATAACATGTAACATGCGGAAAACACACACCTATGGTTAGTTTATCAAAGCCATGACCAGAAACCGATTATTAATTCCCTTTCCATAGCCTCTCTATCAAGTTAAGTCATTAAAAAAAAAAAAAAAATCCCTGCTGAAAACACATTTTTTTCTGATTATCTTTTCTCTACTGTTCATTATTTTCCTGTATACCCTTCTAAGAACCCAACATTGTTTGGGAGTAGGCACAATGGATTCTATGAACCTGAGGTAGTCATTTTTAAGTGATGTGTCATGGGGAAAAGAAAGTAGAAATTGAAAACATTTTGTGAAAAATCATCATGGTAAAGGAGGGTTCGATCTTAGCATTGCTCAATGAATGACAGCAGTATTTAATAAACTGCATGTCTCTCAAAGAGGTTCCTGGGTAACACAAACAGTTTCTGTTTAGCTGCTAACCTAGAGTTTGGTAGTTCGAACTCACCCAGAGGCTCCGTGGAAGAAGGACTTGGCAATCTGTTTCTGTAAAGGCAACAGTCAAGAAAATCCCATGGAGCACTTCTACTCCGTAACACATGTAGTCACCATGAGTCAGACTCAGCTTGAGGACAATGGGTTTATTTGTTTTTATGCCTCTCCAAATATTAATAAGTATTCCACTAAACAACAATAAAAAAGGACTTATGATCAATTTGGTTTGGAGACCATGGTATGGATATCACCGGGAGTTGAGGATATCAATAGCTAGCATCCTGTATTTTTCCCAATTTCCAAAACCAATTCAGAGATAGACACAAGATTCTGGCAAATGGGCAAAAGTGATATTGAAAGGAAAGAAGCTTAGTATGAGAGCCAGATGGGATTGATAATGCTGCACCCCAGAACTGAACTCACATAGACACTCTCAGGCAGAACTGGAATTGTAGATCTCACCCAAGAGCTTATATAGCTAAATATAGCTAACAAACAAGACATCTTCATTAACAGTCTGATCCTAAATAGAAAGTGTGTTTTCCCAGTCCTTTCTACTAAATTCACCACTTATGATTGAGTAAGAGAGAATAAAAAAGCCTATTGTCATGCTGTAATAGAGGTCCCTCCTCTTGGTAAGATGAAGCATGGGAGAGGAGATTCCCATTGAACAATCACAATTAAAGAGGAGTTTTTAATGCTGAACCTCTCTGTGGTGATGTACACTGTGAAGTTCCAAAGGGAAATATTATTAATGAAGCAGTTTAGGAATTGTCAACATGATGCAAATGCTATATTTTACTTCTGTTCTGAAACTGAAGTTTATTTTTGTGGCCCAACCTCTTGATAGAGCAAGTTTCCTAACAATCTTCTAGCCCAGCGGTTTGCAAAACATGTTATAATTACATGCGAGGTCTTTTCCAAGGTATCTGTTACCAGTGTAGGAACTACATTTACATTGTCCAGCATATGAAAGCTGGACAATGAATAAGGAAGACTGAAGAAGAGTTGATGCCTTTGAATTATGGTGTTGGATCTGTCTTGGTAGAAGTACAGTCAGAATGTTCCGTAGAAGGGAGGTTGGGAAGACTTTGTCTCACATACTTTGGACGTGTTATCAGGAGGGACAGTCCCTGGAGAAGGACATCATGTTTGGTAGAGAGTCATCCAAAAAGAAGACCCTCAACGACATGGATTGACACGGTGGCTGCGATAATGGGCTCAAGAATGACGATTGTGAGGACGGCACAGGACTGGGCAGTGTTTCATTCTGTTGTACGTAGTGTTGCTATGAGTTGGAACCAACTCAATGACACCTAACAACCTAACAATATTAGTAATTAGGTTTTATCTGCAATAATGCCCATTCATTTAAATTTTGATTTTTTTTTTTTTTTAGTGGAACAGAAAAATGACATTGCAACTAGATTACAAATAGCTATACCCCATCTTATTCGTGTTATAATTCACAATGTGTTTACCTATGTGTCTTAGGCTGGGCTTCTAAGAAGGAAAACCAGTTAAGCATATAAATATAGACAGAGAAAGATTTATATCAAGGAAACGGCTCACGTGATTGTAGAGGCTGGACCGTCCCAAGTTTGTGGATCAGAATAGAGGCTTCTTTCGATTCACGTAGCCACAGGGGCTGTTGAACCCAAGATTGGCAGGCTATGAAGATTGAAGAATCCCAAGATTGGCAGGCTATGAAGATTGAAGAATCCCAAGATTGGCAGGCAAGACTGCAAGGCTTCTCCTGATTCACGTAGCTGCAGGGGCTGGTGAACCCAAGATCAGCAGGTAAGCTGCTACCTCAAATCCCAGGAACCAGAGGTCAGACGAACAGGAGGCAGCCACAGAATCCAGAGCAAGCAAAAAGCCAGAACATCTGCTTATATTCAGATACAGGCCACACCCCAAACTCTCCTTCAACTGATTAGCTACTCACAGCAGATTCCGTCATGGGAGTGATTACATATAAACAGATAATCATGGCCTAGCCAAGTTGACACACAGTCTTAACCATTACACTATGGAAGTGTGTCATGTATGTGAATTTTGTTTATGAAATGTGTAATGATAGAAAAAGAGGTTCAAAATTGCTATTCTAGTTCACATCTTTTATTTTATACTTGAGAAAACTGAGACCTAGAGAGTAAGTGACATACCAAAGTTCAAGATATGTATATATATATATACCAAAAACACAGAAATTAATCAGCACTTTTATAATGCAGCACTCTTTTTATGTATTTCACAAAATATTAAAAATACGAAGATATTACTTTTTATCATACCCTTGTATAGGTAATAACAAAATTCCAATATGTAATTTTTAAAAATAGCATTTTTAGCACAGACTTGGAATTAGTAGTCATATTGAGGGATTATATTATTATCAGAACCCCAAAAGCAATTTTAATAATTCCACATTGATTTTTTTTGAGATTCTTAATCAAAATCAGAAATAGAGGATGTTAAAATAACAAATACAAACTCACATAAAACCAGATAATGAGGTTAAAAAAAAAAGTTGCCGTTGAGTCGATTCCATCACATAGCGACCCTATAAGACAGAGGTCAGCAGTTTGAATCTGCCAGGCGCTCCTTGGAAATTCTATGGGGCAGTTCTACTCTGTCCTATAAGGTCGCTATGAGTCAGAATCGACTCGAAGGCAATGGGGTGGGTTAAGACAGAGTAGAACTGCCCTGTAGGGTTTCCAAGGAGTGGCTGGAGGATTCAAACAGCCAAACTTTTGGTTATCAGGTGAGTTCTTAACCACTGCACCATCAGGGCTCTGATAATAGGGACAGGACAAGTAAAATAAATTTGAATGAGAATTCTGTAGCTATGTACTATTGTCTATATTTTTTCACTAATCAGGGAAGCAGACTGAATTCATTCATTAACCTATGTTAATGTGTATATTTATGTATATAAAAATATTTAATGTGTACCTTCTATATACCAGACACTACTCTAAAAAAAAAAAAGCACTAAAAATTCAGTAACAAACAAACCCAGACCTTACTCTTATGGTAAGTGAGACAGGCATTAAACAAATAATCACATTATTAAAATATAATTACAAATTGTAAAATAAGTTATGAATGACAGTTATATGGGGCTATTGACTTGTAACAGGAGGGTCTAATTTGCATTTCAAGTGTCAGGCAGTGAGACTTAATAAACTGACTTGAAAAATGGGTGGGTGTTAGCCTGGAGAATAATAGTAGAAGCCCTTCAGGCAGAGGCTTGTGGAAAGGTTTGCAGGCAGGAGAGGTTTGAGAAGAATGTAATGTAGGGCTTTGTTGGCTAAACTAAGAGATCTGAATATTGCCTAAGGCTGTAGGAGATCTTTGAAGAATCTTAACCAGAGAAATGATGCCGTTAATTTATATTTTATAAAATATCTCTAAGGAAAAATAACTGAAGGAGAATTGTTGGGGAATAATTTAGTAATCAAAGCCACAGTTGATGGTGACTTGAACCAAGATGGTAGCAGAGGCAATGGAGAGAAGTAAAGATTGAGATATTTTATACAGATGAAAGCAACATGATAGGATACATAGAATGGGGGTTTTTCTAGAAATGTCATGGTATCTTGGGCCTTATACCTAATATACCACTAGATTGCACAACCTAGAGCTGAGCCTCAGGTATGAAACCAAAAACCAAACTCATTGCCTTTGAGTTGATTCTGACTCATAATGATCCTATAATGATCATATAGGACAGAGCAGAACTGCCCCGTAGAGTTTCCAAGGAGCAGCTGGTGAATTCGAACAGCAGACCTTTTGGTTAGTAGCTGAACTTCAAACCAAACCAAACCCAGTGCTGTCAAGTCGATTCCGACTCATAGCGACCCTATAGGACAGAGTAGAACTGCCTCATAAAGTTTCTGAGGAGCACTTGGCAGATTTGAACTGCTGACCTCTTGGTTAACAGCCGTAGCACTTAACCACTACACCACCAGGGTTTCCCAACTTCCAAGCTGAACTTAACCACTGCGTATTTCTCAAATGACTGAATGAATAAATACTTGAGAAGATAAAGGAGGAGACCTCAAGGATGTCTTCTTTATTTCTTGAATAGTATCTTATGTTGATGAAAAAGGCTTTTACTGAAATAGGACGAGTGGAGGTAAAAAATACTTGCACAGAGAAGTAACCAAGAGTTCTATTAAGGGCATAGACCATTTTAAGCTTCTGGCACTGTGGTAAGCAGAATAATGGTCTCCAAAGGTGCCCACATCCTACTCTCTGAAATCTGTAAATATATTACCTTACGTGGCAAAAGGGACTTTGCAGATACAATTAAGCTTAAGGACCTTGAGATGGGAAGATTATCCTGGATTTCTCAGGTGGACCATTTAAAAGTAGAAGAGGAAGGCAGAAGAGTGTGAGTCAGAGATGAGATGGAAAAAGGAGAGATTCGAAGTCTGTGAGGAGATGACCCCGCATTGTTACCTTTGAAGATGAAGTAAATTTGCCAAAAGCCATTGAATGTGGGTGGTTACTAGAAGCTGAGAACAGCCATCACTTGACAACCAGCAAGGAAATGGGGGTCCCAATCCCACCACCACAATAACTGAAGGCTATCGATAACCCCGATGATCAAAAAAAAAAAAAAAAAAAAGAGAGAGAGAACTCCCCTTAAAGCCTCCACAAAGGAATCCAGGATTTTAGCCTGGAGAGACTCATGTGGAACTTCTGACCTACTAAAGATAATACATTTGTGTTGTTTAAGCAGTTGAATTTAAGGTAATTTGTTATGACAGAAATAGAAACTAACATATGTATGAGGCATCCTAATGGAGATATCAATGAAGCAGTTGGACATACATGTGTATAACACTACATACTACATACACTGCAGTTGAGCCATTCTGGAAATGGGGAACCCAAGGGCAAGAAGGGGAGAGTGTTGACACATCACAAGGTTGGCAAGGAATGTCATAAAATAATATGTGTATTAATTGTTTAATGAGAAGCTGATTTGCTGTGTAAACCTTCATCTAAAGCACAATTTAAAAAAATTGAACCGTTCTATTATAATAAACCTTCAATTATATGGATGAGTTAAAAAAAATTAATAACTTGAGGAAGAATTATTTGTATTACCGATTGCATAAGATATTTTTGTGATCCTAAGATATTTCGCAAATGGAAAAAGTGGCTAAAATTTTCAAGGATGTTATGCAAAAAGAAGTATTTATATTGTATCATTGCATTATATTTTTCTATTTACTTGATCACTGATTACAGACAAAAATTGAAGTTTGCAGAGTATCACGAATTAAATCGTGCCCCCCAAAAGATATGTTGAAGTTCTAACCTTTAGTAGCTATGAATATGACCTTGTTTGGAAATAGGGCCTTTGAAGACGTTATCAGTTAACACAAAGTAGTAGTGTGGGTCCTTATCCCATCTGAGTGGTGTCCTTATAAAAGAGAAGAGGCACAGAGAGACAGAGAAAGAACTCATTCTGACACTACAGCTTCAAGCCAAGAAATGCCTGGAGCTACCAGAAGCTAGAAAAGAGACAAGGTGCAGTCCTCCTTCAAAGCCTCAGAAGGAATCAAACCAGCCAACACCCTCATCTTCAACCCACAGCCTCCAGAACTGTGAGACAATAAATGTCTGTGTTTTAAAGCCACCCACTTTGTGGTATTTTGTTATGGCAGTCCTAGGACAGTAAGTAAGGCACAGGTTTTGTGTTTTGGGTGGTAGGGGATGTGGGGGCAGTGTTGTTAGTTTGTTTCCACTCAGATGAATAGCTTGACTAATTTGTTGATAATTTGTGAGGCAGATTCTATATAAAATTTAAAAGTAGAATATGTCTATACAAACTCAACTCCTTTACAGTACTTTGCCTCTTGCAGCATTTCTGCAATTCTTCCGTCTTTTCTCAGATTTAAACCCCAAGAGGTATTAACCTCCCAGGGTCATTTGCATTCTAATGAATAAAAGGAACAAATTCTGCTGGAATGTCTGGAATTAAGACCTATAGAAGGAGCATTGTTATAAACATATTTTTCACATCTTAGACTTTAGCATTTCAAACAAGACACAAGCATTCAGCCACCCCACCTATCACAGTTTGCCAATGATTGTGAAGCTGCATATGTGGCTACGTGTATAAATATATACTTTGTTAAAACAGACCACGTAGCCCTTCAGGCTTTGTGGACATTAAGTGGTTATTGTGTCCCTGGCTTATAATGAAGCAAAGTGTTTTGTTTTTCCTCCTTTCCTTGGTGTTATTTTGGGACATAATTATATAACATTTCACAGCTTCTAAGATAGATTCCAGTTTCTTTGAAAAACAGTAACAGAGTTATTCAACATGAAATGCACAGTATTTGATTATAATTTATATCATAGTTAATTGTTTTAGGGAAGAATAATTATCACAAAATTCAAGGAGAAGAAAATTTACTCAATATTCACTTGCTTTTATTTGATGCAAAGTGATTTTATGACCGGATTTTCAGTGAATGGAAGTTTATGGAGTACCAACAATCCTGTTATTATTTGGAGATTTGTATTTTAATATTAAAGAAGAGACCATCTATAGTACTTCACATTTGCTCTGTATGTATTAGTTTCCTCAGGCTGCATTCATGCATTCATAAAGCACCACAAATTGGGTAACTCATACCAAAAAAAAAAAAAAAAACCCATTGCCACCGTCGAGTCGATTCAACTCATAGAATTTATTCTCTCACAGTTCTGGAGACAAGGAGTCAGAAATCAGAATGTCAGCTGTGTTGATCCCTTTTGAGGGCTCTGAGGGAAAATCTGTCCCATGCCTCGCTCCTAACTTCTGGTGACTGTAGCGATTCTTGGAGTTCCTTGGCTTGTAGGTCACTTCAGGCTATGGCTTTGACTTCACCTGAGCATCATCCCTTCGTGTGTGTCTGTCTGTATCTTTTCTTCTTTCTTGCAAGGATACCGCTCAGACTGGATTAGGAGCCACCTTACTCTAGTATGATCTCATGGTAATGAATGAGATCTTCAAAGACCCTATTTCCAAACAAGGTCACATTCAGAGGTACCGGAAGTTAGGGCTTCAACTATCATTTTGAAAGATACAGTTCAATTCATAACACTGTACATATACTTCAGTTATGCGTTTTGAAGGAGATATAGTTAAATCTTACTTCCATTCAATCTATAATTCATTAATTCCACAATTTATTTTATTTTATTTTTTTTATATGTGAGGCATTGCACTGAGAACGGGAGCACTGAGGTAGTTAACTATTTCTTGTATAACCCTGAGAAATACAATTAAATTCAATAAACTAGAGTTTCCTCATTTGTAAAATGAGACAATGTTTTTTACCTGTAAGAACATCATGAAGATTCAACAAGGTAACATATTTTGAACCTAGCATAAAGTATACAAACAGGAAACAACTATGGAATCTTGTCACTCAATGAAATGGTGTGAAATTAATTAAGAACTAAATGTATGTTTTTCTTATGTTAAAATTCAAAATCTATTAAAGAAAAGATAATACAGGAAAAAATTCAGTATTTTTGTATTGTAAGTTGTTTTCTCTGTCATAACATAGTATTGTCATTACTATATTTTCATTTGAATAAACAATATTAATTAAACAGTATATCTATTTTCATTTTTCAGACTTTACATTACATTGTCATTATCTTTTCAATTTTCTCCGTAAAGAAAAATATGTATATATTTGATTAGCGGTATGCCATAAACCATTAACTATCCCCCTCTGGCGAGACAGTATTTACCAGCGGCATAATGAAACTTATTATGTGAATTTCTTTGTTTTTCATTTTATTTAGGCAACAGACCCAGATGCTGGAATAAATGGCCAAGTGCACTATAGTTTGGGTAACTTCAATAATCTTTTTCGCATCACATCTAATGGAAGCATTTACACAGCAGTGAAACTTAACAGAGAAGTCAGGGACTACTATGAACTTGTTGTTGTGGCAACCGATGGAGCGGTACACCCTCGTCATTCAACCCTTACACTGGCTATCAAGGTTTTGGATATTGACGATAACAGTCCAGTGTTCACCAATTCAACTTACACTGTCGTTGTTGAAGAGAATCTGCCAGCTGGGACCACCTTCCTTAAAATAGAGGTGTGTGGAAGAAGTATTAATGTCAAATTCTGCATTACTGGATTTGTCATTATGATAAGGTTGCCAGATTTAGCAAATAAAAATACAAGATCCCCATTTAAATTTAAATTTTAGATAAACAATGGATAAATTTTATGTATAGTTATATATTGTATTTTATCTGGCAACCCTACTTTATGGGTATCCCAAAATTTAAGGGGAGCAAAGGTATACTTGTAAGAAATAAAATAACACATTCAGACAATACTATGGTCTATAAAGAAAAAGCCACTATCTCCCACCTCATGCATCCAAATAAAAAAAAAAAAATTTTTTTAAAATACTCGGTATTAAATTTTATGTATATTCTTTCATATTTATCTTTGTACTCAGACAAATGTTATATATATATACACATACATACATATATAGTATATATGTGTATACACATACATATGGATATGGCAGAAATTGAATATTATTATACCTGTTGTTCTCTTTTGTTTTATTTTCACTTTTAAAGTACAACAGCCATTCTTCCAGGGGTTTAAGTCTCCTTTTTTAACAGTATCTACCTATATATAAGGAGCCCTGGTGACACAGTGGTTGAAGTACTCGGCTGCTAACTGAAAGGTTGGCAATGGATTTTGTTTTGGGTTTGGCATCTATATATACTTCCTTTCTCAATTCTAAACTATCACATTAACAGGAACTCTGGACATTCTGATCTAGTAGGATAGATTGGCCCAGAATCTGCATTTTTAACAACCACCCTATTTGATTCTGACACAGGTGATCTATGAGGGATATTTTGGAAAAAAAAAAAAAATCTAGTCCTTCCTACATCGACAATCTACAACTTGAATGTTGGTAGCACAGTTTCAGGAGCGAGTATTTAAATCTTCCATAATTCCAAAGAGCAAAAATTTATTTAAGCAAAAAAGTATTGCCGTGGAGTCGATTCTGACTCATAGTGACCCTATGGAACAGAGTAGAACTGCACCATAGGGTTTCCAAAGCTGTAAACCTTTCTCCAAGCAGGCTGCCACTTCCTTCACCCACAGAGTAGCTGGTGGGTTCACCGACCTTCCAGTTAACAACCGGATGCTCTAACCATTGCACCACCAGGGCTCCTTATTTATTCCTTTACTGTGGTGTAAATCTTTTAATTAGTGATTTTTCAGGTAGAATAGATATAGAAATAAGACCAATAATGACAAAATCTCATGGGTCTCTTTTTCTCTCTCTTTCTTCCCACTAATTACTTAACTAAATTGCTTTATTCTAAAAGCATGTCTTTTGGTCATCGTTACTTTCATGCCGTCCTGGGCACTGACACTTGACTTACATCAATTCTGCATTACTCTATTTTGTTAACACCGTTGATATAATCTTCCTTTGCTTAATTCATTACAGGCCAAAGATGTTGACCTTGGAGCAAATGTGTCTTATCGAATAAGAAGTCCAGAAGTGAAGCACTTTTTTGCACTACATCCATTTACAGGAGAACTATCCCTTTTAAGGAGTTTGGACTATGAGGCATTTCCAGAACAAGAAGCAACTATCACTTTTCTGGTGGAGGCCTTTGATATTTATGGAACAATGCCACCTGGTATTGCAACTGTCACAGTGATAGTGAAGGTAAGGAATATACCTTCCTTTCTGGTTGTCAAAGGATTTCTGGTGGTACAGTGGTTAATGCGCTCAGCTGCTAACCGAAACGTTGCTGATTTGAACTCACCAGCTGCTCTGGGGGAGAAAGATATGGCAGTCTGCTTCCCTAAAGACTTACAGCTTTGGAAAACCTATGGGGCAGTTCTCGTCTGTCCTATAGGGTCCCTGAGCCAGAATTGACTCAAAGGCAGCAGGTTTGGTTTTTTGGTTTATTCTGGTTGCCTACTTTTGCTTTCTCTACATGTACTTTCTGTTTTTTATAAGGTACCTGTAAGAGATTTTGGCAACAATTCATAATACAACAATGGTACCAGCCAGACCTAAGGCATAAATTTTTGAATGTGAAGTAGCTTATAAAAATTGAGAAATAACTATATTATTTAACAATATAAGACAAATTTGAAAGAGACACTAAATAAGTGTTCAAAAACTGTAGCTACCTGATTCTGCAGTTAGCCATGGTGATTTCAAGTAATAATTGCTCTGGACTTTAGTCCAAATTACGCAGTAGCAGTAATAATAACTTAACCCAAATGTTAATTTAAAAAATTAAAAAAAAACTTTGAAAGAGGAAGAGCTGTAAGGCATAGAACAAATTAGCTTAGTTTTGTTTGGAAACCCAAGACTCTGAAATAAAATAAGCTTTGGAGTCAGATGAAATTGGGTTTAAGTTCTGGCGCAAGCATTTTGAGGATCTTTTTTTTTATTATTATTACCTCAGGGACTTTGTTAACATTTCCAGATCTGTTATCTCATTAATTCTAGCACCTTGTGCCAGATGAGTGCCAGAAGTAACATGGACGTCTCCAACCTGAGATTTCTGGTAATTTTTAAAGCATACCTTAGGCGTAAATTAAAGAAGGCCTGAGAAAGCCATGTAAATTCATCAGTTCTCAATTATTAGGGTATATAAGGATCACCTGGGTTGCACACTAAGCTTTCAGATACTGTCTGTCTTAGGCTGGGTTCTCTAGAGCAACAAAGCCAATGAAGAGTATATATAAATATATATACCAAATACTAATAATGAATTGCTGTCAAGTCAATTCTGACTCATAATGACCCTATAAACCCACTGCCCTATAGGACAAAGTAAAACTGTTCCATAGGGTTTCCAAGGAGCCATTGGTAGATTCAAACTGCTGACCTTTTGGTTAGCTGCCAAGCTCTTAACCACGGTGCCACCAGGGATCCATAAACGTATATAGAGAGATTTATTTCAAGGAAATGGCTCATTAAATTGTGACAGCTGGGAAGTCCCAAAGCCATGAATCAGGTGGCAAGCTGGAGGCTTCTCCTGACTCATGTAGTAGCAGGGGCTGATGAACTCAAAATCTTCAGGTCACCTGACAGGCTGCTAGCTCACGGGGTTGTGGGAGGTGGCAAATTCAAAATCTTCAGGTCAGGCAACAGGCTGCTGACTCACATTCGAAGAACAGAGGTGAGAGGATGGCAAGGCAAATGCAGAATTGAATGCAAGATTAAGAATGAACAGGCTTTGCCAGAACATACCATATTTATGGGATGCAGGCCACACCCCAAGGAAAACTCCTCTTTTAACTAATTGGCTGCTCATATCAGCTCGCAAAATGGAGAATAATTTACGTAATATTTACCAAACTACTGAAATCATGGCCTAGCCAAGTTGACGTATAACCTTAAGCATCACACATACCTACGTTCCTTCCTCAGTGGACCACCTTTCCCAGGGGGAGTATCATGGCAGCATTTTAGAACAGCACACAGATGATTCTGATACCGATATCTGAGTATCGCACTTTGAGAAAGGCACTTCAGTTTCAAGTATACTTGTATAAACTCCTGGAGTTATTTTACTAACTAGTTATAGTACTAAAAATGACTTTAAATGTCCTCTGTTTCTTGGGTGATATAAAAGTGCTTTTATACTCATGGTACACTGAAGTAAAATGTTTTATCTGATTTTAGGGAAGAAAATACAAATTTAAAACCACATTCTTAAAGTATTTTTCTGTCCTTGACTAGAGTCTGAATGGTTAAAAAGTCAGAGCTAGTCAGAAAGAAACTGAGAGAGAGAGAAGGAAAAATGAGGAAAGGGCAAGGAGATAATCTATATGGTAGATGAAGCACTTTACGAAGGGGCTTACAGAAAGTTTCAGTAAGTCCATGAACAAAGTAGAAGAATGGGAGTAATTAATTCACTGAAACAATTTCACTATTAATACAGTTATTTTGATTCACATTTTATTTATAGATGTCACTATGTTCTACAAATATATATATATATATATATGATTATGGCTCAGATTTTCCCAGGAAAGGGTTGAGACCACGTTCCTAACAAAAAAAAGGCAAGAAAACCTATGAATTTAGGTAAAAGAAATGGTGCAATATGTATAAGTTTTGAATGTCTGGTTCTAGGTTCATACAGTTGACTTGGAATACCATATTTGTCAACTACACATTGGTCTACTACACAGTGGAATTATTTGTATGTTTTGCAGTCATTTTGCATCACTAGAAGTGTATAATAGCTGAGTGGGATTATGGTTACTTGGCCCACCAGCTTTATTAACTTACTTGATTCTGGATATTGTGCAGAAAAAAAAGGTACCTATGTTCATTTAAACTTTGTTGCTATGACATTTTCAAGTTGTTATTTGTTCCCGTGAGTTCCTTTTAATTTATTATTTTGAGATGCCTAGAGTTAGAGTCTAATGGTGTGTTTGAGATGAGTTATTTAGCTGAATTAACCTACAATAAATTATTAAGGATTTCACATCATTGGGTGCTTGTTGGCTACCTAAAAACTTTTGAAAGGTGCATTACGTTCCTGCCTAGAATAAAAGAAAGCTCTGGAACAATTCCAATTCTTGAAGGGTGCTTTCAGTAGAGGGTTATATGTGTACAGGATAATAAATATGCAAGTTCATAGGCAACCTTTCCTACAATGCTCATTTTTATTTAGCACTACAGATGTGTAATTGATGAAATAAGAAATAATCACATTTCTTGGATTTTTGTTTGCTTGTTTAATTGATGAATAACCAGATTTTTGCAGTTAATTTTTCTTGGCAATAAAATATTGATATGAAAACATGTAAACTTGTTATAGAGTTCACCAATATATAGTTAGCGTAACAGTATTTATCATGTAGATCAATGTTCCTGACCATACAATCTTTGGGTCTTTCTTTTAGATATTCTTGTAATCAGGGTGGTAGTATACATGGGAATTATTCTACTGCCTTCTCTTTACACCTGGCCTAGACCTATCTGCTGGCAAATTCATGCTGTCATTTCTTTCCTAAACTCTACCTTGAAAAGGGAAGCATATGTCCCTTCCACTCCCAGATGCCCTAAAGTTGCCTAGATTCCTTCTTTCTCAAGTGTCCACAATAACTAACTTCTTCCATTTTGTGTCTATTTTAAGAAATGAATCTATTTCAGTGGGTAGGAAATATATCTTTTTCAGGTAGTTAAAATGCTTTCGCTCATCAGTATTTTGCTCAGCCCTTAAATTCCTTTAGGAAGAGGAATTTGAACTATCAAAATCCCTTCTTGGGGAATCAGGTTTTTTTTTTTTTTTTTCTGTACAATCTTATTCCTAAACCACGATTTCCAGGAGAAGGATTAAGGAACAGCACAAAATTGTGGAGGGCCTGGGGAATATCAATTTGTATTTTAAAGTATTATTTTACCACACTATTGTGGTATGACATTAAGAAACTTATTTACAAAATCATTCAGGGCACATGAAAATATTGGTTATGAAAATGTCATAATAGGTAAATAGATGAAAGAGACGAAGGTGAGATGGTGATCTAGATGAACGAATTATAGCAAAATGGCTTCTGAACCAGATGAAAAATTTAGGCCATCTTACCATGGTCTACCTTGGTTTGGTGAAATTGAACAACTGAAATACTAAAATAGAAAAAATGATCCATTTATTAACTGTTTGGCGAAAGAAGGGAAGAAAACACTGTCATTGACCCTCCTCCAGCTTTTCTCCTAAGATCTAAAGATCGATACACAGTCTTATTACCTAGTACTGCTGTAATGGGATCTACTCAGCGGCAACAAGTTTTGGCTGTAACAGAAATTCCACAGGTGGGTGGTTTTAGAGAATAGAAATGTGCGTTTTTACAGTTCAGGAAGCTAGAAGTCTGAATTCAGGGTGTGGCTTTAAGGGAGGTCCTTTCTTTCCTATTTCTACTTCTAGTACTACCAGTAATTCTTGGCATTCCTAGGCTTATAGGTGCATCTGTCTCTAGCATTTGTCTCCCTCTTCTCTCTCTGTGTGTAACCCTGTGTCTGTTCTGGTCTTTTTAAAACCAAGAAGTGATTAGGTTTAGCATGCCCCCTACAGTGTATGGACTCATTAACATATCAAAAGAAACCCCCCTATGCCTAAACAGGGTCATATTTACAGGTAAAAGGGTTAGGATTTCAACACATATTCTGGGAGCAACACAATTTATAACAAGGGTAAAGCCTTATTTCCCAGGAAAAATGTGGTTGATAATGGTTAGTTATGAACCCACAGACTTTGATTTGGACTCTTCTGGACTCAGTTTGGTTTCATTTACTTGGTTTATATTGATGGAAGAAGTCATTGGAGTCAAGCTGAGTCAAAACGCACCATCTAAATAAGCAAGGTATACACAAAATAAGTTGCATTCTCCATCCTAGGCTTGAGTCTCTTAAATGATTCTCCATGTCCCCTGTCTTGTTGCCTCAGTTGCTTTATCTTATTTAAGGAGTTAACCATTCCATTGGTCAGGATTTGCTGACCCATGCAAAGTTATATCTGATTTATTTTACATTTAAAATAAAACTTAACCAATATTTAATTTTAGACATAGCCAATGCACTTTTTCTTCTTTTCCAAGGTGACACGGGCATAATAAATTTTGCAGGAAATCCCCTCACATATATGCTGTTTTCTTTTCTCCTGATCACTCAGGGTGTGATGATCACTAACAGAACTTTAAAACCCTATTGTATGCTACCGGGACACATAAAAATATCATAATTGTTTGTTTTGAAGGAAAGAATAAAGTGCAATCTCCATAAATGTAGATCTTTCCCAAGCTTGCAAATTTTCTGCCATTGGTCTGTTTACTTGCAGTACTCACAAGCTGTTTTGCTGATACCATAATTACATGGTGTTTGATAATAGATATTTGTGCCCAAAACAGTCACTGCACGGAAAGCATCTTGAAGGTCTCTCTGAACATCAGCAGAAACCTAATTTCTTTTATAAAAAAGAAGGAAAGAAAAAAAAAAATCAAGATCAATTGTTTAAATCTAGTCCATCAAATTTATTTAAAATTAGAGTGGAAATGAAAAAAAAATCGAAGTAATGTTCGGAAGAAAAAATATTCTCACACTAGAAACAAAACAGTTTATCACAGATACCTGCAAAGAGCTTTCTGAATGTCAAGTTTCAAGGAACCAGAACAAAAACAGTAGAGCTCCATCAATATTTGTGATATTGAGAGCCATTGTGTACACTTTGTGGCAAAGCATAACTTCTTTAACCTCTGTATTAGGAATACTACCCTCAAGAATTCAGAATAGCTCCAAAACTCAGAAAAAAAAAAAAAAAATAGTGATAACAGACACCTAAGCAAGAAGCTTTTGGTGCAGGTTTTAAGGGGAAAAAAAAAGTTGAGAGAAGTTGAAGATTTTTGTTTAAGAGTGCCCTGTGCAAAACAGAAGATATTTGCTTGGGTGGAGATACAGCCTTATTTGACTCTATGTCAAATAAGGGCAAGAAATCAGAAGAGATAGGAAGACAAGTGAGGAAACCAAGAGGAGGAAAGCCAGCAGAAGACAGATAATACGAGAAACAGCAATCAGGACAGCACATAGAGGATGCCTGGTAGTTGAAAATAGAACTGGTAACAGGCAGAGGAAAAATAGATGTGCAATCTGCTAAGGAAGAGGGTTATTAACTCACTAAGCCTTAAGGGATTTCGGAGAGCAGAGCAGCCAAACAGTTCAACTTGTTGGGAACTGCTTATGTTATGTTACAGTACTACAGAATAACTGAAGCCATCCCACCCCTGGCTTACACCATCTGTGTCTCCTCACAGTACATC
The DNA here is from genome assembly GCF_024166365.1 of Elephas maximus indicus. Classification (NCBI taxonomy): domain Eukaryota; kingdom Metazoa; phylum Chordata; class Mammalia; order Proboscidea; family Elephantidae; genus Elephas; species Elephas maximus. Next base: position 34,208,222 of record NC_064834.1, read on the forward strand.
CATGAGTGTAAAAAGGGCCAGCACTGTGCCTACTCAGCATATTTTCATTATTTTTAAGAGAAGATCTGACTATAACTGGTTAGCTCTCTTCTATCAGGAAAAAAAGTCTCTTATCAAGAACGGTTTCTTTCTTTCTTTTTTTTTTTTTTTCTTCTTTTTACCTGTGATGCCACAAAATCAAAATTTTTATCATTGATTTCTCTTTACTTTTTGTGGAACGTCAACTTGTCATTAATTTGTAAACTCAACAGCACATGGGCATTGAAAGATTGCTTGAATCTGTTCTGTGGCCTGACTAAATAAAAATGATTTCTGTGATTATTTTAGATACTGATGTAGAAAATAAATGAAACTCATATTTTCTTGCTGTTAACTAACTGTACTTTCAGATGCCATTTTATTTGTGTGATACATGGAAATGTAGACAAAATTTACTAGTACAATAATGTTTGTCTTTAAGAAGAACATGGTAGTGTTATAGTTGAGAACCACGGTAACATTCAGAATAGTCTTTTGAAATATAAATACCAATTTTTATTCACACTAACAGAAATTATGACCGTGGTAAGCAAACTATTATGTATCTTAATGATAAAATTTTAAGGAGCGAACTAAAGAGGAAACATTTCTTTTTGCCAATACTACCCTCTAGTGGAAGAATAGGCAACAGAAAAAGGTATGCTTTTGGAGAGTAGAGCTCGTTCTTAATTTGCTGCAGAATAGAGCATTTATACAGAAGCAGATTTATGTACGTTTTTCTTCAGACGTCCCTGGAGTACAAATATAATGAACTATTGATTTTTTATTGATTACGCTCATGGGCATTGCATTTCAATAAACTTTGTCATCTGAAATAATGTATTGTGGAAGAGCTATGTGCAACTTGTTTAACATCTTAACCACAATAAGATTGTAACCCCAAAATATGAACATGGAGCCATAAAAAGAAATACTGCGACACAAATGACATTGATTTATTCTTCTTCCTGTGAATGACAAACAAATAAGGGAGGAATAATCCAAATCTGTTAATGGTCTTCAGTTATTTACAGCCTTAGCTTGTTGACTAATCAATTTGTGAAGCCCTGTTATAAAACTGTCCACTGTGCACTCAGTTCAAGGGTGGATTTAGCAAATACTTCCCCAACAAAAAAAGGCCAGTTTACTCAGCACCATTAATGGCTGTTTTAATATAATTAAAAAAGTACATGTCATCTTTTTCTAAAGAATCATATTTTCCAAAAAGCACCTTGTAATATGAAGTTTTAAATTTTTCCCTGAAAACAAAACAAAAAGAAGGAAAAAAATCATGCAAGTATATCAATCTATGTGACTTTGGAAATTGATGTATGGAAAAAATTGCGATGTTGGGCTCCTTTTCTATCTTTCAGAAGTTTCAATTTAGGGGTAGAAGAGGATTTCCACCACTTTAGTTACAAGATTCACTCGCTAAATTAACTGTCACTCTTGAAAAGCGCAGGAGAAAGTCTGCAAACAAATGTTTTATGTATTTACCCCCCTGCCTGGAATCTTACAATCAATACCCAACACTGCCCTCATTATAGAGAAGCTGTGCTCCCTAACACTGTTCGTTTACTTGTTCAGATTCTAAAGTTTGTCATTTATAAAGGAAGTCTTCTTTTTTTCACAGAAAAGATTGTGAATACTGTATGTCAAAACAGAAGAAATACTTCTTTCATTTTCATTTTCGTGTATAGTTCAAGACCTCCTATTTCTTATTAGAGTCTTGGAGGTTTATTCATATTCACAACTGGGAAGTCAACTCTATTGTGAACAGAAAAACAAGCTCATTTGAGTGTAATGATAATTACCTGACCTCTTTGAAGAAGGGCTTACCACCCGTTAGTGTATTTCCAGTTTACATGGTACAAGGAAATTGTTGTATCAGAGCAAATAAAAAAGACTATGTAGAAGAACTTTTTGTTTTGGTTCTAATACCAAGTGAGAAAAAGGTGACCTGGAGAGAAGGAATAGATAATTAAGAAATTGAGCTAAGGGACAAACATGTTTGACCTAAAGTATCCAAAACACTGCAGGCTATGATTATTAGAAAACAGTACATTTTAAAAATATAAACCAGCATTGTTAATTAGCATCCTTTATTGAGTGGGGGGGGGGAGAAAAAAGCCTGATAGGCAATTCTCCATCAAAGGTAAAATGGTTCAGAAAAAAAAGTCTTTCTCTGACGGCACTTGGTTTATCATTTTGGCTATGTCACATAAGATTAGTATAGGCAAAGTCACTAACCTATCTGTGGGTTAGTGTCTTTATCTGTTAAATGGCAGTTAAGCGTCATGAAGGCAAGAATATCTTCTTGAGCCACCACAGTATCCCGATGCCTAGCACTGAGTCATAAAAATGAGAGGCGCTTGGTAAATATTTATTTAATGAGTTACACACACCAGTAACAATGCGCTTAAAGCGCCACATTGTTCAAATAAAATAAAATGATGCATATAAATTGCTTTGAAAAAAACTTTAATTAACATTGTTTTCTGTCTATAAAAAAAAAAAGCCCATTACCGTTGAGTTGATTCTGACTCATAGTGACAGCATAGAACAGAGAACTACCCCAAAAGGTTTCCAAGGCTGTAGCCTTTGTGGAAGCTGACTGCCACATCTTTCCCCTGTGGAGTGGCTGGTAGATTTGAACCACCAAATTTTCGGCTATCAGCTAAGTACTTAATCACTGCACGGCTAGGGCTCCTTCTTTCTTCTGTATCTCATTCTATGTATCATTACTATAGTATGCTGCAGTAAAAACATCCTTTTCTATTTTTAAAAAGATGTCAAAGGCTATTTCACAGTTTGAATTTGAAATGTTCCAATCATGGCATTATGCTAAGTATATAAAATAATTTACAGTCTTAAACAGAAACAAGTAGGAGCTAAAAAAAAAAAAAGACACAAAAACATTATTTTCTACACCTGTCTCGTAGAATGACACTTTTTTGAGAAATTTGTTCCTTGTTTTCAAAGTCTAAAACTTTAAATCATGCTGTTAGAAGTATCTTAGAGAAAGTTTCTGTCATAAGCATCACTTCAGTCTCTGGAAGGTATATTTTCTTGGTTGACAGACTGCTTACTAAAATGCAATGGCCCTCAGTTGATATAACACACATTAATATTGTATAGGAACTCTGGTAATTTCCTCTGGGGTGCCAGTCTGAAGTGAGAGTAATGGAATTGAGAGGATGGAAGGCTGACAGTGGCAAATGGATTGTGTGATATAAAGAGGAGTGGATCTAGTAACTGTGTCTCTAAGCCAGTTTCAACTGATGAACTAAACTCATAATTGTGTTTTACAGGATATGAACGATTATCCCCCTGTGTTTAATAAACGAATCTACAAAGGAATGGTGGCACCAGATGCAGTCAAGGGTACACCTATCACAACCGTTTATGCTGAAGATGCAGACCCTCCAGTAAGTAGAAGACATTGATTAATACTCTGAGCTTCAGTGATGAAATCTTTAGCACTCACAAATGACCCAGTTCCCCAGACAACAAAAGTGGCTCACATCCGTTTCACTCTGTTCACTCTTATTCATGCACTCTCATCTACTTCATCTGTAGATAGATATAGGACATATTTCAGGTGATTATTATTGAACTTAGACTATTACAGCCATGCTTTTGTTTTACTAGGATTCAAAATTTACTGTTTACCAATGTATCTGGCACTAACGATCACCATGAGTTAGAATCGACTTGACTGCAACTAATATCAACAAATGATAAATAAATGTGGAAAGATCTGTCTACATTTGCAATCACTATCATTCCGATTCTTTATTTAGGGTATTTTTTTTTTAAGCTTAGTTTTGTCTGGATAGGTTATACTTATGTATTTCCAATTTTATTATTAATACATGGCTATTTTGTTAGCAAACTAAATCAGTACATGGCATTTAATACTTGTATTAAATTTAATACTTATAAGAAATTTAATATTTGTATTAAATTTCTCTATTTTGGTAAACTAAAATCTTAAATATTGCTTTATAATATATTTAATAGACTTTTTATTATACATAATTTTGCCTCTTTAGATATACCTCAAATTACCTTTCAAGGCAGATAGTTTTTAATAAAAACATTGCGGGAACAAAAGTGATGTGAATTTTCTGCAGTGACATTATCTTCATGTATTAAAAATGTCTACGAGTAATAGTATCTATGCAAAATTGCTTTCTATAAATAACTTGAGTATTTTATAAATATTAATTCTTTATTCTCATAAGTGCTGAATGGTGGCGATTTAAATTTATACTTTGAGTGAGCTCACACTATGAATCAGTGGCTGATAGATTCTAGGGAATTATAAATAAAAGTAAAAAAATGGACCATTTTGGAAAAGTGAGAAAAAAAATTCTGAATCTTATTAAGTGATTTAGAAGTTCTGTTTTCTATTGCTAATATGAATAGTATTTCTGCAATACTATTTATTTAATAAAAGGTGAATGGCAGTAATAACATTCTTCAGCTTCAATTGTGACAAGCTGTATAAAGTCTATTGTGGCAATAAAGCCTTGAAAAATAATACTGTTAACATGAAAGTGATGACCTTTAACTCAGAAGCTCCTTTCCTTGAGCACTTTAAAATGTCTTTGAAACTGACTTATTGCATCTTGGGAAAATTTCATAGCCTTGAACACACCAGTAGAGATGAATGTGAAATTGGTGATTTGTCTGTTGAAGTGAACTGTCACAGGAACAAAATAAAATTAGGAATATGCATTCATTTCTACTCAATACATGAGCTTTGAGCTCCAGCTCCATAGCGGCTATTGCACTAACAAGTTTTTCTCTCAAGAAACACAATTTTATAGGAAAGACAGAACTGCAAAAAGAAATTACAGAGCACTGTACTAAATGAGCATAAACCATCACAGCATTTTAACATATTCACATTTATAAGACTCTTTCATTAGCACAAAACTTAAGGTAGTGTATGTTTAACAGCACTGACTAGAGATTGAAAGACTGGTGCTGCAGTTCACCCATGTGGGTCAGGCCTTAAAGCCCTAGTATGGACAGCAAATTTTGCTTCACATTTGGCACCTGCAACCTTGTACCTGGCTTGGCATTCAGATCACATCCACCTGTTGGAGAAAAGTTGTCTTGGTCTGATGTCTGTTCTATAAAGAAGTTAAATTACTTATATAGAACATTAATCTAGAGACAAGTCTCTGTTTTCACACCCTAAAGCTCTTCTACAGAAATTGAGCAGGCTCAAATGCTATGTTTCCTTTGAAGAAGTTTTTAGTTTTGCCTTCCCAGTAGTAGTTTTGACATTTAATATCTGATGCTGGTTTTTCAGTAGATGAAAGGCGGAAGCCACTCATTCAATTTGGAATATTGAGCTGCTTATTTCATTTACATTTGAGAAAGACCTGGTGATCTGCTTCTCTAAAGATAACAGCCAAGAAAACCCTATGGGGCAGTTCTATGCTGTCACGTCAGGTTGCTATGAGTCAGAACGGACTCAACAACACCTAACAACAATTTCGTTTAGCGAGTATGTATTTGGTCAGACTCTTTTTTGAGCCTTGAAACAATGTGTTGGTATAGCTAGTATTCAGCATTGAACTTTTGAATCGTTGCTGCAAATTGGGTTCCGTAAAAGAGTATAGTCACAACTTGACAGTACCCAAGCCATTCCAAAATAAAAGCTTGTTGCCGTGAAAATTTTCACAAGATAAATAATATATGAATTTCAAAAAAAATTTTATGATTAATTTTTACTCTTACTATCATTTGTGTTGGTGCCATAAAGACAAAATGAGTATATTTTGGATGTGTTTGGCCAAATGTTTTGGCCCAGCACAGGATCCAGAGCAGAGCAAAAGCCAGCGAAATTTGCCAGAAAGTCCATATATATTGGATGCAGGACACACCCCCAAGGGAATGCCCTTTCAACTGCTTGGCTACTCATAGCAGATCCCATCATGCCAGTGATCACATTTATCAGAGCACATCATGGAGGTGATTACATCATTATGACTGCCAAACTGCATCATAACTGCCAAACCACTGAGAATCATGGACCTGCAAAGTTGGCACACAACTTTAACCATCACCTTGTCAACTTGGGACCTGTACACATCTCCTTAAGCCATACATAATCTCTGAATAAAGACAATTGTGAAGTCATACCTGAACCTAACATGTTATAACTAACATGCTTACAATCAAAAAGGCACTGTTTACATCTTATAGGTGAAGAAAACAAAAATATTTGATGCACACATACAAGGAAGAAATACTCATGACAATTACAGTACTTGTTTCTGCAACTGGTCATGTGGTCATAACTGATATTTAGAATTAACTTCTTCCACCACCCATTCCATATTCTCTTTGTCCTTGGCTGGCACCCAGCTGTTTGTGGTTCTTTGCCTGGTGGGGTGACCCAGACCTTCATTCCTGAAGGGTCTGGGCCATTAGTAGTCATGTCAGAATTGGGTTGCTGTAGTTTTCCATTCAGTTTAATCACAGGGCATGGTAGTACTAAGAGACACCCTAAGGAATGTCCTGCATTCCAGACATACTCTTCTTTACCTTCCTTATGTAATATCAATCCACTTTCCTCTTGGTAATCAGGATCAATCACACCAGCCAATATGGTAACTGCCTTCTTTGTCTGTTGATCCGGAGGCATAAGGAGTCCAAAGTGGCCAAGTGACATTCTTAATTTTCAGTTCAATGGAATCAGTGATGTGTTTCCAGATGGGAGCATTCCTCCCTTTGAAACAAAGACCTCTAGCCCCGCAGAGCATAAGGTCAAGGGGACAGGAAGCAAAAATTTTGTGAGTGGGTCAATAAGGGTAATAGTGAGTGATGCCACTTACATTTCCACCCCTTGATTCCTGGGCCCATGAATCCTGGCTATGGGAGAAAAAGCATCATATCTTGGATGCTGGTTTAGAGCATATACAGCCTCCTGAAGAAAATTGCCCCAACTCTGCAAGGTTTCACCATCTAGTTGGTGCTGTAATTGTGTCTTTAGAAGGCCATTCCATTATTTTATCAAGTCAACTGCTTCAGGATGAGGGGGAACATGGTAAGGCCAGTGAATTCCATAAGCATGGGCCTATGGCTGCACTTCATTTGCTGTGAAATGAGTCCCTTGATCTGAGGTGATGCTGTGTGGGATTCCACGATGGTGGATAAGGCGTTTTGCAAGTCCGAGGAGAGTAATGTTGGCAGAATCAATGTGTGCAGGGAATGCAAATCTGTATTCAGAGTGTCTATTCCGGCAAGAACAAAATATTGCCTTTTCATGATGGAAATGATCCAATGTAATAAACTTGCCATCAGGTTGCTGGCTAATCACCTCAGGAAATGCTATCATATTGGGGACTCAGTGTTGGTCTGTGCTCCTGGCAGACTGGGCACTCAGCAGTGGCTGTAGCCAAGTCAGCCTTGGTGAGTGGACATCCATGTTGCTGAGGCCATGCATAACCACCATCCCTACCATCATGGCCACTTTGTTCATGAGTCCATTGGGCAGTGATGAGAGTGGCTGGGGAAAGAGGACTCTGTTCTGGCAATTCAGGTTAGACTGCTGTTCACTTGACAAAGAATTTTCCAATTCCTACAGATCAGGTATATATTTAGTAGATAGCATAACTATTTAACTCATAGGAACACCGTGACTAAGTAGCCAACACCACAAGTCCATACAAGTCAGACCTTACTGCTATGACTCTGCTGTCCTTCACAGTAAATACACCCACCTTGTCTTTGTTGATTGAGTGCTGCTGCTCAGCCCCTATCACCATGGGGTCCAATCAGCCCCACTGCAGTTAACCCATAAAAACCTGTTTCTGTCAAGTCTATTCCAACTCAGTGACCCTATAGCCCCCATGGGATTTCCAGAGAGTGGCTGGTAGATTCAAACTGCTAACTTTTCAGGCAACAGCTGAGCTTTTAACCACTACAACACCAGGACTCCCCATTGTAGTTAGGTGTCTTAATTCAGTTACGGCAGTTCCCACTGTCAAATGTGACTTACATAAAATAGCAATCACTGCAGCTGTGGCCACCTTCACAAATTTGTTGCTCACCATTGTGGTAAAAGGCGTGTCTTCTGGGCACTCCATGTGTGGGTCTATGAGTCTAACCTGATAAATCCTCTCTAACATGCCAATTTCCCTGAGCTTTCATATACCTTCTTCCAGAGTATACCAAGGCAGGTCTGGTAATTCAACTTGATTTAGCATAGGCCATAGTGTAATCCATGCTTCAGTGACCCAACCACATAAACTATTAGATCCTTCCCTAACCTCTCAAGCTGAACCACTGAATTAAGAATCTTTGCTTAGTGGGCCCATATCAATAAACTCAGACTGATCTATCTTTATATTCCTTGCACCATTATCCCATACCCTTAATTCCCACATGTATTTCCCAGGTTTCTGTTTGTACATAGTAGAAAAGTCAAGCAGTTCTTTTGGACTGTAGCATATCTCCTCCGGGTCACATTTTGTACCTTTTGGGGCTCACTGGAATGTAAGTCCAGTTAGAGGTCTAGAAGCCAAAATGGGTGGTGATCATGTGTTTTTAGAACATTTAGCCATGTCTTGTAAAGCATCTGCCTCAGGCAATGCCCCAGGCAATGACTCAGACAAAAGCTCTTCAGACACAGTAGGGTTCATCTCATCAGATGTGGGCGGAAGGGCTAATGGTTTTACTGGCTTAGCAGACAAAGATGGCGTAATCTCTTCAGATGGGAGTGAAAGGGTTGGTTCTGTTGGTAGGAGTGATTCAACAGGGTTTAGGGGTTCAGTGTCCCCAGCTTCCTGATTATCTACCCATATGTCCCCACCCCAAGTTTCAGCTGTTGGGACTTTAACTTCAGACACCACTGGAGGTTAGGAATCCAGTTGTCATTGTAATTCATCCACTCTTACAATAAGACGCTGGGTTTAGTTTTTTTGCAGTATCAGCTCTGTTACTACAAGAAATAAGGCTTTCTTTCAAGGCACAAGTGGAAACTTCGAGGTCATTTATGCAGTGCTTGAGCTCTGACTCTGAAGCCCTGAGCTTATCCCTTTCTTTCACCACTTTGTCTAGTGAAAGTAGGACCAACCAGCCAGTTTCCATATACTCATTATGACAAAACTGTAGAAAGGTATCACACATGCAATCACCAGAGCCTCGCCTCTCACCAATACCTGATCTATTGGTGGTGATATTTTGTATATTTCTATTGTTACTTCACTCCATGGATTAGGAGTGTCCTCTTTACTACTGGAAGCAGAGTCATTAACATCTTTAAGACTAACCAGGCTTGAGGACCAATTTAGAAAACTCATCCTTAAAATTTTGTTTCTCTAGAATGACTTTTGGTACCAAATGTCTTAGGCCCAGTTCTCTAAAAAGGCAAAACTAGTGAAGTGTATGTGTGTGTATGTGTGTATGTATACATGTATATATATGTGTGTGTACTATATATATATACACACAGAGAAAGAGCGAGACAGAGATTTACCTCAAGGAAATGGCTCACACAGTTGTAGAGGCTGGCAAGTCTCAAGTCTGTGGGTCAGGCATCAGGCTGGAGGCTTCTCCTGAATCACATACTGCAGGGGCTGAGGAACCCAACATCCACAGGCCAGACTGCAGGCTACTGGCTCACGACTGCGAAGGCTGATGAATCCAAGATCAGCCAGTAGAACGGCAGGCTGTTAGCCCAAGTCCCAAAAACAGGAGGTCAGATGCTGTTGAGCCCAGTGCAGGATCCAGCACATAGCAAAAGCCAGAGAGCTTTGCTAGAAAGTCCATATATACTGGATGCAGGCCACATCCCCTTTCCACTGATTGGCTACTCATAGCAGATCCCATCCTTGAGGTGATCAGGTTATATCAGATTGCATCATGGACGTGATTACATCATTATGAGACTGCCAAACTACACTGCAACTACCAAACCACTGAGAATCATGACCCAGCCAATTTGACACACAACCTTAATGATCACAATATCCTTCAGGGCTGCTGTGTCAATTTCACTACCTGGGACTCCAAGTATATATCTTGTCACTGCATGCTAATTTAGAGGTCTCTCTTTTTCTTCTAGAATAGATTGTAAGATCCTTGAGGGCAGGGGTCAAAACTTATTCCAGTTTTTATTTCCATGTGTAACACTATGCCTGATACTTAGTAGTCTGCTAGTAAATATTTGTTAAATAATTGAATAAATGACTAAATTAATGGTTATTTCTATGTACTCCAGCATTGTAAACGCCTCGGAAATTTAGTTACGTAAGACTCTGGGAAAATTTCATAATCTCTTCAAGCCGCAGTTGGTGATTTAAGGTCTGTAGGAATTAAAGGAGTCAACACAGGTATAGTACTAAGCACAGCTTCTCATCAGTACTTAGTTTTTATTAAGTATTATTTCTATTCAGCAATAATATTTTCCATCTCTATGAGGTTGGCCACATCATTTTTCAAGTCATCATGTTTTTTTGGAATGAAGTGAGAACCACCCATTTTAAACTATAAAATAGCAACAACAAAACCCTTTGAAGTATCAGATGGAGAAACTGGGTAAGGTCTGAAAGCCAGAGGGAGCATTGCTGCTGAATATAAATTAAGAATTATAAAATGCATGTTGTGCAAAACTATAGTACTCTAGAGGGAGAAAAAAAAAAATCTTCTAGCAATTTTTTTTTTTTTTTTTAACTGAATTAAAGCTGTTAGGACTTTTATTTTCTGTCTTGCTTTTGTGATGGCATTGACATTATGGAGCTCACAGGAGACATGAGTAGTGAATGACTGATCAATTCGGATATTAAAAATTGCTAGCCTTTTCTTTCTACTCACTAGCAACTTCTCACTCCAAACTAGCACAGAACAAAACTTTAAGTGTAATTTCTATTTGCATATTTTTTATTTTTTCTAAAACTACAGGCCAAGCCCCTGTTGCAGGAGTTCCCTTTGCAATCAGGGTAAATGTCCAACAGAATAGTGGCCTTGATGAACATAAGCATATGAACACTGGGGGTAAATAAAAGGAGTTGATGTTTTGCTCATTTCCAAAAAAAAAAAAAGTAAAGTACCTAGGAAAGCTTAAAATCACATTTTTTTTACTGATCTTTTTATTTAATGTGTCTAAGGAATTTAAAAGATTCTTGTTTAAAATAAGGCAGTAAAATGGAATTTAATATTAGCAATTTTGACAGACCTTTTTGCATATACATATACAATATATTTACAATATATACACACCTACTCCTCACTTATGGACATGGTTAGGCTCGAAGGACCAGGTCCTTATGTGAAAATTGGGGTTATGCGACGGTGGGAGCTTTGCCCTGTCCTCGGCGCTGCTGTCCTCCCCTGTTGCTCACTGCCCACTGGGCACACCCAGTCCATCTTGCGATGACCATGGCACAGAGGGCCCCCTTCTCCATCTTCCCTTCGCCACCACCGTGGAGCCCTGGAGGGTTGAGGGAGTGGTGGTGGTCAGGGATTGTCCGCTGCCTCCGGAGCGGCAGAGGCCAACGATCACCTGCTGGTGTCTCAGCCTCCGCGAGGACCCCCACGCTTTGCCTCTACACCTTCTAGCTCAGCAGCCCAGGAGACAGATAGAAGGCTCCCGGGTGTGCAGGCAGGTAAGGCCCAGCCACCTGGTCCTAGAGGAGGCAGCAGAGGTGGCAAAGGGTTCTTCGGAAGAAGGGACTTCTGAGCCTCCAGCCCGGTTCCCGCTGCCTCACAGCCTGGACATGAAGTAGTTGGATAGTAAATTTTTTTCTATTGCCGTAAATGCAAAATGTTCAATAAGAAGATAGTGATACGTGAAGAGTAGGTGTATTTGCTTGAATTATGAAAAGGTGAATAATCCCTAGGGGATCTTTGGTATGGAATGAAAAATTAAGTATGCCATGCATTAAATCAAACCTCCAGTGACTACAGTGAATTATCAACATCCTACAATTGCACCTGGTAAATAGGAGAGGCCCCAGTTCATGACTGGAATTCATTAATGTAGTAAGATAAATGAGTAAATGACTGTTCCTTGGTTTTTGTTGTTGTTGCTTCTGGGTTTTTTTTTTTTTTTAGTTGAGTTGGAGGAAGAAAGGACTTGGCCATATTTGTAAATGTTGCCACCTGGAGTTATGGAAGTGTGGGGGTTGTTTAGGCCTTGGGACATTTTATATAATACTAAAGACAGACAAGGAAAAATAACACTTCTATTGCCTGTAGTTATGTTTCACAATTAAAAAGACATACTCAAATATTTTTAAAATATCCTCAAGCTATGATCTGATAAGCCCTTGGGTTTTCATTCTATTGCAGGTATCCGTGCTTCAACTAAGAATCTATCCTACATTCTAAAGGCCCTCAGAACACGTAGTTATTTGGTGAAACAAAAACCTTTATGACAATTTTGTTAGGTATGCATAGTTGCATTAATAACAATAACTAGCTATCAACTTTCAATTTACATATGTTCAGTTTTTCATTTAGCTAATAAAATATTTCTAAAACGAAGTAGTATGAAACCAGATTGAAGCAAAATAAGAAAATATTTTAACTCTTATAACTTACCATAACTTATTTTCAAAGAATTCTTATTTATGTGTATTGGGACTCTGATCCCATGAGGTTATTCTTACCATAAAGAATGACGTAAATCACTGATGCATCACAGGGTGACAGTTTTTGTAAAGACAAATAAATAAGCATTTCAATTTCTAACAAAAGAAGTATGCTCCTTTACCCCTGGTAAGCATCAGTCTTTCTAAATTAAACAAGCAACATTTACACCAAAACAGTTCACATTATGTAATATTGATCTCAAGGAATGTTAACAACATAATTGTTCTTGAAAGGAATCTGTAAACCATAAAAAGGAAAGAAAGTAACAGATTCTTAAAACCCTTAGAGAAGGCTTTTCTAGAAGTTAATCATGTATAAACTTTGCTTGTAAAACCTTCCCTTTTGTACCCATTTATACTTTCAAATCTAATTATAACCCATCGTCGTTTTAAAGATCAAGCCCCAACTGTTTCACGGTGTGCTTTCTTTCTAATTAAATATTTGAGATCAGAGGGACTCAGGCTGGGACTACATTGTCTCAATTTTCACAGGCTGACATGCTCGGTGAAAACAGTTCTTGATTATTTCCTTAACAGCTTTGATGTGAAGGAAAGAATTCACTGAACTATATGCATCCCCCCACATGCTCCAAGGTCAGCAGCAGGGCCATATTAAGGCATGTGAGGGCCCTAAACACAGGTAATCGGTGGTGCCCCTCCTCTACTTACTCATGCTTTCCCTCGGGATATGCCAGTTACATATATATATATTGCTTATTGTAGAGTAGTATCAAGCACTGTGCCCCATGCAGTAGACAATAAAAAATGAAACTCACTTGGCATATAAATTAAAACTTTTCATTTTGGATGAATATTAATACTTCCAGTATTTTTGGACATTTGCTATGTTAGTATTATATTAAATTATTACCCATATTAGTATTATATTAAATGTATGCTAGATTGTGTCCACATAAATGCCAAACATATTTTAAAGTTAAAGTTATAAATATCATTGTTTATAAAACTTAGGACATAACTCTGTACATAAATGCTATACAGTTAAAAAATAAGTCGATTGAATCATTGCAGTGGTTGATTTATTAGAGTTCCCTCACTCTTGTGTGTTATTTCGGATGACTGGAGTTCCCATTGGTAGTTTACCAGGACGTGCACAAGAGCATACCCTTGTGTTTGCATCATGGCAAACAGCATTGCTGGCCCCTCTGGCTGGAGGTGCTGGGTGAGCAGATGTGGATGTACAAGATGGCTCTTTCAAAAATGGATCAGATACCTGTTATCTTTCATATAATCTGTCCTTGCCCAGTAACCACTCATGTTGGATCCAGGTGCATATTGGGTAAATGTAGGAAGTGTTAGACTTGACAGCCCACTCCCACCTCTTGTTTATTAGAAAGAAATAGCATACTTCTGAGAGACCTGCTGAGACAGGATTTCCAGTTACACAGGAGGGGGCTGCAGGAGACAGGTGTCAGTGAAGGTGTTGAACTAGTAGGGGCCTCACAGCTTCAACAGCCTTGCTTGTGGGTGCCTTCCTGATCCTGTGTGAAGTTTATTTCCGGCTCACACATTCTCACGCACTGGAGCTGGTATCAATTTAATTTAGTGCCCTGCCTGTTCCCTTCTACTGTGGCGCTTGCTTGTCCTTGTGTCCTGTCTGCTTGACATCTATGGGTCTTTGCTTTGGACAACTGCTGCCCGTTTTGTTGATATCCTAAGCATGTGCTTACCTGGCGTAAAGTAGCTGCTGATCTTTATTACCAAAGTTTCTACATTGCTAGCAGCAACCTAAATCAATATACCTAAAATAAAAGCCAGTATCTGGTGGTAAGTGATGAAAAATAGATCTGTACAGATACCTACAGAAAGTGGTACAGAATAACCATTTTGTCTAGAGGTAAAAATACAATCATAAAACACTCCTAGCCCTGAATAGTTTTACCTATTGCACAAAAAACAAACAAGCAACAAATTATGGATGAAGATGGTTGTTACTTTTGTTACTTTTGTTCTCTTACACTCTCTACTAGTAGGTTGTAACAGAATGACTATATGACATTTTAATAAAACACAGGGTACAGTTTGTAAAAAATAAATGCTGACTGTCTTTTTCATTCTGTGTTGTTGTTGCTGTTCTTAGGTGTTCTCAAGTCATTTCCAACTCATAGCGGCCCCATGTACAACAGAATGAAACATTGCCCAGTCCTGCACCATCCTCACAATGCTCATTAGAAAGGAGAATGGCAAAACTTCATCTCACATTCTTTGGACACATTATCAGGAGGGACCAGTCCCTGGAGAAGGATATGATGCTTGGAAAAGTAGAGGGTCAGCGAAAAAGAAGAAGACCCTCAATGAAATTAATTGGCATAGTGGCTGCAGCAATGTGTTCAAACGTAGCAATGATTGTGAGGATGGTGCAGGACTGGGCAGTGTTTCATTCTGTTGTACATGGGGTCACTATGAGTTGGAAATGACTTGATGAAAAAGATGGTCAGCATTTCTTTTATACAATCCACATGCTGTATTTTATTAAAATGTCATGATGTCAAATAAGGATGAGCAAACCTCCATATAGTCATTCTATTACAATCTACTAGCAGAGAGTGTACCAGAAGAACAAAGCAACAGTCATGTCCATCCATAATTTCCTGCTTGTTTGCTTTGTGTGCAATAGGTAAAACTATGCAGGGCCAGGAGTGTTATATGATTGTATTTTTATCTCTAGATAAAATGCCTGGATCATTTTCTATTGATATCTGTACAGATCTATTTTTCATTACTTACCACCACATGCTGGCTTTTGTTTTTAGGCTATATCGATTTAGGTTACTGCTAGCAATATAGCGGAAACTCTGGTTTTAAAGATCAGCAGTTACTAACCATGCCTGCTGACCCTGGAGCACGTGGGGGGAATGTACACAGTTCAGTGAGTTTTTCCCTTCACATCAAAGCTATTAGGGAAATAATCAGGAACTGTTTTCACTGGCATGTCAGCCTGTGAACAATTGAGATGATGTAGTCCCAGCCTGAGTCCCTCTGGTCTCAAATACTTAATTAGAAAGAAAACACACCGTGGAACAGTTGGGCTGGATCTTTAAAATGACAGTGGGCTATAATAAGTAAACGGACACAAAAAGGAAGGTTTTCTGAGCAAAGTTTATACATGCTTAACATCTAGAAGAAAGCTTCTCTAAGGGTTTAACCCCTCTACCCCACCCCACCAAAAAAAAAAAAAAAAAAATTCCTGTCGAGCTGATTCTGATTCATATGTTATTTTCTTTTCTTTTTGTGCTTTATAGATTCCTTTCAAAAACAGTTATACTGTTAATGTTACTTTAAGCCAATATTAGAGTTAACTGTTCCAGTGTAAACGTCATTTTTCTAATTTAGAAAGTGCAGTGCTTACCAGGGGCATTTTTCTTTTATTAGAAATTAAAACATTTATAAACAATTTTTTTTTTTCCTTTGAGAAATTGTCACCCAGGGATGCATCAATGTTTATACCATTCTTTTGGTGAGAATAAAATTCATGGGATCAGAGACCCAATACACTTAAATGAGGCAAGTTTCCAAAGAAATTGAGTTTAATGGAATGGGCTGCCTCTCCTCCCCTCCCCCTCCCAACTCCAGGACTTACCTATAGGCCTCTCTCATGGCTTAAAGGCTGTGTTTATTTACAAGTTCTTGCCAAAAGAAACAGGAACAGACTCCTGGAAAGTGCATCTTGGCTTCTTAGGATTTGGATTCTTGACCTTAATAGTCTAAATACCCTCTAAGCCAGGCCAGTTGTAACCCTTGGTCTTATCTTTATTCACTTCACAATTCTTCCACATTCTTGCATGGTGACAGTGTTTAGGCAGTAGACCTAAAATCAGACAAGTGTATAGCACAAAAGAGATAATTCATAAATACTTACTAAATGGAGAGAATATTAAGAAAACATTTACTAAACATTTATTATGGACCTACAAGTAAGGATATAACACGATAGAGAAAGCGATAAAGGCCTGCTAGTATGTATGAAAGATGCCAGGAAATGCTGTCGTTATTCAGAGAATGGAAAAACAAATGTGTCCTGGTGTGGCCAGAGCTGACTCAAGACAGGAGTTCACTTTAAAAAATGTGAGGACTTCATCTAAGTGAGGGTAGGAGAAATTGGGCAAAGCGAATGTGTCTGAAAATTGTAGAGTCAAGAATACCCAACATATGTTCATGTATTTGTGTAACATAATTCATACTGAACAGGGTAGTGACAAAAATACTGATATATATTGGAACAATTAATTTATGTGATATGAAGTCTTCACTGAATAAGATAATAATTGAAAGCCAAGGGATGAGTTAGCAACTACTGCCTTCACCTAAGTATGAAATGAACAAGATGGGCAACGGAAATGGAGAAAATAGAAATGCCTAAAGCCATCCAAAGGGAAGAATTGATAACTGCCAGGTAGGCAATTGAAGATCAGAGACAGAATAAAGGCAGAATCAAAAGCAAATTGGAAGTTTCTATCTGAAGTGCTATAGATATTCCTGATGTTAGTTGATAGAAATGAGGTAGGTAAAAGAGAAAGCTATTTTTAAGGAGAAAATGATGAGATCAATTTAGGACAAACTATATTTGAAGTAGCTTCAAAACATCTAAGTGCAAGTACCTACAGATTGTAAGAAATTGTCTAATTCCCTTCCCCTGGCATGGAGGCTTGAGAAAGTATATCAGGGTGTGTCTAGTAAAGGAGTAATAATTGCCAGAGCCATAGTGTTAGTGTTAGCAAGGGGTTTATCTCTTGCCCAGAGTTACAGGTTCATCACACCAAGAGGTACACAACGCCTAGTGCTGAGAGGAGGCTGAAGGAAGACAGCCAGCTGTGGGCCAAGATGTCCTTTGCACAGGTCAACAATGCCATGAAGAGGACCTGAGACAGATGTAGAGTTGACACAGCTGCTTTGATGTGCTGTCAGGACTGTCTGACTGGCTTCAAAGGGCTAGGAATGGTGTAGGCAGAACCTATGGGACTAAGAGCTCAGGAAAGAAATTTGGATATGTGAGTCACCTGAATAGAAGCTGAAGCTGTAAGAGTAAATACATTCACCAAGACAGAAAATCTAATCAGTTAAGAGAAACAACTTTGAGGGCTGGGTCAGGGGCTGAAGAATGGAAAGAATCAGAGAAAATAAGGCCTGAGAGGGTAGAAGAGAAAAACACAAGTGATGTGGTGTAGTTTAAAAGAAGAAATTTTCAGTGAAGACAAGGAAATGAATGTGAAAAATTTTGCGGACAGAGCAGGAGAATTAAGTCTAACTATTTTTTTTTTAAGGGCTACAGTTTTGTTGATAGAAACTTAGGAGTAACCTGCATGATAACTCAACCTCTGCTCTTCTGAAAGACTTTGCTTACCCTTTTATTTCTCATGTGTCTCAGTTACTTTGGGGGTATAAATTTTATATATAGGTCATTTGTTGTTTGTTTTTGACCCTACCAGTTTGTTTTTATTACAACTTTCTTTGAAGAGTTACTTATGTGCGTTCTCTATGAAAATTATTATGGCTTCTTAATTATGTTTAGTAGATATATTTACAACAGCTACTTACACTAATTTTTATATTTAAGCCTGTATATGGTTTATGCCATTACTTTCATTCTGATGCACCCATTTAAAAAAACATTGTGGTAAAATAGGTACAACATAAAATTTGGCATTTTAACCATTTTTTAAGTGTGCAATTCAGTGACATTAATTTAGTTCACAACGTTGTGCAGCCATCACTGCTATGTTTAAAGCTTTTTTATCTCACCACAATTCTGTACTCATTAAATAATACTTCCCTTTCTTTCTTTTCCCTCAGTCATTAACCTCTATCTACCTTCAGTCTTTATGAATTCGTCTTTTCTAGATATGTCATATAAACAGAATCATACAATATTTGTACCTTTTGTGTCATGCTTATTTCACTTATTGTAATGTTTTTAAGGTCTATCCATATTACAGCATGTATTAGAAAGTCATTATTTTTGTTGCTGAATAATATTTCAATATATATTATATATATATATACACATGCACACATCACATTTTGTTTATTCATTCATCTGTTGGTGTCATTCATCTGTTGATGGTCACAGGTTGTTTCCACCTTGTGCTTATTGTACATCATGCTGCTATGAACATTGGTGTACAAGTATCTGTTTGAACCCCTACTTTCAATTGCTTTGTTGACCCATCCATTTTTAAGTTCTTCATTTTGTTGCACCTCTTATTTTACTCATATATGTCTTAATCTTTTGGAGGAGGGTACATGTGTGTTTACTTTGTGAGTTCTTATATAAGCAAAACTTCTTTTGCTTATATATGTAAAATAAAACATGGCAGACTACTAGAGTATTGAGTCAAAACTTTTGCCCTTTAAAACTATACACATATTTTTCCATGATTTTTTTTTTTTGGTGTATAACATTGTAGAAGTGTGAAGCCAATTTTATTTTTCTTCCTTTTTATGTATTGTGTTTTCTTTATTCTTATAGGATTATTTATTCTTAAAATAAAATGATTTTTTTACTATATATTTAGATATTTTTTCTTTATTAATTGTTTCTGGTACATGTTGACTGACACCTTTCAATCTGCAACTGTATGTAGTTCTTGGGCTCACAAAAGTCTTAAGTGTGGCTTCAAGAGTAAGGACTCTGGAGTGAGACAGGCTGAGTTCAACTCTTGAAGCTCCCATTGCCAAGCCTTACGGACTTAGGCAATTCACTTAGCCACTCTGTCCCTCAATTCTCTTATTTGTAAAAAAGGACAAAAATAGCACTTACCTCATAGAGCTGGCATGAGAATTGAATTATATCATTTATGTGGATCAGTTCATATCCTACCGTATAGTAAATATTCAATAGGTTAAAAAAAAAAAAAAGTTGCCATGGAGTCGATTTTGACTCATACCAACCCTGTAGGGCAGAACTACCCCATAAGGTTTCCAAAGAGCAGCTGGTGGATTTGAGCTGCTCACCTTTTGGTTAGCAGCTGAGCTCTTAACGACTGCACCCCCAGGGTTCCATCCAATAAATAGCACAAAAAAAAAAAAAAAAAAAAATTTTTTTTTTTTTTTTTTTAATTATTGTTTTTGGTGATGTACTGGTTAAGAGTTTGGCTGCTAACCAAAAGGTCAACATTTCAAATCCACCAGGTGCTCCTTGGAAACCCTATGGGGCAGTTCTACTCTGAGTCAGAATCTATACGATGGCGACGGTTTTTTGTTTGTTTGTTTTTTAAGGTACTATTGTTTTTATGACCATTATAGCTTTGTTTTTTTTATAGCTACATGCTGTAGCTGAGCTGTCTTCATACCTGGTTCTTCCATCCACCATGATAAAAAAAAAAAAAAAAAAACCTTTCACCTCATTCTCCTCCCAACCTCAATTTTATCTTTATTACTCTTTCTAGCAATTCCAAAGCATTCAGGCAAATTCTAGTGTGTCAGAAAAATTATCTGCTATTTTGGGGACAATTCAAAACATCAGGGACATTCCTATGCAACCATGAACATTATTTAGTGTAAATGATCCTGTGAGCTTTGAGCACAGTAGCCGCTGGACCAATGAAACTGATTAATGTATAGTAACAAGAATTGAGTGTAAGAACCTAGTACACAGTGAAAACAGTTTAAAAAAAATGAGACCTCTAACATAATGCCATAATATGAGTGTCACAGTCACTCACAGCCATTACAGTCGTCTCTCTATATCTGTGGAGGATTGGTTGCAGGACTCCCTAGATGTCAAGCTCCACAGATATGCAAGTCGCTTCTATAAAGTGGCATAATATTTGCATATAAGCTATGTACATCTTCCCGTATACTTTAAATCATCTCTAGATTACTTATCATACCTAATACAACATGAATGCAATGTAAATAATTGTTTCATCACAATTGAAGTCTTGCTCTGGAAGGGAGCCTTTCTCTTCTATGAGTTTCTCAAACTCTTCTGGGAACGCAGATGCAGTCTGGGCATCAGCAATGCCCATTTGCTCATTGATCTTGAAGTTCTGGAGGCTGGAGCACTTTACAGAGCTAGCCAGCCATTCCTTCTAACCTTAAACTTCTTCCTGTCACTTTCCTCAATCCCCTCATGCTTAGCCTTTGAGGAATTGCTTTGACCAATTTGTTGCTCCTTAGGAGCACTTTTTCACAAAAACAAAAAGCACACACAACACAAGTAGTGAATGAGAGATGCAAGGCAAGCAATGCACAAACAATGAGTACTGGGGACAGACTGAGAATCTGTGAAATGGTGGGAGACTACAGCGAGGTATGCCTATGCGTCACTTCATTCGTGTGGATTCAGTGTAGTGTTCAGCACGTGGCAAATTCAAGTTTTGCTTTTCGGAACTTTTCTTCCCCGCCTCCCAGATATTTCTATCTGAAGTTGGTTGAATCTGCAGATACAGAATGCTCGGATACCCAGGATTGATTGTACATTGAAAAAAAAGCACACAATAGCATCAGTCAAGTTTTCCTACAATAATGATGCTTACTAAACAACTTCAAAATCTCACTAGTTCACAATACTAAAAATTTATTTTTCATTCATCTGTCTGTGAGGCAAGTGGGGATTGCCTGGACTTGATTTAAGACTTCAGGTTGGGTTTGTGTCTACTTCAGAGATCTCTTTCTTTAAGAACCCATGACTCATCAGGCCTGTTCTTCACACAGTGAAACACAGGGTCACAGAGAACTTGCCTAACTGCACAATCACATGTAAAGGCCTCTGGTTGTGTCCCAGTCACTCACATTTCCACGGCTAACCAAAGTCACGTGACAAAGCCCAAAATGAGTGGGGCAGGAAGTGGAGGAGAAGGGAGTGAATATTTGCAGAACATAATACAATGTACCGCAGCAGTCAAGTTAAAAGATACTCCTTAATTGTCTGTGCTTTTAAGAACTATCTATATGGAATCAAAATAACAACAGAGAGGAACCTTAGGGGCCCCTGAGTTTATGTGAATGGCAGAGGAACAACTCAGAAAAGGGAAGTGAGAATGGCAGCGCAACTTGAAGAATGTAATCAATGTGACTGAATTGTACATATAAAAATTGTTCAACTGGTGTGTGTGTTGCTGTGTATATTCTCAACAACAACAAAATAAATTTGAAAAATTAAAATAAATTATCAAAAAGAAAAGAAAAAAAAGATACTCCTTAAATGTATTAAAATGATTGCCTTTGGTGAGAAGAGTAGGTAAGAGTTGTGAAAATAAAAGGAGACAAGGAAATGAACAAATGAATATGCCTTTTTGATCCACAGTGTACCATAAACCATAGAATATATTTAACTCAAAATTTTGCCATTGAGGTACAAACAAAATAAAAATCCCTCACTATTTGTTACATATGCGTGCATCCAAAATTATTAAAGGGACATTTATTATGTAACAGACACTGTATTAACTATTAGAGATTAAACTTGTCCTCTTCCCTTGCCTCAGAATTTCAAAATTAAAGAGAAATTAA
The DNA here is from genome assembly GCF_024166365.1 of Elephas maximus indicus. Taxonomy (NCBI): domain Eukaryota; kingdom Metazoa; phylum Chordata; class Mammalia; order Proboscidea; family Elephantidae; genus Elephas; species Elephas maximus. The sequence continues at coordinate 34,230,331 of NC_064834.1, forward strand.
TCAAATAGAAAAGATCAACCTGTAAAAAACTTTAAGAAAGTGTGTTTAGGGTGCTGTGAAACCAGGTAAGAAGGTGTCTTATTTTGTCTGGAGAGTCAGAAAGGTTATGGAGGAAGTAACTCTGAAGCCTAAAGGAGAAGCAGGTGCTTCCAAGGTAAACAATAATTAGACACTAACATCGGAGGTAAAACAATACAGTTTGAAAACCAAAAGTAGACCATTTTTCAAGATAAGGCTGGAGAGGTAAACCTGGGATAGATCCTGGGGGTTTTCTGGGCCTTAATAAGAACATTTTTAAAAAATTCTTGCTTTTATCCTAAGAAAAATGGGAACATGTTAAATAAGAAGGGACGGGTTCAGTAATTACTAGTTCTGGTACAGCTTCATTCCTATTTTTAAGTTCCTGAGGTTATGTGAATAGATTTCTGTAGGATAAGTTGAATGCGTGCCTACTGCCATCTTTATTAAAAAAAAAAAAAAATTAACAAATCTGTCTGAATGAAGAAATTATGCAAGGAATGTATTGTTTGGTGTCTTTAGAGATTGAGTTATGTTTACCTTTGGAAAAAATATTTTCCAAAAGACTTAGAGGCAAATCATTTTGCAAAAACATTTCTTAGGATCTTTAACACTAATCAGTAAGTTTGTCACACTGTGATAGCTTGCGTTTTGCCATCATGCTGGAAATTATGCCATCGGTATTTTAAATACCAGTAGGGTCACCAAGGGTGAACAAGTTTCACTAGAGCTTCCAAACTAAAACAGATGAGGCAGAAGGACCTGGCAGTCTACTTCTGAAAAAATTGGCCAGGGAAAGCCTTATGAATAGCAGCAGAACATTGTCCAATATAGTGCCAGATAACAAGCCCCTCAGGTTGGAACACACTCAGAATAGGACGGGGAAGAGCTGTCTCCTCAAAGCAGGGTCGACCTTGACAACATGGAGGGAGTCAAGATTTCAGGAGGTTCAATTGCGGATGTGGCATGACTCAAAATGAGAAGAAACAACTGAAAACATCTATGAATAATCAAAATGTGGAATGTACAATTATGAACCTAGGAAAATTAGAATTCATCAAGAATTAAGTGGAACACATAAAGATTAATATCTTAGGCATTAGTGGGCTGAAAGGGACTTGTATTGGCCATTTTGAATCATACAGTCATGGTCCACTATGTTGGAAATGATAAATTGAAGAGGCATGGCATCATATTCATCATCAAAAAGAACACTTCAAGATTTATCTGGAAGTACAATGCTATCAGTGATAGGATAAGTGATAGGATAGGATAATATCCACATGCCTACAAGGAAGAACAGTTAATATGACTATTTATTCAAATACACACCAACAACTAAGGCCAAAGATGATGAAATTGGGGATTTTTGCAATCTGAAATTGATCAAACTTGCAATCAAGATGCATGGATAATTACTGGTGATTGGAATTCGAAAGTTGGAAACAAAGAATAAGGATCAGTACTTGGAAAATATGGCCTTGGTGATGGAAAGGACACAAGAGATCGCATGACAGAATTTTGCAAGACCAGCGACCTATTCATTGCAAATAATGTTTTTCAACAACATCAACAGCAACTATACCAGTGGACCTTGCTAAATGAAATACACAGGAAACAGAGTACTTCTGTGGAAAGAGACGATGGAGAAGCTCAATATCATCCGTGAGAACAAGGCCAGTGGCTGACTGCAGAAAAGACCTTTAATTACTCATATGCAAGTTCAAGTTTAAGGTGAAGAAACTTAGAGCAAATCAATGAGATCCAAAGTACAGCCTTGAGTATATCCCACCTGAATTTAGAAACCATCTCAAGAATAGATTTGAAGCATTGAACATTAATGACTGAAGACAAGATGAGTTGTAGAATGACATCAAGGACATCATACGTTATGAAAGCAAGAGGTCTTTAAAAAGACAGGAAAGAAAGAAAAGACCAAATGAGTGTCAAGAGAGACTCTGATACTTCCTTTTGAAGATAGAGTAGTTAAAGTGAAAGGAAGAAATGATGATGTGAAAAACCTGAACAGAAGACTTCAAAGGGCGGCTCAAGAAGACAAAGTATTATAATGACATGTGCAAAGACCTGAGTTAGTAAATCAAAAGTGAAGAACATGCTCAGCCTTTCTCAAGCTGAGAGGCTGAAGCAAAAAATTCAAGCCTGGAGTTGCAATATTGGAGGATTCCGTGTGGAAAATATTAAACAGCACAGAAAGCATCAAAAAAGGATGGAATACACAGTAACTGTACCAAAAAGAATTGGTCCACTTTCAACTATTTCAGGAGGTGGTATATGATCAAGAGCTCGTGGTGCTGAAGGAAGAAATCCAAGCTGCACCGAGGACACTGGCAAAAAACAAGGCTCCAGGAATTGCAGAATACCAATTGAGATGTTTCAACAATGGATGCAAAGCTGGAGGCGCTCACGTGTCTATGCCAAGAAATTTGGAAGACAGCTACTTGGCCAATGCACTGGAAGAGATTCATATTTGTGCCCATTCCAAAGAAAGGTGATCCAACAGAATAAGGAAATTATTGAACAATATCATTAATATCACACAAAAGTAAAATTTTGGTAAATATCATTCAGAAGCAGCTCGACAAGGAACTGCGAGAAATTGAAGCCATGTTCAGAAGAGGAAATGGTACGAGGGATATCATTGCTGATGTCAAATGGATCTTGGCTGAAAGCAGAGAATACCAGAAAGATGTTTACCTGTGTTTTATTGACTATGCAAAGGCATTCGACTGTGTGGATCATAACAAATTACAGATAACATTGTGAAGAATGGAATCCCAGAACACCTAATTGTGCTCGTGAGGAACCTGTACACAGACCAAGAGCCAGTTGTTTGAACAGAACAAGGCGATACAGCAGAGATTAAAGTCAGGAAAGATGTGTGTCAGGGTTGTACCTTTCACCATACCTATTCATTCTGTATGCTGAGCAAATAATCCGAGAAGCTGGACTACCTGAAGATTGGAGAAAGACTCATTAATAACCTGCCATATGCAAATGACAAAACCTTACTTGCTGAAAGTGAAGAGGACTTGAAGCATTTACTGATGAAGAGCAAAGATTAAAGCCTTCAATGTGGATTGCACCTCAACCTAAAGAAAACAAAAATTCTTACAACTGGACCGGTAAGCAACATTGTGATGAAAGGAGAAAAGATTGAAATTGTCAAGGATGTCATTTTAATTTGACCCACAATCAACACCCATGGAATCACCAGTCAAGAAATCAAAAGATGTAATTGCAGTGGTCAAATCTGCTGCAAAAAGACCTCTTTAAAGTGTTAAAAATTGAAAATGTAACTTTGACTACTGAGATGTGCCTGACCCAAGTCATGGTATTTTCAATTATCATATGAAAGCTGAACAATGAGTAAGGAAGACCGAAGAAGAACTGATGCATTTGAATTATGGTTTTGGCAATGAATATTTAATATACCATGGACTGCCAAAAGAAAGAACAAATCTGTCTTGGAAGAAGAACAGCCAAAATGCTCCTTGAAGCAAGAATGACAAAACTTTGTCTCACTTACTTTGGACATGTTATCAGGAGGGAACAGTCCCTGAAGAAGGACATCATGCTTGGTAGAGTAGAAGGTAAGCAAAAAAGAGGAAGACCCTCCATGAGATGTGCTGACACTGTGGCTGCAAAAATGGGCTCAGGCATAACAACGATTGTGAGGGTGACGTAGGACTGGGAAATGTTTAGTTTGGTTGTCTAAGTCGAAACTGGCTACAAGGCACCAATGGAATCTTTAATTACTATGTTAATGTAATAACTGTGGAAACTGAACTATAAACACACATTATATTATGTAAGCGATAACTGGCATAAGGAACTTGCCTATAAGAGTGTTGTTTCAGTAAGTTCTCTAAATATATTAGTCATTCCAGGTGTAAAAAAAGGGAGGGGGAGGAAAAAAGAAAAGCATACGGTCACCTCAGTGGTTATATGGAGAGTTTGACCTGCAGTTTTTTCAAGTGTCTTTTATGGATTTCATAGCATCCATTAGAGCCACTAAAAAAAATGACTTAAGTCATTATGACTGCAAGAAATAATACAAACTAATTGACAGTAATCCCTGTATGCTGAAGTATGCTAAGTCATACTTGGGAGATTTTGTCAATTATACTGTTATAAAATAAATCAAATTAGTTGTTTTCAAAGATATTGGGATAAAGAATTTTGAAAACCACATCAGGGAGAGAAATCTTTGTGTACTTGAAAACAAATTACTTAATGTGTATGTTAATGAAAACAATAGGTTTTAGTGTTCCCTGACAGAATGTGATTGCCATTATTATGAAGAAAATTATGTGAGTCTAAGTAATTTCGTGATAATTGTGTATTTAAAAAAATGACTACATGAGGCTATCCCCTGATATTAAAGACTTAATTATTTTTATCTATTATACTCTCATTGAAATTCCCTATGTTTGTTAAGTTTGCAACATCTTTCATACAGGTTTGCATCACCTTCTGTGGTAATCACTTATGTTCTCATCATTGAGTCAAAGCACATTGTGTTTAACACTCACTGTAAGAATAGAAAGTCATAAAAATATTGAGTAAATAAAGAAAATAATTGAAATTATAAGCTTCTATTTTATTAATCTAAATTTACATTTATTCTGTTGCATTCATTATTCCCACCTGGTTATTGTATAGACTCATTATCACTTTCCCATTAAGAAATCTAATGTGAGCTCTATCATGTCAGGGTGTTTTGTCTGCTGTATTCCCATTGCCAAAACAACAAAACAAAACACTGTAGTGACTGTCTGTCTGTCTATCTACCCATCTATCCATCTATCCATCTATCATCTATCTATCTATCTAAATAACTTGCTTTTCCAGTAGTAATGCCTCACACTAATAACTCTTGAGTTTTGTTGTTGTTGTTAGGTGCCGTCGAGTCAGTTCCGACTCATAGCGAGCCTATGCACAACAGAACGAAACACTGCCTGGTCCTGAGCCATCCTTACATTCGTTGTTATGCTTGAGCTCATTGTTGCAGCCACTGTGTCAATCCACCTTGTTGAGGATCTTCCTCTTTTCCACTAACCCTGTACTCTCCCAAGCATGATGTCCTTCTCCAGGGACTCATCCCTCCTGACAACGTGTCCAAAGTATGTAAGACGTAGTCTCGCCGTCCTTGCTTCTAAGGAGCATTCTGGTTGTACTTCTTCTAAGACAGATTTGTTCGTTCTTATGGCAGTCCATGGTATATTCAATATTCTTCGCCAACACCACAATTCAAAGGCGTCCATTCTTCGGTCTTCCTTATTCATTGTCCAGCTTTCACATGCATATGATGCGATTGAAAATACCATAGCTTGGGTCAGGCGCGCCTTAGTCTTCAGGGTGACATCTTCGCTCTTCAACAATTTCAAGAGGTCCTTTGCAGCAGATTTGCCCAATACAATGCGTCTTTTGATTTCTTTACTGCTGCTTCCATGGATGTTGATTGTGGGCCCAAGTAAAATGAAATCCTTGACAACTTCAATCTTTTCTTCCTTTATCATGATGTTGCTTGTTGGTTCAGTTGTGAGGATTTTTATTTTCTTTATGTTGCGGTGCAATCCATACCGAAGGCTATGGTCTTTGATCTTCATTAGTAAGTGCTTCAAGCCCTATTCACTTTCAGCAAGCAAGGTTGTGTCTATCTGCATAATGCAGGTTGTTAATGAGTCTTCCTCCAATCTTGATGCCCCGTTCTTCTTCATATAGTCCAGCTTCTTGGACTATTTGCTCAGCATACAGACTAAATAAGTATGATGAAAGAATACAACCCTGGCGCACACCTATCATGAATTTAAACCAATCAGTATCCCCTTGTTCTGTCCGAACAACTGCCTTTTGATCTATGTAAAGGTTCCTCGTGAGCACCATTAAGTGTTCTGGAATTCCCATTTTTCTCAATGTTATCCATAATTTGTTATGATCCACACAATCAAATGCCTTTGCATAGTCAATAAAACACAAGTAAACATCCTTCTGGTGTTCTCTGCTCTCAGCCAGGATCCATCCGACATCAGCAATGATATCTCTGGTTCCACATCCTCTTCTGAAATTGCCAAGCTTTCACATTCATATGATGCAATTGAAAATACCATGGCTTGTGTCAGGTGCATCTTAGTCTTCAAGGTGACATCTTTGCTTTTCAACACTTTAAAGAGGTCCTGGCAGTTCCCTGTCGATATACTGCTGCAGCTGTTTTTGAATGATCTTCAGCAAAATTGTGCTTGTGTGTGATATTAATGATATTGTTCTATAATTTCCATATTTGGTTGGATCACTTTTCTTGGAAATAGGTATAAATATGGATCTCTTCCAGTCAGTTGTCCAGGGAGCTGTCTTCCAAATTTCTTGGCATAGACGAGTGAGCACCTCCAGCGCTGCATCTGTTTGTTAAAACATCTCAGTTGATATTCCGTCAATTCCTGGAGCCTTGTTTTTTGCCAATGCCTTCAGAGCAGCTTGGACTTCTTCCTTTAGTACCATCGATTCCTGATCATATGCTACCTCTTGAAATGGTAGAACATCGACTAATTCTTTTTGGTATAATGACTTTGTGTTTTCCTTCCATCTCCTTTTGATGCTTCCTGCATCATTTAATATTTTCCCCATAGAATCCTTCACTATTGCAACTGGAGACTTGAATTTTTTCTTCAGTTCTTTCAGCTTGAGAAACACTGAGCGTGTTCTTCCCTTTTGGTTTTCCATCTCCAGCTCTTTGCACATGTCATTATAATATTTTACTTTGTCTTCTTGAGCCACCCTTTGAAATCTTCTGTTCAGTTCTTTTACTTTATCAATTCTTCCTTTTGCTGTAGTTGCTCGACGTTCAAGAGCAAGTTTCAGAGTTTTACACGTGTCAAAATTAATTTTTTTTTTTTCAGAATTAATAGATTGAAGGGCACCATAGAGTTGACATCATGCCTTTCACATTTTGAAAATCACAAAACATTTAAATAAGTCGTATACTTCCTCATGTCATATTTGGAAAGAGGCCTAACACATGAACAAATTAATTTATTCATTTCTTTATAGATATCATGAATCTTGTCTTTTCTGAGTGCAATTAGTGTTGGCAAACATCCCCAGAATCCCTCAAAGCTATTGACCATTGTCACTAGTGTTGGCGTTTGTGTTTAACTAGGAAAAAGATTGTACAGCAGTTATTTAACTTCTGTAAATATAATTTATAGGAATAATAAGACCCATTTGACTGGATTGTTTATGTTTACGGAGGACAATGTCAGGCACAAGGAGTTAATTTTTCCGCGTCCTCTTCCTCACCCTCAGCATGATGGCAAACATCTTAACTTGACCCCTGGTTTGAAATTCTGCTTATATCCTCATCAGTTTTAAACTTTAGAATATCACTGCCTATACTGATAGGGTAGCTATAAGTCAGAATTGACTTGGTGGCAATGGGTTTGGTTTTTTTGGTTTAGACTCATGGGGTAATTTTTATGTCATGTACTGTCTTCTAATACTTGAGAACAAAGGTTTCATGACAATACCATGCTTACAGGGCCTCTAAAACCTCATGCACACACGCACACACACAAAACCTACGTATTTTAAATAATTTCTTACCGAAATTATTATGGCTTTTTATTTAAACAGACATGTTTTAATTAATGTCGTTTCATACTGATACATATCTACTTTTATCCATTTGAGTACAAGATCTTGACACATAAAATGCATTTTAGTATGCCATTTTAATACTCAAGTGATATACCAGATCTAATTCTACATATATGATAATCACTATAATCTCTATAAATCAAAATATATTTTTGTGACATATTTAATGATCTATATTTTCATATATGAGCATCCACACAATGTAGTATAAAGTCTGCTTGACTACAAATTGTAAAATTGGTGCTTTAGTTGTAGCTCCTTCATATACTGACTAAATGATTTAATAGCACTGCGTGCTTCTCATTCATGCTCTTATCAGAAATGTTAGTAGATCATTGTATTTGTCTATGTACCTTTTGTGTCCCTCATCTGAACAACTGTGAAGTCCATGAGTACAAAACTATGAGTATAAAAAAAAATGAGTATAGTACAGTACAAATATCTTTCTCATTATTGTTTGTCATCTTGAGAGATGAATATGAGTAGGTAGGTTTAAGCTTCTATGAACAGATTTTGCTGGGTTGTAAATTGAAAGCTTGCCAGCAATTTAGCCATGTTCTGTGGTAAGTAAATTATCAGAGGTCTTCTAGGTCATAGAGAATGTTGGGAGGATTTCATCTTAGAGAATTAACAGATACTCAAGCTTGACATGCATAAACACATTTAGTTTATTATAAAGTAGTCACGGCAAGGTACTCAAGTAAGACCTCACAACATTCATTTAGAACTGGAGAATCAGAATTAACAATTACAGTTATAATGCTACTTTAATTATTAGAATCCAAATCTTTTTTTTGGACATTTGTTTTATTTATTTATTTGTTTTTGATTGCAGTTTAGATGAAGGTTTACAGAATGAACTAGTTTCTCAACAACAGTTAGTACACACATTGTTCAATAACATTGATTAACAACCCCACAACACGTCAACACTCTCCATTTTCAACCCTGGGTTCCCTGTTACCAGCTATCCTGTCCCCTCCTGCCTTCCAGTCCCTGCCCCAGGGCTGGCGTGCCCCTTTAAACTTGTTTAGTTCCATGGGTCTGCTCAATGTTTCGCTGAAGGGTGAACTTCAGAAGTGACCTCATTACTCAGCTGAAAGGGTGTCCGGGGACCATACTCTCAGGGTATCTCCAGTCTCTATCAGGCCAGCAAGTCTGGTCTTTGTTTTTGAGTTAGAATTTTGTTCTACATTTTTCTCCAGCTCTGTCGGGGACCCTCTATTGTGATTCCTGTCAGAGCAGTGGTGGTAGCTGGGCACGATCTAGTTTTACTGGGTTCAGTCTGGTGGAGGCCATGGTAGATGTGGTCCATTAGTCCTTAGACTAATCTTTCCTTTGTATCTTTAGTTTTCCTCATTCTTCCTTGCTCCTGAAGGGGTGAGATCAGTGGAGTATCCTAGATAACAGTTCACAGGCTTTTAAGACCCCAGACGCTACTCACCAAAGTAGAATGTAGAACATATTCTTTATAAACTATGTTATACCAATTGAGCTAGATGTTCCTGAGATCATAGGTCCCCACAGCTCTCAGCCCAGCAATTCGGTCCCTCAGGGAGTTTGGATATGTCTATGGAGGTACCATGACCTTGCCTTGTACAGGTTTGCTGGCTTCCCCAATATTGTGTACTGTCTTACCCGTCACCAAAGTTTCCACTTATCTATTTTCTAACAAGTATTTTTCCATCCCCACCCCTCCCCTCCCTTGTAACCATCAAAGATTGTTTCTTTTTGTATGTAAACCTTTTCATGAGTTTGTACGGTAATGGTCTCATACAATATTTGTCCTTTTGTGACTGAGAGTCCAAATCTTTAGGCTTTGGGCTTTTACTTTTAAAGAGAGATCTTGGGAGGAGAGCTTAACCGTGGCTTGAACTTGATGAAGGTCACTTGTAGCTAGGGTCCAAGGCCAGCAGCTGTGGGCAGAGTCTTAGCATGCTCTCAGTGTTTGCCTCTGCCTTCTCTCAGTGAGTGAGCAGAAATTCAGGGTTTAGATGTGAAATTCTCACCTTGGCTTCACACAATAAGAACCAGTGTTCCCTCAAAGACCAGTATGTTAACCCTTTCTCAAGGGTTAGAGATGTTTTCTTCAAGGTTAAAGATTAGGGAGGTTGTTTAAGCTCATGTCTCATGGTGAGTTTACAAAGATTAACTATATTATGTCTTTTTTTATCACAGCATGTCAGGTTAAAGTCAACTTAAAGGTTATTTACCGCATTCTTTTTCTACTTCTATGTTTATATGGCTAAATTCAGAGTTTTTCTAAATAACTTTTTTTATGACTTATGGTACATAAAGATTATGTTTAATGTTACAGAACCTCACAAAGGTAGGCATATTTCTAAGTTCACATTATGAGTGCATAGATATATATATATGTATTTTGAAAACATTATAATGACTTCCATGTTGTGGAATTTGAGACCATTATAGAAACTTACAGAGCTATCCACCCCTTGACCTCAAATCACATTTTAGATTTCAAATCTTAGCACACAATCTTTTTAAAGCAAGTATTAACAGAAATATTCCCAATATAACTGATATGATAAGAACAAGTTTTTTATGTGGATTAAAATTCAATTCCCAAAATGCCAAAAGCTTAACTTATTTAACCATCTAAACAAACTTTTCTGATAATTCTTTGTTCTGGTAAACGTTATTTTTATTACACTAGTGGAGAGCAATGGCTGCTAACCAAATGGTTGGCAGTTTGAATCCAGCAGCTGCTCCTTGGAAACCCTATGGGGCAGTACTACTCTGTTATATAGGGTTGCTATGAGTCGGAATGGCCTCGATGGCAACAGGTTTGTTTTTTTTCTTTGGTTAATGGAGATATAAGCATTGGTAGCATGTTCTAAGGCATACACAGATATCATAAATGCTGTATTTCAAGAAGTCATTACTTTTGGAAACCTGTTCTTCTATTCCTTATTTACATGTTGGATCATGGATTGTATATTCTTTCTTTCCTGCTTCAAATGGTTGCTTACATAGTTATATTTATCCAGGGTTGATTTTATATCAGTCAGAGAAATATTTGGTTTGATTAGATGATAAATTTTATTAGTTATTTTTATTATTCCCTTGTCCTATAGGTACTGGGGATAGCATCTTTTGTCTCCAATAGTAATATTAAGAGTATTAATTAATTTAATGAAAACTTGAAGTGGAAATTCTGTACTGTTTTTATCTGTTCAGTAAGTTAGATTTATTTACATTTTAGAGCATGCTATAAAAAAAACAAGTTTTCCAAATTATAGGCAACTGATTGTTTAGGCGTAATGCTTGTTATGGATTGAATTATGTCACCCAAAAATGTGTGTTATCCTGGCTAGGCCATGATTCCCAGTATTGTGTGATTGTTCACCATTTTGTCATCTAATGTGATTTTCTCATGTGTTGTAAATCCTACCTCTGTGATGTTAATGAAGTGGGATTAGTGGAAATTATGTTAATGAGGCAGGACTCAACCTACAAGATTAGGTTGTGTTTTAACTCAGCTTCTTTTGAGATATAAAATAGAAAAGCAAGAAGAGAGACATGGGACTGCTATAAACCAAGAAAGCAGAGTCAGGAGCACAGCATGTTCTTTGGACCTATGGTCCCTATGCTGAGATGCTCCTAGACTAGGGGAAGATTGGTAATAAGACACTTCCCTGAGAGCTGACAGAGTGAGAAAGCCTTCCCCTGAAGCTTGTGTTCTGAATTCAGACGCGTAGCCTCCTAGGCTGTGAGAGAATAAATTTCTCTTTGTTAAAGACATCCACTTGTGGTACTTCTGTTATAGCAGCACTAGATAACAAGAGAATCTATTAAGTATAATTAAGGAAATATTATAGGAAATAAGGACAGAGACTGGGAAGTTAAGGAACAGGTAGTGGTTTGTACTCATACAGTCAAGGAAAAAAAAAGGAGAAGACTCTTTATTCTAATAGATGGTCTCCTTTCCTCAATACTGTATCCAGGAATCTTTTTAAACTGATATTCATTGAATATTTTTTCTCTACCTATCTTCTATTTTTGAGAGCTCTGTTTAATAGTTTCTAATATCATCTCTTTTATAAATCCTCTTCCCCAATATTTACTTCCTTTCTGCTTTTAAAGCATGTACCTATGGCCTTTCTCAAGCTGAAAGAACTAAAGAAAAAATTCAAGCCTTGAGTTCCAATAGTGAAGGACTCCATGGGGAAAATATTAAATGAGGCAGGAAGCATCAAAAGAAGATGGAAGAAATACACAGAGTCATTATACCAAAAAGAATTAGTTGATATTGAACCATTTCAAGAGGTGGCATATGATCAGGAACCGATGGTACTGAAGGAAGAAGTCCAAGCTGCTCTGACAGCATTGGCGAAAAACAAAGCTCCAGGAATTGATGGAATATCAATTGAGATATTTCAACGAACAGATGCATTGCTGGAGGTGCTCCCTCGTCTATGCCAAGAAATATGGAAGACAGCTTCCTGGACAACTGATTGGAAGAAATCCATATTTATGCCTATTCTTAAGAAAGGTGATCCAACCAAATGTGGAAATTATAGAACAACATCATTAATATCACACGCAAGCAAAATTCTGCTGAAGATCATTCAAAAACAGCTGCAGCAATATATCGACAGGGAACTGCCAGAAATTCAGGCTGGTTTCAGATGAGAATGTGGAACCAGGGATATCATTGCTGATGTCATACGGATCCTGGCTGAAAGCAGAGAATACCAGAAGGATGTTTACCTGTGTTTTACTGATTATGCAAAGGCATTTGACTCTGTGGATCATAACAAACTATGGATAACACTGTGAAGAATGGGAATTCCAGAACGCTTAATTGTGCTCATGAGGAACCTTTACATAGATCAAAAATCAGTTGTTCGGACAGAACAAGGGGATACCGATTGGTTTAAAGTCAGGAAAGGTGTGTATAAGGGTTGTATTCTTTCACCATACCTATTTAATCTCTATGCTGGACTATATGAAGAATGGAGCATCAAGACTGGAGGAAGACTCATTAACAACCTGCGTTATGCAGATAGACACAACCTTGCTTGCTGAAAGTGAAGAGGACTCGAAGCACTCACTAATGAAGATCAAAGACCACAGCCTTCAGTATGGATTACACCTCAACATAAAGAAAACAAAAATCCTCACAACTGGTCCAATGAGCAACATCATGATAAAAGGAGAAAAGATTGAAGTTGTCAAGGATTTCATTTTACTTGGATCCACAATCAACAGCCACAGAAGCAGCAGTCAAGAAATCAAAAGACGCATTGTATTGGGCAAATCTGCTGCAAAGGACCTCTTGAAATTGTTGAAGAGCGAAGATGTCACCCTGAAGACTAAGGTGTGCCTGACCCAAGCCATGGTATTTTCAATCACATCATATGCATGTGAAAGCTGGACAATGAATAAGGAAGACCAAAGAAGAGTTGACGCCTTTGAATTGTGGTGTTGGTGAAGAATATTGAATATATCATGGACTGCCGTAAGAACGAACAAATCTGTCTTAGAAGAAGTACAGCCAGAATGCTCCTTAGAGGCAAGGATGGAGAGACTGCGTCTTACATACTTTGGACATGTTGTCAGGAGGGATCAGTCTCTGGAGAAGGACATCATGCTTGGCAGAGTACAGAGTCAGCGGAATAGAGGAAGACCCTCAATGAGGTGGATTGACACAGTGGCTGCAACAGTGAGCTCAAGCATAACAACGATTGTAAGGATTGTGCAGGCCCAGGCAGTGTTTCGTTCTGTTGTGCATAGGGTTGCTATGAGTCGGAACCGACTCGACGGCACAACACCTATGGCTGCTACAAGCAGGAGTATGGATTACATACATTTATAACTGGACAACGAATAAGGTAGATCAAAAAAGAATCAATGCCTTTGAATCATAGTGCTGACAGAGAATATTGAATATACCATGGACTGCCAGAAGAAAGAAAAAATCTGCCTTGGAAAAGTACAGCCAGAATTCTCCTTAGATGCCAGGATAGTGAGACTTCATCTCATGTACTGTGGACATGTTATCAGGAGGCACCAGTCCCTGGAGAAGGACATCATGCTTGGTAGAGCAGAGGGTCAACAAAAGAGAGGCAGACCCTCAGTGAGATGGTTTGGCACAGGGCTGCAATGATGGACTCAAGCATAGCAACAATTGTGAGGATGGCACAGGACTGGGCAGTGTTTCGTTCCATTGTATATAGGGTCACTGAGTTGGAACAGACTCGATGGCACCTAACAACATAACTTCAGGATACAGCATTCACATCTCATCATAGTCTCTATGAGGCATACCCTCCTGGAGTTGTGCATCCTGGCATCTCAGTATACACACATACTTAAGCATTGATCACATTGTATCATAAAGATTCACTTAACAAATTATTGCTGACCTCTTCCTGTATGCCAGGCACTGTTTTAGGCTCTGGGTAAATAATGGTGAGACAAACATCAGCTGTCACAGAGCACACAATTGAGAGGGAGAGACAGGTTGCAAGCCCATAAACATGTAAACATGTAACATAAATTCAGATAAGGATATGTGCTATTAAGAAAATAAAGCATGGATTACTCAGAATGGTATATTCCTAGAGGTGGGAATGTGCTCAGTGTTTTATAAGGCTAAGGTACCTGGATTATTTGGCAATGACCATCAGAAGGGAAGGAATATAAGATGAGTTCTGTGTTCTCCACTTGGCCATGAACTTGTTCATTTTTTGTAATTCCAGGACACAGCAATGTCCAGTTAGTACATGTGTTAATGAATCAAGAAATGCAGGCATGAATGAATGAATGTATCCTACATATAATGAATATTACCCAGGCAGCGCAAGTGGTTTGCAGTTACCTGCTAACCTAAAGATTGGAGGTTTGAACCCACCTAATGGCTCTGCATAAGAAAAGTCCCAATGATCTGCTTCTGTAAAGACTGCAGCTGAGAAAGCCCTGTGGAGCAGTTACACTCTGTAACACATGGGGTTGCCATGAGTCAGGGTGACTCAGTGATAGCTAGCAACAACAACTATAAACATACAAATGAAATGATAAGTGATAGGGTGTAAATAATTTATGAAACTTACAATTGCTGATATTTTATAAAATTTTAAAATTATTATATGGAAAAAAATCCCCCCAAACAAAAACCAAGCCTGTTGCTACAGAGTTGATTGGTATTTATAGTGACCCAAAAGGAATAAAGGATACATGAAATAAATTTACAACTACTTACTCACTTACCAACACGTTAGGTTCCAAAGACCAAGTTGTTATGCAAAAATTGGCATTATATGAGAGTTGGGGCTGTGCCCTCTCTGGCACCAGTGTTCCCACGGTTGCTAATCACCCAGTCGCTAATCACCCATCGTGTGCCCCTGGCACATCTTGGGATTCAGGTGATGCAGTGGTCTCCACTTCCCCACCATAACTTCCCCGCTACCATGGAACCATGGAGCCCGGTGGGGTTGGGAGTGGTGGTGGTGGTGGTGGTTGGAGATTACCTGCTATATTTGGAGCAGTAGGGTCCCACCATCACCTGGCCACACTCCAGGCCTCCGTGCAGACCCCAGAGCCTAACGGCTCCACCTTCCCATTCTACTGGCTTTGGAGACGGGCCTCAGTGACAGGCCTTTGGGCAGGTGAGGCCCGGCCACCTGGGCCCAGCAGAGTCTGTAGAGGTGGCAGAGAGGCCTCTTTAGAAGAAGAGACTTCCAAGCCCCTGCCAGACTCCTGCAGCCCTGGCTCTTGCTGCCTCCTGGAGGCCTGACTTCCCTCCTCTCCTGCTTCCGGCCTGGCTCACCTCCTCCACCCGACCTGGGTAATAGTAACTGCAGTGGTGGCGCTTGCAACCTTGGGCCCTCTCACAAACCTCGCCCTCGTCCTTCTCCCCTTCTCACCTAGGCTTCTTGTTAATGCCTAAAATAGTCGGATAGTAGATTTTTTGCTATTGTTGTAAATGTTAAATGTTGGATAATGAGATAATGATAAGTAGGGAGTAGTTGTATTATCATTTAGTTCCACAATGTCAGTTTTTCAATTGAAGTTAAATATATTTTGTGTAATGGCAAACAAAATGTCCTTTGTAATTTGTTCTAATTGTGGTTACTTTCAACTGTCATATGTGATGTTGTGTCAAGGTTTTCAGAACAATGGGAATGATTAAGCTTTCAGCAATATCATGGTTTCATTTTGAATAATTTATTTAAGAAAATATATCCTTTTAATGGACAGCATGCCACTTATTTGACAATTCTGGAAAAATATCAAATAATCTTTTGGTGCATGGAAGTTGACCTTAAAGTGAATTGCTGTACCAGCACTTTATCAGTCTTTTAAAAACATAGTTATCTGAAGAAACACCTGCTCTACTGGATGGAGTTGGCTCGATTTATAGGAATAGCTGCCATGGTAAATAAGAATGTTTGAAAAAACTGCCCTAGTAGGCTTCTCACATATCCTCAGTTTCCATAAAATTTTAGAGAAGAAAGTAATTATAGTTACCCTTCAAAAGTCTCCAAGTGGCAGAGTGATAGGAAACTTCTCCTTAGCTACCGCTGCCCGCTGAGAGGAGAATCTTGGCAGACACTTTTCACCACTTTCCTATTAATGTTTGTGTCTTGGTTAATTTGTTCTGCAAATTTTCCCTTTCATAATAACACTTTTTGGTGGCTAGGCAAGTAAAGTAAAATTCTCAAACTATTTAAATAGTTCCTCCCTTCTTTATATGAGATTGCACACATTTTATAGGATTTCCTACTAACTTTCTATAAATTATGTTTCCTCTAAGACTGTTTTATAGTCTCTTTATGAAAGTTTATCTTTCTTGGAACAGCAAGATATGTTTTACTTCATGTGATTAAAGTATCTGTTCCAGTAAAGAGACATTGTAATTAAGCCAGTTGAACTAAAGAATGAAATTAGATGTATTCACTGAGTTGATTTCTAAAGCATTTGTTTTCCTTGATAGGGATATAAAACAATCAGATGATTTGTTTTATTCATTTGAATCCAGAGTTTGAATACATTTCCAAAAAACAAACCGTGATAAGTTGAAAAGGCATGGGGAAAAGACTGAAAGGTATTTTCAAGCCAAGAAAAGAATGCCTAAGAGTAGTACAAACGACAAGCATTGGAAACCATCTTCAAAACTGTGAAGAGTTATATTGCGGTGAAGAAAAGCAGCAACCCCGATCCGTCACTTCTTAGGGTAGAATGAGGTTTGGTTTCACCAAGTGTTTACATGTAGGGGAGATTCTTTCTAATGGCCAAAGTCTTTAAATGCTACATTGGGTTTCTTAGAAATGTTTTGAAAGCTTTTTTTTTTTTTTTTTTAATAATTTTTACTGTGCTTTAAGTGAAATTTTACAAATCAAGTCAGTCTCTCACACAAAAACCCATATACACCTTGCTACAGCTTTTTGTTTTGTTTTGTTTTTAGCTAAAACCTTTCAAAACGTATCTGAGTGCTATGGCTTAGTAGTGGTAGTTTCTGAAGATAGGGAGATAACTAATAACCTCCCAAGTTTCCTCTGGACATAAACGGAGATCAATACATTTCACTGACCAGAGAAATCCTTTGCTTGCCTACTATAAATCGAACCATAGCCTAGTTTCAGTTTATGTAAAGTTTAAGAAAACTTCTTTTGGGCTGTGTTTATGTATTAGTGTGATTCTGTTACAATTTGTAAATGCTATAGAAAATGAATTTATTGTCTGGTAGTATGCCTTTTAAAGAATAACTTGTTTTGTAAAAATTTTGTGTTTTTTTTTTTTTTTTCAATGTTGATGGCCTGTTAGGTTTGAAGTCAAACTCTCCCACTTACTTGTAAGACAAGATGAAGAGCTATAGAGGCTGTAAGCACTGAAAGAGGGCACTGGTGGTTCAGTGGTAGAACTCTTGTCTTCCGTGTGGAAACCTTGAGTTTGATTCCCAGCTAATGTACCTCAAGCCCAGTCACCACTTGTCTGTCAGTGGAGGAGTGTGTATTTCTGTGTTACTGAACAGGTTTCAGCGGAGCTTCCAGACTAAAACAGACTAGGTAGAAAGGCCTGGCTCATATACGTCCAATAATTGGGCAGTGAAAATCCTAAAAGCCTTTGATTCTATACAAAAATCGTCAAATGTCAATTTTTTTTCTTTCAAAATGTATTATTTTTCTTTGTGTTTCAACTTACCTTGGCTTATGTCTGGAAAAATTCTGCATTCTTTAACTCTTAATAAGCCTCAAGTTCATTAGCTATGAAATGAATGTAAGAGTAAAAATGTATCATTTTTAGTATGGTTCCTGACACATGGTAAGCATTAAACAAATGTTAGCTGGTCATTATTTTACTAGCATTACCATCATCATCATTATTAATGTTACCTATAGGGTCGCTACGAGTTGGAATCGATTCGACGGCAGCAGGTTTGGTTTTGGTTAACGGATTATTGTGAGGATTAATTTAAGTAATTTAGGTAAACATCTAGCAAGAGAATTGGCATAGAATAGAAAGTAAATTTTAGTTTCTTTCCCTTTAAAGTTCATTTCTTCACTTTACTGCAATCCTCTACACTTTATCATTCTCTGAGTATCACAGATAAAACTCAAATAAGTATAATTAAAAAAAAAAACTTCTGATTGTCTCAGAAGATAAAATAGTATGGAGACACTGAGTATTTGGGGAAGAAAGTGTGATTCATATAATGAAAGCAAAGTGGAAGGAGAAGATATGCAAGATAGCCTTCGTTTTTTTCCTCTCACGTAAATCGTATTCAAACAATCTTAATAAAGACATTTCATTGATTCAGACTGAGTTATCCCAGAGCAATGAAGATTCTGCAATCTGCAAGTATGAAATCATGAAGTGTGAATTTTCATTGTTAAAGGGCCATACATTTTACAAGTCAGTTTAGCATTTTTACTACCTTTTGTTTTCATTTTATGAGTGTAATTTAATATCATTTCATTTTAGGGATTACCTGCAAGCCATGTGAGGTACAGAGTAGATGATGTCCAGTTTCCTTACCCTGCCAGTATTTTTGACGTAGTAGAAGATTCTGGACTGGTAATAACTCGAGTCAATCTTAATGAAGAACCTACTACAATTTTTAAGGTCAGTGTGTCATTATTCCCATGTTGTCTTTTTGTTACTGAAATTTTCATTAAATGTTTGGCTTCATGGATGACTGTGTTTTTCTCTTTTCTCCTTTTATAGTGTTTTGAATTATAAAACAATACATGTATAACCTACAGAAACTTTAAAAATACGGTTAAGTAAAAAATAAAAATCACTTGATAGCTCACATCTTGGAGATAATTAGAATTTACTTTTTCAATCTTCTGTCCTTATGATGATGTCCCATTCAAATACATGGAAACAAATATATGTTTGGAAATGACATAATCATATCATTCATGCTGCTTTGTGAATTTAATAATATATTATTGTCCATGCCAATAAATACCATTGATGCTATTATTTTAATGGCTACATGGCATTCTACTATATAAATATACTGTGATATTTTACTTTAATCTAAAAAACTAATAACCTGTTGTTGGACAATTAGGGTGCTTCTAATTTTTGTAATAATAATATCTCTGTTGTCATGAGCCACCTTGTGTGAATTTTACTGTTTACTTGTCCAATTTTTTTCCTTAAGTATCTAGAAGCAGAATTGCTGCATCAAGTTTATGTATTCTTAATATATTATGTGTCCAAAAAATTCAAAATAACATTAACCCCCAACATGTGCTCTCAGTCTTTCAGAAGAGAACCCATTTTTCTAATATCACTGAACCTTGGACATTATTGTTGATTTTAATCTTTGCATATCTGCTATGAAAAATATTTATCTATTCCAAAAACCCCAAACCAAACCCATTGCCATTGAGTCGATTCTGATTCATAGTTACCCTAAAGGACAGAGTGGAACCACCCCATAGAGTTTCCAAGGAATGCCTGGTGGATTCAAACTGCTGACCTTTTAGTTAGCAGCCATAGCTCTTAACCACTATGCAATCGGGGTTTCCATATATCTATTAGATTTTGTTATAACTTATTCTTCTTTAATTACCAGTGGAAATGAACATATTACCTCTTTTCTCTTTCATATATTTTTAATATAGTTGAAAATATAATGCCTGTTTCTACATGTCAAAAATATTGAAAAATATTATCATAAATTAAACTATTTTATTAAATGTTCAAGTGCTTCAGTTTTATATATTAAAAAAAAAAAAACCCAAACCCACTGCCGTCGAGTCGATTTCGACTCATAGTGACCCTATAGAATAGAGTAGAACTGCCTCCTAGAGTTCCGAAGGAGCACCTGGTGGATTCAAACTGCTGACCTTTTGGTTAGCAGCCGTAGCGCTTAACCATTACGCCACCAGGGTTTCCACAGCTTTATATAGCTACTTAGAATAGTTTTTGTCACTTGCAAATAAAGCCTTTGATGGTATCCTGGAAAAATACCCTTATCAGTTGACCTTGTGAATACCAATAAGACTATGTCTGCAAGCTTTTATTACTGGTTGTAATAATTGTGCTGTTTGTAAATTCTTCGCATTTACTCAAAGATAAATCGAGATTATCAGGATGATCCCTGGTTATGGTCTTCCAGACTTATGTTGAATTCATTTAGATTAATAACCTAACCCAAAACCCAAACACAGTGCCGTCAAGTGGATTCTGACTCCTAGCGACCCTATAGGACAGTGTAGAACTCCCCATAAAGTTTCCAAGGAGCGTCTGGTGGATTCTAACTGCTGACCCTTTGGTTAGCAGCCGTAGCACTTAACCACGATGCCACCAGGGTTTCCTAATAACCTAACGCTTCCAAAAAGCTTCCAAAATAATGTACATCCCAGAGAAAAATATGCTTTTGGAAGTATTTGACATTTCTTAAAGATAAACATTAGAATTATTTTTGGTATAAGTTACCAGAGAAAATGATCAACTGTAAAAGCTATTTCAGTAATAAATAATATAGAACATACCAAATGTTAAAATTTTAAGCATAAGTTTTTCTTTGGTTGGCATCATTTGAACAATTTCTGCTATACAGTAAAAACTTGGTTTTATGTATTTTTAACTTTTTAAGAGACTCTACATCAACGTGTTTTTAAACTATAAAGTCTTCTACATTTTACCCTCTAGTGTGAAGTATTTCTGTCTTATAATCCTGTGCATAATTAATTCACTGGAAAAATTAATTTCTTTTTATAAGCAAGGAAATTAGCCTTTTGCTAGTGATGTGACTGAATTTAACACTTTTTAAATAAGTGTATTGGTACTTATAAAGGCATGTGTTTTTACTGTAGACATCAGAGGAACTTTGGAAAGAGAAAAGAGTTTATAATTGGACAGATGAAGTATCAAAAAACACTTTGGTAGTTTTGTATCATAGAGTTTATAACTTAACTTCTTTGAGTATTCTCATCTGGCAAGTGAAAATACTTACACCTGGGTGGGAGCTAGTAGGATTGTTGTGAAGATTAAATGAGAATATACGTAACATATTCTAGTACAGTGTCTGCTACCTGGTAAGCAGGGAAGCAATAACAATTCCTCCCCCTTCTGGACTCCTGCAGTCCAATGGTTAAAAATATACCTGTAACAACGATACTTCTATTTTCTTCTTGTTACTAGTCTTTAACATGATTGTTATTACTTTTTAAGTTGGTGGTTGTTGCATTTGATGATGGTGAACCAGTGATGTCCAGCAGTGCCACGGTGAAAATTCTTGTCTTACATCCTGGAGAAATCCCACGCTTCACACAAGAAGAATATAGGTATCAGTTCCTATCTTTTTTTAAAAAATATATGAAAGATGTTTTTGCTTCTCAAAATTGACATGATATGAATTTATATGAGGTAGGCTTCCAGCCTATTTTGATCCTTTCTACGTTTTACATAATTTTAAAAATTAAAATAGCTAATTAATAATTTAGTTTAAAAGATACCTGTTTTAGTAATACTTTGATGAACAATGGATCCTTTTACAATAATTGGAAACCCTGGTGGCGTAGTGGGTAGTGGTTAATAGCTATGGCTGCTAACCAAAGGGTTGGTAGTTCAAATCCACCGGGCACTCCTTGGAAACTCTATGAGGCAGCTCTTCTCTGTCCTTTAGGGTCACTATGAGTCAGAATCAAGTCACTGTGAGTCAGAATCAAATCAATGGCAGCAGGTTTTTATGGGTTATATATACACACATATATATACGTGTGTGTGTGTGTGTATATATATGTATGTATGTATATGTATAATTATCCAGAGTCCTGGTGGCACAAGTGGTTAAGCATTTGGCTGTTAACCAAAAGGTTGGCTGTTTGAATCCACCAGCTGCTCTTTGGAAACCCCATGGGACAGTTCTACTCTGTCCTAAAGGGTTGCTTTGAGTTGGAATCGACTGACAGCAGTGTTTTGTTTTGTTTTTTATAATTATCCTCAGGAAGTTAGGAATGTATTGAAGAAATTTTTTTTTAATTATAATTACTGTGTTTTATGATTGCTTCATAATTTGCTATGAGTAATAACAATGCTTATAATACTCTTTTGCAAATATAGTTGAATTTTCTTTCATGATTGTTTTGTCTCCATTAAGTTAAAACATTAAAGTACTTTTATTAGCACACTAACACAAATATCAGGCAGTGTTTTTCACCAAAGATTGAAGAAAATCACTATATACTATATATATATACAATATACTTAGATTAGACATGATATTAAGAGACATCCAGTCACTGCTTTCCAGAGGCTCACAGCCCAGAAGTGGAAACAAAGAAGTATATGAAAAAATCACAGTACATTGTGAAAATACAACAACAGCGAGAAACTGACAGTAAGGGGGAAGCATGTTGAAGGGACGTTAGCACTTTCTGAACACGATCAGCATTAGTGTGAACTGTATCTTCAAGGAAACACAGATTTCAGCCAATACACAAAGATATGCCAAGCTAAAGAATCAGCATATATAGAAGTAAAAATAAGTTTCTATAAATAAGTATTAATTTGTGAGAGATTACACTGAGTTCCAGAAATTTTTAGTAGTTCAGTCTCTCCAGAGACAAAATGGACATTGGACATAGTGGCATCACTAGGAGAGTGTGGGAGGTGCAAACTGTACCAGGTGACACTGAGAGAGATGGCACCAAAGTGACTGTCTGAAATTTTCATGCAGTACTTCAGCAGAAATTATTTTTTAAGAAAATATTCCTGTAGTGAGTTATAACAACAATTTTTTTTTTTTATAAGCCCAGCTTACATGTATCAATATACCTATGTGGTACAATTAATTACTTTTGTGTGGCCTTTCTAGCCATGGTCTTGTAACTCCCACCCAGGTGACTGGACAGGACTGTGTGAGAGGATAGTTGTGGCCCCCCGAGGGGATTGTTCAGTTTTGCCTTAAAAGAAAGCCAATTCCAGAGCAGAGAGGAAGATCCCACTACCACCAAGGAAGAACAGCCAGGAGCCAGTGTGTCCTTTGGACCTGGGATTCCTGTGCTGAGAGGCTCCTGCGACCAGGAGATAGAGAGAGAGTGAGCTGTAACTGTGAAGATAGTGAGAAGCAGTGCAGGAGAGACCTGGCAGCAGGAGATGGCTCTGTGGGCTTCCTGGCCCTCAGAGAGGGAAAGCTGAGTACCTTTGAGCAGAGGCCGAGGGCCAGCGAGAGACTTGCTCTCGAGCACAGCTGGGAAGAGGCTATGCTGATGAAAGAACTGTACCCCGGAGTGTTCCTGAGCCTGAACTGTAACCTATTGCTCACCTAATAACCCACAAAATTGTGAGTATGGTCTGTGAGTTCTTTGTAGCCACTGCAATGAATTACCAAACTCTGCAGAGTAGAGAGTGCTGTGGGAGGAACGGCTGGTGTCAGAGTTGGTAAAGGTGGCTGAGAGAGGAGGCATGTCTGCCCTCTCCTCATAGGAATCAGCCTTGGGCTGTTTATCTTGGGTTCTCCTTCCCCCCTTTGTGGGGTCAGAGGAGGCCAGACACCACCCCAAGTCATTTTTACAACCCGCAAGGCTAAAACTCTATGCTAATTTACTTTTTGAAACTTCTTATGTGCTCTGGAAACCCTGGTGGCGTAGTAGTTAAGAATTCTGCTGCTACTCAGAAGGTTGGCAGTTCAAATCCACCAGGCACTCCTTGGAAACTCTATGGGGCAGTTCTACTCTGCCCTATAGGGTGGTTATGAGTCGGAATCGACTTGACGGCAGCGGGTTTGGTTTTGGTTAATGTGCTCTGGTCAGAGCTGTCATTATTACTCAATTACAATGGTGCTTTGAATCACATGGTTTCATCTGCACATTTTTATAGTTGTTAATTTTGTCAGATTTTCTAGTGTTTTAGCTACAATATTGTGATAGCTAGTATTTGTGAACATATCTATAGCTTTTTGAGAATAATGTAGTAATTAAAGTAAAAGAAGGAGAAAAATAAAAGAAAGCTTCCACTCGTTACTAATAATGTTGTAATTCAATGTAGTAAGATTTTATAAAACAACTTTGTTGTTAGTATTCATATAATATAAGAAGTATTGCATTTAAACAATTTACAGCTGTATTTATTACATATTATTCTATGGTTAAAATAGATAATAAACATTACTAAGGATTCTGTATGGGCTGGTACGAGAGGCGGTACATGGAGGGGACACCATGAGTCACCACACTGCTTGACACCAATCGTAGTGATGCCTCTTCATTAAAGGATGATACTAATTGAGGCTCAAAAGAAATTAAGATTTTAGATCATGGAGGACTTTATCATGTTCCAGAGTTTGTGGTTTTATTGCTCTCATAATTTCTAAGAACTACCTAAGAAGATTTAGCTTAGAGCAGAGGTTAAGCTAGTGAGACAGAAGGGAGGAGGATTTTTTATTTTATTTTATTTTATTTTATTTTAGAAAGCTTACCTTGATATTTGAATTTAAAACTGTTAAGAATGGAAACACGAAGAAATAGTGAGAACCTGAATAAAGATAGTTCAGAGGAGGTGGGGAAAGGAAAGGAAAGAGGACTAAGATGTAAATAAGTATATAAAGTCACCTTCTATAAAAAGCTTGATATTTAAGATAAAGAAGTGTCCACATGAATCAATACCTATGATTTGGAGCAAGTAGAAGTATTAATGAAGTACAGTTATGAATATAGGTTTTGTGAGAAACTTGATTTACGTAACTTCAGATGTTTACATTAATGTGCTTGAAAGATAAGTACAGGTAGTTCCCAACAACTCCACTGTAAGCTGGTTCCAACGTCAGTCAAGTACCTCATTTCATCTTTTAGTTTTCATTATATTGCCTTTTATGATCAGTATCTTTATAAATTCAATTCTTGTTCATCTTTGGAGATTGAAAACATTATATATAAATTTACAGATATATTTTAACACTGTATGTAGTATATATCACTAATGATAAGATGTAAAGAACAGTCATAAGTATGGGTCATCTTAACTTGAATAAATCATAAGTGGGGGACTACCTGTAGAAGGCAGTAGGATATGCAAGACTGGGGCTCTGGAAAGATAGATCTTGGCTGAAAATAAAGGTTTGAAAGTAATCTGACTACAGATGGTGGTTGAAGTCATAATCAAAACCTTGAATCACTGAAGCATTCACTCTCAACAATAAGTCTAATTATTAATACCTTCGTCACCATCATCACCGTTAAGTTGTTCAATGGGTGAAATATATGGGAATATTTACCACACTAAACCAAGTAGTTTTCGCCATTTGTAAAAAGCTGCCTTTGTAATACTCTCTATATTAAGTTATACAATAAATTATACTCTATATATTAAGTTATACAATATATTTATCAGAAAATCCTATGTATACGCAAAACAGTAAGAATTATTGGTCAATCTAAGATGCATCAATTGGTCCCAACCCACTTGGAACAAAGGAGAATGAAGAACACCAAAGACACAAGGAAAATATTAGCCTAAGAGGCAAAAGATCCACATAAACCAGAGACTCCATCAGCCTGAGACAAGAACTAGTTAGTGCCCAGCTACCACCAATGACTGCCCTGGCAAGGAACACAACAAAGAGTCCTGGACAGGACAGAGCGGGAAAAAAACACAGAGCAGAACTCAAATCCGTGTAAAAGACCAGACGTAAGGGTCTGACAGAGACTGGAGGAACCCCCGAAACTACGGCCCCTGGACACTCTGTTAACCCAGAACTAACACCATTACCAAAGCCCACTCTTCAGACAAAGATTAAACTGGACTATAAAACAAAATATAATACTCATGAGGAGTGTGCTTCTCCGTTCAATTAGAAACACGAGACCAAATGGTGAGCTCCTGCCCAGAGACAGGATGAGAAGGTAAGAAGGCCAGGAACTGGTTGAACGGAAACAAATAACCCAGGTGGAAAGGGGGAGTGTGCTGTCACATTGTAGGGATTGTGAGTAGTGTTGCATAAAAATGTGTGTATAAATTTTTGTATGAGAGATTGACTTGAGCTCTAAACTTTAACCTAAAGCAAACAAACAAACAAAAAAAAACAAGGATGGTAAGACTTTGTCTTCTTTCTTTGGATATGTTATCAAGAGGGACCAGTCCCTGGAGAAGGACATTATGCTTGGTAAAGTAGAGGGTCAGCGAAAAAGAGTAAGACCCTCACTGAGATAGACTGACACAGTGGATGCAACAATGGGCTCAAACATGGCAACAATTGTGAGGATGGCACAGGACCAGGCAGTGTGTCATTCTGTTGAATGTGGGGTCCCTATGGGTCAGAACTGACTCGATGGCACCAAACAACAACAACCTTTCCATAAATGTGATTGTACCCTTTATACAACTTTATACCCTACTTTTCTTCACTTGGGCTTTTTAGCTTGTATGTATTTTACTTATTATCAGCTTCTAACCTAAATAAAGGTTGGCAGTTCAAACTCCACCCCTCTCCCCACCAAAAAAAAAATTATTGGGCAATCTCAGTTTTAAATCGCTATTTTCTCTCATGTAAGCTCTTGCCAATTGTTTTCCTTTTTCCTTAGTTTGGTCCACTTTGGCTGTGCTCTCCAATTCTTTGCCTTGTGATATCTTGTTCTCTGCTTGGAGAACTTCCCTGAATGTGTTAATTTTGGTCTTATCAAGAACCAAGATGGATATGTACTCAGTTGGTGTGTTTCTCACTTACCAAGAGCAGATGCTCACAAAAAAATATATATTTACTATTTGAAGTGGGTCAAAAAAACCCTCACAGTTTCAT
The DNA here is from genome assembly GCF_024166365.1 of Elephas maximus indicus. Classification (NCBI taxonomy): domain Eukaryota; kingdom Metazoa; phylum Chordata; class Mammalia; order Proboscidea; family Elephantidae; genus Elephas; species Elephas maximus. The sequence goes on from NC_064834.1 coordinate 34,257,248, forward strand.
ACCAAGGAAATTCCCACATTTGTTTTCCAGAAATCCTTACTCCAAGTCTAGTTGTTCCTTGGAAGCTGCAGGAGAATTAAAAAAAAAGTGTTATGGTGGATAACGCTTCTTCTTGAAATAAGCTCTATTAAGAGGCGTGCTTCTCTGGGCTTCCATTTGGAAGTCATTTCCTTATTTATAGAAGTATGCCTCCAAAATTCTCTAACTATCACTTTACTTGCTAACTCTTTTACCTAGAATATTGTAGTATTGAGGCCAAGGTCATAGATTGCATCAGGGCATTGCTCATTTAGTTTTCCTTTTTAAATGTCCTTGATTAATGCCAGTTTTTAAAAATGCAAATGTTTTGTTCAGTGAATAATTACTATTTCTTACCTTCTCTGTATGGAACTATTAACTGCAAATAGATGCTATTAATAAAGTTAGAGAACAAAAAACTAGCCAATTACCTTGTACTAAATTAAAAGCAGTCACATGAACATATATGGAAGAATTTTTTACTCTCTGGAATAGAGTTTCTAATAATCGCAAATATCTCCCTTAATTATCCCAGTTAACTTGGTACTGTAGAGTATAAAGGCAATTTAGTAATTTTACTGCTTCCTAGAGTTTATTAGGAAACTCTGATGGCGTAGTGGTTAAAAGCTACGGCTACTAACCAAAAGGTCAACAGTTTGAATCCACCAGGTGCTCCTTGGTAACCCTGTGGGGCAATTCTACTCTGTCCGATAGGGTTGCTATGAGTCAGAATCGGCTTGACGGCAGTGGGTTTGGTGCTTTTGGTCTTAGACTATATTAAGAGAACCCTATTTTTTTATGTATCTACAATATTGCCATAATGGATTCAGTAGTACTTGAGAACTGAAAACTATTGTTTTTGTTTTCTATCAGGCAGCCAGAAAATATAGATAATAAAAAAGTTATACCAAATATGGACAGAAGATATTATTTTTTGAATAAGTAAAAATAATTGAAATTAAGTGTTTATATAAGCTTAAATTTGACCTAAACCATAGGAAGAACAGTTTAAAAAATTGAGGCTGATAGTGATTATTTTCTTCAATTATCCCTCCATTCTTTTGAAGATAATTAAGGAGTATATAACAGAGAATGTCTTGCTTCCTCCTAAACCATTTCCTTTTCCTCTTGAACATACAGCTAAGCTACATTTCCTAGCATCCCTTGTATTCAATGCAGCCATGTGACTGAGTTCTGGCCAATTAAATGTAGAAGTAAGTAGTCTGCACCATTTCCTGGCCTGACAGCCTTTTCCCCTAATGGACGGCTGGATGGAGAAAGCACCTTGAGAGACCTTGGGAGCTATATGTTGACAACTGTGGAAACACAAGATAGAAGAAACCCTAGGCCCCTGAATCATAGCTTGAAGGAGAGTCAACTACCTAGTAATACCCTCACATACACTGTTATGTGAGCAAGAAATTCAGGGGTTTATCTATTATATTATCTAGTACTGTTTCAACTAATGTAAGATGTTCCACATTTTAGTGGCTTGAAAAACTTCATTGCATAATATAGTAATCATATTAAAATGTCTTATTTAAGCTGTAGTATCTCCCAGTTTGCCATTTATTAAATAGTATTCATGAGAGAATATTTATTTTCATATATGGCTCTTTTTTTCTTTTTTTAATCTGTTCAAGCACTAGCTTTGGGAATATGCTGACACCATTTGATATTGCTGTGAAGGCAGTCTTTTTCTTTTTTTTAACAGAAAAGGAGATATGCAATAAACAATTTCTGAAAACCTCGTTTCTTCATTCTCTTTCTTCAGATCCATTTACTGCCCCTGCCAGATGCACATAATTCCCAGAAATAATAAATAGTTATATTAATACTTGATTATCAGAAAGATTCCTTGTACTTGAATTATTCCTTTTAGAAAATCTCTCCATTTGTTTAATCAAATTTGGAGGGAATACAAAATGATAGTATATGATTCCTATTACTTGGAGGGTGTGTTACAAGGATACTCATGGGTTACAACTGGAAAACAGCCATCTAGGATAGGTGGGATTGTGGGCTCAGGTTTTTACATGCCAGGAATGTCTTCATTTCAATAATGACTTTTGAATGCCTTAGTAAAAACTAGTTGTGAACTAATGTCTAGATATTAAAGAGGGGTTTTAAAGAGAAAACATTAATTTATCTAAGAGTTTGATTTGAATTCTTGATTCATACATACACCCTCACCCCAAGACTCAGTTGTCTTATTTATATTGGTCATTTAAATCTCAGTGTAATAATTTTTAGTTATGATTGGTTAGGCTTCTGCAACAAGGAGGTCACCAAAACTCAATGGTTCCAAGACCAAAATATACATTTGTTGCTCACATGATGATCCAAGATGAATGTACCAGGTTGGTGAATATTTCTGCTCCATGCAGTCATTCAGAGACCCAGGTTGACTCATTCTCTCATCTTCAACATTATGTTTCAAAATAACTAGAGATTGCCATTTTAGTCAGTGGAAAGGGAAAGAAGTCCACAGCGATAGATTCCCTCTTTGTGAGGCAGGAGTTGAAAATGTCACTTCAGCTCCCATTCCATCATCAAATTTTAGGCAAATATCCACACTTACCTATATCAGGCCTGAGAAATGCTGTTACTTGCTGGGCAGCTGTATCCCAGCTCCGCCATTATTACTGAGGAAGAAGAGAAAATGGTGTTGGTAGAGAGCGAGCGTTCTCTAACATATTAAGCATTTAATTTTGGACAAGTCAAGTTATAAATTTTACTTGCTGTAGCCATCTGAAATGTACTTAGTTTTTATTAAGAATGTACAATATTGAGTACATGAACTAATGATATAATAGAATGGGAAACATTTTTATTTGTAAATATGTATTGGAATAGTTAGATTAAATTGTTCTTAAAATAACAATAAAGAATGAATACCTCTTTGAATTCAAGTCAATTCTCATACACACTTTTTTATAATAAAAATCTTTATCTCTAGTGATTTCAGCTTACCAAGTATTACTATCACATATTGCAAACCAAACCTTTCTGGGCTTCAAACTACCGTTTGGTGATTTGATTGCAATTAATTACTTGCTCCAGATGTCTTCTTGATAACAAAAGAAAAAGAAAACATATATGAAAGAGTGTGGATGAGTAAATGAAAGCTAAACCAAACCAAACCAAACCCAGTGCTGTCGAGTCGATTCCAACTCATAGCGACCCTACAGGACAGAGCAGAACTGCCGCATAGAATTTCCAAGGAGCGCCTGGCGGATTTGAACTGCCAACCCTTTGGTTAGCAGCTATAGCACTTTATCCACTATGCCACCAGGGTTTCCAAATGAGAGATATGTACTGTAAATTAGCTTTGTGAAGACCATCAAAAAGGTTTGGGATTTGATATTTACTGTTTGGTGTAACATTTCCCAATGTATCAGTTCTGTCATGACAGAAAGGCAAAATCCATTATTCCTTTTATAGAATTGAAAACACTTATGTGTTGAGATAGTGGTAACTGCTCAGTTGCTGGAATATAACAATAGGCCTACCATACCTTTCTTTAAAATTATAAAATCATGATGTAGTAGGCAACCGACAAATCATAAACATCAGTGTAAGTACTTTAATATTTACTAAAGAAATGCTGGGTTGCCAGCTAAGTTTCTGATGACAGATAATGTAGGTTTATCTGATCTATATAACAGTAGCAATATAATAAAAAGTGAAACCATCCTTTCATATACTTAATCATGCTATGCCGGTGTTTCCTGTTGTACAAAAACTTCCTTACTTTCTACTATTGATTCTTTGAAATAAATTAATGAAGTTTGTTAAAGTATTCAAGGATTTTATAAAGGCCATCCTATATTTGGTAAAATAATTTTTGTTGTCCTAATTAGAAGAGAAGTTTCTCACATTTTTTCCTGTTTATAATACATAATATTGGAACATTTTATATATGTCTAAAATAGATTTGGTTTTGTCTTCCCTCACATCCTGTGAACTGAATTTGTTTCTTGCTGCTCTGGCTTTAAGTCATTTTTAAGAGTGGGAGGAATCTCATAATGGGAAAGCAATTTACTCCACAAAGATATATGTTTTCTTATACAGTGGCCAAATTAACAACAATTTTCAAGCTAACTATTCATTTGGTTCTCTTGCTTTCTTAGCGTAGTTATAATATTTGAAGCAGATTCATTTGGTTAATTTCACGATCTCTTCAAACCAGTCATTCATCATGTCACTTAATTAGGGTTAAAGGAAGAATCAAGATATCATCTGCTCCATCTATTTGTCATTAAGTAAACATCTAACTGTCCATTAAATACTAACTTCTTAAAACTTTTGACATGTATGTCTCCCTTTATACTGTCTAATATTCCTTTCTTCTAAATAATTGTATACAAATTCCAAACTATTTAGAAGCATACTCTACTGGGTTGAATATTGTCCTCCAAAATTCAGGTCTACCCAGAATCTTAGAACGTGAACTTATTTGGGAATAGGATCTTCAAAGATGTAATTAGATAAGGTGAGGCCAACTGGATTAGGGTGGACTCTAACTGCAATCACTGATGTTCTTATAAAAAGAAGACAAACACAGACAAGTAACAGGGAAGGGCAGGTGACAATGGTGGTAGAGATTGGAGTGAGATGCAGCTACAAGCCAAGGAAAGCCAAAGATTGGTGACAACCACAAGAAACTAGGAAGAGGCAAGGACGGATTCTTCCCCTAGAGTCTTCAGAGAGAGCCTGGCCCTGCCGACACCTTGATTGCAGACTTCCAGCCTCCATAACTCTGAAAAAATAAATTTCTTTTGTTTTAAGCTGCCTAATTTGTGGTAATTTGTTAAAGCAGTCCTAGGAGACTAAAACTCATAACACACAACCAGAAATCTCAAAATGGAGCAAAGCCCCATCCTTACGAATCATTCCTCCCTCTAGGTTCTTTTAGTTTTTCTTTTAGACAAACACTTATATAGATAATTTGAATGTCTGAGAGAGTTAGCATGCCCCAAATCTTCACCCTTTCTCCTTCTCCTCCTTCTTTTTTTTTTTTTTAAGTAAATCTCTTAAAGATTTTATGGCATTCCTTTCAGTATTTGTTGTTGAAAAATCCCACCCTTTCTCAAAATCTTCCCCAGGTGATTTCAAATTTTTTTCCTTTTTAATAATAATTTAAGATGAAGTATCAGCCTCCACCTCACATGGATACTCTAATAATAAGTTTTGAGTTATTATAATCCAAGTGATTAAGAAGTTTATTTCTATATGCAACACCATATATTTAAATAATTTTCTATAATTTGGGTTTCACTGGAAGTAGAAAAAAAAAGTTAATCTTACTCTCATAAAAATTCTGTTCTCAAAATCATAGCAAGTAATGCATTAAACAGAGCATAGGAATCATTTAGTCTGCCTCATAATTTAATACTTCTCTAATGTCATCCTTGACCCAAAGTTGACTAAAACTTAAAGTGGTGGGGAACTCCCTTCGATCTTTGGATAACTCTGAATATTAAGAAATTATTTGTTATAATTACTATATTTATTTAAAAAATAATTTTCTATACCTTTTCCTGTGTACCTTCATTATTTATCTATATATACATATACATATGTATATATATATATACACAAGTATATGTATACATATGTGTGTATTAATATATAGTAAAGTTCTCTTTTAATATCTGTTAACTTCATCTTTATTTTCCCTAGAATCTTTTTTTATTTTCTAAACAGTCATGGTTATTTTGAACTTTATCTCTTTCAAAATGTTAACAATTCTCCTTAACACTAATCCTCTTAATTCCCTCTATCGGTTCTGGTCTTCCAAGAAGCAGATGCCAAGATGAGACTTAACTAGCAAGGATTTTTTAGGAGAAATGACTCTGAGAGAAATGAGGAAGCAGGGAAAGGTTGAAAGAGCCTTTAAACCACATTGCATTCTAACCCGAAGCGAAGAAGAAAGGGAGGGAAGGTCTGTGGAAGCATCCTAGATAGATGTGCTATTGAAATGAGGTTTTATAAGACTGTTGTTTTTAGGTGCCATCGAGTCGGTTCCAACTCATAGCAACCCTACATACAACAGAATGAAACACTGGCTGGTCCTACGCCACCCTTACAACTGTTGTTATGCTTAAGCCTATTGTTACAGCCATTGTGTCAAAATTGTTGGGCACCCTCAAACTACAATCAGCTCTCAGAGTAGTCTCATGTCTCCCAGGAATGGACCAGCCTTAGCACCTCTGCTATTCTAAATCATTATGTATAAGCAGCCTCTAGGTACAAACATAGCAGTAGATTTCAAAGCACAGAAACTGGGAAACTCAGTCAAATATGCTCCCTGGGGTTGTAGGCGGCAGAGTACACTTTCATGGCTACCACATGTCCATATTTCATGAAAGGTTTTCAGTCCATAACCAGCTTGGATGTTCTGGAAAATGGTTACACTGTAATAAACAACAAAAACATTTTATCTATCACCCATTTAATCCTGACAGAAATGTCAAAATCCTGATAGTAGTATAAATATATAATATTACTTGAGAATAGATGAAATCTAGTATTTCAAATAACTTATCATTGTGAAGAATGACATTGACCTTCATGTCAGGATGAAGGACTAAGACTTATGCATACTGGAATTCACTTGTCATCAGTTTTAAAGATACATATCATGGAAAGGTCAATATGTCTGAAATAGATCATAGACTATAAATGTGAATATTGATTTTGAGTGGAAAATGTAGCATCATAAATGAATTATCAAAATTTTCCAAAGATAATTATGTTTTTCAGAGAAATATGCTACCTATACAAACATACCTTTGGTATTAATATAAAATAGAAGCATATCGATCTTGATTATTAAATACTTGCATGATTTAATGTCACATGTTTATTTTTAAAAATTCATATATTTTAACACACAACTTCCATAAAAGAAGAAATTCAAAATTTATATTTTGTGGGTTTTATATATAAAGAAGAGAAAGGGCAAATGTTCCTAGAGTATTTTTGTTAAACTCTTGAACAAGCTGATATTTTTTTAACCCACAGAGAAAACATTGTCATTTTCAATGTCCAGCATTATTCACATTTAATATATTAAACTCAAAATAAGAATATTATACATATGAATATCATGTCTTTTTTTTAATTCAAATACCCTTTAATGAAAAAATGCATAGTCTGGTTCCTTATTAAAGTAAAAAATTGGTTCTTTGCTGATTAAGGTGAACTAATTTCATAATAAATGACAAAGCTAAAGTTTTATACAATTTATATTTAAAATAAGATTCTTGAAATGTTTTATATGGAAGAGCAATAGTAGAGTAGCTATTATAAAGGACTATAAAGGATTGAGAGTATACCTCCTCATATGCAAAAATAGAGAAAAAGCATGAAGTCCAGAGACATTCATTTCTATACCGTATGAAAAATGAAAACAATGTTATCACAATGGCCAAGGAAATACTGAGTCAGCAGTTCTCATTAAGATCTCATGCAGAGAACTAAAATTACTTTCACCGAGCCACACTGCAATCATTTTTACATATGCCACACTAGTTTGGACTGGGAAATTTAAGAAAAGATTTTTAATCAATAGTGCAATAGCTTATGGAGAACTGTTGGTTTTCATTTCAAAGAATATAAGAGAAAAAAAATGCTACCTAAACATAGTTAATATAATACAGAATGAATCTACATGCAGACAGCATTACTTGTTTGCTAAAGTCATTTCCAGTGTAATTTAAATTGATCTCTCAATGTGAGAGCTGAATTTACCTGAAGATAACTTTTCTGTCCCTTTATGGCAACATTAAAATCTTCCTTCAAAGACAGATTTTCCTTCTTTAACTGTTAAAAACGTGATTCTGGCAATACGTCACTGCAGTTTTCACAGGCTTTCTCTATATTGTTGTTAGGTGCCATCCAGTCAGTTCTGACTCATAACGCCTTTATGTACAACACAGTGGAACACAGCCCAGTCCTGTGCTATCTTCACAATTGTTGCTATGCTCGAGTCAATCTATCTCATCGAGGTTCTTTCTCTTTATCACTGACACTCTTCCTTACCAACAATAATGTTCTTCTCCAGGGACTTGTCCCTGCTCATAACAAGTCCAAAGTAAGTGAGACAGTCTAGCCAGCCTACTTCCAAGAAGCACTCCAGCAGTATTTCTTGCTCTTTCTTCTGGCATTACATGGTATATTCAATATTCTTCACCAGCACCATAATTCAAAGGCATCAATTATTCTTCAGTCTTTCTTATTCATTGTCCGGCTTTCACATGCATATGAGGCAAATGAAAATATCCTGGCTTGGGTCAGGTGCACATTAGTCCCCGAAGTGACATTTTTAACACTTTAAAGAGATCTTTTGCAGCAGATTTGCCCAATGCAATACACCCTTTGATTTCTTGACTGCAGCTTCCATGGGCGTTGATTGTGGATCAAATTAAAATGACATCCTTGACAACTTCAATATTTTTCTCAGTTTGTCATGATGTTGCTTGTGATCTAGTTGTGAGGATTTTTGTTTTCTTTATGTTGAGGGGTAATCCATAGTGACGGGTGTAGTCTTTGATCTTTATAATTTCTTCCATTCCCTTTAGCTACTGTGCATTCAAGAGCAAGTTTCAGAGTCTCTTCTGACATCTATTTTGGTTTTTTCTTTCTTTCCTGTCTTTTTAATGACCTTTTGCTTTCTTCATGTATGATGTCCTGGGTGTCCTTCCAAAGCTTATCTGGTCTTTGGTCATTAGTGTTCAATGCATCAAATCTATTCTTGAGATAATCTCTACATTCAGGTGGTATATACTCAAGGTCATATTTTGGCACTCATGGACTTGTCGTCATGGGTCAGAATTGACTTGATGGCAATGGGTTTGGTTTGGACTTGTTTTAATTTTCTTCAGTTTCAACTTGAACTTTCGTGTGAGCAATTGATGGTCTGTTCTGCAGTTGACCCTGGTCTTGTTCTGACTGGTGATATTGAGCTTTTCCATAGTTTATATCCACAGATATAGTCAATTTGGTTCCTGCGTATTCCATCCATTGAGGTCTACATGTACAGTTGCCATTTACATTGTTGAAGAAAGGTATTTCCAATGAATAAGTTGTTGGTGTTGCAAAATTCTGTCATGTGATCTCTCCCATCATGCTATCATCAGGGCCATATTTTCCAACTGCTGATCTGCCTTCTTTTTTCCAACTTTTTCGTTCCAATCACCAGTAATTATCAAAGCCTCTTGATTGCAGGTTTGTTCGGCTTCAGACTGCAGAAATTGGTAAAAATCGTCAATGCCCTCATCTTTGGCATTAGTGTTTGGTTTGTAAATTTGAATAATAGCCATATTAACTGGTCTTCCTCGTAAGCTGTAGATATTATCCTATCACTGTCAGTGTTGTACTTCAGGATAGATCTTGAAATGTTCTTTTTGATGGTGAATGCAACGCCATTCCTCTTCAAATTGTCATTCCCAGCATAGGAGACCATATGCTTGTTTGATTCAAAATGACTAACACCAGTCCATTTCAGCTCACTAATGCCTAAGATATCGATCTTTCTGTATTCCACTTCATACATTCTAGGTTCCAATTCTTAACGGATGTTTGCAGCTGTTCTCATTTGGAGTCATGCCACATCAACAAATGAAGGCCTTGACAGCTTGACTCTATCCACTTTATTAAGGTCGACACTACTTTAAGGAGGGAGCTCTTCCCCAGTTGTATTTTGAGTGCCTTCCAACCTGGGGGGCCCATCTTCTGGCACTATATCAGACAACGTTTTGCTGCTATTCATAAGGTTTTCACTGGCTAATTTTTTTCAGAAGTAGACTGCCACGTCCTTCTTGCTAGTCTGTCTTAGTCTGGAAGCTCAGCTGAAACCTTTCTGCCATTGGTGACCCTGCTGGTATTTGAATACCAGTGGCGTAGCTTCCAGCAACACATAAGCCCCCACAGTACAAAGAACTGACAGATGCGTCATATATATATATGTATGTATGTATGTATATGTAATATATATACATACATATATATATTTTTTGTATATATATATGTTGTTCTTGTTAGGTATTGTCAAGTCAGTTCCATCACATAGTGACCTAATGTACAACAGAACAAAATGTTGCCCAGTGCTGCACTATTCTCACAATCCTTGCTATGCTTGAGCCCATTGTTGCAGCCCCTGTGTCAATCCATCTTGTTGAAGGTCTTCCTCTTTTTTGCTGACTCTACTTTACCAAGCATGATGTCCTACTCCAGGGTCTGGTCCCTCCTGATAACATGTTCAAAGTGCATGAGATGAAGTCTCACCATCCTCACTTCTAAGAAGTATCCTGTCTGTACTTCTTCGAAGACAGATAAGCTCATTCTTCTGGCATTCCATGATATATTCAATATATTCAATATTCTTTGCCAACACCATAATTCAAAGGCATCAACTCATATACATATAAATACATATATAATCTTTTAATCTTTATATGCCAAATAGCTACTTCAATTATTGTCATATAGAGGTGCATTCCCACATATTACAGTCAAGGTACTGATGCCTGCCCAGGATTATCATACCAAGAGAGAGGCCCCTTACAGAATGGTTTGTGAAGCCTATGTCTGTCTCACTGATGCTCTATTTTACTTGTATATTTTCAAAAGTTCCCAGAATATTCTGTGATCCGTGATTTTAGATGAGGGTAGGATGAGATAGAAGGAAGCACAGGATTAGGGTTATTTTCTTCAAATTTTATTGAGTCATCTAGTGTCCTTGTCCACTAATTTATTCAACAAACATTTATTATCTAGGCACAATGCTATGTTAGTCAAGTAAAATAGAATAGATAATAGGGCAGTCGTGACCCCTCTAAAGCTTACAATCTACTGGAGACAACACACATTGAAAAAACTACTTACAATGAAGTAAAATTAATCTCATGTTCAAAAGGTATTAATTCCTTTCCTTATGCTGACAATATTAATTGATCATATACAATGCACTGGGAATAACAGCACTGAAAAAATATTCATGATCTTCACCCTCAAAAACCTTATAATCTATATAGTAGGAAGAAATTAGTCAAATGATCACAGGAATTAGGCTATAATTGCAAAATATGATAAGTAATCTCAAAAGAGCGTGGTTTCATGAGTGCACATAGCAAAGGCATAACCATGGTGATGGAGAGGTCAGAGAACATTTCTTAGGAAAATGGCAGGAGATGAGATCTGAATAAATAGTAATTAGCCTTTTAGGTGAAGGAATGGGGAAGAAACTGCATGTGTAAAAACACAGAGTTGGAAAGAAGGATGACAAATTCTAAGAATGGAAAGGTCAGTACGGTTGAAGAACCAGGAGCCCTGGTGATGCAGTGGTTAAATGCTCTTCTGCTAACCGAAAGGTCAGAGGTTCAAACCCACAAGCCATTCCATGGAAGGAAGATGTGGTAGTCTGCTTCCATAAATATTACAAAGTTGGAAACGCTATAGGGGAGTTCTACTGTGTCCTATAGGGTTGCTATGAATCAGAATTGACTCGACGGCAGTGGGTTGGGTTTGGTTTGGTTTGGTTTATGATTGAAGAAGAGAGAATGGGGATAAAGTGATATAAGATGAGGCACAAATTTGGGGCATATTAACAATTTGAGTTATCCTGTGAGCACTGGAAAACCATGTAAATATGATATGTTAGCAGTGGGCTGGGGAGCTCAGAGTGGTGGTGACATGATTATATGTAAACTTTGAAATGATAATTGGCCATTGTGGCAAAGTCAGACTAGAAATTAGTCACAGTGGATGAGTGTGGACTGGTCAGGGAGTCAAGCAAAGAATAATGAGAGTTTGGCTTAAACTAGGGGCAATGGTGATGGAAAGAACGATATGAGACCTACAAGAATATTCTCAAACAAGGCAATATTAAGGTAGAAACCTAGAAGATGAGTGAGAATTGGCCAGAAGTAGATCGTGTGAGGAAGAGGGAAAAGCATGCATAAAAGCCCAGACAAGGGGAAACTGTAGAAAGTTCTAAGAATTTAAAGTCCACTGTGGAACATGGAGATCTCTGGGGGAGAGTAGTTGGGGATGAGTCTGGAGAAATAGGTAGACCCAGATTGTGAAGGAATTTATGAGCCATATTAAAGATTTTGGAAACCCTGGGGGCATAGTGGTTCTTTCGGCTGCTAACCAAAGGGTTGGCAGTTCGAATCCGCCAGGCGCTCCTTGGAAACTCTATGGGGCAGTTCTACGCTGTCCTATAGGGTTGCTATGAGTCAGAATCGACTTGATGGTACTGGATTTGGTTTGGGGTTTTTTTTGTTAAAGATTTTGGTTATTATCACAGAGAAATTTGAAAGCACTGAATGCCGTTAAACAGAAAAGTGACATAAGAAGAAAAGCTTTATGTAAAATTACTCTCTGCTTTCACATTCTGTGTGGAAAATAGATTTTACACAATATAAATATTGATTTTCTATCATGGCATTTTTATCACCAAATCATAATGGTAAAATCATTTATCTCCTAAAAAAACTGGTGCTTAATATCTGTGGCATTTGCTTCGTCTTCGTCTAATACTACATTTTATGACTGGTCAACTTTTCACTCATACTTCTGTTATTAAACAACATATTTAAGACAAAATCACACAAAAATAGAGTTATAGGAGAGGATATATAAGGCAAAAGCCAACAGGAAAAATCAGGATTACTATATTAATGCCAAGTAATGTATAATTGAGGACAGAAATAACTAAACTTTTGATTATGTGTATCTTTGTCTCACTAAAATTATAAATTTCTTGAGTGAGAGGGCTAATTTTTCTACTTTACTGTACACACCTAGTGTATGATAGCTAAGACCATATAATTTATTGCCCAAAGTAGGGTACTTTTGAAAGTAAATGAGGACAATATTAGTAATTAAATTAGGGCAATACGCATAAACAGGGACTGACCCATAAATGGATCATTGGTGCCTCTAAATACAGTACTTTGCTCATGATAGGTATCCTATAAATGGTTGGTGACCTACTGGCCTGATATTTGTGACTGGAGTTGTATTAAATGCAGGATTTCCCCCCATGTGTGTCAGTTATCTACAGCTATATAATTTGTTGTTAGGTGCTATCAAACCAGTTCTGACTCATAGCAACCCTATGTACAACAGAAGGAAACACTGCGGGATCCTGCGCCTTCCTCACAATTGTTGCTATGTTTGAGCCCATTGTTGTAGCCACTATGTCAATCCATCTCTTTGAGGGTCTTAGTCTTTTTCACTGACCCTCTACTATACCAAACATAATATCCTTCTCCTGGGACTGGTACTTCCTGATAACATGTCCAAAGTACATGAGACAAAGTCTTGCCATCCTCGCTTCTAAGGAGCATTCTGGCTGTACTTATTCCAAGTCAGATTTGTTCATTCTTCTGGCAGTCCACGGTATATTTAGTATTCTTCACCAGCACCATGATTCAAAAGCATCAGTTTTTCTTCAGCCTTCCTTTTAAGTCATTAAATTTGGAAAGATTTGCTGTGTAACTAACCTTCCCAAATTTAATGACTTAAAACAACAATAATTTACTATTTCTCATGATTCTGTGGGTTGACCGGGCAGTACTCATGCTGGTCTCACGTGGGCACACTTACGTATATGCATTCAGCTAGAGGGTGGGATGGTGGTTGAGATCTCTGGAAATAGTTGGGCCTTTGCTTCATGTAGTCTTTCATTCTCAAGGAGAGTAGTCTGGGTGACTTCACATGCAGCCTCAGAGTCTGAGGCTCAAAGTCACACAATATTATCCTACACCCCAACACACAACCATATCTCCTGTTATATTTATCAAAGAAATTTACAGGACCATCCAAATGCAAAGGGAGGCAAAATAGACTCTACCTCTTGATAGTAGAAACAGCAAAAAAATATGTGGATTCTTGGTTCACCACAGCCTATCTTCTGTTCACAATTACATTTTTCCCACAAGAAAAAAAAAGAAAACTCTCTTTCAAGATCTCCAAAGGTTTTATCCCATTATGGCATCAGGCTTGAAGTTAAGAATATCATCATCAAAATCAAATCCAGATGTGAATAAGATTCCTTAGGTTCAAATCCTCTTGATTCAAGTACCTGTGACCAAGATGCCTGCCTAAAATATAATGATGGAACAGGGAGAGGAAAATCATAATAGACACTCTGGTCAAAAAGAGAAGCATAGGAAACATATAGCAGTCACTGATCTGTAAAAATTCTGAAATTCAGCTGGTCGCAAGCTGCTAGTTCCCACCTACTCTTTCCAATCCAGTTCCAGTTGCCATGAAGTCGATTCTGATTCATGGCAACAAAAGGAAATCTTCCTCTAGTAAAGCCTACTTCAGCCTTGAGAGAGTGGGGCTCTAATCCATTGTTCTCCTCTGTTCTTTGCTTCATTTTATGAGTTGCCTTCCTGTCTTTTAATAAGGAATGGTCTGTGTTTACATCTGTGTAGCTTTCTTGTCCTGCTTCTTGGAAAGACATCTCTTTTAATTTTGAAATGCCTCAGTCCCTTTCAATCCTGCCTGGATGTGCTTTTGCCAAATGAACTTTCTTAAAACTTGTGTGGCTTTCCTACATATCTTATTAAGGTTTGCTCTATGCCTTAAAAGCCATATCCGTGATTCCTGAAATCAGCCTCTCTCTAATTTAGGTAGGTAAGACTGCTGTGGAAAATACTCTTAAAATTCTTAGAAGCCCTTTTGTCTAGCTGAGAGAATTTGCTAGCCATTGACTTAAATCTGTCTGAGGTCCTACCAGATCGGCCTTGTTTGATCTTCACCTGGAGGCCATTTCTTACTTTGAGAGTCTGTTACCAGCTGGAAAGACTGAAGATGAGAAAGTTTTACTTTCCAACTCAGCAAATTCTGGCTCCTTTATATTGTCTCTTATTTCTGCTTGAAACTTAACAGTTCTTACTTTAGCTCACCTCTGTGTGTATTTTTTTGTTTGTTTGTTTTTTGACCTCATCACATGCGTATAGAAGAGCCTAGTTGACCCTTTTGACATTCTATCCAGAAATCTTAACTATATCCACAAGTTTTCTGGGTACCTTTTCTCTCTCTCAAGTTACTACAGGCAACAGTTTTGCCAATTGTTTTGCGACTACAAACAAGGGCTGTCATCTTTCTAGCTTCCAATAACCACCTTCTCATCACCATTCCAGTCCCACTAACAGTTTGTTCACTCTTCCTCTGACCTCCATTAATGGCCTCTTGGCTCATTTTCCAGCCTCTGCCTGCCACCCAGTCCCAAAACAAATGCCATGTGCTTTAGATTTGGCTACAGCAGCATCCTACTTCTAGGAGTCGATTTTTTTCTATCTTTCCAAAACTTAGAGCCTAAAGACAAAAACAAGTTATATGCTCTTAGATTCCTATGAGTTGCGTGGGCAGCTCTCTCCTGGGCACGCATTTGGGGTGAATGGAATGGCAGGGACTCTATCTTTATGTTGTTTTTCATAGTTAAAGAGGCTACGCTAAGATTCTTCACATTAATATCAGAGCAGCTTTTCAAGTATGGTAGAGTTGAAACTGTAAGGTTTTTTGAGGTTGAGGCTGAAGTTACATAATATTACTTTCATTCTATAATATTGGCCAAAGCAATGGCAAGAATACCCTAAACACAAGGAAAAAGGTAAATAGACTCTACCTCAGGATGAGAGAAGAACAAATAATTTGTCCATTTTCAATCCATCACACCATGCTAATAGTCTCTTCACTTCTTCAGCAAAAGGTGGAAGAACACAGATTAGCAAAACAAAATATTTTATGCAAATATTGCATGTAAGCAAATATCATATTATGACTAATGACATAAAAACTGTGGCAAATTGTGAAAAACTATTCAAAATGGTGTGATATATTATTTCTAATTATATGACATTTACATTCTCAAAAACAAACACGTAAACTTCAGAATTTATGAGTTTTAGATAATCTTTACTCTCATTTTTCCATGTATCAACTCAGTACTGTACTACAAGGAGGAGGAGAAATCAATTTGTCCATCAGTTGTAATAAGCATGGTGAATTCTGTTTTCAGTAAATGGAATTTACAATCTTTGATAATGAATTCTAAATAATAAGTTATTTTTGAAAAAAATTTGATACCAAGGCTTGCTTGTCAAAACAAACCCTTAGGTTTTTTGACTGTTTCCAAAGTTAACAACTGAGGACAGAGAGTGGATAAAGGAACTCGGTGACTGAGCTTTGAATAAACATATTATTTTTAGAAAGGAAAATAAAAAAATATTTTAAACATCAGTTAAATCAGTAAAAATCTGATATACAGTATGACATCTTCCTATTTTAATTATTTGATGTAGATTTTATTTAAAAAGTGTTAAGAAAATAGAAAACTTTTTATTTTTACTGCTTCACTGTCTTTGGCTTAATAATCAGGTGATTTTGTGGGGGGAAGAATTTTGTTTATACGTAGTTATCCTGGTCATAATAGGAAACTAAATCTAGAAATAAGGCATTAATTGCTACTTAATTTAAAAAATTACAAAAAGAAATGAAACAATCCTTCCAGAAGTGACAAATTTATCTACTTTAAGTTATTGAATACTGGCTATATATCCTTCTCCCTGAATGGTGTGAAAAACTGTAAATGTTTGCTCTTTTTCATTTTTTATAAGAATGTGATTTATCTATATTTTTCTGTAAAATCTGGCACGAATTGAATGCCTGTTTCTATTAGGTTATTTTTGAGCTAGGGCATTCAGCTGTTATGCATTTTCCATTGCCATCCAGTCAATTCTGACTTATTGTGACCCTATAGGACAGAATAGAACTGCTCTGTAGGATTTCCAAGGCTGTAATCTTTATGGAAGCAGACTGCCACATCTTTCTCCCTTTGAGTGTCTGATGTATTTGAACTGCCAACCTTTCGGTTAGCAGCTGAGTGCTTTTAACCACTGCACCACCAAGGTTCCTTATTAGACTGTTGAAGTAGACAAAAATTGAAATATTGAATGCTTTATCTAGGTATCTTTTTTTTTTTCTCTCTCTCTTTTTTGGTACTTGTATTACTACACTAATATAGTTTAAAAATAATGTAATGATCCCTTATCATAATATGACTATCTTCTTCCTGGAAGCATAGAATTTAACCTGATCAATAGAAGATAATAAATAATAGTATTAGAGGCCCTCATTGAAAGTGTACCTTTGTGTCCTTTGAAAAGTCCAAATGTACCAATTTATCTGTAAAGGAGAAATGGTCCACCATATGTAGAGAAACAAACTTAAATGCAAAATTTTCTTTTCAGAGGTTATCCTAAGTGTATCTTGTTGTTAGCTGCCATTGAGTCAATTCCAACTCATAGCGACCTTATGTACAACAGAATGAAACACTGCACGGTTCTGTGCCTAAGTGTATAAATGCCGATGTTATAGCCTGTTTATAGTAAGTAAATCAATCAACCTGGAATAGCTATGCCTGATCTAACCATTCCGTCAAGCCATGAAGCCCCTTGGTACTACTCACAGTTAGCTTGTAGGAATTTGGGAACATAAAATATAAACAGTGCAACCATGTTTATAACTGAACTTTTAACAAGGAATCTGCTATTACTTCACTTACCACATTTTATTATAATTGATTAAACTGTGTGGTTTGCCTGGAAAACTCTAAACTCCAGGAGTACAGGTCTACTTCCTCTGCTCTTTCTATTTGTATTGCCAAGTGGATGCCAGGCACGCACATAGTATGTGTTCAATAAATATTTTTTGAATGCATAATTAAGCCTCTGTGAATAAAATCATCAGATTTTAACTGATTTAGTTAATATTTGTTGTTTTTAAGTTTCAGAGTCAACCTCTACCGATTCCAAGCTCAATCCATGGCAGCTGTTTTTTAATGAGAACAAAAATTTTCTGTGGATATAAGGCTATAAAAATAATACAAAGGAAAACATTTTCTCCAGTCAAATGTAAAATTGATCTATGCTTAAAAACTCGAGAGGGAAAATTGGAGTGCATAAGACACACTTTATAATATTGGCTAAGATAACTGAAAAGCTGTTGCCGTTGAGTCGATTCCAACTCATAGTGACCCTATAGGACAGAGTAGAACTGCCCCATAGCTTTTCCAAGGAGCACCTGGTGGATTTGAGCTGCTGACGTTTTGGTTAACAACTGTAACTCTTAACCACTGCGCCACCAGGGTTTCTTGGCTGAGATAGATAATATTTATTAAAAGTGTTCAAGTGTTATTTTTTTTTATTATTAATCCTGTATAGGTACAAACTCACATATTATTATTTAAATTAAACTTCCAGAAGCAGAGCTTATAAAATAATGATAAGGATAATAGCCATAATTTATGGAACGTGTACTATATGTCAGGCATAAATAAAGCTTTTTATACATGTTACATTCTTTAGCACACTCAATAACCTTCTGAAAGTAAGTAACGTCCCCATTTACAGATAAAGAAATAAGATTAGGGAAGCCAAGCAATTTTCCTAAGGCCTCATTGCTAGCAAATAGCAGAGCCAGAATTCAAACCCTATCAGAATCGTAAGAGAGTGACCTTAGCTTAGTTCAAGTGTGTTGAGAGGACATCCCTTGCTGTAGCCTTCAAAAATAAAAATGGTGACGAGGGTGAGGAAAAGAATGAAAGAGCAAAACAGCAGGGAGAGAGAATCCATTATTCTCTGACTGTGTGATTTTCAAACCACCAGGATCTGAATCGCCTGGAATACTTTTGCAAACGATATTCCTGGGCCTGACCCAGTGTATCTACTAAATCAGAATCTTTGAGCATGATACCAGGGAAACTCAGAATGTTAATTTGTCTCCAGCTGACTCTTACGGATTTATAACTTGAGAGCCACTGACTAAAAAGGATGTAGCATAAACTATATTAATGAGAAAAACAATATGTATAACAAAACTCTAGATTGCAGTTTTACCTTGCAAATAGTTTTATGAACTTGAGAAATTGTTTATTCTTAGGACTTCAGTTTTCATATCTTCAAGGGTAGGATATTTCAAGGGTCTGAGTAGAAATAACCTAAGGCAAAACTCTTAGTGATGTAAGCATTCTTTAGACAAGGTGTAAAAAGTAGTGTCTAAGCTTTTGGTCCGTTATTAGTTTTCTTATCTACAATTCATCCTAAGAATCCTGGGAGAGTTGATGTCTTTCTCTTGATTCATGCTTTTTGTAAACTGCTTTTCTTAGTTAAATATTTTAAATTAGATCACCCTGATGCAATTACGCCAAGGTTACAAACAATGGGAGTTCCAGTGGGTGTTTTTTTTTTCCCCCTTCCCACCTTCATTAAATTCCCTCACAGTAGATATAAAAAGTTTCTTAATTTGTACTGATTTGCAAATATATTGAATTCAAACATGTCAAAATAAATTGGATTTGTCTCTCGGTAGAAAGAAAGCAATAGAGCCAGATTGAATTCCAGTGAAATTTTACAGCATCCATTTAAAAACACTTTTATAATCCTAAACTGCATGGTATTTAAAATAATTAGGAGCTTTATTCCACACAGACAACATTTACTTTTACTGTTACTTCTTGAACTCAATAATAAAAGTAGATTTTAAATTGTGGAATAATTGTTCTGTCTATATTTATTCTGTAAAAGACTGGGTCTCACATTTAGACTGCAAATTCTGTTGTTTTAGTATAGTCATATTAAGACAACTCAGATATGTCAAAATGTATTTAATTGAAAGAGATTTATTGTAATCTCTATAAAAAATTGAAAATGTTTAACAGATATCTATGAATTAGTTTATATCTTCCTAAGGACAATTCAGTTGTTTGAGTTTTAAGTGTAAATTCTGCAGCAATTAGTTTCTCTAGGACATACTCTATCTTCAAAAATTAATTTTTAAACTGTGAATTTGGAATAATTTTGATCAGTCTCCTTCTTAGGAAAATACAACTGTTTTCCATATAAAACTTAGGGGAGGTAAGTGCAATGCAAATATTAAAATTAATGAGCTGATAAAATTTAAATTTGGTATTTGTCATAACTGTGTTTTTTGTTTTAATTAAAACAGTATTTAGGCTTCTATTTAAGTGTTAGTTGAGGTGATTTGGGAATTTTTATCAAAAACTTTGGATTTTGTTAAAATTGGACAATAAGCCCCAAAATGTTGCTCTTGGTGGGTAAAGAGGAATTAGCACAGCCATCAGGAATATTCCAGAACACATGGGCACCAAATTCAATTCAGATAAAGCCTTGTGAAAGAGTCTTCCGGTGAATGCCCTGCCTGAAGGCCATTTGAAAAATAGGAGTCCATAAGCCTCTCCAGTGTTCAATGTCCATCTCTTTCAAAGATATAACCATTTCTTTTCACATATTGTTAGTAATCCTTGTTTAGGGAACAGGAACGCAGTTGATCTCTTAAGTCTTAGGCCTCATCAGTGAAGGCTGCTTAGTTCCATTATTGATCCCTGACTGTTTTTAAGAGTTCCTTTTATTGAAAGAGTGCTTTTTAGTCAATTATATCATCAATAATAAGTCTAGCTTTGAAAGTTGGAATTTTTTAATTTAAGACAATCAACAACTATTTTGAATTAGATGTTAAAAAGTTAATTGGGAAGAAAGATTATGATGCATTATTTATTACAAAATTACAGGTATATTAATTAATAGTGAAAGAAAAGATTTGTTAAAAAGGAAGATTCTAAGAAATCCTATATTTGGCCATCTTGTTATTGTTTATGAAATTAAACAATAGATTTTGATTATACTCAACATAAGGAAAAAAATAAATCACTAAATCACATTGTATCAGACTCAGAATGGTAGAACTGGAAGATACATTACAGATAAAAAATAGCTTACCTAAAAAATCATAAACTGGCAGCCCATAGGTCTTAGTCATCTAGTGCTGCTATAACAGAAATACCACAAGTAGATGGCTTTAACAAAGAGAAGTTTATTCTCTCAAGAGTCCAGTAGGCTAGAAGTCTGAATTCCAGGTGCTGGCTCCAGGAGAAGGCTTTCTCTCTCTCTGTCAGCTCTAGAGGAAGGTCCTTGTCATCACTCTTCCTCAGGTCCAAAGGACATGCTCTGCTCCTGGCACTGCTTTCTTGGTGGTATGAGGTCCCCATCTCTCTTCTGGCTTCTCTCTCTTGTATCTCAAAAGAGATTGGCTTAAGACACTATCTAATCTTGTAAATTTCATCAATACAACTGCCACTAATCCATCACATTACATCATAGTGATAGGATTTACAACACGTGGGGAAATCACATCAGATGACAAAATGGTAGTCAATCGTACAATACTGGAGATCATGACCTAGCCAAGTTGATAAATATCTTTGGGGTACACAATTCAATCCATGACACTACGGGTCAAAGTTAGCCAGCTGATCTTTAAAAAAAAGAAATTTGCATTGGCTACCACAATTTAAAAGTTCATAGAATTTATATAAAAACTTAAGTTTCCTATTTTGTCTGAAAAATCAAACTAAGGCATGTAGTATCACATAGCAGTTACCCTTTTTAAATAGAACATGCTGTTTTTAATTGCCTACATGCACACCTCTGTTAATCTATACCCAGCCCAGTTTATTCAATTTTGTTATTTTTCTGGCCTCTTTGTGCATCTGATATTATATAAAAAATGGAGCCTGATTTATACCAGCTTCTTCATTTAGTGCTGAAGTTATATATGACTCCAAACAGATTATGTAATTTTCCCCAATCATGTAACTGATATTTTCCAGGGCATAAAATAAAAATTAAATGGGTCCTGCCTGGCAATAAATAGAAAAGAATTGATATTTTGTAATCTAAAACTCATTATCATAGAGGTTCATTTAATTCTGGGCAGGAGAAAATTGCATTTTTATAGTGTCTTTTGATTTTGATTGTAAGAAGTGTGTCGAAACAATAAGACAAAGGTTAATAGAGAGATATCTTATCTCGGAGTAAATCTGTTTTAAACATTTACTAACAAATTGAATTTTAAGTGCTTTTAGTGGTATGCTTTAAATTTAGTGGAAGTTGCTTCTCAAATTATGCCAGTTACTTTTTCTAGTATTATTTCCATTCTGATTTTGCAGTGGAGGTAGCAAAAATGGGCACAAAATAATTATTTTTTTAATATTTGAAATAACTGATGGCGTTCCTCTAATGCTAGAGCTAAAAGTACATTAGCTGCAGACATTACATTTTCATATTTTATAAAGATCAAGAGATCGAAAAATATAATAATTATAGAAAGTACAAAATTTAGCTGTCATTTCATGTAGTAACAAGATAGACAAGTATACAATTTTAACAGTGTGCAGTTCAAAAAAAAATTCCATTTTTGAAAATTATCCCAGAATATAACTAACACAGATTTCTTACATCAAAAACTTTAATAAGTTATATGTAACCTGACTTAAAAAAAATTAACAATCTATTGCTATAATTTTCACTTTATGTGTATTTGTCACCTATTTCTGTGTAACAATGTTACTATAAACATAATGGCTTAAAACAACACACATTTATTATCTAGTAGTTTCTGTGGGTCAAAGATCCAAGCATGGCTTTGCTGTGTCCTCTGCTTCACACTTTCTCATAAGGTTGTAATCAAGGTGCTGCCAACAC
The DNA here is from genome assembly GCF_024166365.1 of Elephas maximus indicus. Classification (NCBI taxonomy): domain Eukaryota; kingdom Metazoa; phylum Chordata; class Mammalia; order Proboscidea; family Elephantidae; genus Elephas; species Elephas maximus. Next base: position 34,279,852 of record NC_064834.1, read on the forward strand.
TGGGATCTCATCTGAGGTTCTACTGGGAAAGGGTCCAATTCCAAACTCATGTGTTTGTTGACAAGATTCATTTCCTTGTGGTATTGCATTGAGGGCCATGGTTCCTTGCTGGCTGTTGCTCAGAAGTTGCCTTCAGTTTCTTGCCATGTGGGCCACTTCCCATGTTATCTTGCTCTATTACAGTTAGTAAGGGAGATAGTCCATAGAGTCTACTAGCAAGAAGGCAGTTACAACAGATGCCATGTAATCACTGAAGTGACAGCTTATCACCTTTGCCGTATTCTCTTGGTTATATGCAAGCCACAGTTCCCACCTGTCACTCAAGAGGAGGAGATTCTACAATGGTGTGAATAACAAGAGATAGAGATAATTGGGAGCCATCTTAGAGAATGCCTGCTACGCAATATTTCCAGTTCTCTCTAAAATAACACTTTCCAGGCTTAAGGATTTCACAATCATCATCATTGTTGTTGTTGCTAGGTGCTGTCAAGTTGTACAACAAAATGAAACACTGCTTGGTCTTGCACCATCACCACAATCGTTTCCATGCTTGAGGCCATCATTGCAGCCACTGTGCCAGTCCATCTCATTGAGGGTCTTCCTGTCTTTCACTGATCCTCTACTTTATGAATCATCATAAACCAAAAAAACGAAACAAACGAACAAATCTGTTTCTTTCAAGTTGATTCCAACTTATAGAGACCCTATGGGACAGAGTAGACCTGCCCCATAGGATTTCCAAGGAGAAGCTGGTGGAATTGAACTGCTGGTCTTTTGGTTGGCAGTCAACCTCTTAACCACTGGACCACCAGGACTCCACTAATCATCATAGTTAACCACTAATCAGTATGTCAAGTAGCAAATAGTCTTAATATATCTTCATAATCTAAAATATTACACAAAAATTGATCTATTAATAATCAAAACAGTCCATCAGAACCAGCCTTAGTGTCCTTTTTGTAAGTTCCTTTGCTTTTGTGGTAGACTATCATCATGTTAGATTCAAAATGGCAAAATCATCCTTATTTCATTGAACCAACACTGTGACAATAGAATAAAATTGTTAAGTCTTAGAATTTTTTACGTCAGATGGGTCTACCTAGGCAACTGAATCTTTTTCCAACCTAAGTACTTTTTTAATTAGTTGGGATCCTTTTGATTGGATATGAAAAAAAATCTAGATAAAGAGAAAATAAAAGAAAGTTTAGGTATATCTGTATTTAAAATCTCAGTCTAAGAGTTGGGGATGGTAAGACTTTGTCTCACTTACTCTGGACATGTTATCAGGAGGAACCAATCCCTGTAGAAGGACGTCATGGTTAGTAAGGTAGAGGGTCAGTGAAAAAGAAGTAGACCCTCGATAAGACAGATTGACACAGTGGCTGCAACAGTGAGCTCAAACATACTTATTGTTGTTAGGATGACGCAGAAACAGGCAATGTTTGGTTGTGTTGTACATAGGATTGCTATGAGTTGGAGCCAACTCTATGGCACCTAACAACAATGGTCTTTCTTTAGTTTATCTTGGTATTGTTATCAGAAAAGTGCTTCTCATCGGGTACCAGCATCAAAATTCTAGCAAAAAAAGAAAATATTTTTTTCGATAGTTACAGTAAAATTCCTGGGGGAAAACTCTCAGTGGTTTCACATGGGACATATACTCACACATAAACAGTAAACAAACAATGAAATGTACTCATTGGCCAAAGATGGATAGTATGATCACATATACACTATGGTTTATTTCAGCCCTACCCAAACCATTTGTACTAATAATGGAAGAGGCATGATTATAAAAATTAATATTTGGATGCCGTTATCAAAAAAAAGAAAAAATACAAGGGAAAACTGAATGAATGAGTGAATTAGTGAACATTAACTTTATACTTTTCATTAAAAATGCTTCAGTTATAAGTTGGTTCTTATTATTTAGTACAAAAAATATTTATTGAAAATGGAATGAATATATTGACCATCATTAGGTGCTCGAACATTTATTAAATAGATGGCTTTATATTTAGGTAACTTAGTCAATCAAGCATCTGGACTACAGTGGCAAAACATAGCAATTTGGATAAGATTTTTGTAAAAGGGCCATATATAATCAATTTTTCAGAATGTACTGGTAGCTTAGGATTTGATATAAAAGGCTTCCTTAAAGGTACAAAAGAATGTGCTTGATGTAATCTAAATTAGAAGAACTGAGAGGATGGAGATAAAAATAGTGATCCCAGAAAACTAGGTACTGAAAGAAAATGCCATGTGGAAGAAATGGCACTAAGATTTGTCTTACTGGCCTGAGAACAGAGGCTAAAGCTTATAGAAGCCAGACGGGATAGATAGAGAGACTGAACTGGAAAAAACATCCAGAGGTATTGTTAAAACTTTCTATTTAATAATTTTCTAATTCTGTTAGAGCTGATTGACATAAACTAATAAAAATTATAAAAGGGAGATTATTTTGCTTTACTTTATGTTGATAAAGTTATGATAGGCTAGTTGTAGTGACCAACATTTGAAAATTGAGATTATGAGAATAAAATAATGTGCTTTTGAAAATATATTTTTTAAATTGGGTAGGTATCTGTCTTAGTTTCCTGGGGCCATAACAAAATGTGGGTGGTTTTAAAGAACAGAGACTTTTTTTCTGATAGTTCTGTAGCCTGGAAGTCTGGATTCAGGCATTAGGAGAGCTATGTTCTCTTTCTGTTTGTTCCAAGGGAAGAGCCTCCCTTGTCTCCTTCAGTTTCTAGTAGCCCTGGGTGGTTTCTGGTATGCCTTGGCTTATAGATGGATCCTCACATGCTGTCTTCCACCATGTTTCTGCTTCAGTACCTATCCTTCCCTTTTATATGATGCCACTCAGAAGGGGTTAGGATTAGAACCCATCCTACCCTGATAGGATTTGTTAACTGGTATCATCTGCAAAGAAAAATGCTTTTTTCCCAAGCAAGGTCTCATTCACTGGTTGCAGGGGTTAGAAAGTCAACACACCTTTTTGAGCGGCACAATTCAATCCATGATAGTATTATACTACTAAGGACATAACATTGTTACAGTTAAGCAAATAAGGTAATTCGAAAAAGGTACATTGTGTGACAAGTCATCCTTCAAATATTTTTTTTGTACAATTAGAACTCTACAGTTGCTTTAATATACTAACAAAAACACAAGTGCAATGTTTTATTTTAAGAAACAAGATTAGGTAACCAATTGTATACATGTATTGGTTTCAATCCAGATTTTTTTTAGAGACGAATAGAATTTTGTACAACTTTTGGTGGATAATAGAGTAGTAGTATATTTCATCTTAAATTAAGAATAATGTAGCTGATAAGACACTCTTAACCAAGAGCCTTTGCATGGTTTTGAACCTACCTTCTTGGGACTGGTGCCTTGGAAACAGTGGTGGGGTAGTGGTTAAGAGCTACAGCTGCTAACCAAAAGGTCAGCAGTTCAAATTTACCGGGTGTTCCTTGGAAACCATATGGGGCCTTTCTACTCTATTCTGTAGGGTCACTGAGTCAGAATCGACTCAATGGTAATGAGTAATGGATTTTTTTAATGTGTGTATACACACATACACATACAATGCTTAAAAATTCTATTGTTAGCAGCCATCTAAGATGCATCAATTGGTCTCAACCCACCTGGATCAAAGGAGAATGAAGAACACCAAGGTCACATGATAACTATGAGCCCAAGAGACAGAAAGGGCCACATGAACCAGAGACTTACATCATCCTGAGACCAGAAGAACTAGATGGTGCCTGGCCACAACCAATGACTGCCCTGACAGGGAGCACAACAGAGAGCCCTTGAGGGAGCAGGAGATCAGTGGGATGCAGACCCCAAATTCTCATAAAAAGACCAGACTTAATGGTCTGACTGAGACTAGAAGAATCCCGGGGGTCATGATCCCCAAACCTTCTGTTGGCCCAGGACAGGAACCATTCCCAAAGACAACTCATCAGACATGGAAGGGACTGGACAATGGGTAGGAGAGAGATGCTGATGAAGAGTGAGCTACTTGTATCAGGTGGACACTTGAGACTGTGTTGGCATCTCCCATCTGGAGGGGAGATGGGAGGGTATAGAGGGTTAGAAACTGGCAAAATTGTCACGAGAGACTGGAAGGGCTGACTGATTAGGGGGAGAGTACGTGGGAGTATGGAGTAAGGTGTATATAAGCTTATATGTGACAGGCTGACTTGTAAACGTTCACTTAAAGCTCAATAAAAATTATTAAAAAAAATTCTATTGTTAAATTCAAATCTCTATCGTGGCAAAAAGGCCCATAAAAAATAAATCATCTTCTCTAATTCTGCAGACCTCCTCCAGTAAGTGAACTTGCAACCAGAGGGACCATGGTTGGTGTAATTTCTGCAGCTGCCATCAATCAGAGTATTGTGTACTCCATTGTTGCAGGAAATGAAGAGGGTGAGTAGATTCTGTAGTCTGTGTCTTCACCATAAACCAATAAACTTGGATTTATAATTAATTTTAGATTGAATTTTCATTTATCCTACATTTTCTAATTAAATTTTGCCCATCTTAAATGTAATGGTAACTATATATCCTAATTAGATTAAAAACCAGGCTGTTAGTAATAGGCTTTTTTGCTTGTTTTACCTCCCACAAGGAAATACTACATTTTTTTACCTCTGGAAATATCCCCCTTATTTAGGAATATTGTGATGACAGTACTTTGCATTTAAGGCATCATATTTTCAGCTTTCCGTCATAATAGTTGCCTACTCTCTCCACTGTTTTGTACCATTGATGATGCTTACTCCAAGTCAAACCTTAGCCAAATCTTAAAGAAATTTTAGAATCATAAATAAATGTGAATGCCAAAAGATCCACATTCATGTTAAAAGTCACGTATAAAAAACCAAACCCATTACCACAGAATTGATTCTGACTCATAGCTACCCTATAGGACAGAGTAAAACTGCTCACAGTGTTTCTAAGGCTATAAATCTTTAAAGAGGCTGATTGCCACATCTTTCTTCTGTCGAGTGGCTGATGGGTTCAAACCACCAGCGTTTCAGTGAGCAGCCGAGTGCTTAACGACTGACCACCAGGGCCCCTTAAAGTCATGTATATTATCCTTATAATACAGTTTCTCAAATAGTAAAATTCGGTATACAATTAACTTAATTATTGCTTTTGTTTGGTAGCCAAGCTCTTAACCACTGTGCCACCAGGGTTCCAAAATAAGCATAGTATATCTATAATTTGAGTTTTAACTACCAATAACTTCTTACTAAGAATGGGCAACAGTTTGCTAGCCTCTGAATTAAATTCATAGCTCAGTCATTCTCATCGAATGCTGTTTCACCTACCCACCCACAGATTAGATGTCCTCTATGTTCCTCTGGGATCACTCTGAGTCAGAATCAACTCAAGGGCAACGGATTTAGTGTTTTTGATTTTTATGTTCCCTTTCAATTGGCTGAATCACCTCGCATATTTTAAGTGCTCAAGGAATAAAAATAGTTAATAAATATTCAATAAATGAATGAATGTTAAATATTTACTAAATAAATAAATATCAATGCTCTTAAACAGTTTGGAAGGAAATTTTAAAGATCTTTTATGTTTCATTGACTAACAATTACTCTAAAATGCTGCCCTTGTAGCAAATATTCAACATCTTATTTTCTTATTGCCTTTCTTCTGCATTTCTACTTGTACTGCTAGGCCTTATCCCTCAATATATTGCTAAACTTCTTTTTCCTTGTACTTCCAACATCTTAAAGCTATAATTTATCTATTCAGGTTCTTTCTCTCTATGATTCTGTTTATTCTCTGCCTTGAAGAAAGCAAACTTAGCTCTGCTTGTCCTCTTCTTTCTCTCCACCATGACTATTTTACGTTTGATTCATTGATTTATTCATTCATTCAACAAACATTTATCGATTATCTACTACTTTTTTTTTTTTTATCTACTATAAGGAAACACTGGTGGCATAGTGGTTAAGTGCTACGGCTGCTAACCAAAGGGTCAGAAGTTCAAATCCACCAGATGCTCCTTGGAAACTCTATGGGGCAGTTCTACTCTGTCCTATAGGGTCACCATGAGTTGGAACCGACTCAACGGCACTGGATTGGATCTACTATAAGCGCTTATACAGCAGTGAACAATATAGATAAATCTTTGCCCTTTTACACAGCCAGGTACAAATATTGTGACAACCTAACCTCATTCCTCCTAGACAGTCTTCATTTATGTTTGTTGTTCTGGCACAATTATTAGTAGCTCTCTTTTTTACTATCCTGTGTCTCAATATATATGATAAATTATTTGTTCACTCTAGGTATAAGATAAATAATAATGGTGTCCAAGAATTCAAGAAAGAAAATGGCTTAAGAAGAAGGGAGATATCAAGTGTGAAATACCCTTTTAGTTTGAATAAGATGACTGTGGAAATTGACCACTGGATTTGTTCATGCAGAAGTCAAGAAACAAAAGCAGTTTTGATGGGATGGTGGGGACAAAAGCCTGATTAGAGTGGATACAAAGAGAATAGTGGAAACTCGCACTGCAGACTAAATAGCATACTAGGTATTTTCAAGGGGGGAAATGATAATTTTAATGTTTTTCTGGGTTCTCAAAAAAGTAGAGATATCTCCAAGCCAAATAAAAGACAATAAAACAAATGCGTGGCAAGAAGAGTACTTCTTGGTAAGTAAACCTAAACTTTGGGCTCACTTCACAGTCAAGGAGCTGAACTGAGACTCCTGAACTAAGTCAACAACATGAAAAGGGCTAGAGTAGCTCAAAGTTAGTAGTATTGCTAGTTTCCAAGTGAAGCAAAAGAAATCCTCCCCGTTTACGCACTTAAGATTCTCACAGATTATCTCTAAGATAATCTAATGCAGAACAGAATTTAAAATTCTCATGAACTCCAGACTTCCTGGAACCATGAGGGTTGGATGAACTCCTGAAACTATTGCCCGAAGTTAATCTTTTAACTTTAAACCAAAAATATCTCCTGAACTCTTTTTAGAACCAAACGTAAGTGTAGCTTATCTAGTAAAAAATGTCTGCCTTGAGCATTATGCTCTTTTAAGACTATATGGGATCAACGTGACAACACAAACTTGAAACATTAGATAGGACCTTTAGGAAGCAGTGATTCTATGTCAGTGGTGGAGGAACAACTCAGAAAATGTGGGTGAGAATGGATGCACAACTCAAAGAATATAATCAATGTCACTAAATGGTACATGTAGAAACTGTTGAATTGGTATATATTTTGCTGTGTATATTCTCAACAACCACAAAATAAAATTTGAAAAAATCAGGCAAGAAAGTCTTTTGCTCATAATGATAGACTAAATGATTTAGACAAACTTTCCCACTGAGAACAACCAGAAAAGTTGTGCAAAGAATGTTTGAGAGAATTAGAGAGCTAACAAATGAAAATCATACAGTCAGTTCCAGAAAAAGAAAGCACAGAGAAGTGAATTAATGTAACGAAAATTGGAGTTCCAGGTCACCAATGAGAGGAAACCTTGATAAATTTCCCAGTTTTATGTTGGGATTCCAAAGAAATGAACCTAACAATAATGGCTAAATGGCTTTGAATTATCCCAGTTCCTGACTGGATTGATGTGAAATAAGTTGGCTGATGCCTTCATCCTCCAGTCATACCCAGTTGTAAATGTACCTACAGGAAAATAAAATGGATTTTAAAATAATGTTTGACAAGTTTGAAGAAATAAAATAGATGAATTCAAGCAGGAAACTAGAATTTTTCTTTTTAATTAAAATGAAAATTATAGAGCTGAAAATATAATAAATGAAATTAAGAACCCATAGGGGTGATAGAAAAATTGGGTTATGGTTAATGGTGATGGCTGAACAACATAATGAAGATATTTAATGTCACTGAACTGCACATGTGAAAATTGTTGAAATGATGATTTGATGATTTTTTTTGTGTGTGGTAAATATCTATGTATTTACTACAATAAAAAAAAATAGATACAACAATGAAAAAAAAATCATAGGTTATCAGCAGATTAGACTCAACTGAAGAGAGAAGTAATAAATTCAAAGATAGATCTGAAGAAAATACACTTTAAGAATTTACATGGAAGACAAAATAGAAAGGAACAAAAAACAGAGGGAGGAAAAGAGGGAGAGAGGGAGGGAGGGAGGAAGGAAGGAAGGAAGGTGTCTTATTATCTCGTGCTGCAGCAACAGAAATACCACAAGTGGATGGCTTTAACAAAGGCAAACTTATTTTCGCACAGTTCAGTGGGTTACAAGTCTAAATTCAGGGCATCAGCTCCAGAGGAAGGCTTTCTCTGTCAGCTCTAGAGGAAAGTCCTTGTCTTCAATCTTCCCCTGGTCGAGGAGCTTCTCAGGCTCAGAGACCTCATGTCCAAAGGATGCACTCTGCTCCTTGTGCTGCTTTCTTGGTAGTATGAATTCCCCAACTCTCCCCTTGCTTCCCTTTCCTTTTAAAAGGTGGTGCAGGCCCCACCCCAGGAAAACTCCCTGTACCTTGCATCAGGGAGGTGACCTGAGTAAGGGTGGTATTACAATCCCACCCTAATCCTCTCAACATAAAATTACAATCACAAAACAGAGGACAACCACACGATACTGGGAATCACGGCCTAACCAAGTTGATATGCACATTTTTGGGGGAACATAATTTAATCCACGACAGAAGGAAAGGAAGGGAAGGCAGGAAGGTAGAAAGGAGGAAAGAAACATAAGGAAAACAGGGTTACAGTCAAACAAAAACATGTATTTGGAATTTCATAAGGAAAGGGAGAATTAGGGCAGAAGCAATATTTAAAGAGATGACTTAGAATTTTATAAAACTGATGAAAGACATTGTACAAAAAACCAAACCCAGTGCCGTCGAGTCAATTCCGACTCATAGCGACCCTATAGGACAGAGTAGAACTGCGCCATAAAGTTTCCAAGGAGCGCCTGGTGGATTCGAACTGCCGACCCTTTGGTTAGCAGCCAGTAGCACTTAACGACTATGCCACCAGGGTTTCCGAAAGACATTGTAGTGGCTTTAAAATGCCCATGAAGGCTTTGATTCTCCTGTTTTCAAGATGAGAACCTACTTCGTCTCCATATAAGTGTGGACTGGACTAAATAACTTGCTTCTAATAAACAAAACAAAGCAAAAGTTACATTGTATGACTTCAGAAAGTGGTTCATAAATTTCCTACTTAGAGGAGTGAGATAACTCACTCTGGGAGAAGCCATCTGCCATGTTTTGAGAGCATTCTAGCTGCCCGATTAAGAGGCCCACTTGATGAGGTCCAATTGATGTTGGCCTTCAACCAAAAGCCAGCCTGGAACTGAGTCCTCTGCCCATAACCGTGTGAGCAAGCCATCTTGGAAGTGGATCCTCCAGCCCCGTGAAGGCTTCATGTGATGAACTCCATCCGACATTATGTCTGCAATGTTGTGGGAGACCCTGAGTCAGAACCATCCAACTAAGTCACTCCTAGATAACATACCTTCAAAAATTATATGAAGTTAAAGATTTTTTTTACACACCATCCACAAAACCACTAGAATTTTAAGAAGCAAATTTGGAAAAACACTAAAGTTGATCATTTCCAGAGCTAGAATATCATTTCCAAAGGCCAGCCAGCATCTGTCATTTTTATACACTATCCTTGCTACAAATAGGTGTTTCAATACTGTTGTTTTAAATCACAGTGCTTTTTTAAAGGAATTCTTTTTTTGCTTATAGTGTAAAGAAAATGACCAAAGCAATTGTATTTTAAAACCTAGGTGCATTTGGAATCAATAACATCACAGGTGTTATTTATGTAAACGCTCCCCTGGACTATGAGACAAAGACAAGTTATATACTTCGGGTCCAAGCTGATTCCCTGGAAGTGGTCCTAGCCAATCTTCGAGTTCCTTCAAAAAGTAAGTCATTTTACTTAAAGGTTTTACAAGAATTTTATGGCATATCTGCTCATTTTTTAGTGAGAATGCATTTGTGTAAATAATGTTCTTGTTAAGCAGACAGGAAGATCATTAACACTCAGAGGAAATCTCCCATTCATTTTAACACCTGATATGAGAATGCAGGGAGTGATTTCATAAGCAGAAATGTCAAGACAATAACACACTTCTTTTAAACTGTATACAATGGCTTTATTATGTCATCATTATTTGTGTATGTTAAATCATAAACCTGGCTCTTAATCCCGTTGTGAGGCTCTAGACAACCCTCTGGAAAGTATATTGCTAAAGAATCCACGACTGCTAGGCGTTCCCTGAATTCTGTGGCTTCTTGTACTGATGTATTTTCTTAAAGCAGAGGAGAAAACATCTTAAAATTAGTGATTGACATTTACTGTAATGTTTATATGTGGTATCATATTTAATTCACATGTTTCTATGAGATGAGAATTATTATTCCTATTTTACATAGACAAAAATATTTTACAAAGTACTTTGATTTTTCAACAACACCTTCGGTAAATGAAAGATTTGAGATTTGAGCCCAGTCTGTTTGACTCCCAAATCTTTCTTTGACATTTCATTGGCATGTAATATACCTACACAGAGAGGCAAGCAAGAGCCAAGTCGTGAAGGGGGCTGGTACAAGAGAGATGTTAACAATAATGGGGTAAATATGACTCCCCCCATCCAGCGAATCAGTACTTTTTGCATTTAAGCAATTCATCTTTTTCTAATCGTTCACTTTTTGAATCTTGAAGTCCCAAGAAAATCAAATTTAACTTAAACTTTAGTAGAACAGGGTCCCAGGTAGAGTATGAAGTGGTAGACAGGATCTGGAACACTCACCTTCTGCACTGGGAGCATTCCTGGTCATTCTGTCACAGCACTCCATCTATCAGATCCTTTAGAAGGGGGAGGAGATGAAAAGACCAGCGCAAGGGTACAAATATGAATACCAGGAGAAGAGAGCCCAGGTAGTGTGAGGGAAAGGAGAACATGATGGGAGTAAAGGCACAGGGTGCATTATAGATTTTTTTTTAATCAGTTCAGCAATTAATGGTAATAAAAATAAATCACATCTTTTCATTTATTCTAAACCTCACTTATGGACTGCTGTACAGTCTCTTGTATAGGTACCAACTAAATCATTTGAAAAACCATATTATGTACAGTGCATCCTTTGAATGAAAAAAATTAAATTGTACTCAGTAATTATACTTCACTTCCATAATTAAATTTTGTAAAAACAGCGGAGCAGTTCTTTTAGGTTTTTAAATCTTTAAATTGCAGGCAATTATATTTTTTATAACATTGTAGGGGATGCTTCAAATTATAGGTTGAACTGATCATACCAGGAGTCAAAAGGTTGGAGTAGTTTTAAATTATATAATGCAAATTATATTATGGCAGCTACAAATAAACGGAAAGGAAGGAACAATTGAAAACAGTATTTGTCATCTTTATTCAAAGCAAATGAGCAGTTTGTTTAGAAAGAAAATTTTGCTAAATATTTAGGTTGTAAAACTTGGCATTTGAACTCTCACTTATGAATATTTTGAAAAGCTTTATAAGAAGTAAATGCAAGTAGGTCTCATTAATGTAAGTTGAAGTACTATAAGCAAATACTAATAAATTTTAGCTAATGCACGTGTATGTACTTGTATGTCCCCCAGTGTGCATATGGAGGTGAGACCAATTAACAAATTCATCAATTATCTTTTCAGAAATGCCAGAAGCCTAAAAGCTAAGTGTTAGTTTGTTTAGTGCCTATGCTTTCACTCTGTCGTTAGCATTTTGTGATTGACCTTTGTTTCTCGAGTTTGAAATACAAAACCCATGTTTTTCAAACACAGTTCCATTTATTGACTGTTAATGACCTATAATCAAGCCCTAGCCAATTAGCTATACAATTAATAAGGCCATTATGTAAATGGAAGTTATTTAAATAATTGTCTGAAGATTCAGTCTTGCTTGTGAATGAACTGCCCTGTGGTCTTTAGCTCTACCATATAGCATATGAATAAAAGTAATAATAAGAAGTTTAACTTATACAGTAATTTTTTATTGTGATTTCTTTACCAAGAATTTGTTAATAAAATCCTTTTTGATGACAGTTTTCCAGCTATGTTGTAACTGGATTTAATATTTAAATGTAAATTAATAATTAAAAAAGAAAAAAATCTATTACTTACCTCATAAGTTTGACACTAGGAATATTTAAAAATATTTTAACCTTTTAGCATGGAATATTTCAAACTTAGAAAATTACAGAGAATATTATAAAGAACCCCCATGTATCAACTATCCAACGTCAACAATATCACCAAAAAAAAAGAGTAGAACTGCCCCATAGTGTTTCCAAGGAGCAGCTCGTGGATTCAAACTGCCAACTTTTTGGTTAGCAGCCAAGTTCATAACTACTGCACCACAAGGGCTCCCAACATTATCAGTTCCAGGGAAATCTTGTTTCATCTATACTCTCATCTATTCCTAAATCTATTCTTTTGAAGGAAATCAGAAATGTAAATGTTTATCTATAAATATTTTAGTGTGTATCTCTTAAAGATAAAGACTCTTAAAAATCACAGTGCAATTGCTTTTGTTGTTCATTGCTGTCCAGTCAATTACGACTCATGGCAATCCCATGAGTGTACCTTTCTTGGTTATCTAGTGCTGCTATAACAGAAACCCCTCAAGTAAATGGCTTTAACAAAGAGAAGTTTATTTTCTAGGAGGCTAGAAGTCTGAGTTCAGGGCACTGGCTACAGGGGAAGGCTTTCTCTCTATGTAGGCTCTGGGGGAAGGTCTTTGTCATCAGTCTTTCCTTGGTCTGGGAACATCTCAGCACAGGAACCTTAGGTCCAAAGAACGTGCTCTGCTCCTGGCACTGCTTTCTTGGTGGTATGAGGTCCCTATGTCTCTCTGCTGGCTTCTCTTTTTTATATCTCAAAAGAGATTGGCTTAAGACATTATCTAATCTTATAGATCTCATCAATATAACTGCCACTAATCCCTCCCATGGAAACCCTGGTGGCCTAGCAGTTAAGAGCTACTGCTGCTAACCAAAAGGTCAGCGGTTTGAATCTGCCAGCTGCTCCTTGGAAACCCTATGGGGAAGTTCTACTCTATCCTATAGAGTCTCTATGAGTCGGAATTGACACAATGGCAACGGGTTTGGTTTGGTTGGTTTTTTAATCCATCTCATTATAGTGACAGGATTTAAAACAGATAGGGAAATCACATCAGGTGACAAAATGATAGACAATCATACAGTGCTGGGAATCATGATCTAGCCAAGTTGACAGATACTTTTGGGGGGCACAATTCAATCCACGAGTAGCGTAAAACTGCTCCATAGGGTTTTCAAGGTGTGACCTTTTGGAAGCAGACTGCCAAGGCTGTCTTCTGAGGCACCTCAGGGTGTGTTCCAATGGTCAACCTTTCAAGCACTTGATCATTTGCACCACCCAGAGATTCCCATGTTTTATAGGGAAGAAAAAACATATCCCTGTAAGTCAGAAATGTGATATTTTCCCTTTTTTTCCCTAGTTGACTGAGTCAATTCTGACTCATAGTAATCCTATAGTACAAAGTAGAACTGCCTCATAGTATTTCCAAGGAGCGACTGGTGGATTTGAACTGGCGACCTTTTCGTTAACAGTCATAGCTCTTAATCAGTGCGCACCAGGGCTTCAATAAACTCTAGATTCAGCAAGTCATGATCCCAAATTCAAGGCCTAGAGAGATTTGTTTTTCTTGAGACCTGTGCTACATCATTCATTGCCTTGACACTTATGTACTGAGTATCTGTAATATACCAATTACCAAGTACTGTAATAGGATTTCAGGAAACAAAATAAAGAAACAAAGTTCCTGGCCTCAAGACCCCTTAGTTTAATGTAAGATCAAGATAAACAAATAGCGACAAGGTAATTTCTACACTATTACCAAGTGTATTGTGTGGTGGTATTTGTTACACGGTTCAATATAGTACAGAAGAATAAACAAACTTTTCAAGTGGGTTGGTTGATCTTTGAACTTAAAGAGTGAGTAGAAAGGGTTTGAAAGAGGGATTTCAAACACAGTAACATACATCAGGTATGAAAAATAAGTATTAAATTGAAATTTTAACAAAAATGTTAAGGTACGATAGACTTAAAATATCAAAGAGATGTTCGATAACTAGATATAGATTGTCAAACATTTAGTAAAAAATTTGCCACTTTAAAAACCCCTTACTCTGAGTGTCTTTGGGCATTTTTCTCCTTCAAACAAAGCTAAAAATGAAATGTTAATTTCTCACGCCTATTTCATTGCAAACTCTCTGGCCCCCTAGACTCTGCAGCTTTTATTTCCCTTCTATTATTCTTATTCTGTCAGGTATCCATATCTTCTTTTCTGGCTCCCTTATTGAGCACTATTTTTGACCAGGTAATTATCTCCATTTCAAGAAAGGAGAGACAAATGTGAATGCATGATTTTTTTTTTAATGTGCTATTTCAAAAATGATAAGTCTTGTTTTCTTCCTGTCATATTCTCTGCTCCCCAGACCAACTCAGTCTCTTCCTGAGATTTCAGGACAGAATGTTATTGGTTCCAAAGTGGTTTTAAGGATCCTGTGTCCAGAAGAATTGCCACAGAAGCTTATATCAATATTTCTGCCTCGAAGTCATCCACATTTTTTTATTTTTATAGAGAACAAAAGCAACAATATGCAATTTTATAGCTCAGTTTAATTTATAGAATTCCATAATTGAAGTGGCAATTTTTCCTATAAGGTAAAATTATAATTATGTTCAAATGTGAGAGGGGAAAAAATAGCTTTCTATAAATATATCATTCTGTTTTGAGCCGATAACTAGCCTTTCAATCAGGAATAAATGGCAGGACAATTAAAATAAACCTTAAACTGGTGATAAAGCAGCTCAAATGCTATCGATTTCATTTTACGGTTTTGCTTTAGGGTACAAACTTGCAATGCATTTCATTTTCTTGGCTTTTCTGGTTCCAAACAGAAGGTCTGTGACAACTAATGCTAATGACTCCTTACTCATGATTGACTGACAAAACATTCCTCTTACAACTTTTGTAACAACCTTGCAGGATGTCCTGCTTTATTTCCTCAGTTCTAGAAACCCCAGGTATGTTCAAGACCTCATATTTGAGCTATAAATATGTGGCCTCATTTTTAGAAACTCTGTTGATATTTTATTGCTTTAAAACTTGGAGACCATTCTATGTAAAATAGTACCATAATGCCCATTACGCTATATTTGTTTCAAACGTTTTAGGCATCTTATATAAATGCACAGTTATATAAATACACAGTTGAAATGAATACATTTTTAATGAAACATAATTTTTTTTCCAGGAGGCTCTTGGAAAAAAAAAAATCACTTGTTCATGAAAACATTTGTATTGTGCAAAATAGCTCTGCTTGCAATTGCGACTTAAAAATGGTTATGGAATTTCATTAATATATTTCTGACACCAGTTGTTTTAAGGCAATGCTATTCTGTTACCCCCAAAATTGGCTTGTTGAAACTATGAAAATAATTCATAAGTAAACTTTCCTTGTTAGAGCATAGATTACAATATATATTTCTTCATATAGTATATGAAGAAAAAATCACGTGTAATGAAGAAAACATTTTATATTGCTCTCGGAGGCAGTTAAAATTAGAGGTCTAGGAATTCATAAAATTATCCTATCCACTCCTAGACAGAGTGCCAGGGCCTAAGGAAAGGAGATATAGTTTTTTTGTTTTCATTCTTTGGAATTTCTTTCCAATTAATATGTGTAATAATTTTAATTCTCTTTTTCTTAGCCTTTTTGGCCCATATTTGCATTGAAGTTCAAAATGGAACCTGTTTTCTTAGCCACAGATATTTATATGTTCTGTTTTGGAGAAGAGCAATCATTTGATAAATAATGAGGCCCAGAACTATGCAACAGAAACCTTGTGCCTCCTGCTTCAGGAAAACTTCAGTTTTAGTAAGCTGTCGTTGTTGTTGTTAGGTGCCCTCCAGAAGATATCTGACTCCTACTGACTCCATGTGAAAGAGTTGAACTGCCTCCATATGGTTTTCTTTGTTGTAATCTTTATGAAAGCAGATCACCAGGTCTTTCTCCTGTAAAACAGATGGGTGGGTTCGAACCACCCACCTTTTTGTTAGCAGCCAAATGCTTAACCCTTCAGCCACCAAACCAAACCCATTGCCTTCGAGTAGATTCCAACTGATAGCAACCCTGTAGGACAGAGGAGAACGGCCCCATAGGATTTCCAAGGCTGTAATCTTTACAGAAGCAGACTGCCACATCTTTCTTCTGTAGCACAGCTGGTGGCTTCGAACCACCGATCTTTTGGCTAGCAGCCAAGCGCTTTAACCATGCACCACCAGGGCTCTGTAAAGATAAACTAAGCCTATTAAATGCATGTGAAACTATGCACAGAAAAACTAAATTCCGTTAAATCGTGAACATTCCAGAAATATCAGTGTTCCCAAAATACAATTGAAAACAGAAGCAACTGTCTGGATAGAGTAAGTATAAAAAGCATTTTAGCCATTAAAATATGAGGAAAAATTATCAGAACTTTTAGCTAATTTGGAGTAATTCTCCATTATTATTTATAGGTGCCATCACTGGCCCTCCACTGTCCATTGTTATAGACTCCAAGATCAGGTCTTCACTGTAGAATATGACAGTGCCAGCCATTTTAGTATTTTGAGTGTGATTTAATGTAGCTATTAATTCATCTTACTTATTTTTTAATCTTTTATAGCAAACACAAAATGAGCATTCTTTTCTCTTAGTGATATATTTTATTTTGACCAGCCTTAGTAAGCAGCTGAACGTACTGCATGATTATTGAGAGAAACTTACTTCATGATTATTGAAAGAAAAAAAATTAAAAGCTTCTCACTAACTAGATAAAAATACATTTCAGCATTATGTTTAAATAATACAAAAACCGTATGGGGAAATACCATGGAGAAGGAACATAAACAGGAGAGAATCTTCAGAAGCTTTCATTGTCTCAACTTCAGTTAGGCCCTCAATCTTGCTGGGCATTTCCTAGATCACTGTATTTCTTAGTTTTCAGATTGACCAAGTTCTTTTCCTTTACTGTTAAGGGATGGTTATGCCTGGCTTGTACCAATCCCTCTTGCTAAAATGTTCATCCTTCCATTTCTTCCAGATAAACTCAATTATTTCATAAGGATCAGTTTAAATATCATCTCAGTTTTGAAGTTTTCCTTAAATCTATCCATTGCCCCTGCCATATGGGAAACAGATACATATGGTTCATGAGTCCTTTTCAAAGGCAAGGATGTGGTATTACTCAATTTTGTTTTGCCCCAGTTTCTATCACAGAAACTCAGGTACTGTGTGGGTGATCTCAGGGAAGATAAAGAGTTGAGTTGACTTTTAAAGGAAGAAATTGTGTAACGGTATGGAGGCAGAGAAAGGTACGGTTCATGAGAAAACAGTAAATACCTCTTTAACCATATAAAAGGGAATGTATGCCTAGTAAATTATTTGAGTCCAAGCTCTAATGTTTTCTATTAATAAAATGGTGACATGTTACCAATTGTTCTACTCAATTTACTTTTTTAAAATTTATTATTTGTGTTAATAGGTCATATTTTACCTACTCTTAGATCTTTTTATAATGGTTGAATTTAGTAAAAACTAATATAATTCTGACCTGACAAATTAATAGCACCATAACATTACTATCTTATCAAATTGCCAATTACATCAGATTTACAAAGCCTTCTGACTCATTAAACATACGAAGTGATAAAAAAAAAAAAAGCTAGATATATGGGAAAATAATTAAGATGAGTGTGTTCATAGATAAAAGTAGCAAATATATGTACAGCAAGAGGTACTGGGACTGTGCTGTTTTGATTCTGCAATCATATATCTCCTATTATCTTTGATTACATTGCATTGATTGGCAAAGGCTTTGTGGGTCATCTTGTAATTATTATTGTTCTGTGACTCATGTTTATTTTCTTAATTCCATTTACCTAGAATTAAGCTCATTTACATAAGGGATATGAAGACATGGAAAGTATTTCATATTTAATTATCCAGGAAAGAGAAATATTTATTTTCCAAAATAATGTTCTAAATTAAATCAATGGACACACTGAAGGATGTATTAGAACAAAGTAAAGAGGAACAGTCATTATATATATGTGTGTGCATGTGTGTATGCACACACATATACATACACATATTGTTGTTGTTATTAGGTGCAGTTGAGTCAGTTCTGACTCATAGACACTATGTAAAACAGAACAAAATACTACCTAGTCCTGAACCATCTTCAGAATCGTTGCTATATTTGAGCCCATTGTTGCAGACACTGTGTTAGTCCATCTCATTGAGGAGCTTCCACTTTTTCTCTGATCATCTACTTTACTGAGCATGATGTCCTTCTCCAGGGACTGGTCCCTCCTGATAACATGTCCAAAGTATGTGAAATGAAGTCTCACCATCCTTGCATCTAAGGAGCATCCTGGCTGTGCTTCTTCAAGCTGCTGACTGTGGAATGGACCATAAACTGCACATATGCAAGTTGAAGCTAAAGAAAATTAAAACAAGTCCACAGGAGCCAAAGTATGACCTTGAGTATATCCCACCTGAAATTAGAGACCAGCTCAAGAATAGATTTGATGCATTGAACGAACACTAATAACCAAAGATTGGATGATTTGTAGGATGACATCAAGGACATCATACATGAAGGAAGCAAAAGGTCATTAAAGAGACAAGAAAGAAGGAAACCAGAATTGATGTCAGAAGCTCTGAAACTTGCTCTTGTATGTAGAGTAGCTAAAGCGAGCCTTTACAAGAAAGTCCACCCATGTTTGAGGCAGGCCACACCCCCAAGGCAACTCCCTTTCAACTGCTTGACTACTCACTGCAGATCCCATCATGGAGGTGATCACATTATATTAGAGCTCATCATGGAGATGATTACATCATTATACAACTGCCAAACTATAGCATATCTGCCAAACCACTGAGAATCATGTCCCAGCCATTTTGACACACGACTTAATAGTCACAACCAATTGATTGGAAGAGATCTATATTTGTGCCCATTCCAAGAAAGGTGATCCAACAGAATGTGGAAATTATTAAACAATATCATTAATATCACAGGAAAGTAAAATTTTCCTCAGGATCATTCAAAAGCGATAGTAGCAATATGATGACAAGGAATTACCAGAAGTTCAAGCCAGATTCAGAAGAGTACGTGGACCGAAGGATACCGTTGCTGATGTCAGATGGATCTTGGCTGAAAGCAACCCTATGTACAACACAAGGAAACACTTCCTGGTCCTGTGCCATCCTCACAATCATTTTTATGCTTGAGCCCATTGTTCCAGCCATTGTGTCAATCCATCTCATTGAGTGTATTCTGCCTTTTTGCTGACTATCTGCTTTACTAAGTATGGTGATCCAACAGAACATGGGAATTATCAAACAATATTATTAATATCACAAACAAGTAAAATTTTGCTGATCATTCAAAAGCAGTTGCAGCAGTACATCAACAGGGAACTGACAGAAATTCAAGCTGGATTCAGAAGAGGATGTGGAACAAGCGATATCATTGCTGATGTCAGATGGATCTTGGCTGAAAGCAGAAAATACCAGAAAGATGTTTACCTGTATTTTATTGACTATGCAAAGGTATTCGACTGTGTGGAGCATAACAAATTATGGCTAATGTTGCAAAGAATGGAAATTCCAGAACACTTAATTGTGCTCATAAGGAACCTGTACATAGACTAATAGGCAATTGTTGGAACAGAACAAGGGGCTACTGCATGGTTAAGTTAAGAAAGATGTGTGTCAGGGTTGTATCCTTTCACCACCTTTATTCAATCTCTGCTGAGCCAATAAATCGTGAAGCTGGACTATATGAAGAATAACATGGTATCAGGGTTGGAGAAGACTCATTAACAACCTGCCACATGCAAAAGACGCCTGCCACATGCAAAAGACACAATCTTGCTTGCTTAAAATGAAGAAAACTTGAAGCACTTACTGATAAAAATAAAAAACCACAGCCTTCAATAGGGATCACACCTCAGTATAAAGAAAACAAAAATCCTCACAACTGGACCAATAAGCAACATCATAATAAATGGAGAAAAGTTTGAAGTTGTCAAGGACTTGATTTTGCTTCAGTTCATAATCAGTGTCCATGGAAGCAGGGGTCAAGAAATCAAAAGACTCATTGCATTGGGGAAATCTGCTTCAAAAGATCTCTTTAAAGTGTTAAAAAGTAAAGATGTCACTTTGAGGACTAAGGTGCACCTGATCCAAACTATGGTGTTTTCAAACATCTGGTATGCATTCAAAAGCTGGAGAGTAAACAAGGAAAACCAAAGAAGAATTGATTCCTTTGAATTATGGTATTGGCAAAGAATATTGAATATACTGTGGACTACCAGAAGAATGAACAAGTCTGTCTTTCAAGAAGTACAGCCAGACTACTTCTTAGAAGCAAGGATGGCCAGACTTCATCTCACTTACTTTGAGTGTGTTATCAGAAGGGACCAATCCCTGGAGGAGGACACCATACTTAGTAAAGAAGACAGTCAGCAAAAAGGCAGAATACCCTCAACGAGATGGATTGACACAATGGCTGCAGCAATGGGGTCAAGCATAAAAATGATTGTGAGGATGGCGCAGGACCAGGAAGTGTTTCCTTGTGTTGTATATAGGGTTGCTATGAGTCAAAACTGACTTGATGGCACATAACAACAGCACAACTGCATGAGCCATTTCCTTGATATAAATCTCTGTGTGTGTATGTATGTATGTATATATATATATACATATATACACATAGGCACAGGGGCTGGTGAACCCAAGATTGTCAGGTAAGACAATCGACTGTGTGGATCATAACAAATTATGGATAACATTGCAAAGACTGGGAATTCCAAAACACTTAATTGTGCTCATGAGGAACCTGTACGTAGACAAAGAGACAGTTGTTTGAACAAAACAAGAGGGTACTACATAGTTTAAAATCAGGAAAGGTGTGCATCAGGAATGTACCTTTCACCACACACACACACACACACATATATACATTATATATAAACTTTCAAACAAACTAATGATTTTTAAGTTATTATTGTACTTGTAATAACTATGT
This sequence comes from Elephas maximus indicus, assembly GCF_024166365.1. Lineage (NCBI taxonomy): Eukaryota > Metazoa > Chordata > Mammalia > Proboscidea > Elephantidae > Elephas > Elephas maximus. Next base: position 34,301,017 of record NC_064834.1, read on the forward strand.
TCCTTTTATTTGAGACACATGGAATATGATTCTTTTTCCTTTAGGGGGTCAGATATCTAGAAGATAAGATCATGTGCTTCAGGGAGTTGGTATTGAAGTGGAGAAATTATGACTCTTAAGTATAAAAAATAAGTAGTAGCACTGAGAAGTGTGTGACTAATTGATATCTGAGATACAGAGTAGATTGGTGCAGTAGATTAATTAGTTTCTTGACTGAGATTGGAAATGGAAACTTAACTTGAAGCAGTAGCCAGTTTTAAGTTGATCCATTCTGATTATGGTAGGTGGAAGAAGGAAGGAGCAGGTATTGAGGGAGAGCATTAAAAGAAGAAGGTTGGAGAGGAGAATTTACTAGGTGACTTCAGAGGACAGTGAATAGTCTAGTGGTAACAAATAAATAAGGGAGAGAAATGGGATGTAGATAAAGAAAAGATACATCATAACATGATGTCTCTTAAAATATGGTCTTTGAGCCACCTGATCAGAATCACTGGAGATGCTTGTTTAAAAATGTGTATTTTTGTGCTCTCTTTCTCCCAACCTACTAAATTAAGATATCTGGAAATGGAAACTAGACTTCTGAATGTTGACCATGTTTTCTATGTCTCCCCGCCCCCAACAATATATTTAAAATACTGATACAGAGAATAAGTGTTTGTATTTTTTTTTTTTTAAGTTACATGAGGGATAGCTTGGAGATCGAATAAATGTTAAAAGAATAGTCCAGGCTTGAATTAATATTCAGTCAGTGATATGGGGAAGGAAACACTGGTGGCATAATAGTTAAAACCTACATCTCCTAACTAAAAGGTTGGCAGTTTGAATCCACCAGGTGCCCCTTGGAAGCTCTATGGGACAGTTCTACTCTGTCCTATAGGGTTGCTATGAGTCGGAAATGACTCGAAGGCAACATTTTTTGTTTTGTTTTTTGCAGATGGGGAAAATTATGAGATGCATGCAAAAGAAAAGTTGATAGGACTTGATGAATGATCTTGAAAAGAGAAATAAATCAATGATGAGTTTAGACTTTTTAGCTTAGATGAGGGGAACTAAATCTAGAAAGTGGTTATAAATAAAGAACTGGACATCTGGAGGATATTCAAAACTGGACTATAGATTTTGGGTTACTTAAATCAAGAGGTTGTTGTATAAAAGAGCAGTAGAACTACCTGGTGTAAGTGTAAAATAAGGTTTAACTGGAAAAATTAGGCAGAAAGCCATGAAAAGACAGAACATCTCTTGAGCTCTCATAATCCACAGAGAGAATTTAGTTTTCACATACCTGAGGACGCCTTAAAAAGGGTTGAAGGGAAGGAACTTCACTTTTGTAGTGCTCTACAAATTTAGAGGGGAGTTCAAAAAGGAGGCAAGGACAATTTGTTTACCACATAATAATGGGAACTTCCCAGTAAAGAAAAGTATCTCTTTAGAGTGGAGAAGCCTTGGAAGCCCCAGCAGCTTGAGCCAGAGGGAGGCATTGTTTTGATTCATTGAGCTAACTTAGCACCAATGAGATAGTTATTTGTCAAGCTGGCAAAAAAGAATTAATGAGCCTCTAGGGCCGCCTAACTTTGTCTTTGTGAGAGACTGGCAAGAGAGAAGTCTTGCTTTAGAAGTTTTGCTAAACACTTCAGTAGAACACTTCCATTTATTGGATGGGAGAAAATAATAGTCATTGAAGAGGCCAGTAGAGAAGGCAGTAAAATTTGTGTAGTGATAGCCCATTAGCGAAAGCAGAGGGGAGTTTCAAAAAAAGATAGAGAATGGCTAAAACATAAAATGTTGTGGACACAAAAAATTTATGACAAAAGAAAATACATTGTATGTTACTTAGTTGGCTCACAGGATGACTTCAATTAGTGCCAAATAAATAAAAGAAGGCTGATATATGAAAGAAAACAGGCAAATTGCAGAGAATAAAGGGCTTCTTTGTTTTAACTACACAAATGGTTGCAATTCAAAATTTAATTTACTCATGAGCATTCCCTGATTTTATGAAATTTTATATTTTCATGAAGCATGCATTTTAATTTAATTTACACAGCGTATAAATTCAAAAACAGAAACTGGGGTTTTGTGTTTCAGAGATAAGAAGGATAAATTTAACTTGTCATTCTTTTTAATCATTATTCAAAACACAAGCCTAGTAGTCAAATTTTTCTTCCAAAGTTAATTCATTTTTTTATTCCCAGGAACATTTATAAATTCAATTAATCAATCTTGTTCCTGTTTTTATCCCTTTTTGTAACTTGTCCCTCATTAATCCACCATGTAATATCTTAAAAATAATTAAAAACAATTTAAGGAGCATCATTATTTTAAATGCTGTCACTCTCAATTTTGAAGGTCTATTGTTATGTATTTACAGAATATGTTAACCGTCAAGATTTCTTGTTAGGCATTATTATGTTTATGTATTAAACAGGAGAGAAAAAGCAGATACCTAAAAATTTAATATAATAAAGTATTTAAGAACTGCTTTTGTATCAGACAGGCCTGGGTTCCATACCCAGCTTTGGATTTACTAATTTTTCTAAGCTTTAGAATCCTCATCGTTATATTACAGTAAGTATGTCTTCGTCTCATGGGACTTCTGGTAGCTTTAGGCACAATCATGTCTGCAAAGTACTTACCTTATTGGAACACAGGAAAACCTACTAAACAAAAGTTATTGTTATTTATTATTATTACTATTAGCTGAAATATGTTTGAGACACACTTAGAAATACAGAAATTACATTCTCATTTGCTCCTTCTCTAGACTATTGTATATGGAGATTCCATATTTCTCCCTCTCAGTTCTTTGTATGAGAGATGATTGTTGGTTGGAACACATTAGAAAAGCAGTCAAGATATTTTTTGGTCTCTTTAGATTTTTTTTTTTTTAGATTTGAGTACATTTTCTTAATTCACAACTAAGTTATGTATTTAAAAATATAGTAAAAACTTTTATTTTTCCCTCCAAAATGGCCAAAATAATATAATCACCCATGATGTTAAATGGAAAAAAAATGCTTAAGTATGATACACGATTAAACATTGCACTACAAAACGGAAAATTTACGTTTTATAACATTTTTGGGTACCTTGCAAGAGAAAACCCAAACTCTTTCTGGAGGTAGAGCAATATGGTCTCTTTCTCTGATATGGACTAAATTGATGATTCCCAGCTGTACTTGGTTGCCCTGGTGGCACAGTGGTTAAGGGCTACAGCTGCTAACCAGAAGATCAGCAGTTCGAATCTACCAGCTGCTTCTTGGAAACCCTATGGGGCAGTTCTACTCTGTCCTACAGGGTCGCTATGAGACGGAATCAACTCAATGGCAAAGGATAACTGTACTTGAAGCAGTTATTTGGTTGGAAGTAACAGAAACCATCTGTTTCTGGCTAACTTGCACTGAGAGGAACTTACTGGAAGAATACTTGGTGACTTGCGCAACCAAAGGTAAAGCTGAATAATCTGCTCTAAAGAAGAATAAGAAACCAGATAAGTTTTAGCAACCTTAGTCAGGAACTCAAGGAAAAATTCTTCTTGTGGAAGCACTATCAAGACAGCTTGGGTCTTATAACTTTCAAGCAAGTGGCAGTCAGCTCAAAGATCAGGTACATATGGGTGATAGGAATATGATTGGCCTGCGTTGAGGCTTGTGACTTTGGCCAGAGGTTAAGTGGAGGCACTGTGATTGATAGTCCCACTAAGAATATACGATATAGCCAAAAAAAAAAAACCTATTGCTGTTGAGTCAATTCCAACTCATAGCGACCCTATAGGACAGGGTAGAACTGCCCCATACTGTTTCCAAAGAGCGCCAGGTGGATTCACACTGCCAACCTTTTGGTTAGCAGCTGTAGCTCTTAACCACTACTATACCAGGGTTTCCACGTGCTATGGGGAGGTGTGGTAACCCAAGGGAAAAAATGGAGTTTTATGGCCCAAATAAAAAAGAAAAGGATGTTGTTCCTTAAATCCCCCAAATAGCATTTCACATTTTCAAGAACCATATTAGGATCTAATTGTGGTTGACTTGAGGAGTGCCTAGGTGATGAAAACGGTTAACTCACTCAGCTGCTAAGCAAAAGGAAAGAAAGGCCTGGTGATCTACTTCCAAAAGACAGTGTGCCATTGAAAACCCTATGGAGCACTGTTCTACTCTGACACACATGAGATCGTCATGACTTGGAATCAACTCAACAGCAACTGGCTTTGGTACTTAACTGGTAGTTGACGGAAATGCTTGGGTGAGCAGTGCAGACAGAAATGTAGGGGGTGGCAATTACTTGAGGTTAGAGTGTCAGATTTTCATTTTCTAGCATAATGGAAATGGAATTTCCATTTTTACTGTAACTAGTTTAGTTAGATAGCTGATTACTTGAACTTTGGAAAGTTTTAGATATCTCTGTTGCCTCAATTTTTTTTTTTTTCCTCTCAGAAGTTGAGGAGAAGACTAAAGATAATCCTTGGATTTGGTGACATATTGTAAGAACTCTAAACCCTGATTTGACAAGTATTCATTAACTACTTTCTAAGAGCTAAATTCAGCATTTCTGTTGTGCTAAATAGTTACAGTTAAATTGCTACACCTTATATTACTTCTAAAATGGCTGCAAAATCTAATGATTAAATACGTTTCATATCAGATGACTAATGAACTAAGGAGAGATAAAAGGATGAAGAATAATTAGATAGGATTTTGCAAGGTTATTTCTCTCTTTCGCTTTAGGCATTACTTTTGTGGTTAAGTCTTCACAAGTAAACCACACATGTCTGAGGAAATACCTTCTTACAAATAGGCAAACAAGCAAGCAATACGGTTATTTTATTTCAGAGAGAACAATAACTGCTTTACAAACATGAGCCAGGCCTTGTAGAAAAAGTAAAGATTTACGTGGTGTCTCTTTGGGCTTCTTTACATGATACCAAACCCACTGCCGCCAAGTAAATTCTGACTCATAGCAACCCTATAGGACAGAGTAGAACTTCCCCATAGAGTTTCCAAGGAGCAGCTGGTGGATTCAAACTGCCAGCCCTTTGGTTAGCAGCCATAGCACTTAACCACTACGCCACCAGGGTTAAGATAGAGATGATAATTTCAGAAAAAGTGTAAAAAGCCAGTAGAGTTCCTTTCAAGATTTCTTATTTTTGTGTTGTGCTTCATAACTTTTGTTTTCTCCACCTATCTTATCTTATGATACTTAACATTGGAAATATTTTTAATTAGAAAGAAGTACCTATCATTATACAAAAAGCAAAAATTTATAAAGAAAATTAAAATCACCTACAATCCCAAGGAGCCCCAGTGGTGTGGTGGCTAAGTGTTCACTTACCAATCAAAAAGTCAGCAGTTCAAATCCACCAGCCACTGCTCTGAAACGCTTTGGGACAGTTCTACTCTATCCAATAGGATTGATATGAGTCAGAATCGACTTGACGGCAACAGGTTTAATTTTGGTTTATCATCCCAAGATAGTCCCTGTGTGGCACAACGGTCAAGCAATTGACTACTAACCAAAAGGTTGGTGATTCAAACTCATCCTGAGGTGCCTCGAAAGGCAGGCCTGGCAATCTACTTCTGAAAGGTCACAGCCTTGAAAACCCTCTGGAGCAGCCCTACTCTGCAGCACATTGGGTCACCATAAGAAATGACTGGATGGCAACTAAAAATAAAATAATTCCACACTTTTGAATTTTTTTTAATTTGCATATTATTTTCCAGTCTTTTTTTATTGAAGATATATGCACAAATGACACACACACACACACACACACAGTATATAGATCTATGAGTCAGGATCAACTCCACAATGACTAATAGCAACAGCATCTATCTATCTGTCTGTCTGTCTATCTATCTATCTATCTGTCTATCATCACCATCATCATCGTCTATCTATCTATCATCTCTCTATCTATCATCTCTCTGTCTATCATCTATGTATCTATCTATCTATCATCTATCTGTCATCTACTATCTATAAATAGAAACAAAAACACAGGTTTTGATCATGCATACTGTATTTAAAATCTTAGGCTTTTTCTTTCTACTTAGTATTATGTCAAAACTATTTTTATGTCATTAGATACTCTTCAAAAACATTATTTTAATGACTGCTTAGTGTTCTACCATGTAGATATATCACAATATACTTACCTCTTTCCCACCTGCTGAACATGTACTTTGTTCTACTAATAGCACTTGAAGCCAGCTGTTGTCCTTAACTTGGGACTCTTGGGACCTATGACTGCTCTAAAATGAAAAATTTCACTCATGTTTCTACTTTTCCTTTCTATGGAGATATAATCCATAGTTTTCAGAAAAAAAAGAAATCTGTATAAGACGTCCTTCTATCCAAAGAGGTTAAATTTTGTTACTCAGTTACATCCTATAGATATAACGTCTTTTTCTCTTTTTGAAGGATTTATTGTATTGGTCAAATAGGTTTGCCTGTATCCTAACTGTCAAGAGAGTCCAAAAATTTACATAGACTTTACCATAATTTCTGCCACTGTTTCCATGAATATACACAAAAAAAAGTTTTAAAAATAACAAGTATGGAGGCGGGGCCAAGATGGCTGACTAGGTAGAAGCTACTGCAGATCCCTCTTGCAACAAAGATTTAGAAAAACAAGTGAATCGATCACATACATGACAATCTACAAACCCTGACCATCAAACACAGAACTAAAGAGTTGACCTGAGTGACAGGGGAGTGAAAAGCCACACCCTGAAGAAGCGACCACTTCTGGAACCGGCGTCCCACCTCACAGCCTTGAGCCCTTGCGGTTCCCTGGTGCCAGAGAGGTGAGGCTGATTGCGGCTTACTGAGACAGAACAAGCACGGGACACAGCCCTAACCCCTAACCCCCTGGAGTAACCTTGGTAGAGACCCAGCCTGCGCAAGCAGGCTGCACACTGACGTGGCTTACAAAAGAACGAGCAACCACGGGGAAGCAGCAACTGTTTTCGGAGCCTAGAGCCAGCGTCCCAGTCAGAAAACCTTGGCTCCAGGCTTTGGACTAAGAGCAGAGGAGCTGAGCACGGCTTCCTGAGATGGCACAAGCATGGGACACAGCCCTAGCCCCCTGAAGTAACCTCAGGGGAAACCCAGCCAGTGCATGCAGGCTGCACAATGACGTGGTTGACAGGAGGAGAAATCACTGGGAAGCAGCGACTGCTTTTGGAGCCTGGAATGCAGCATTCCAGCCAGAAAGCCTTGGCGCTGGACTTTGGACTAGGAGCAGAGGAGCTGATCACGGCTTTCTGAGATGGCGCAAGCACAGGATGCAGGCCTGACTCTCAGGGGCAATCTCGACCCAGCCAGCGCACACAGGCTACAAACCCCTCTGGAATCTCAGATGAAACAGTCATCACCAAGCAAGATAAGTAACTTTGTCTATATTGCCACTTCTCTCTCCTATCTATCTGATCCCTCCCCTCCCTGCACCAGGCGGCTGCATTAACATTGGAATTTCCTGGGCCAGGGAGTGAAGTGCTCTGCAGGGTTTTTTTTTTTTTTTTTTCCTTAGCCCATTCTCCTGGCCTGAGACAAGCAGCAACTAACAACTCACGGGGAAAAAAAATGCTTCCCTGACTTCCCTAAACTGGAATAAAAATACAGAACCAGCTCCAGCCAAGTATATGAGACCCACAGTCTTTGGCTTTCATCCCTGCAGGGAACAAGGTGGCTATTATAATGCAAATGCAATTCCAATAGAGATCTGACTGTAATTGTTTTAGCAGAGCAGTGGAAAGACGAGTTTTCGAGGTGTGATACCTTTGTACCTATTAAACAGAGCCCTCACTGATCCACAGCAAGGAATCGAGGGCTGAAGCTCCACCCAAACCACCTAGCCACCTGCTAAAGGGGTCTGAGGATAGTGATGCCTACTGATCTTTAGAGATACAAGCATTGGATGCCTAAGGTACAGCTGCAGAGCCCACCCACCAAAATGCTCTAGGAATAGAGACACACCTACCTCACTGGCACATGGGGGAAGGCTGTCAGCATCCTGCCCTCCTTGGAGTGTGACCCCCTGCTGCTACTAGAATCTGGTACACAGCTATCACCACTACTCCTCTAAGTTAATAGGTGACAGTCTACATAACTGGTGAACCAAAATCAGAACACCTAAGCTGATTCTATTCAAGAATAGTGAATAGACCCTTAGGCTTAGATATCTGGTAACAGGTCAAACCAGCTGGTAATAAGACATAAGTGATTCAAAGGCTACAACAATCAAGACAGCGCAATCTAGTAGCCCATCTGGGTATATTGAAACAAAACAAAACAAGAAGATAAGACTCGGTGAGCAAATATAAAACTGTACAATATCTTATAGATGGCTCGGAGACAGCGGTCGATATCAAATCACATAAACAAGCAGACCATGAATGCTTCTACAAATCCCCAAATTAAAGAATCAAAATCTTTCCCAAATGAAGATACAATCCTGGAATTGCCAGATGCAGAATATAAAAAACTAATTTACAGAATGCTTCAAGACATCAGGAATAACCTCTGAAATGAAATGAGGCAATCAACAGAAAAAGCCAAGGAACACAGTGATAAAGCAGTTGCAGAACTCAAAAAGATTATTCAAGAACATGGTGGAAAAATAATAAGCTGCAAGAATCCATAGAGAGACAGCATTCAGAAATCCAAAAGATTAACAGTAAAATGACAGAATTGGACAACTCAATAGGAAGTCAGAGGAGCAGAATCGAGCAATTGGAATGCAGAGTGGGGGAGCTGGAGGATAGAGCAATTGACACCAATATAGTCGAAGAAAAATCAGATAAAAGAATTAAAAAAGATGAAGACACCCTAAGAATCATGAGGGACTCTATCAAGAAGAATAACTTGCCTGTGATTGGAGTTCCAGAACAGGGAGGAATAACAGAAAATACAGAGAGAATAGTTGAAGATCTGTTGGTAGAAAACTCCCCTGGCATCATGAAAGATGAAAGGATATCTATCCAAGATGCTCATCAAACCCCGTATAAGATTGATCCAAAAAGAAAATCACCAAGACATATTATCATCAAACTTGCCAAAACCAAAGATAAAGAGAACATTTTAAAAGCAGCCAGGGAGAAAAGAAAAGTCACCTAAAAAGGAGAATCAATAAGAATAAGTTCAGGCTACTCAGCAGAAACCATGCAGGCAAGAAGGCAATGGGATTACATATATAGAGCACTGAAGGAGAAAAACTGCCAACCAAGAATCATGTATCCAGAAAAACTATCTCTCAAATATGAAGGTGAAATTAAAACATTTACAGATAAACACAGACTTAGAGAATTTGTAAAAACCAAACCAAAGCTACAAGAATTACTAAAGGAAAGTCTTTGGTCAGAAAATCAATAATATCAGGTACCAATACAACACAAGGTCACAAAACGGAGCATCCTGATATCAACTCAAATAGGGAAATCGCAAAAACAAAATAAGATTAATTTAAAAAAGAAAAAAACATGCTCAAAACAGGGAATCATTAAAGTCATTATGTAAAAGATTACAATAATCAAAAAAGAGGGACTGAATACGGGAGGCATAGATCTTCCATATGGAGAGGAAAAGAAGGTGATACAGGATGAAACAAGTTAGGTTTTACTTAGAAAAATAGGGGTAATATTAAGGTAACCACAAAGAGGTCTAACAATTCCATACTTCAAAATAAAAACCAAGAAAAACATAATGACTCAGCAAAAATAAATTCAACTACTATGAAAATGAGGAACACACAATTTACAAAGAAAAACTTCTCAGCACAAAAAAGTACGTGGAAAAATGAAATTGTCAACAACACACACAAAAGGGCATCAAAATGACAGCACTAAACTCATACTTATCTATAATTATGCTGAATGTAAATGGACTAAGTGCACCAATAAAGAGACAGAGAGTGGCAGAATGGATGAAAAAACAATATCCATCTATATGCTGCCTACAAGAGATACACCTTAGACTTAGAGACACAAACATACCAAAACTCAAAGACTGGAAAAAATATATCAAGCAAACAACAATCAAAAAAGAGAAGGAGTGGCAATATTAATTTCTGACAAAATAGACTTTAAAGTTAAATCCACCACAAAGGATAAAGAAGGACACTACATAATGATTAAAGGGACAATTTACCAGGAAGATATACCCTTATTAAATATTTATGCATGCAATGACAGGGCTGCAAGATACATAAAACAAACTTTATCAGAAAAGAAAAGTGAGATAGATACCTCCACAATTATAGCAGGAGAACAACACACCACTTTCGGAGAATGACAGGACTTCCAGTAAGAAGCTCAATAGAGACACGGAAGACCTAATTGCTATAATCAACGAACTTGACCTCATAGACATATACAGAACACTCCACCCAACAGCAGTCAAGTATACTTTCTTTTCTAGTGCACATGGAACATTGTCTAGAATAGATCACATATTTAATCATAAAACAAACCTTTGCAGAATCCAAAACATCGAAATATTACAAAGCATCTTCTCAGACCATAAAGCCATAAAAGTAGAAATCAATAACAGAAAAATCAGGGAAAAGAAATCAAATACATGGAAAATGAACAATACCCTGCTCAAAAAAGACTGGGTTATAGAAGACATTAAGGAGGTAATAAAGAAATTCATAGAATGCAATGAGGATGAAAACACTTCCTATCAAAACCTCTGGGACACAGCAAAAGCAGTGCTCAGAGGCCAATTTACATCGATAAATGCACACATACATAAAGAAGAAAGAGCCAAAATCAGAGAACTGTCCTTACAACTTGAACAAATAGAAAGCGAGCAACAAAAGAATCCTTCAGGCACCAGAAGAAAACAAATAATAAAAATTAGAGCAGAACTAAATGAATTAGGGAACAAAAAAACAATTGAAAGAATTAACAAAGCCAAAAGCTGGTTCTTTGAAAGAATCAACAAAATTGATAAACCATTGGGCAGACTGCCCAAAGAAATACAGGAAAGGAAACAAATAACCCAAGTAAAAATGAGATGGGCCGTATCACAACAGACCCAACTGAAATTAAAAGAATCATATCAGATTACTATGAAAAATTGTACTCTAACAAATTTGAAAACCTAGAAGAAATGAATGAATTCCTAGAAACACACTACCTACCTAAACTAACACAATCAGAAGTAGAACAACTAAATAGACCCACCCATAACAAAAAAAGAGATTGAAAAGATAATCAAAAAACTCCCAACAAAGAGAAGCCCTGGCCCGGACAGCTTCACTGCAGAGTTCTACCAAACTTTCAGAGAAGAGTTAACACCACTACTACTAAAGGTATTTCAAAGCATAGAAAATAATGGAATACTACCTAACTCATTCTATGAAGCCAGCATATCCCTGATACCAAAACCAGGTAAATACACCACAAAAAAAGAAAATTACAGACCTATATCCCTCATGAACATAGATGCAAAAATCCTCAACAAAATTCTAGCCAATAGAATTCAACAACATATCAAAAAAATAATCCACCACAACCAAGTGGGATTTATACCAGGTATGCAAGGTGGGTTCAATATTAGAAAAACCATTAATGTAATCCACCATATAAATAAAACAAAAGACAAAAACCACATGATCTTATCAACTGATGCAGAAAAGGCATTTGACAAAGTCCAACACCCATTCATGATAAAAACTCTCAGCAAAATAGGAACAGAAGGAAAATTCCTCAAAATAATAAAGGGCATTTATACAAAGCCAACAGCCAACATCATCCTAAATGGAGAGAGCCTGAAAACACTCCCACTGAGATCAGGAACCAGATAAGGATGCCCTTTATCACCACTCTTATTCAACATTGTGCTGGAAGTCCTAGCCAGAGCAATTAGGCTAGACAAAGAAATAAAGGGCACCCAGATTGGCAAGGAAGAAGTAAAATTATCTCTATTTGCAGGTGACATGATCTTACACACAGAAAACCCTAAGGAATCCTCAAGAAAACTACTGAAACTAATAGAAGAGTTCGGTAGAGTTTCAGGTTACAAGAAAAACATACAAAAATCAGTTGGATTCCTCTACATCAACAAAAAGAACATCAAAGAGGAAATCACCAAATCAATACCATTCACAGTAGCCCCCAAGAAGATAAAATACGTAGGAATAAATCTTACCAAAGATGTAAAAGACCTAAACAAAGAAAACTACAAAGTACTACTGCAAGAAACTAAAAGGGACCTACATAAGTGGAAAAATTTACCTTGCTCGTAGATAGGAAGACTTAACATAGTAAAAATGTCTGTTCTATCAAAAGCCATCTATATATACAATGCACTCCCGATCCAAATTCCAATGACATTTTTTAATGTGATGGAGAAACAAATCACCAACTTCATGTGGAAGGGAAAGAAGCCCCAGATAAGTAAAGCATTACTGAAAAAGAAGAAGAAAGTAGGAGGCCTCACTCTACCTGATTTTCGAACATATTGTACAGCCACAGTAGTCAAAACAGCCTGGTACTGGTACAACAACAGGCATATAGATCAAAGGAACAGAACTGAGAACCCAGATATAAACTCATCCACATATGAGCAGCTGATATTTGACAAAGGCCCAATGTCAGTTAATTGGGGAAAAGTCAGTCTTTTTAACAAATGATGCAGGCATAACTGTATACCCATCTGCAAAAAAAATGAAACAGAACTCATACCTCACACCACGCACAAAAACTAACTCCAAATGGATCAAAGACCTAAGTATAAAGACTAAAATGATAAAGATCATGGAAAAAAAAATAGGGACAACTTTAGGAGCCCTAATACAAGGCATAAACAGAACATATAACATTACTAAAACTGACGAAGAGAAACCAGATAACTGGGAGCTCCTAAAAATCAAACACCTATGCTCATCCAAAGACTTCACCAAAAGAGTAAAAAGAGACCACCTACAGACTGGGAAAAAATTTTCAGCTATGACATCTCTGAGCAGCACCTGATCTCTAAAATCTATATGATTCTGTTAAAACTCAACCACAAAAAGACAACCCAATTAAAAATTGGGCAAAGGATATGAACATGCACTTCACTAAGGAAGATATTCAGGTGGCTAACAAATACATGAGGAAATGCTCTCAATCATTAGCTATTAGAGAAATGCAAATTAAAACTACGATGAGATTCCATCTCACTCCAACAAGGCTGGCATTAATCCAAAAAACACAAAATAATAAATGTTGGAGAGGCTGCGGAGAGATTGGAATACTTACACACTGCTGGTGGGAATGTAAAATGGTACAACCACTGTGGAAATCTATCTGGCGTTTCCTTAAAAAGCTGGAAATAGAACTACCATATGACCCAGAAATCCCACTCCTCAGAATATATCCTAGAGACATAAGAGCCTTTACACGAACAGATATATGCACACGCATGTTTATTGCAGCACTGTTTACAATAGCAAAAAGCTGAAAGCAACCAAGGTGTCCATCAACGGATGAATGGATAAATAAATTATGGTATATTCACGCAATGGAATACTACACATCGATGAAGAACAATGATGAATCTGTGAAACATTTCATAACATGGAGGAACCTGGAAGGCATTATGCTGAGTGAAATTAGTCAGACTCAAAAGGACAAATATTGTATAAGACTACTATTATAAGATCTTGAGAAATAGTTTAAACTGAGAAGAACACATTCTTTTGTGGTTACGAGAGGGGGGAGGGAGGGTGGGAGAGGGTTATTTACTGATTAGATAGTAGATAAGAACTGCTTCCAGTGAAGGGAAGGACAATACTCAATACAGGGGAGACCAGCACAACTGGACTGGACCAAAAGCAAAGAAGTTCCTGAATAAGCCGAATTCTTCGAAGGTCAGTGGAGCAAGGGTGGGGGTTTGGGGACTGTGGCTTCAGGGGACATCTAAGTCAATTGGGAAAATAAATTTTATTAAGAAAACATTCTGCATCCCACTTTGAACTGTGGCGTCTGGGGTCTTAAATGCTAACGAGCAGCCATCTAAGATACATCAATTGGTCTCAACCCACCTGCATCATAGGAGAATGAAGAACACCAAGGTCACAAGGTAATTATGAGCCCAAGAGACAGAAAGGGCCACATGAACTAGAAACTACATCATCCTGGGACCAGAAGATCTAGATGGTGCCCGGCCACAACCGATGACTGCCTGTCAGGGAGCACAACAGAGAACCCCTGAGGGAGCAGGAGAACAGTGGGATGCAGACCCCAAATTCTCATAAAAAGACCAGACTTAATGGTCTGACTGAGACTAGAAGAATCCCAGCAGTCACGGTCCCCAAACCTTCTGTTGGCCCAGGACAGGAACCATTTCTGAAGCCAACTCACCAGACATGGGTTGGACTGGACGATGGGTTGGAGAGAGATGCTGATGAGGAGTGAGCTACTTGCATCAGGTGGACACTTGAGACTCTGTTGGCATCTGCTGTCTGGAGTGGAGATGGAAGGGTAGAGAGGGTTAGAAACCGGCAAAACAGTCACGAAAGGAGAGACTGGAAGGAGGAAGCAGGCTGACTCATTAGGGGGAGCGTAAGTGGGAGTTTGTAGTTAGGTGTATATAAGTTTATATGTGAGAGACTGACTTGATTTGTAAACTATCGCTTAAAGCAAAATAGAAATTATTTAAAAAAATATTAAGTATGACAAAACATTTTTATTGTTTTATGGGCAACAATTTTAATGCTTTATAAGTTTATGGTGATTCAAAGCATATGCTTATTAATTATCATATTTAATCATCACAAGAAACCTGTTATTTATCAAAAGTTTATAGGTGAGAAAGCAGGGCCTTGTATTTAACTGTCTTGTTAAAAATCAGTGAAAAATGACCCAAGTATAGCAGAATGGAATTTATCATTTTGTATCTGCGGTATTTCTTTTCTTTCTACTTTGCAGCATGCTTTCATGTGGTCGGAGGAAGGATGTTTTCAGCTAGGGACATATAGAAACACTTCCACTGAAGAGTTTCAATTTTAAACCAAATTATCTACATAGGCTTTAAACTAGTTTCCTGATACAGTTTAGAAGTAGACTTCTTTCCCTAGCACCACTCTATTAAACTACATTCTCAGCCTTGAGGGCATTTGTGCAAATTTTTTAAAACCTTAGAAATTTTTCAACGGAATGTTAGTTCTTCCTGTGGTTGTAGGAATAGAACTAGCCCTAAATACCTAAATACAATACCTAATACCTAAATACAAACAATAATCTTATGCTGCTTGACACAAACTGTCTTTAGTGGTTAAGTGCCATCAAATTATTCGTTCCGATTCTTAGCAACCCTGTATACAACAGAGTGAAACGCTGCCAGGTCCTGCACCATTTTCACAATCGTTGTTATTTTTGAGCCCATTGTAGCACTGTGTCAATCTATCTCATTGAGAGTTTCCCTCTTTTTCACTGACCCTCTTCTTTACAAAGCATGATGTCCTCCTCCAGAGACTGGTCCCTTCTGATAACATATGCAAAGTACTTGAGATCACTCTGGCTGTACTTCTTTCAAGACAGATTTGTTCATTCTTCTGGCAATCCACGGTGTATTCAATATTGTTCCCCAACACCATAATTCAAAGGAAGCAGTTTTTCTTCAGTCTTTCTTATTCACTGCCAGGCTTTCATGTGCATATGAGGCAACTGAAAATACCACGGTTTGCGTCAGGAGCGTCTTAGTCCTCAAAATGACATCTTTGCTTTTTAACACTCTAAAGAGGTCTTTTGCAGCAGATTTGCCTAAAGCAATATGTTGTTTAATTTCTTGAATGCTGCTTTTGTGAATGTTGATTGTGGATACAATAAAATAAATCCTTAACAACTGGCTTGACCCTGAGTGAATCACCTCAACCTTTAGACAGGTTATAGGATTACTTTTAGGGATTACTGTTACTTTAGGATCTTTTTTTTTTAATGATTCAAATTGGAGACTATAAAGTGAAACAGTTAGGAATATGTGTTGTCAGCAACTTGGGTTTCAGCCTTACTTTTGCTTCATATAGTTTGTTAATCTTTCTAAGCCCCATTGTCTTAACCGATGAAACAGATAATAATGCTTTCAGGGTTACTATAGGGATAAATTGAAATAATGCACAGAAAACATTTATTCCAGAAACTTCTCAATCATTATCAGCAATTAGTATTAATATTACAAACCACTGTCAGTGATACTTGTACATCAAAGACGGCTAAGAGCTCCCCATGTTTGTGTTATCAAGAATTTCTTTTTTCCTAAATAATATCATTTGGGAGAATCCTACAGATTTTCTGTTTTTTTAAATAAACTGTCTCTCTGAATTTTACATTTTTTTTAAATAAAAGTATTAATATGCTTGTGGTAGGCAAAATAATGGCCCCCAAAGCTGCTCATACCTTAATCTGTTGTTGCTGTTAGGTGCCCTCAAGTTTGTTCCAACTCATAGCGACCCTATGTATAACAGAATGAAACACTGCCCAGTCCCGTACCATCCTCAAAAGCGTTATGTTTGAGCCTGTTGTTGCAGTCTCTGTGTCATTCCATCTCATTGAGGGTTTTCCTCTTTTTCACTGACTCTCTACCAAGCATGACACCCTTCCCTAGAGACTAGTCACTCCTGGTGCTATATATGCCCAAAGTACTTGAGATGAAGGCTCGCCCATCCTTGCTTCTAAGGAGCATTCTGGCAGTACTTCTTCCAAGACAGATTTGTTCATTCTTCTGGGAGTCCATGCTATATTCAATGTTCTTTGCTAACACCATAACCCAAAGGCATCAGTTCTTCTTCAGTCTTCCTTAGTCATTGTCCAGCTTTCATATGCATATGAGGTGATTGAAAACACCATGGGCCCTGACCTGGCACCTGTGAATGTATTACCTTCCCTTACCAAAAAAAAAATTGCCTTCCCTTACAGGTATGATTAAATTGAGGATATTGAGATAAGAAATTATCCTGGATTATCTGGGTGGGTCACTTTATGTGAAAGAGGGAGGCAGGGGAGTCAGTGTCTGAGTGATGCAGCATGAGAAAGACTCCACTGGCCATTGCTGACATTGAAGATGCAAGGGGGCTACAAGCCAAGGAATGGCAGGAGCCTCTAAAAGTTGAAAGAGACAAGAAATAAACACTCCCTCAGGGCCTCCAGAAAGGACTGCAGAACCGCCTACATCTTAATTTTAGTACAAAGATACCCTTAAGTCCTGCAAAACTGTAAGATAATAAGTTTGTGTTGTTTAAAGCCACTAAATTTGTGGTAATTTGTGACAGCTGCAATGGCAAACTAATTCAATGTCCATGTGTTTTTGTTTTTGTTTTGCATAAAAGAACAGGGGCTTCTATTTGAGCTGCTATTAAATTTTTATCGTAGTATTTAAATGCCATTTCTCTGCTCTTTTAGTAATGCCAAAAACCAAAAAAAAAAAAACCCCAAGCCCATTGCTGTCAAGTCAATTTGGACTCATAGCTACCCTATAGGACAGAGTAGAGCTGCCCCATAGGGTTTCCAAGGAGCACCTGGTGGATTTAAACTGCCGACCTTTTGGTTAGCAGCGGTAACTCTTAACCACTACGCCACCAGGTAAGGCCATAAAAACTCACTGCCGTCGAGTCGATTCCAACTCACAGAGACCCTGTAGGACAGGGTAGAACTGGCTGATAGAGTTTCCAAGGAGCGCCTGGCAGATTTGAACTGCCAACCTCTTGGTTAGCAGCGGTAGCACTTAACCACTATGCCACCAGGGTTTCCGGTAAGGCCATAAGAATTTATAAATACTTTAACTCATTAGTCATAACTCTTCGGTTGATACACAAAAATATAATAGTCTATATATAGTCTTTAATAGTCTGCCTTTGACTTAGAAAAAACATATATATTTAATAAGACACTTGATTGTGTTTATCAATAGTAATGAATTACTGTTTTAAACTCCACTATTTGCAATAAATATACACATGTTTCCAAGTACCTTATTTGGCATGCCCTATATAATATCCCATGTGTCTTAGGCTAATTTCCTCTAGAGGAACAAAACCAGTAAAGTGTAAATATAAACATATAGAGAGAGATTTATTTCAAGGAAACGGCTCACACAATTGTGTAGGTTCCCAAGTCCCAAATTCATGGGTCAGGTGGCAGGCTGGAGGCTTCCCCTGATTATGTGGTTTCAGGGGATGATAAGGCCAAAATCGGCAGATTAAGCTGCAGGCTGCTGGCTCACATCAAAGGAATGGAGGTCAGTATCATCAAGACAGAGAGAGCTTTGCCAGGACATTCATATATATTGGATT
The DNA here is from genome assembly GCF_024166365.1 of Elephas maximus indicus. Taxonomy (NCBI): domain Eukaryota; kingdom Metazoa; phylum Chordata; class Mammalia; order Proboscidea; family Elephantidae; genus Elephas; species Elephas maximus. The sequence goes on from NC_064834.1 coordinate 34,319,288, forward strand.
CAGACTACACCCTCATGGAAACTCCCCTTTGAACTGATTGGGTGCTCGTATCAGATCCCAAAATGGAGGATGATTACATAGTATCTGCCAAACCACTGAGCATGGCCTAGCAAAGTTGATACATAACCTTAACCACCACATTCCACTCCTTGCCAATTTAGCAACTGTATACATCTCCTTAAATCATACGTAATCTCTAAATACAATTATTAAGTCATACTTGCACCTAACATGATACCACTAACATGTGTACAAAAGAGAATGCATTATCCCTGTTTACAACTTATATTTTATAATAAGTAATGGAAAACAAGAGGGAAGAAAAACAAAGATATTTGCTATCTATCATCTATCTACCTGTCTGCCTATCTATCTATAGATACATATATATAACATAACAAGGAAGAAATGCTAATAACAATTACAGCCCTGGTTTCTACAATTGGTCATGTAGTCATAGCTGGTATTTAGAAATACCTTCTTCCACCATCCATTCTGTATCTCCTTTGCACTCAGCAAGCACCTCAGCTGGTTGTGGTTCTTTGCCTGGTGGAGGGACCTAAACCTTCATTCCTGAAGGGGCTGGACCATTAGTATTCATGTCAGAAAAGTGTTGCTGTAGGTTCCCATTGACTTTAATCACAAGGCATGGTAGTACTAAGAGATAGCCTAAGGCATCTCCTGTATTCCAGACGTAATTTTTTCTGCCTCCATTACATAATATCAATCTGATTTCCCCTCGGTAATCAGGATCAATCATACCAGCTAATACGGTAACTCTCTTCTTTGCCTGTTGATCCAGAGGCATGAGAAGCCCAAAGTGGCTAGGAGGTATTCTTCACTTCCAGATCAATGGAATCAATGTTGTTTCTCCTGGTGGGAGCACTTCTCCCTCTGGTACTAAGACCTCTAGACCCACAGAGCATAGGGTCACAGGGACAGGAAGCAAAAATGTTGCTAGTGGGTCACTAGGAGTAATAGTGAGTGGTGCCACTCCCATTTCCAGCCCTTGATTCTTGGACCCATGAATTCTGGCTACGGGAGAAAAAGTACCACATATTGAAATCTGGTTTAGAGCATATAAAGCCTCCTGGAGAACATTGCCCCAAATCTGCAAGGTATTTACACCTAACTGGTGTTGTAATTGTGTCTTTATAAGGCCACTCCACTGTTCTTTCAAGCCAGCTGCTTCAGGATGATGGGAAATATGGTAAGACGGTGAGTTCTGTGAGCATCAGCCCATTGCCACACTTCATTTGCTGTGAAGTGACTTCTTTGATCCAAGGCAATGCTGTATGGGATGCTATGACACTGCATAAAGCTTTTGTGAGTCCACAGATGGTAATTTTGGCAGAACCATTGCGTGCAGGGTAGGCAAGTCCACATCCAGATCAGGCACTCAGCAGTGGCTGTAGTCAAGTCAACCTTTGCGAGTGGAGGTTCATGTTGCTGAGCCCATGCATAACCTCCATCCCTGCCACCATGGCCACTTTGTTCAAGAGCTCACTGGGCAATGATGGGAGTGGCTAAGGGAAGAGGATGACTGGTTTCTACAGAACACATCGTCTTATCGACGTGATTGTTAAAATCCTCGTCTGCTGAGGGCACCCATTGATGAGCATTCACATGAGACAGAAATATCTTCACTTCTTTGGCACATTTAGTAAAGTCTGTCCACATGACTCTATCCACATGACTTTTCCCCATAACTCCTTGTCACCAATTTTCTAATCATGTTCCTTCCAAGTCCATGACCATCCAGCCAAACCATTGGCCGTAGCCCATGAACCAGTATACAATCACACATCTGGCCATTTCTCCTTCCAAGCAAAATGAACAACCAGGTGTACTGCTTGAAGATCTGCCCATTGGAAGGATTTTTCTTCACCACTGCCCTTCAGGTAAGTCCCAGCAAGGGGCTCCAATGCTTCAGCTGTCTTCTTTTGAATGGTGCCTTCATATCACACAGAACCATCTGTAAACCAGGCATGAGTTTTCTCTTTTTCTGTCAACTGATCAAAAAGAACTTCCCATGAGGTCATAGGTGCAGGCTGGGAGAAGGAAGATAATGTGACAGGAGTGGGGACCATGGGCATTTTGGCAACTTCTTCATATAACTTAATTGTGTCTTCAGGCCCTGCTCAAGTCCAATCTCATATACACTAATTTCATTTAATGACAGACTGCTGCTGTGCATGTCTGACTTTATGTCTCTATGAGACAGATAACACTCACCCAGTTCACGATGGGCACCTCAGTGTGCATGGCGACTTAGTGACCTGTGATTGAGTGTTTAGTCTCTACTAAGGCCCAGCAACAAGCCAAAAGGTGTTTCTCAAAGAAGAGTAGTTATTTGCAGAGGATGGCAGAGCTTTGCTCCGAAATCCTAAGGGCCTGCACTGTGATTCACCAATAGGGCCCTTCCAAAGATGCCAGACAGCATCTCTATCTGCCACTAACACTTAAAGAATCATTGGATCAGCCAGGTCATACAGCCCAAATGGCAGAGCAGCTTGCATGGCAGCCTGGATATTTTGCAGAGTCTTCTCTTGTTCTGACCCACTCAAATCTAGTAGATTTTTGAGTCGCTTGATAAATAGGTGAGACTATCACACCCAAGTGAAGGTTATGTTGCCTCCAAAATCCAAAGAAGCCCACCAGGTATTGTATCTCTTTTTCAGTTGTAGGAGGCACCAGATGTAACAACTTGTGCTTTACTTTGGAAGGAATATCTCAACGTGCCAAGCAACACTGGACCCCTAGAAATTTCACTCAGGTAGAAGGTGCCTGAATTTTTGTTGGATTAATATCCCACCCTCTAGCTTGCTAATGTCTTAACAAGAAGTATAGAGTCATTGATATTTCTTCCTCACTGGGTCCAATCAGCATAATGTCATCAATGTTGTGGACCAGTGTGATGTCTTGTAGAAGGGAAAGGTGATCGAGGTCTCTGAGGACTAAATTATGATGTAGAGCTGGAGAGTTGCTATATCTCTGAGGCAGGACAATAAATGTGTATTGTCGGCCTTGCCAACTGAAGACAAACTGCTTCTGGTGATCCTTCAAAACCAGAACCGAGAAAAAGACATTGGCCAGATCAATAGCTGCATACTAGATACCAGGGGGTGTATTAATTTGCTCAAGCAATGAAACCACCTCTGAAACAGAGGCTGAGTTGAAGTCACCACGTGGTTAAGTTTATAATAATTCACTATCATTCTCCAAGATCTATGTGTTTTTTGCACAGGCCAAATAGATGAGTTGAATGGGGATGTGGTGGGAATCACCACCCCTACATCCTTCAAGTCCTTGCTAGTGGCAGTAATCTCTGCAATCCCTCCAGGAATGCCGCATTGCTTTTTTTGTTTACTATTTTCCTAGGTAGAGGCAGTTCTAATGGTTTCCATTTGGCTTTTCCTACTATAATAGCCCTTACTCCACATGGCAAGGATCCAGTGTGGGGGTTCTGCTATTTGCTAAGCATATATATTCCAATCATGTGTTCTAGAACTGGGAAAATCACTACAGGATGGGTTTAGAGATATACTGAACCCATTGTGAGATGGACTTGAGCTACAACTCTATTAATAACCTGACCTCCATATGCCCTTACTCTGGTGGGCCACAGTGACGTTTTGGGTCTCTTACAATTAGTGTCAGTTCAGAGTCAGTGTCCTGAATACTCAAAAAGTCTATTTCCTTTTCCCCAATGAACAGTCACTCTCGTAAAAGGCCATAGATCCCTTTGGGGAAGTCTTAGAGAAAGACTAACAGTATACATTTTTAGAAATGCAATGGGGTCCTTCCTCAAAGGGATCTGGGCTCTCTTTCATTCAAGGTTTTGTGAGCCTGTAAACTGGCTCAACTCTGGGAATTGATTTAGGGTATGTGACTCTCTATTCTGAAGATTCAAGTTAGATTGCCATTCACATGACCTAGAATTCTTCCCGTTTGTACAGATCAAGTAAATATTTAGTAGATTTCCCATTTGCTTCACTCCTAGGGACATCATTCCTCAGTAGCCAACACCATAAGTCCATGTGAGTCAGATTTTTCTGATTACAACTTTGACTCAGCTGTCCATTATGGTAACCACACTATCTTTTCTTTGATCAAGTGCCACCACTTGGGCTTTACCATCCCTGGGTCCAATCAGCCCCATTGTAGTTAAATAAAAAAAAACAAACCCATTGCCATCAAGTTGATTCCAACTCATAGTGACCCGATAGGACAGAGTAAAACTGCCCCATAGGGTTTCCAAGGAGCAGCTGGTGGATTCAAACTGCCAACCTTTTGATTACCAGCTGTAGTTCTTAATCACTTGCCACCGTGCTCCCCATTGTAGTTAGGTGTTTTAATTCACTTAGGGCAGTCCCCCCTGTCAAATCTGATTTACATAAAGTAGTAATCACAGCAGTCTTCAAGGATGCTGGGGCTCCTTTCACAAATTTGTTCCTCACCATTGTGATGAAATGTGTGTCCTCTAGGCACCCCATGGGTGGTTCTGTGGATCCAACCTGATAAATCCATTCTAACATGCCAATTTCCTTAAGCCTATGGACATTTTCTACAGTATACCAGTTCTGGTATTTCAGCTTGGTTTAGTGAGGCCCACTGCTTAATCCATGCTTCAGTGAACCAACCAAATAAACTATTAGATTCTTTTCTAACCTCTTGAGCTGAAATATTGAATGACGACTATGTGCTTAGTGGACCCATATCAATAAACTTGGACTGATCCAACTTTATGTTCCTTGCACCATTATCCCTCTCCCTTAATAGCTATCCCCACACATATCCCCCCAATTTCTATTTGCATATATTAAATCAACAGTTATTTTGGAGTATATAGCACCTCCTCATGGGTCACACTTTATACTTCACCCTCTTGGGGATCACTGGAACTTAAGTCTAGTGATAGGTCTACAAACAAAATTGGGTGGTGGGGGTGTGTCCTGGGGATATTCAGCAATATCTTGTAAGGCATCTGCCTCAAATGACTCAGGCATGCCCCAGGCACCGCCCCAGGTGATAGCTCAGAAAAAAAAAAAAAAAACTCTTCAAACACAGTTGAGTTAATCTCATTGGATGCAGGTGGAAGGGATCATGGTTTTACTGGGAAAGATGGCTTAGCAGGCAAAGCTGGAGTAATCTCTTCAGATGGGAGTAAGAGGGCTGGTTCTTTTGGCAGGAGTGATTCAACAGAATTTGGGAGCTCAGTGTTCTCACTTCCTTATTATCTTCCCATATGTCCTCATCCCAAGTTTCAGGATCCCATTTCTCCCCAGTCAACTCTCTCACTTTAACTTCAGACACCATTTGATGCTGGAAATTCAGTTGATATTATAATTCAGCCTGTTTTATGATAAGACTCTGGGTTTGATGTTTGGCAGTATCAGCTCTGTTACTACAAGAAATAAGGTTTTCTTTCAGGGCACAAGAGGTAACATTTATGTCTTGGATATGGCACTTGATCTGTTACTCTGAAGCCTTGAACTCATCTCTTTCTTTTACCACTTTTTCTTGTGAAAGTAGGGCCAACCAACCAGCTTCTTTATACTTCTCATTCTAACAAAATTGTAGAAAAGTATCAAATATGCAATCACCTAGAGCCTTGTCTCTCACAAATACTTGATCCAATGTTGGTGATATTTTGCGTGTTTCTATCACCACCTCACATCATGGATTAGCAGTGCCCTCTTTACTACTTGAGGTAGAATCATCAGTGCCTTTCAGACTAGCCTGACTTGAAAACCAATTCAGAAAGCTCATCTTTAAGATTTTTTTCCTCTAGACCCCACTCTTGATACCCAATGCTTTAGGCTGAGTTTTCTAGAGGAGCAAAACTAGTGAAGTGTATATATAAATATATATATATACCCAAAAAATCATTGCCGTTGAATCGATTCCAACTCATAGTGGCTGTTTAGGACAGAGTAGAACTGCCTTGTAGGGTGGATTAGAGCTTCCAAACTTTTCATCAGCAACGAAGCCCTTAACCGCTGTGCCACCAGGGATCCACAGAGAGATTTATTTCAAGGAAATGGCTCAAGCAACTGTGGGCACGTCCCAGATCCATGGGTCAGATGGCAGGCTGGAGGCTTCTCCTAACTCATGTGGTTGCAGGGACTGACAAACTCAAAATCTGTAGGCCAGGCAGCAGGCTGCGGGCTCACGTTCCAAGAATGAGAGGTCAGAGAATGATGAGATGGATGCAGTATTGAAAGATGGTAAGCTTTCCCAGAACATCCATGTATATTGGATGCAGGCCTACCCCCAAGTATACTCCCCTTTCAACTGATTGGCTGCTCATATCAGATCACAATATGGAGGATAATTACATAACATCTGCCAAACCACTGAAAATCATGATCTAGCCTAGTTGACACATAACCTTAACCATTGGGCCATTTGAAAATGATTTTCTTTTATAATTTGGTGCTAAGAAAAAATTTAAAATATTCCATGGTATTGCTATTCTTCCTCCTTCTGATGATAACAATAACAATGACAACTAAACAACCACACCAATAATAACAATAGAATTCTTTCTCCTACCTTGGGAGTCAGGAAATCTGAGACATTATGAAATATTAAAACTACCATGTATTCCATGCTTTAAGTGTATTTACTCATTTAACCTAGTAAATTATGTGTGATTACTATCATTTTATGTATGAGAAACTTTAGCTCAGAAAAGATAAATAACTTGTGTAAGGTTATACAACCTATACAGGTGGTTTTATTGGTATTTGACCCAAGCTCTACCTCCATCACTTGTGCTTAAATTTTTTAGTGCCCAGTTAACTACAGCAGTTGTATTGAACTTTATGGATCTGAAATAAGCTAACTTTGTGGAGAGACTTGGAGATTAGTAAACACAAATTAATTAAAAGAGTACCTGTTCCCTGACAGGGAACACAACAGAGAACCCCTGAGGAAGCAGGAGAGCAGTGGGATGCAGACCCCAAATTCTCATAAGACCAGACTTAATGGTCTGACTGAGACTGGAAGGACCCCGGTGGTCATGGCCCCCAGACCTTCTGTTGGCCCAGGACAGGAATCGTTCCTGAAGCCAACTCTTCAGACATGGATTGGACTGGACAATGGGTTGGAGAGGGATGCTGGTGAGGAGTGAGCTTCTTGGATCAGGTGGACACTTGAGACTATGTTGGCATCTCCCACCTGGGGGGGAGATGAAAGGGTGGAGGGGGTTAGAAGAAGCTGGAACAAAGGACACGAAAAGAGAGAGTGGAGGGAGGGAGTGGGGTGTCTCATTAGGGGGAGATTTATTGGGAGTGTATAGCAAGGTATATACGGGTTTTTGTGTGAGAGACTGACTTGATTCGTAAACTTTCACTTAAAGCACAACAAAAATTATTTTAAAAAAATTTTTAAGTTAAAAAACAAAAAAAGGTACCTGTTTATTCTGAATGGAAAGAGAATGCTCTAAAAGTCACAAAGATTCACTTCCAAAAGCCTCTCAGTTTATCAGTTTGGTCTCACAAGAATAACACAAAATGCTGGTAAAACCAATGAAAATGAACAATATTCCATCCTTAGCTCCTATTTTGATGGTTCCAGTTTACAAAGAAATTTAAGTTCATTTAATTTCCCATGCCAGAATATATGTTAATATGGATACAAAGCCAAACTTTAATTAATACTTAGAATATCACTCTTCTGATTATCTGCTTATCACTAAGGAAGTAGTATTGTCAATGTCATCATTTTCTTCATTAAAAGTCTTTGCTAAAATCAAGTATTATATATTTTAGTAATCTGAATGTCAGTTTTGGGGGCCAATAAGCTACATGCAGTCATTTCTTTAATTCAGTTATTAATCTTTCAGCAAACATATATATCGAATGTATATTTTAGATACAAGCAATTAAAATCATGCAAAGGCTAGTTAAATCAATGTTGGAACGAAATTAGAAAACTATTAAAAAGAACTGCAAAAGATTAAATCTCCCTTGCCGCCTAGTTACTGAAAATAAACAGTGCATATAAATATAACTAAGTTTGATCTCTCCCTGCAGAGCAAAAGCTGAGAAATAAGAAACAGTGACTCTTCTCATTCTAGTATATTTAATAATGTATTTTTCAAAGATCATGCATGCATTTTCATGCTAATTTCTTCTAATGAACTCACTATAACATATTCTTCTATACTCTTTCTTTTCATTCAAATTTTACTTTATATTTTCTGATGAATATATGTTTATAAGCCTGTTGGTAAGGTCAGATTAAGTGCTTATCTCAGATGATCCTTTTGTTCTTACACACTGCTTTGTCTATGGAACCACACTACTTTGTCTATGGACCCTTTACAAAACCCATTGCCATTGAGTCAATTCCATCTCATAGCAACCTTGTAACAGAGTTGAACTGCATCATAGGGTTTCCAAGAGCAGCTGATGGATTTGAATCACCAATCGTTTTGTTAGCAGCCATGGTGTTACCCAATTGGGGCCCATGCCCTGGAACAGTAGAGCCAATGAAAAGTACTCCAAGTGAAAAAGGGAGAGGAAGTTTATTAGGAGGTAACAGCAATGGGGGGCCCCCCAACAGCAATCGCAGACTGTCCTCTATGGAGTCCCCCGAAAGCAATTTTTACATCAGAGCTTATGTATCATTTTGGCAAGGATTACCTAATATTCTTAAGCACGTAGCCCACAGATGGTCATATACATCACAAAACAACTACCAGAAACTTTTCATTAAACTAAAAATATGTATGTCAGACGTCTGAACTATAGTCCGTATGTTTGTAACAGGCTGAAAACAACTTACATAAGAATCTCTTGGCTAGTGGAACTGGCCTGCCAAGTCCACCCTGACTGAGATAAGGAGCAAGAAAGAAAGTTGCAGATCAGAAGCGCCAGGCAGCCTTCCTAGCTACCATCTTGCAGGCCATTTCTCAAGAGAGCAAAGAAAAGAGAGACAGAGGCCACAGGAGCCAAGAAGGCTTTGCACCCCTTTAGAAAGAGATCAGTGCAACTGGTACAATAAAAAATGCTTATAGATTACTGAGAGCATCATTATGGCATTAGTTATGTCAAGCTCTCAATCACCCATTTTGCATAGGAGAAAACATGTTGCAAGGTATTAGGGTCATAAAAAAAAAAGTTTCTGTCGAGTGGATTTGGACTTATAGCAACCCTAAAGGACAGAGTAGAATGGCAATAGGATTTACAAGGACTGCCTGGTGGATTTGAACTGCCAACCTTTTGGTTAGCAGCCATAGCTCTTAACCACTATGCCACAAGAGCTTCCAGGGTCATAACTGCAAGTCTAATTCAACATTTCCTGAACACCAGCTGTGTGAAAGTCACAGTGCTTCTAAAGAGTTTATTTGCTGTAAATCATATACAAAATTAGTCTTAAAATAAAAATGATATAAAATGATATATATATGTATATTTTTAATGAGGTGCTGACTTTAGTCTTTTAGCACCAGCAAAGTAACGAATATAAGTCCTGTATTGCAAGTATTTTGAGGATTCTCCGCCATAGGATCAACTGTACAGTATATAAATCATTTACTATCTTTTTGATACAATTCAAAAAATTATTAAGTCAGGAAGGGCATATATCTATAAGAAAAAAACTCAGTCCTTGCTTTAAAAAATTTACAATCTAATCTAGCATATGCTTTCTAAGCTGACTGGTCATGTACATTCCTAAGTATAGGAATTGCCATTCTTGTCCTGGCACACTCTTGTTGAGAAATATGGCAGTAATCACTGGAGATGTGGTTGGAGTTAAGACCACCCCATTTAGAGGGACTGTTAAGAACAGAGACCAATAAGCAGTGACAGCAGTGGAGGCGAACGGGTAGGAGCCCCTGACTTTAAATGAGGGTAACAATATGTGATCAAAAAATTGCAGTACATTTTGGTAAATCCCACATTAAAGGCGAGTGCATGTTGGTGGAATCAGGAGAAGTTATCACTATGCATCTACACAAAATTTCCATTTTTTTTAAACTGGTCTAATCATTCTCTCAGGAGCCCTGGTTGTACAGTGGTTAAGAGCTACAGCTGCTAACCAAAAAAGGTTGTCAGTTCGAATCCACCAGCTATTCCTTGGAAACCGTATGGCACAGTTCTACTCCGTCTATAGGGTTGCTAAGAGTCAGAATCAACGGCAATGTTTTCTGGGTTTTTATCACTCTATAATTCAACTCAACTTTTTTAACCTCGTAACTATTGACATTTCCGTTGACCAGGTGTGAGGAGTCATTTCGTCTACAGTTACTTGCAAGATGATCAATCAGGTTTTGCTACTAAGATTCTGGAAATGCCTGGTGTTTTTGTTTGTCCATCTGTTTGCTTGTGTGCATGTGTGTATATGTGTTAAAACGCTTCTTTAGACTTCACTCTGATTTTGTGAGCTCCCTCATATCCTTCTACAATAAACTTATTCTTTCAGTTAACCATAACTTGATGTTTCTATCCAAAGAAACTAACTAAAAATAAAAATCAACATTTTTACTGTGAGAATTAGGAAAATCGGATAGAATATTAGCTGAGAAAATAAAAAGGCACTGGAAGAATTACCAGTGAATCAAGGCATTATAGTGCTAATACATACAAGACCCAGTCTTCATCTTATATCTCATTAAAAAAAAAAAATTGCTGTCAAGTCAGTTTTGACTCAGGGTAACCCCATGTCACACAGAATAGACTGCTTTGTATGGTTTTCTTGGCTGTAATCTTTACAGAAGGTGCCCTGGTGGTGCAAACGGTTAAGCACTTGGCTACTAACTGAAGGATTGGCAATTTGAACCCTCAGCCCTGGTGGTATAAGGGGTTAAGAGCTACAGATGCTAACCAAAAAGTCAGTGTTTATATCCACCAGGCACTCCTTGAAAACCCTAAGGGGCAGTTCTACTATAGGGTCACTATGAGTCAGAATCGACTCGATGGCAATGGATTTGGTTTGGTTTGTGCCATTCTTTTGGGTGCAGTGGTTAAGAACTCAGCTGCTAACCAAAAGGTCAGCAGCTTGAATCTACCAGCTACTCCTTGGAAATTCTATGTGGCAGTTCTACTCCGACCTATACGGTTGCTATGAGTCAGAATCAACTCAATGGCAAGAGTTTATTTATCTGGTTTAGCCGTTCTGTGAGAGAAAGACTTGTCAATCTGCTTCTGTAAAGATTACAGCTAAGAAAATCCTATGGGGCAGTTCTGCTCTGTCACATGGGGTTGCTATGAGTCAAAATTGACTTGATGGTACCTGTAATAATAGCGCAACAATCTTTACAGAAGCAGATCACCAAGCCTTTCTTCTGTTGTGCCATTAGGTGGATTCGAACTGTGAAACTTTAAGTCAGTAGATGACTGCAGATCATTTGCACCACCCAGGGACCTTTATAGCCTTATAGGCAGTCACAAACGCTTTTAATTAAATTCAATGCAAAGTAAGTTGTGAAAAGTGTATTTATAAGGAGAAACATTTTTTAATGTGCTATAGGAGCCCTGGTGGCAGAGTGATTAAGAGCTATAGATGCTAACCAAAAGGTCAGCAGTTTGAATCCACCAGCCACTCCTTGGGAACACTATGTGGCAGTTCTACTTTGTCCTATAGGGTGGCTATGAGTTGGCATCAACTCCATGGCAATGGATTTTTTTTTTTTTTTACAGGTTTCCAAAAGAGGGTTACCTAATGCTACGGATTCAGTTGTGTCCCCCCAAAATCTGTGTTAAAGTCCTGACCCCTATACCTGTAAATATGACCCTGTTTAGAAATAGAGGATCTTTTTTATTATGTTAATAAGCTCATACCAGTGTAGGGTGGACCCTAAACTTAATCACGTCTGAGTTATAAAAAGACCAGAATAGTCACAGAGGCACCAGCATGGGAAGAGGAATACAGATAATAGAGACAGCCCCACCTACAAGCCCACGATTGTCAAGGATTGCTAGCAGCTACTAGAAGCTGAAGGAGCCCTGGTGGTGCAAGTGGTTAAGCACTCGGCTGCTAACCAAAGGACTGGTGGTTTGAACCCACATAGTGGCTGCACAGGAGAAAGACCTGGCGATCTGCTTGTGTAAAGGTTGCAGTTAAGACAACCCTGTGGAGCAGTTCTACTCTGCCATGCAGTGTTGCTATGAGTCGAAATCAACTCCACGGCACCTAACAACTAGAAGCTGAAATAGACAAGGACGGGCCTCTTCCTGAAGCCATGACCTGAATTCAGACTTGAGCTGTGAGAAAATAAATTTCTGTTCTTCAAATCCACCCACATGTGGTATTTTTTTTGTTACAGCATCACTAGGTGACTAAGACACCTACCATCTGCCTACAATTATCAGGGAGAAAACAAAAACAAAACAATGAAGAACATGGACTAATCCATTTTACACAATAAACAAAAAAAGTTAATTTATTCTAAAAACTAAGTCACTAACTTAAACAACAAAAAAAAAAAACACCTGTTTCACAACCTTATATTTAATTTTGGTCGATAATTCTTGCAAAAAGAACGAACAAACCTCTCTTGGAAGCAGTACAACCAGAATGCCTCCTAGAAGCAGGGATGGTAAGACTGCATCTTACATACTTTGGACATGTTGTCAGGAGGGACATCATGTTTGGTAAAGTACAGAGTCAGCAGAAAAGAGGAAGACCCTCAACGAGATGGACTGACGCAGTGGCTACAACAATGGGCTGAAGCATAGCAACGATTGTGAGGATGGTGCAGGACTGGGCAGTGTTTCGTTCTGTGGTACATAGGGTCACTATGAGTTGGAATCAACTTGATGGCACCTAACAAAAACAACATTATAATGATCCTACACAATTAGACACATATAAAACATAGTAAATACTAAAAGTTATGGTGCAATATTAATTTTTAAATCACTGCTATCATTTCCCTCTGGGGAGAAAATAATTTTAAAAAATGAACAAACAAAAAGAACACTAAATAGCCTTTCTGTTTTTAAAATAAATTTATAATTTTTTTTAATGTAAGCATGTTTTTGCTTGAGTTTGTTTGTGTTTGTTGTTATCTACTCTGAAATCTTTTGTTACATATTCAGTAATTTACGTAGGATTAAGTATTATTAAATTAAAATGTCAAAAAGTTCAATGACACTGTAGTGATGTACAGCTTTGCTTACAGGTAACTTTGAAGAAGGTAGAAGGCAAAAATTACCTAGCATTTGGTTAACATACAACTCTAGACGGTTCTGAATTGGTGTAATTTTTCTTCTTAGATACCACTGAATTGATAAATTTTATTTGGGCTTGGTAGCAGAAAATTGATAAACAGCTCTGATTTTCCAAATGGCACTGAAATGATAAACAATTCCAGAATTAGATAATGCCTGATAGTGCTGGATCAATGACAATTTTTACAGCTAAGTGATCATGAATTCCATCAAGCTAGAAAGTTTTCTTTATTTTTTTTTTTAATTTATAGTAAGATGCAATTCAATTGCACAAAACAAGTACCAGCTTATATCAGTCCAATTTATTGAATAAAATTAGAACAAAATAAGTGAATATTGTAAGTTAAATTTAACTCACTGTTGAACCTCAAAAAAGATGGCAAAAATCAATAAGTTAAAAAATTGAAAGATCAATAAACTCCTAGAAACGTAACAGTCCAATGTGTCATTCTCCTGCAGTAAAACAGCATTTTAAAAGATGAAAAAAAAATGAATCATAATAATCTTAAGATATGGCACAACTGAAATTTTGCTTGTAGGCCAAAACACAGTGCCTGTCCTATTATTGTGAATTGAACTGCTAATAATAATAATAATAAATGAACCATTAGGGCATTCTTTAATTTAATTCCAAAATTACAATTTAAAGGCTCAGTACGCTGTACCAACTAGATTGCCATTTTAAGAATTAGCAAGATCATTCCCTATCTTAGTTCATACAAGGAAAGAAAAGATGTATTTCCTGGTAACCGTTTGGAAGACCCCATATGTAATTGCTTTTTATTCTCAATACTGTATTAGCAAATAAGTACGTTAGAAGATAATATAGAGTATGTTAGACAAGTAAGGGTTATGACACCAGGTTAGCCCACAAAAGTGTCTGGTTTCACACGTATAATGTTCTAAAGAAGAAAAATAAATACATAAACCAAGTCTGAAAGAAAGACAGAGATGGTATCTCACATAAAACCTGAGTTTCTCACTGTTCTGATTTTTAATCAGAAGATCAGCGGCACTGGCTAGTTGCCATCTGCTGGAGCTGAGCAGACAGTGGCTCACTGGATTGATGAGTCCTACTCCCCTGACAGATTTCATGTGCTATCTGCTGCAATTGTTTTGAGTTTTTGACCTCTGGTCTAGATCATCTCAAAAGTGATTTTGAGGTCTAACGTTCTTCTCTCTAATGTTTTCCTAATACCTTAAAAATAAATCAGAAGGGGGCATACATAGACCAAAAAAAAAAAAAAGAGAGACTAAAATTAGGAGATAGTGGCTAGACTATTTTTCGTCCATTCTGTCTCCACTCTGCCTCTTCGGGTTACCTTGTGGTGCCCTGCTCCTCATTGCCTACTTTCAGTTGTTGTTGTTAGCTGCCATTGAGTCAGCCTCAATTCATAGTAACCCCAGGCACAATGAAATTGGGTAGTTGTGATCCACAGGGCTTTTTTGCCTGATTTTCAGAAGTAGATCACCAGGCCTTCCTTTCTAGTCTGTCTTAATCTGGAATCTCTGCTGAAATTTGATCAGCATAACAGTACCATGACCTAAACTACTCTCTTAGGTTTCTGATCAAATCTGGTGTCGGCTAATAAACATCCAACTCCAATAATTCCAGATAGTGGTAAGGGATGTGTCAAAAATAAAAGCACTTTAGCAGGGTTAAAATGACCGGAGTAGGGAAAGTGACTGTGAACACGTCTCTGAGCTGGTGGTAACTGCAAGGTAAATTAACTCTTAATGAGAATTTTTTTTTTTTTAATCAAGCTGTTTTATGAATGTAACCTTTAAAATATTGTTTCCAAACGCATCTAATACATTCTTCACCCATGTTAAAAGTACACTAATTTGCGTTTTTTTCTAAGGAGGCAGAGGCAGCAGTAAGGGCAGTTTTTAAGGGCTTAGGTTCTGTAGTCAGATTACTTGGGTTCAAATCTTAGCTCCACCATGGACTAGAGGAGGGAACTTAGGCAAGTTATTTAACCTTTCTGCTTCTCATTTTACTTCTTTGTAAAAATGAGAATAGTAATAGTTATAATAACGGTTCCAACCTCATGAGATTGGCATGTTCAATACCACTTAAAACAGGATCTACCACATTAAAAAAAAAAAAAAAAAAAAACTCATTGGTTCTGACTCATGGCGATCACATATGTTATAGAGTAAAACTGTTCCATAGGATTTTCTTGGCTGTAATCTTTATAGAAGCATATCACCAGGTCTTTCTTTCAAAGCCTCCTGGGTGTTTTCAAACCTCCAACCTTTATGATAGCAACTGATCACAAACCACTTGCCTCCCCCGGGGACCTATCTGCCACATGTAGTTGTTGTTGTTGTTAGGTGCCGTCGAGTCGGTTCTGACTCATAGCGACCCTATGCACAACAGAACGAAACACTGCCCAGTCCTGCACAATCCTTACAATCGTTGTTATGCTTGAGCTTATTGTTGCAGCCACTGTGTCAATCCACCTCGTTGAGGGTCTTCCTCTTTTCCGCTGACCCTGTACTCTGCCAAGCATGATGTCCTTCTCCAGGGACTGATCCCTCCTGACAACATGTCCAAAGTGTGTAAGACGCAGTCTCGCAATCCTGGCTTCTAAGGAGCATTCTGGTTGTACTTCTTCCAAGACAGATTTGTTTGTTCTTTTGGCAGTCCATGGTATATTCAATATTCTTCGCCAACACCACAATTCAAAGGCGTCAACTCTTCTTCAGTCTTTCTTATTCATTGTCCAGCTTTCACATGCATATGATGTGATTGCAAATACCATGGCTTGGGTCAGGCACACCTTAATCTTCTGGGTGACATCTTTGCTCTTCAACACTTTGAAGAGATCCTTTGCAGCAGATTTGCCCAATGCAATGCGTCTTTTGACTTCTTGACTGTTGCTTCCATGGCTGTTGATTGTGGATCCAAGTAAAATGAAATCCTTGACAACTTCAATCTTTTCTCCGTTTATCGTGATGGTGCTCATTGGTCCAGTTGTGAGGATTTTTGTTTTGTTTATGTTGAGGTGCAATCCATACTGAAAGCTGTGGTCTTTGATCTTCATTAGTAAGTGCTTCAAGTCCTCTTCACTTTCAGCAAGCAAGGTTGTGTCATCTGCATAATGCAGGTTGTTAATGAGTCTTCCTCCAATCCTGATGCCCCGTTCTTCTTCATATAGTCCAGCTTCTCAGATTATTTGTTCAGCATACAGATTAAATAGGTATGGTGAAAGAATACAACCCCGACGCACACCTTTCCTGACTTTAAACCAATCAGTATCCCCTTGTTCTGTCCGAACAACTGCCTCTTGATCTATGTAAAGGTTCCTCATGAGCACAATTAAGTGTTCTGGAATTCCCATTCTTCGCAGTGTTATCCGTAGTTTGTTATGATCCACACAGTCAGATGCCTTTGCATAATCAGTAAAACATAGGTAAACATCCTTCTGGTATTTTCTGCTTTCAGCCAGGATCCATATGACATCAGCAATCATGTCCCTGGTTCCACGTTCTCTTCTGAAACTGGCCTGAATTCCTGGCAGTTCCCTGTCGATATACTGCTGCAGCCATTTTTGAATGATCTTCAGCAGAATTTTGCTTGTGTGTGATATTAATGATATTGTTCTATAATTTCCACATTCGGTTGGATCACTTTCTCGGGAATAGGCATAAATATGGATCTCTTCCAATCAGTTGTCCAGGAAGCTGTCTTCCATATTTCTTGGCATAGACGAGTGAGCACCTCCAGCACTGCATCTGTTTGTTGAAACATCTCAATTGATATTCCATCAATTCTTGGAGCCTTGTTTTTCGCCAATGCCTTCAGACAGCTTGGACTTCTTCCTTCAGTACCATGGGTTCCTGATCATATGCCACCTCTTAAAATGGTTGAATATCGACTAATTCTTTTTGGTATAATGACTCTGTGTATTTCTTCCATCTTCTTTTGATGCTTCCTGCGTCGTTTAATATTTTCCCCATGGAATCCTTCACTATTGCAGCTGGAGGCTTGAATTTTTTCTTCAGTTCTTTCAGCTTGAGAAATGCTGAGTGTGTTCTTCCCTTTTGGTTTTCCATCTCCAGCTCTTTGCATGTGTTGTTATAATACTTTATTTTGTCTTCTCAAGAGGCCCTTTGAAATCTTCTGTTCAGTTCTTTTACTTCATCAATTCTTCCTTTTGCTTTAGCTGCTCGACTCTCAAGAGCAAGTTTCAGAGTCTCCTCTGACATCTACCTTGGTCTTTTCTTTCTTTCCTGTCTTTTCAGTGACCTCTTGCTTTCTTCATGGATGTTGTCCTTGATGTCATTCCACAACTCGCCTGGTCTTCGGTCACTAGTGTTCAATGCATCAAATCTATTCTTGAGATGGTCTCTAAATTCAGGTGGAATATACTCAAGGTCAGATATACTTGTGTATATCTACCACATACTGCTCAGTAAATGCTAGCTATTTATAGTGAATTTTAACTAGACATAGAAAGAACACAGACAAAGATGACTGTGTTTAAATTCTCCAAGTTTTCAAGAGAAATAAGGAGCCATTAAAATAAGATATTCATGTCAATTGTTTTGAATTGGGACAAAGTCGTGATTAAAATAAAAATTATTTTAAAATTGTTTATGCAGGTATAAGAAAGATTTTTTTCGTACTATTCCCCATACTCTTGTACTGATTGCTTTATTTCTATTTCTAATAAAATTGTGATTATGCAAAAACCAACTTTATTAAATTCAGTTAGCATTAGTGAAAATTATACAATTTTTTGATATAAGAATAGACTAAGAAGAGACTAAAGTGAATGTATATAAAATGTTATTCATAAAATTTTCTCTTCCATTTCTTTTTCTTACATGTGAGTTAGAAATTATACACTTGAGCAGCACTGATTTATGGTCCAATTCTAAATATAAAAATATATTTTGAATTATTATTTTTTTATATATATATTTTTTTATATTCTAATACAACTTAATTATACTGTGGAGTTGTTAGGCAAATATTTCAAAAATCAAGAGGAAAAATTAAAACAAACGATTTTCACTTTGCAATCAGATTAGAAAATGAGTTAGAAAGAGAAAGAACAATCAAAAAAATTTTAGAGAGGTAAGGTTAAATAAATGTGCATATTATTATATAAAGTTAAAGATGCCCAAACCCGGTAGGTTTTAACTAGGTATTTAAGTTCTGTGATTATTCTTCTATAATAATGCTTGACCTCCTAATATAACTTATGGCATAGAAATACTATCATCATTCACTTCATAGCTTCTTTAAATCACTAACCTAAATATGGTTGAATTCTGTAGTAGTCTCTAACATAGCAAATATCAGCTCAGTACAATCGATGTGGAAACATGATATCTTTTAATAATGGTATTTGTGATGGGAGTATATTATAAGCAGAACAACCTCAGAAAAGTTTAGTTCAGTTGTTCAAGTTGAATAAATTACTTTATAGAAAATTTACGGTTATTGAATATCAATACTGGAAACAGATTTAATTTGTGTCTACAGATGTTAATTTTAGAAAGTGTTTAATAACTGTGCTAACTTGATATTACAAATAATAATTTTAATACAATATCTCTAGTGTTTGCAAAATACATGCATACATTATTTTTTTATGGCATGTACGTATTGCTTTAAATTACAACATTGACTCATGCTATTTTCCCAATACCTAAGGAAACAGTGGCTTTTTAAAAGATTTGTTTAAACATGAAGTAATCCTAATAGCACAATAAGTTTACAGCTGGGCTTAATCTTCTGCCATCACTTCCTGAAGTGCCAGAAGAAAAGTGGATAAGCTTCAGAACATAAAACTTACTACTTTACGGCTGAAAATCAAGCTTTACCTTTTCTAGTATTGCAAATAGGGACCCTAACTGATGTGGACATTAATTACAACATATGTTGAACCTGGCAGGCGCTCCTTGGAAACTCTACGGGCAGTTCTACTCCGTCCTATAGGGTCGCTATGAGTCGGAGTCGACTTGACGGCACTGGTTTTGGGATGTGTAATCATACAATCAGAACTATAATCAAAATCAGTTAAAGATATATAATAAATTTATCATACTGAGAATTGACAATATTGTACTCCATATGTACCCCATGTCATTAGTTTTAGTATTTTTCTTGAATATATTTATCTACCCCTCTCCATTTTCTTCACTTTTTATAAAAACACTGTGGGTTATCCATAACCCCTCTTCCCCCAAATCCTCAGTAACTGATCTGTCCCACTGCACCAGAAGAGGTTTAATACAGGAACAATTTGGAGTTTGAACATTAAGCCCGTTCACTGAAATTATGTATAAATATTAATATATAGGTGATACTTTAAAAAATTCAGTGCTCATTTAATCAAACATATAAATGCAGATAAACAAACACGTGGCTTACAAAATCATGCCATGAACTCTCCAGTAGACCGTGTCCAACCAAGCTTTCTATAAAAATTAAAAAAAAAAAAATTGCCGTCAAGTTGACTCCCACTCATAACGACCCTATAGGACAGAGTAGAACTGATCCATAGAGTTTCCAGGGAGTGGCTGGTGGATCCCAATGGCTGACCTTTTGGTTAGCAGTCAAGCTCTTTAACCACTATGTCACCAGGGCCCTGTTTATCATTTCTATATTGTGTCATTTAAAAGAGAAGAGCAGTCTGATAACTCCTCAAGAGTTACTTTGAGTTCTTCTACAAGGCCCTTCTTTATTCTTCAGGACTATGCAGGCCTGATAAAAAGTGTACTTTCACACTGGGCAGAGAATAGGGCACAGAATGACTATGTAAAAGTTCAGGCTGTCTACAAGAATGGCATCAGATATAACTGGCATAGATATTGTGGATTTGGGAGGCTGGAGGTGCTTGGGCACATACAAGCATATTCATAAGACTACTCGCATTATCTATCAAGGTTCAGAAGGGAGTAAAATAAAATCAAATGGCCCCGTATTCCATGTTAAGTTGTTTGATATAAATTCTTCATGTTTTTAAGATTACATGTTTTATGTCTAACCCCACACTGCAGTGAGTAGAGTGACAGGCATATGGCAGTCCCTCAAAAGGTATGTTCAATGATAGGATAAATGATTAAATGCGTGAATATACAAATGAAGGACAGATGGTTTCATACCTGATTTAATGGAATAACATTTGTATTTTGTAAAATCACTGTGTTATCAGAACACAGGACACATTAGAGCAAGATGACAGGAGACTTGAATGTATGGGAAGTTGTGGCTTTGAGAGAATATGATGCTTCCCAGGAATATTTAGTAAACATTTAATTACTTGTTTATGAGGCAGATACATAGGATTTGGTGACTAACTGGATATGGGGCATGGGATTGGAAGGTAAGGGAGAAGGTCCTGGTCAAGTTGTTGTCCTTTGCAAACTTTACTAAAGTTTGAAACCCTCACTCAATATAATAAAGAAGAATGATATCATTCATTAGTCTATTTTCTGAGAGCTCACCATTCTTAGAGTTCTGTAAAAGGATAGCAGATTTGAACTTTATGTATTTCTGAATGAACTACAGAGACTGAATGGAAGACAGAAGCAAAGAAGTTATTGGAAAGGTGATATAATATTTTAGAATTCCCTTTTTGAAATATTAAATTTAGGGCACTTAGCTCTGTTGATTCCAGAGATTAAAATGGGCTGCTACTAGCATAGTTTATAAAGAAAATGTTCTATAATCTACTTTGGTGAGTAGGGTCTGGGGTCTTAAAAGTTTGTGAAAGGCCATCAAAAATACTCCACTGGTCTCACCCCGTCTGGAACAAGGGAGAATGGAGAAACCCAAAGACACAAGGGAAAGATTAGCCAAAAAGCCTAATGGACCACAACTATTACAGCCTCCACCAGACTGAGCCCAGCACAACTAGATAGTATCTGGCTACCACCACCTACTGTTCTGACAGGGATCACAATAGATGGTCCAAGACAGAGCTAGAGAAAAATGTAGAACAAAATTCTAACTCAAAAAAAAACAAAGACAAGACTTACTGGTCTGACAGAGACTGGAGAAACCCCAATCTCTATGGCCCTTAGAGATTCTTTTAGCTCAGTAATGAAGTCGATCCTGAGGTTTACACTTCAGCCAAAGATTAGACAGGCCCATAAGACAAAACAAGACTAAATGAGCGCACCAGCCCACCGGCAAGGACTAGGAGGCAGGAGGGGACGGGAAAGCTGGTAACGGGAAACCTAAGGCCGAGAAGTAGAGAGTGTTGACATGTGGTGGGGTTGGCAACCAATGTTATAGAACAATATGTATATTAATTGTTTAATGAGAAGCTAGCTTCCTCTGTAAACCTTCATCTAAAGTACCATAGGAAAAAAACAGGCTGCTACTAAGATGAAAATGAGCTTCAATTTTGGATCAACTCTGATTTGCGGTAGCTGTCTGAGGTACAATTTGGAGTCTTAGCTCAGTAGGGTGGAGATGCCCTGCCATTAGCCCTACTTCCCTGCTAGTGCCCTTCCCTCTTGACATAGTACATTATCCTCTTGATTCTAGCTCTTCCAATATAAAGATGATGGGAAAGAAGCAAATAAGAGGACAACTAAAGGAGTAATAGGATAGGTATAATATTTGACCCTGATCTTGACCTTGACTAAGGCAAGCAGCAAAAATAGCTCATTTTCTTAAGTTCTTACTAAGACAAAGCAGGTTATTCATTCATTTATTTACTCAACACAGACATACTCTGTATCCACAATGCACTAGACATTGTGCTAGTAGGCTGCTGTTATTTAATTCTAATTTGGGAGGGAGGCATTATACACAACATAAAACACCAAAATGAGGATATCCCTGATAAATAGTTTGTAGATCAATGGCAATATATTTGATTATAATTGAAATGCAGCAATAGAGTTCACTTAGGTAATAGTGTTACACACACCGGTTGTCTCAAAATTCCAAGCAGCAATAAGACTGGTAGGATGAGGAATCCACTCAGTGTCATTAATCACTCCCTGGTTGCTCCTTCCATCTAGTCTGACTGAGTCATACACAAAAGATAAAAAGTGTTGGCAAAGTGAAAGCCATTATTATTACTCATAAAAAGCAAACAGAAAGTAACAGAAATGGATTTACAGTGAGTCTGTCTCCCCACCTGTCTTATACTGGGTTCTCTAGAGAAGCAAAATGGGTAAATCATATAAATATACAATACAGAGAAATAGAAACTTATATCAAGGAAATGGCTCACACAGTTGTAGAGGTTGGAATGTCCCAAGTCCGTGGATCAAGATAGAGGCTTCTCCTGATTTGCACAGCCTGAGATCAGCAGGCTGGAGAGCAGGGCTCTTGCTCACAAGCTGTGAAGATTGAGGAATCCCAAGATCAGCAGGCAAGACTGCAGGTAAGCTGCTAGCTGAAGTCCCAAGAACCAGAGATCAGACAAACAGAAACCAGCTGCATGATCCAGAACAAGCAAAAGCCCCTGAGCCTTGCTAGAACATTTGCTTATATTCAGATTCAAGTCTCATGCCCAAGAAAACTCCCTTTCAACTGACTGGCTACTCACAGCAGATTCCATCGTGGGGGTAATTACATATCAAATCTCAACAAGGAAGTGATCACAACATTATATGACTGCCAAAACACTAAGAATCATGGCCCACACAAGTTGACACACAGTCTTAACCATCACACCACCCTACATCTGTCCCACTTTGTACCGTAGGCGAGGGACCAGCTTACATCTCAAAGGTGACCCACTAATCCTTGCCAAAAACTGATATCCATTCTTGTATCACTGGGAGGGTATAACAAGGCTGTCTCCTCCACTATTTCTTCCATTCTTCAGTGTTACTGGCTCACTGTTACAGCCCTCTATCTGTGTACAGCCATTTACCTGGTCTGGGAGGTTTTTAGTGCAAGCCCCCATGCCTCCCCTCCAGGCTGTTGACATTAGAAGGCCCTTAACCTCTGTGGGATCAGCTGTTTATTTGGAAAACTAGTCAATTTCAAGGCAGGGCTTTCTTAGCAGGATTGTAGCCTGATCAATCATCTTAGGCAAATTGCAGCCCAACCAATCACTCAGCAGTTTGCAGTTCAACCAATCCTCTTCGGCAGATTGCACCCCAACCAATTACTTGGCAGATTTCAGCCTGACCAGTCCTCTTACGTGGGTTGCAAACCCAGGGCCAGAAAGGCCACATAAGGGAGCCCATTTTTCCTCTGTAATATATTATAATACTAATGAAATTTGAATCAACTTTTTGAAAAATGAATAACCACCTATTCCCACATTTTATCTGGCTTGTAAGTTAATTTTATAACATCAGATTCTTTGTAAAAATCAATCCTGAAGTAGCGATAAGTGCTGCATTTATCATTAAATGTGTGATGATCTGGCAAGGGTCTAACATTCAGTGATGAAATGTATTTTTATGGTATATTTAATGTGGTTTAAATGACAAGAAACAGCATTTACAAGTCATATGACAGTTGTTTCTTCAGCTATATTTCTTTTTCAACCAATGTTAGATAGTCTCTAGTGCATGATAAAATGTGCTTTCCCTTTGTGGAAGTAAGCACCTCATTTAGTTGCTTCTTACTTTTATCTTAAAAAATATTATAACACATTTTTAAGCTAGGATGTTATCATTGCTAGTTTTATAGTTAATTTTTTTTTTAATTCTTGAAATACATTTGCGCCTACTGCTCACTTATCATCTGTCTCATTATCTGACATTTCACATTATAAAAGAATTTAATCTCTGTTATTTTCTGCATTAACAATATACATCTGACAGTAGCAAATGCTGAGGTGCGAGGTGAGAGTAACACTGGCTGTTATGGTTAAAGTTATGTGATGTGTCAACTTGCCTGGGCCATGATTCTCAGTAGTTTGTCAGTTATGTAATGATGAAGTCATCCTCCATTTTGTGATCTGATATCATGATCCTTATTTTTCCCATAATGCTGATTTTGTATAATGACCTGATCTTCGGAAGGTAGCCATCTCAATAAGAGAGGAGTGAGCGTACAAAGAAATCCCCAATTAAGCATATTATAAGGAAATTGCTGGAAACCAAAGGATAAGAGAACATGTTAATAATTCCAGAGAAAAGGATACATTTTCTTCAAAGAAACAGGCATTAAACTGACAATGGATTCTTAACAGAAATTATTTTCATTCTGATGCACTATATCCTGCAGGGAACTCTGCTGGGAAGTCTGAATCCGCGTTAGAAACCTGCCCTTGTCTTCTCTGCCCTAGAGTCTCCCTATCTCCCTCGTTCTTCTATCATTCCTCTCACTTTTGAAAGTATCCTAAGGTGGCCATGCTTCAGGATTATTCTTAAAGACCCACAGTAGTATTCAGTATTCTACTTTTGCTTCCTATTCTCCTTTATTCTGGGCAAAAACTCACCAGATCTGTTGCCATTGAGTCAATTCCAACTTATATCAACCCTGTAGGACAGAGTAGTATTGCCCTATGGAGCATCCAATACTGTCATATTTACAGAAGCAGACTATCACATCTTTTCCCCCAGAGAGGCTGGTAGGTTTGAACTGCCAACCTTTTAGTTACCAGCCAGCTCTTAAGCACTGCACCACCAGGGCCTCTTATGCTCAATAGATGGGGAAAAAAAAATGCTTTTTATCTCCTGATTTTTTTTCCAATGCTATCTTCTTTAGAGCAAAATCAAACCCTTGTAACTAAAAAAAAAAAAAAATTTAACTTTCCTTTTTTTTTTTTTAGACTATTTTCAGTGACAACAACTATAGAATATCCATATAGGAAGGGGTAGATGTGGCTAGCTTGGTATAACATTCCTAGAGTGTATAGTCAGTATGGTAGTTCTTATTTTGGAGCTGTACTTATTTAGTGGGCTGGTTTTTGTTTTTAATCTAGGTAGTTGGGATAGGGGAGGGGGCGCTCATAGAGAGCCCCTTCAAGTTACCCCTGAACATTCCTACTGCTGTCATTGATTGCCTTCTAAACATTAATTTTGAAATTCAATAGCTGTGTATTGACTTATTAATGTTTCATGCAATTCTGAAATAACAATCCTATGTTGTTGTTGTTGTATAATGTTGAGTCCATTCAGACTCGTAGTGACCCTATAGGACAGGGTAGAACTACCCCATAGTGCTTCGTAGGCTGTAATCCTTATAGGAGAAGATCACCAGGTCTTTTGTCCTACAGAGTGGCTGGTGGGTTCAAACTGCTGACCTTTCAGTTAGTAGCCAAGGGCTTAACCACTGACCCACCAGGGCTCCTTAACAAATCCTATACTGAGGGCAATTTGCCTTGAATGTCCTAGCTGTCTGGTCTGGAAAAGGGTTTGGATATGTAAATTACAGACACAGATAGAAAGAGGGAGATAGAGACAGAAATCTAAAAAGATTCACACACACAAACAGTAGCAAAGATAATAAAAAGACAATGGAACAGGGCCACAGATGCTCCAAATGTTATGGTTATTAGGCAATGATTTATAAACTGGATCATCCTATCACAAACCTACTGTTAGAAATGTAACCAAAATCCACCTAGAATTCACACTTCAATCTGAATTCACAAAGGTACAAGTTATACAAGCCTGTATGGATTTCTAGGACAGGTTACCTGTAGGCAATGCCTGGATAAACGGCCCAGTGTCAACACACAGTCTTTTTATTTTGTATTGAAACAAACTATCAAACAATGACAAGAAAGTACTGATGGCTATTTACAAGAAATTTATTGCTAAGTCCTAGATAAGTGTGATTTTTTTTTTGTTTTTACTAATTGAACCTGTATCAAAAGGACAATGATTCCCTTTTCTTTTATTGTACTATTGCTACTCTTAACTTCTCCTTTAAATGCTGTTCTCAACTTATCTAGTTGCTGTAGCAAGACTAATTATTATTTTGTAATAATATTTTATTGTGTTTTTTAGGCGTAGTGGTTAAGTGCTACGGCTGCTAACCAAAGGGTCTGCAGTTCGAATCCGCCGGGCGCTCCTTGGAAACTCTATGGGGCAGTTCTACTCTGTCCTGTAGGGTCGCTATGAGTCGGAATTGACTCGACGGCACTGGGACTGGGTTTTGGTTTAGGTAACAGTGTACACAAGAAATTAGGTTCTCTTTTAACAATTTTTATACTAATTGTTCTGTGTCATTGGTTACAATTTTTACAATGTGTCAGCATTCTTGTTATTTCTATTCTGTTTGTTCTGTTTCCATTGATCTAGCTTCTCTTCCCTTCCTTGCCTTCTCATCTTTTCATTTGAGTAAATGTTGACCATTAGGTCTCATATAGTTAATTGTTCAAGGGAACAGATTACCCACAGGTGATATTGTTTATTTTATAAGCCAATCTATTATTTGGCTGAAAGGTGACCTGCAGAAATAGCTAATACCAGGTTCAAAGGGTACCTTAGGGTGTTTGTCTCAGGGGTTCCTCTGGTCTCTAGTGGCCCAGTAAGTCTGGCCTTTTTTAGGAATTTGAGTTTTGTTCTACATTTTTCTCCTATTCTATCTGGGACCTTGTACTGTGTCTAGTCAGAATGGTCGGTACTGGTAGCTGGGCACCATCTAGTTCTTCTTAGATTAGAAGAGGCTGTGGTTCCTGTGAGCTATTAGTCTGTCTCATGGACTAGTTTTTTCTTTGAGCCTTTGATTTCATTCATTCTCTTTTGCTCTATATGACTAGAGACCAATAGTTTTATCTTAGATGGCTGCTCACAAGCTTTTAAGACCTCAGGTGCTACTCACCAAACTAAGATGTAGAACATTGTCTTTGTGAATTATATCATGCCAATTGACTAAGTTGTCCCTCAAGACTATGGTCCCAAACTTTTTAACCCCAGTAAATCAATACGACAAATTGTTTGGCTAAGTCTAAAAGCCTCCATACCTATGCCCCCTGTGTGTTTTTTTGTTTGTTTGTTTTTGTTTTTTTTTAATATATTTGTAGATATATATGCAGCACACAGATGTGTATATACATATGCCTACAGATACACCTATATATGCAAATGCACTCACTTGTATATGTCTTCCTGTACACGTATATGCATCCATATCCAAATTGTTTACATAACCAAACACATATTTTTTGGTTGTTGTCATGGATTGTATTGCATCCCTCAAAAATATGTCTCAGCTTGGCTAGGCCATGATTCTCATAACGATGGGATTATCCACCATTTTGCCATCTGGTGTGATCTGCCGATATGTTGTAAATCCTACCTCTATGATGTTAATAAGGCAGGATTAGAGGCAGTTATGTTAATGAGGCAGGACTCAATCTACAAGATTGGGTTGTGTCTTGGGTCAGTCTCTATTGAGATATAGAAGAGAAAAGGAAGTAGAGAGACATGGGGGCCTCATACCATCAAGAAACAAGAGCCAGGAAAATAGCAAGCCCTTTGGACCTGGGATCCTTGCTCTGAGAAACCCCTCAAGAGAAAGATTGATGACAAGTCCCTTCCCCCAGACCTGACAGAGAGAGAAAGCCTTCCCCTGGAGCTAACACCTGAATTTGGACTTCTAGCCTCCTAGACTGTGAGAGAATAAATTTCTTGTTGTTAAAGCTATCCACTTATGTATTTCTATTATAGCAGCACTACATAACTAAGACAGTTGTTTTACTGTTGTTGCAAAATTATATGTTATTTACCAAAACTGTCCTTTTTTTCTCATGTACTTGTTAGTTGTGCTGACATCATTCATATTTGGGATTGCCTTTCCCATCACCAAAAGTAACAAGTGTCTATTATCTAGAAAGTGATTTCTCCTCCCTCTCCCTCCCACCCACGCTAACCATTAAAGAACTTTGCTTTCTATTCTTGGCTTTTTGTAATAATGGGACCATACAATATGTGTGTATATATATATATATATGTGTGTGTGTGTGTGTGTATATTTGTGTATATATATATTTGGAAACCCTGGTGGCGTAGTGGTTAAGTGCTACGGCTGCTAACCAAAGGTTTGGCAGTTCTAATCCTCCAGGCGCTCCTTGGAAACTCAATGGGGCAGTTCTACTCCGTCCTATAGGGTCGCTATGAGTCGGAATTGACTTGAGGGCACTGGGTTTTATATATATATATATATATATATATATATATATATATATATATATATATATATATACACCCCCACTCATCACTTTTCAATATGATTTGGTTCCAAAGACCAGGTCATTATGTGAAAATTGGCATTATGCAAAAATGGAGAATGACCATATCAGATCACAAACTGGAGGATGACTACATCCTTACACAAGAGCCAGATTACATCCTACATAACTGCCAAATCACATCATTACATAACTACCAAACTACTGAGGAACATGGCCCAGCCAAACTGACACAGAACCTTAACCATCACAGCCAGCATTACTCTCACTTAACACCTCAGTTTTCATTACTGCCAGATGTATGTCATTAATACACAAAACAGTCAGACAGTAGATTTTTTACTATTGTTATAAATGTGAAATGTCTGAAAACAAGATAATCTATAATTGAGAAGTAGGCATATACATGTCACTTTGATGTAGCCAATATACGTGTGAAGTGTTTGTGAGCATGAATAGTTAAGTTGTTTCATTAAAATTAGCAGAACACAATATTTCAGCACATATTAAAGCAAGTAAAATGAATTTCAGGACGTTATAATTACAAGATACCACACCAAGTTAACATTATCGTACCAGAAGCAGAATTATCAGCACCCTCTGTAGATTCAGGGGTACAGGCATGCCATTTAAGAATTACTTTCTGATCTAAATTGTTCCTGCTGTTTCATTAAAAAAAGTACAAGTATTTACTCTAGTATATTTTTCTAATGAATTACAACCTCACAATATATTTGAGATTTTCTTTCCTAATTTTTCAATAAAAAATTATTTATTTCTATCCTCCAGGCAATACAGCCAAAGTGTACATTGAGATTCAGGATGAAAATGATCACCCCCCACTGTTTTCAAAAAAATTCTACATTGGAGGTGTATCTGAAGATGCAAGAATGTTTGCCTCTGTGCTCAGAGTTAAGGTATGAGAATATCTATTAAGATACAAATCTAAAGTAAAAGCAAAGAGCTCAGATTTTGCAGATAAATTATAAACATGTAATTTGCATCAAGTGTGAACTTATTCATATTATTTAAACAAAAGCCTGAAACTTGAAAATGTATGACCTTAATTATCCAGACTTAATACAGATTAATGAAACAAATTGAATAATAAGCACATTTTTATCCTTATTTTTAGCATAAAAAATGAGAACAAATTATCTATGGTGTTTTACATTGAGTAAGACATTTTAAAATATGTTTTTTCCAGTATATTCTTATGCCCCTATTCAGTTTTGTTTTGTTTTGTTTTGTTTTGTTTTGTTTTAGGATAACTTCAGTGAATCTCAAAATTTCCTGGGGAGGGAGTTTAGAGGCAAGAGAAGTTCAGAGTCTCAATTGCAGAATTATTTTTCTGGAAGTATTTTAATAATCGGTGTTTAGATAACTATAAACGTATACACTTAAAATATAAATATTCCTGAATAAACTCAGATGTCGATCGTCTTTAGTTTTGCACATGGGTGGTTTCTTTTCTTTCCCTGTTACTAGGAACATCATGATTAGACCTGTTTTTACATATAGTTTTATCACTTTAAACACAAAGAGAAAAATCAAACAAGCAAACAAAATGTGTTGTTGTTTGCAAAATAGCCCTTCCAGAGCCAAGTACTGATCTCTGATCTGAGTCACCAGTTACAGCTAAAAATGATCTATGAGTTTAAGTACACCCAGCACACATTATGATTTACAAGTAACAGTCCTTTATAGCTGATTCTGATCTTAATATTTTAGTCCCACTAACTACTGATTCATTTAGTTCATTCATCTATTCAGCAAATATTTATTGAGTGCGTTATAATAAACTCAGCACTCTTCTACAAGCTGGGCATAGGGTAATAAAAACAAACAAAAAAAAACCAGTCAAACCAAAAAACAACTACTGGAAGAAACAAATCGTATGTTAGTAAAATTGCTAAAAAAAAAAATTTCTTTTTTTTTAATGTAGTGATGGAGTCCCTGGGTGGTACAAACAGTTAAGGCACTGGGCTGCCATCCAGAAGACTGGAGGTTCAAAACCACCCATAGGCATCTCAGTAGAAAGGCCTGAAGATCTGCTTCTAAAACTCAGTCACTGAAAACCCTATGGAGCACATTTCTACTGTAACACACATGGGGTCACCATGTGTTGGAATCGATTCAACAGGAACTGGTTTCATAGAATGATAACTCTAAGAAAAAAAAAAAAGCTTGGCAAGAGGAGAGTGATGCTATCTTAAATAAGAAGGGCAAAAGAGGCCTCCCTGAGGGGATAAAATTTGAACCAACCAAACCAAACCTGTTGCCGCTGAGTCGATTATGACTCATAGTGACCCTATAGAACAGAGTAGAACTGCCCCATAGGGTTTCCAAGGCTGTAATCTTTATGGAAGCAAACTGCTACATCTTCTCTGTTGGAGCCACTGGCGGGTTCAAAATGCCAACCTTTCGATTAGCAGCCGAGTGCTTGACCACTGCCCTACAAGGGCTCCAAAATTTGAACAGAGACCTAAATAAAGATGAAGTGTAAGACATGTGAATTCCTGGGGAAGGAGTATCCTGGGCATTCTTTTTTAAACTTCCTAAAGCTAGAGGGTACTTGGAGGCCTATGTGACCCAAAAAGACTGGTAGGACATAAGGTTGGAAATGTAGCCAAGTCTAAGTATGTTGGTAAGAAAGCTTCTAAATGGGTTTGACCAGATGTGTGACACAGACTCCTATGTCATTTACCTCAGAGGAACAGTAAAAAATAAATAAACAAACCTGTTGACGTTCACTTGATTCTGACTTATAGCGACCCTATAGGACAGAGTAGAACCGCCTCATAGAGTTTCCAAGGAATACCTGATGGATTCGAACCACTGACATTTTGGTTAGCAGCCATAGCACTTAACCACTATACCACCAGGGTTTCCCAGGGGGTAGCAAAGAATAATGTTCTAGAAACAGCAATTCAGAGACAGAAAGCTAGCTAGCGTCTACCCCTAGTCTCTGTGCTATGTAAAGCTTGGGAACTACTGTTTGAGACAGCTGCAGAAAGTAGTATCATATTTGGGAGGGGGATCAAAAAGAAAAGGTAACATTCAGAAGGACGGTGGAATATTTAGGGGATGTTGCTGAACTCCAGGGAATCCTGGAGAAAGTTTGGGGTAAAGGAAATGAGCCTTATTAAAAAATTTTTTTTTTTTTTTTTTTTTTTTTTTTTTTATTAGGATGTGTAAATAGCTACATGGGAAGAATGTCCTGGGTGGTGAGAGATGTTCTGGAGAGAACCCTTAGACTTCTTGTGATGTGGCCAATAGGGATGGAATTGATATGGATGGCCTCCTGGAAACAGATGAAAACTGATTCCAGTGACAGCCTCTTCCTGTGTCAGGTGTTTGAGTTTTTAGCGGTGAAGCAGGGACCCTTGCAAGGGTTGGGTGGAATAGAGAGAGATAATTGATTCTCCAGGACTACTGAGAGCTCTGTGGGACCCTTCAGTCTCTCAGTGGATTACCCAGGCTAGGGAAGGGGTTTCTTTCCAGAAAACCAAATTACTGCAATATAATATTCTAGGCACTTTAGAGGAAACAGAAAGAGAGACATAAAATCTCAGTCCTCCAGAAGAAAAGAGTGTAGCCTATATTATTAAAGCAAGTATATGAGATAATAATTAACTCAATAAGGAAAGCACAAATTGTGTGGATTCAAAGGAAAAAGACATTTCACTTAAATGAAAGATCATAAAAGGCTTCATGGAGGATGAAGAATTTAAGAGTGGTGCTGACTTTATCAAGGTGAAGTTTATATGAGGAAGATAGTCTAAGCAAGGGACTCTTGAAAGTAAGTCAAGGCCCAGAGAAAACAAAGTACAGGGCACATATGTGGAACAGTGGTTGGAAGGCAGGGACCTTAGGAGGTGATAGGAGTAATAAATCTTAGGTGGTAAACATTTTCAAATACTGCCTGGAAGCCTGGAATCTTCTCCTTTCCAGAATTTAATCGGAGTGAAAGTGAGTAAAGTAGTTATTCTCAGTTCATAAAACAGAGCTGCAAAAATGTTAATGGAAACAACACTGAATTGGGCCAGTCAAACTCCAGTGCTTGAAAGGAAGTTGATGAAAAAAAAACAAAAACGGAGAAGCAGCTCTTAATTGTGAAAGAAACTTTTATACCACTTACTATATAATATTTGGGTAATGCTAGATTTCATCTACCATGCATGGAAGTTATATATTTTTTTAAAACAAAATAAAAGAATAATTTCTATATGTAGAAAGGGGAAGAGGAAACCCTGCATAGAATAGACTTGACTTTCTGGGGTTTAAGGAAGATAAGATTTTAATATGAATAAAACTATACTAGGTTTAGGGACGGATAATGGATTAAGGGCATTATTAAGAAGAACGGGTTATAGGAAAGGCAGCACAATGAGAGCATTGTTGAGATGAATTCTGTACTGCTCGTGGTAGTAAGATAAAGTTGTGTCTCTGCTGAAGTGACATATTTAATATGCTTAGAGACTTGTTTAAAGTTTGTTCTTTTCACATTTATATACTGTGTTCCTACTGTGTGCAAGCAAGGCAGACTGTCTCTCTGCCTTTACAAAGTTGCTATTCTAGTAAAGTAAAAACAAATGAAAAAAACCAAACATATGAGTTATAAATAAATCTGGATGAACAAAACACCTAACATGGTTATAGTTCAAGTTTATAACATACCAAGTGGAAAAGAATGTAAGTGTCTGGATAATTTAGGTGAACTCAAGTTTTAAATTATTTTATTTGTAACCTTGAGATAATTTAAGGTGAAGCAGCTTTGGTTTTTACTTACTCAATTTGTTTAAGTGTAACCCACCCTGAGCTGATCTTACCCCTTTCGCACTTAACAGAGCTCCTACTTTGTTCAGGCATCTACTATCCTTGGGGATCATGTGCTTTAGGGGAGACAAGTCCTACCACAAAGTGGTTAATAATGAATAGCCTGAGCCAGTCGTGACTGTCCTGTTGTTGTTATAAATGATTGGCTCAGGCATGGAGTTGTGACTCATTTTTGACCAATTACTGATAAGCATATGTCTACTGCAGGATTTCTAGGACAAAGGCATTTTGTACAGGCACGCAGAGGTTTGGTTGCTGGCTCAGTGGTATGAATACTCATATTATTCAGAGCAGAAGATTTCAAAGGGTGGCTCGAGAAGACAAAATATTATGATGACGTGTGCAAAGAGCTGGAGACAGAAAACCAAAAGGGAAGAACATGCTCAGAATTTCTCAAGCTGAAAGTAAAAATTCAAGACTTGAGTTGCAATACCGAAGGATTCTTTGGGGAAAATATTAAAAGACCCAGAAAGCATCAAAAGAAGATGGAAGAAATACACAGAGTTACTACACCAAAAAAAACGGTGGACATTCAACAATTTCAGGAGGGAACATATGATCAGGAACGGATGGTACTGAAGGAAGAAGTCCAAGCTGCACTGAAGACATTGGCAGAAAACAAGGCTTCCGGAATTGACGGAATACCAGTTGAGGTGTTTCAACAAATGGATGCAGTGCTGGAAGTACTCACTCACTTCCAAATTTCCAAGAAATTTGGAAGACAGTTACCTGACCAACTGAATGGAAGAGATCCATATTTATGCTTAGTCCCAAGAAAGGTGATAGAACTGAACATGGAAATTATCGAACAATATCATTAATATTACATGCAAGCAGAATTTTGCTGAAGATCATTCAAAAGTGGCTGCAGCAGTATATCAACAGGGAACTGCCAGAAATTCAAGCCAGATTTAGAAGAGGACGTGGAACCAGGGATATCATTGCTGATGTCAGATGAATCCTGGCTGAAAGCAGAGAAAACCAGAAAGATGTTTACCTGTGTTTTATTGATTATGCTAAGGCATTCAACTGTGTGGATCATAACAAATTATGGATAACATTGTGAAGAATAGAAATTCCAGAACACTTAATTGTGCTCAGGAGGAATCTGTATACGGATCAAGAGGCGGTGGTTTGAACAGAACAAGAGGATACTGCATAGTTTAAAGTCAGGAAAGGTGTGCGTCAGGGTTGTATCCTTTAACCATACCTATTCAATCTGTATGCTGAGCAAATAATCCAAGAAGCTGGACTATATGAAGAAGAACGGAGCATCGGGATTGAAGGAAGACTCATTAACAACCTGCAATATGTAGATGACACAACCTTGCTTGCTGAAAGTGAAGAGGACTGGAAGCACTTACTGATGAAGATCAAAGGCCACAGCCTTCAGTATGCATTACACCTCAATATAAGAAAACAGAAATTCTCACAACTGAACCAATAATCGACATCATTATAAACACAGAAAAGACTGAGGTTGTCAAGGATTTCATTTTACTTGGACCCACAATCAACACCCATGGAAGCAGTGGTCAGTATATCAAAAGATGCTTTGCATTGAACAAATCTGCTAGCAAAAGAACTCTTGAAAGTATTGAAAAGCAAAGATGTCACCTTGATGACTAAGGTGTGCCTGACCCAAGCCATGGTGTTTTCAGTTGCCTCTAATGCATACAAAAGCTGGACAATGAATAAGGAAAAGTGAAGAAGAATTGACGCCTTTGAATTGTGGTGTTGGTGAAGAATATTGAATATACCGTGGACTGCCAAAAGAACGAACAGATCTGTCTTGGAAGTACAACCAGAATGCTCCTTAGAAACAAGGATGGCAAGACTACATCTCACATACTTTAGACATGTTATCAGGAGGGATGAGTCCCTGGAGAAGGACATCATGCTTGGTAAAATAGAGGGTCAGTGAAAAATAGGAAGACCCTTAATAAGATGGATTGACACAGTGGCTGCAACAATGGGCTCAAGCATAGCAACAGTTGTGAAGATGGAGCAGGACCGGGCACCTTTTCTTTTGTGCATAGGGTCAGTATGGGTCAGAATGGACTGGACACCACCTAACAACAACAACAATCATGTTAAAGTAATTCCTGAATGTGTCAGGAGCACGTGAAACAAAATGATTAAATTGAGAAGATTTACTCCATATATTATGGTTTAATGATGGTATCAATAGACTCAATGAACTCAAACACACCAGCGATCTGAAGATGGTACAGGACTGGCAACATTTTGCTGTGTTGTGCATAAGGTTGACCAGAATCAGAGCTGACTTAACAGCAACTAACAACAACAATGATGATCTCTGGGTCACAGCTAGTTCCTCCAAATTGATTTCTAATAGTGAGAAGCAGTACATCACTTTAATGGCAGGAATGGAGAGAAGAAAATCAAATGGCTATTTTTCTCTTCGGTCTTTAATCCAAGCAGTTAAAAATCATTTAAAAATCTCACCCTTATTGATAGAATATGAAAGCCTTTCTTTTCAAGGCTGTTATTCTTCAGTGATAACCATTCCTCTTAAGTTGATATGAATGTGAAGCTTATGTTCAGTTCCGTAAGTAAAGTTTTGCATTAGTCAATTTATTTTTCTCGAATATGTACCTGTGGCCATTAGCATTTTATTCCATAATGTACCATCAGTGATGAAAGTACTAATTGCAGCAGTTTGGCAGTGATGCTTACTGTGGGGATACACCTTCCCTTTCCAGTCAGCAAGAAGTACATATTAAAATGTATAGTATTTTCTATGTTGAAAAAGTTCCAAGGTAAGGGCAAGGCTGTTATTGAAAATCACTAACTGAAATGTACTACTCTAATAAAGACCAAAGCAAAATTAGAACCACTGGCCTTTTGGTTAGCATTCGATTGCTTTAATCACATCAGAACAACACACCTTTATGACAAAAAGACTATAAATGACTAAAAGACACTCAGTAAGCTAAGAGGAAGTATTTTCAATCTATATTAAAAAAATAAAAACTTGAAAGGCAGCCATTTAATCAATAAAGGCAAGGTTGAAAAAGTAATAAATGTATGTAAACATTAGTCAATTTTCTGTGTGAAGGAGAGAAAATTAAACTAGGGTTTTGACCTTAACTATTGTTCCTCCTGATTCCTTTGGGAAATATTAATAGATGAATATTTCTTATGTAGCTGCCATATATTTGTCTTCATTATTTTTCTGAGCACCATGAAAAGCCCTGTACTTATCCTATGGAATTTAGAAAAAATAACCAAAGAACAAAGAAGGATGTAAAGAAAGACAGAAAGAAAGAAAACTTGTCAGACAAGTGAAAGTATTCATTGAGTGAAAAAATGAAGATCATTGATTTCGAGTAAACGTCTCAGTATCACTCAGCCAATAACCAATAAAATCAGAATTCAAACTTAAATCTACCCTAGTTGAAGGCTTTTTCTCATAACCTCCAGCACGGTGCTTCCTTGGGAAGTGAAGGGTAGAATCTTGGCAGAAGTTGAATGTTGGCAGAAAATAATAAGTTTCTATTAAAAATTAATAGGTAATTAACCAAGAAACTAACTGCTTTTCAATTTGAGATGG
Source organism: Elephas maximus indicus (assembly GCF_024166365.1). Classification (NCBI taxonomy): domain Eukaryota; kingdom Metazoa; phylum Chordata; class Mammalia; order Proboscidea; family Elephantidae; genus Elephas; species Elephas maximus. The sequence goes on from NC_064834.1 coordinate 34,355,977, forward strand.
TCACTGTGAATTGTGGTCCCTTTTATTAAGGTAGGAACTTTGGTGGCACAGTGGATAAGAGCTTGGCTGCTTACCGAAAGAAAGGTCCAGACATTCAAACCCATCAACCACGCCGTGGAAGAAAGATGTGGCGGTCTGCTTCCATAAAGATTTACAGCCTTGGAAATGCTATGGGGCAGTCTACTCTGTCTTACAGAGTTGCTATGAGTCATAATCGACTCAACAGCAATAAGTTTGACTTATTTGTCTGGTTTTAAAAACACCTTCCAAATTATTTAACTAATTTTCTAGTATGTTGCACGTCTTATTAACTGCAAGCCGTAGTCTAATTTAATGCAAAGATAGGGAAAGATTAAGTATGATCAATATTAATGAAATAAATCTGAATTATGAAGATATTTTTTCCAGAAGCTAATGCAATAAAAATACATTCTTCCCTCTACAAGGTGCAGATATGGGAAACACTCAAACATAAGAAAAATTGAATTATAACGTTGACTTGATATGTACCATAAGTCAAAATGATTTTTGAACATTGTATCTTTGTTTTATTAAAGATGCCAGATTTTATAAACTTCTGAAATAAAAATAATATTTTTAGAAAACAATAAAATGGGAAGAGTTCCATTCTCAACTGCTAATTGCTCATTACATTTCAAAATAAGCATGAAACAGTGGTGAAGTATTTGAAAAGAGTGATGCTATTGACCGGAAAAAGCCACAGCCACAGTTCGAGAAGGAAAATTGATTCTCAACGGCAAAAGATACAGAAATTTATGGAGATAGTTAACACAGCAGGGGCAATACAATTTTCCTCCTGTCCACAGCCCTATACCTACTCACCTGGGTCTAATGGGTAGCAAGTCCAGCAGATCCTTTAGGGTTTAGTGCGAGGTTCTCTGGCATAGCATTTATCAGACCAGACTTCAAGCCTGGCTCAAGTCCATAATGGTAAAAGTTGTTGTTGTTAGGTGCCATCGAGTTGGTTCAGACTCATAGTGACCCTATGTACAACAGGATGAAACACTGCCCGGTTCTGCACCATCCTCACAATAATTGCTGTGCTTAGAGCTCAGTTTTGCAGTCACTGTGTCAGTCCATCTTGTTGAGGATCTCCCCCTCTTTCGCTGACCCTCTGTGGTAAAAGTAGCAAACCCTTTTTTAAGTGTCCCACTCTGTGCTAGGCACATTGTATCTTCTCAGGAATTAACATTCATTTCCCTCAGAAACCCTATGAAGTAGCTTCTATTACTATTCTTGACCTATAGATGAAAACACTGAGTCACAAGAAGAATAAGTAACTCGCCGAGTTGCACAGCTAGTCAGTAGTAAAGCCAGGATTCCAAGGCAGGTATTCTGGCTCTGAGACCACGCTCTGCTGTGTCTCAGGTAAAAGAACAGTGCAATAGGAGCCAGATGACTTGGATTCAGTTCTGGGTCTGCTCTTAACTGTCTGTGGAACATTATACTTCACTAACTCTGGACCTTGGTTGGTGGTTTAGAACTCTTCAGGTGTCGTTGATTCAGACTCACGGAGACCCAATGTGTGTCAGAGCAGAACTGTACTCCCCAGGATCTTCAGTGGCTGATTTTTCGGAAATAGATTGTCAACCCTTTCTTCTAAGGTGCCTTTGCATGGACTCGAACCTCTAACTTTTCAGTTAGCAGCCAAGCACATTAACTGTTTGTACCGCCAAGGGACTTCTAGATATCCTTTAGCATATTTGACTGTTTCTGATGCTTGTATTATTTTACTGTATATAAAGCACCTTGTAGGTCCCAGAGTATTTGTGGTCAATGTCACTTAATACTAATGGAATATTTTATTTATGAGAATTTCCTCCCTAGTTGTTATGCACAATGGATATGTGGACAAGTACCAGCCTAAAGTAAAGATTTCATGAAATACTAATTTTGATTCCCCTTTTTTACCAACTAAGAGAAAACCAGCCTTATTAAATTCCCACTCATTGTGATGTTCCCTCAGGAGATCTTACTAACTACTGATTTCCTTTATGAATTGGCATGGCATCTCACCTCCTATGGTTGTACCTCAGATAAGGTGACTATTAGATGCCTAAGGGTTCATAGTCTCCTCGACTATTACCCTACAACTCAATTTCTACGTGTATAGTTTAGCACTTGGACACATTACACTGTTATCATTTATTTATGTACCTGTTTCCCTACTAGAAGTCAGACTTCACCTAAGCAGCCATCATGATTCATTCATTTTGCTTCCCTACAACTAAATACAACACGTGGCACACACACAAAAAGGGAGCAACTTGATTTTATTGACATATTTGTGTTTAATATTACAAAATGTTGTTTAAAATTATATTTGCTTATTTATTTTTACAGATATCCATGTCTTTCAATCTGATTAATCAAGTGGCTCCATGTATTATATGAATGGATTGTCAATTTTCAAATTAGTAAAATATACTTTACATTAAACTCTCTTGGGCCTCATTCTAGTTCTGAAGGTAATGTGACCCTTGGCTCCACTGGGAATTTCTCATCATGTCAAAATTAGGAGCTTTAGCTTGATGAAATCTTTATGAATATTGTGCATCTTTCATTGTTCTCTTTTTTTTTTTTTTTAGCCCCGATGGAGAAACCAAATCTCTAGAACACTCTTTTTTCCTAAGCTACTGGTATATTTTTGTTCAATGTCACAGACTACATTGAGATTAATCATGTTTTCCTCTTATTTTTTCTGCTAGAAGCTCAAAGTCAAATATTTGATCCAACTTTAGCAAGTTTAAAAGAAAAGTGCACCAAGCACTATGGCATACTAACTTTCTCTCTGGTTTCTCTTATTTTGTTTTTATTCTCTTCCCTTTTTCCTTTTAGCTATTTTTAATATCATTACACGTTATGTATTTTTAGAAAAGACATCAAATATTTTTTGGAACTGTGTAGCGTATATGAAAACAGATGATTGTTGTTGTTGTTAGTTGCCTTTCAGTCAGCTCTGACTCAGGGTGACATTACGTATAACAGAACATAGATAGCCCAAGTTCTGTGCCATCTTCATAATCATCGGTGTGTTTGAGCCCATAGTTGTGGCTGTTGTGTCAGTCTGGCTCATTGAGGGTTTCCCTCATCTTTGCTAACCCTGTATTTTAACAAACATGATGTCCTTTTCTAGTAATTGATCTTTCTGGATGACATGTCCAAAATAAGCAAGCCAAGCCTTACCATCTTCACTTCCAAGAAGGATTTTGATTGTATTTCGTCTAAGACTGGTTTGTTCCTTCTTTTGGCAATCCATGGAATATTCATTACTCTCCACCAACACCACAGTTTGAATGCATCAGTTCTTCTGTCTTCCTTTTTCATTGTTCAGCTTTCACATGCATATGAAGCAACCGAAAAGATCATGGCTTGGGTCAGGCACACCTTAGTCATTAAAGTGACACCTTTGTTTTTTAAGACTTTAAACAGGTCTTCTGCCACAGATTTTCCTAGTGCAATACTTCTTTTGATTTCTTGACTATGGCTTCCATGGACATTGATTGTTGAACCAAGTTGATTCAGTGAAATCATTGACAACTTCAAATTTTTCTCCATTTTTTTCACGATGTTGTTTATGTATTTTCTAATGTTTTATGCACTCTAAGCCTGCCTTTCTCACCTCTGTAAATCGAGAGCCATGAAATACCATCACCAGTTTCTGATAATAACATTTACACCTATTAGTTTGAACGAGTAAATCATTATAGTTGTGTTGGCATTAGTATAAATAGATAAGACTAGGTCTATTTTTGTAACCAAAAATGGAATGTCCTAATAAAATAATTCTACATATATATCATTCTGCCCCCACCAACACAAAATCAATCTACTTATTGACAGAGAAGGGAGAAAAAAAATCCCATTCACATAGTAGTAACTCAATTTATGCTTGTTGGTTTGCATATAATTTATTTAAAAATTGCCTTTATTTTTATTGCTTACAATAGAAATGGAACTACTTTCTCCAGGCTATAAATGTCTGAAGAGTGAGGAAAGTTTAGTTCCTTAAAAGTAATTGAAAAGTGCCTCTTGTAACTGGAAATTTCCTTAAATATAGAGTGCTTGACAATTTTTTGTGTGTCTTAAGCTGTTGGAAATAATATATAAAGAGAAGGTAGTTTATTCAGTGAATGATCAAATCATTTTGCCTTTCCTAAACTCATTTTTGGCTCATATATTCCTAAACTCATTTTTTGGCTCATATATTGCACTCTACTGGGATTAGGAATTTATTTAATGCCTGTATGTCTCTCAGATGATTAAATGTATAACAATCCAGGATGTGGGGGTTGGATATTATCTTCCGAGTTAAGCTTGCAGTTTCTTGTAGGAGATTTTATATGTCATAGAACACTAGTGATTTTGTGTACTCTATTATATTTCAAGGATCATATACTCCTTCATCTAATAGAGATCTATCAGATATAATAACACCTGTTACTCCCTTTGAAACACTCAGAATTCTTCTGAATTGAAGACCACATTGCAAGACACAATTCCAAAGATAATTCAGGAAAAAGAGAATTATTTTTGTCAGAAAAGATCCTGGAATTTCCTAAACCTCCATTTAAGTTTGCTTTGTACTGACCCAACACAGGAGACCTATAACACCAACCTAAGCAAAAATGATGAAACTTTTAAAAAGTTTTAATTATACTTCTCTAAATACATTTAATTTTGAATTGTTTATTAATATTTCCCATGAGAATAGCAAAGTACTAGATTTCCTTAAAAATGTGTTATGAGTAAAGTTTAGCTGTAAATAAGTCATAAAGAATAAATGACTCTCCCTAGTAGTTCTAATTCATTTCCACTGATAAAGCCAGCAGATCTGGAGCAAGATGTAAATATATATATATATATAAAGATGTTTTGCATTTGGCTAGTTTATAAGTAACTGTACGTCTGAACATTGCAAAGAGACTTTAAAAAAAAAAAAGGCACAAAAAGGTCTGGATTCACAGAAACACATTGTAATAAATAGAAATCATGAAATCTAACTCGTGATCATCATCAGGCAGACCCTGAAACTACATGTGTTGCTTATACTCGTTCTTGTAAACATAACTTTCATTGAAATTTGAATATTAGCTTTGTTAATATCCAGGAATTCTTTATTTTCAACGCTTGGTGAAACAATGCCATGTAGCTTTACTGTGATTTCTCTCAAGAAAAAAACATGTTGGTATGAGGTAATTGGTGGCAGTGACTGAGAGACGCCAATAATCAAGTAGGGGGAATTGGATCTGGAAGGTGGGGGTAGGCAGAGAAAAGGAGAGTGAATACGGACAAGCCCACAGGTTTATTCTGGCTTTTGGCTTAGGCTCCAATCAGATGACATTTGGCACTGAAAATTGTCTAATCACAGGTCAGAAAGAGATTCAGAGATCCTTGCTGGACTCATGAGCAGAGGTTGTGGTTTTGTTATATGAAACATTGACAAGAAATCCAATCTGGACAAGAAGAATAAGTGAAAGAGATCAGTCTGAAGCCTTGGAACAGGCATATGGGTGGATTTGGGCCCTCAGCAGAGGACAAGCATCGCAGGAGATGAACAGAGCGGCAGAACACACTCACTGTAGGACCAAGTAACATGTGGGTAGGGCAAGGCCAGTTGGTAAGGAGGTAAGTTGTTTTCAGAGAGGAAACTCTTTGCACAACAAAGAAGGCACAACTGCAGGCAGGAAATGAGAGTAGTATCTCCAGCTCCCAAAATATGAATTACTAAAGGAACTTTTCATTTAACTCAGTGCTGCTTAAAGTTTAATCAAGTGTTATAAATATGGCAAATCTCAAGATCACGAAATATAAGGTTAATAGGATCAAAATGTAAAGTATAGAAAAATAAAGCATTAATATTTAAATCTATAACCGTTTTCCAAAAGCATAATGAGAAAGACCATTAGCAGGCTGAGTAACCCTGAAAGAATTTTCTAATTTCTTTAAGCACTAGGTCTGCAAAGTGATGACCATATGTCCTCACAAATTCTTATAAAGGTAAATGAGAAAATGCATATAAAACACGGAGCACAGTGCCTTGCTCACTGAAATCCCTCAGTAAATGTTCATGGTCATTGTTAGCTATTATATCCGAGTAGCTACTGTCACATATAAAATAATCATCCTCTCAAACACAAAATGTTCTACATTTAGCATGCACAGCACATGTAAGTTATTGAAAACACAATTTCAGTGAATAGTCTGGTATTTTATCACTGCCCTTGGAATCAAACAGTGGGCCTATCATTCTAGAACTCACCTTCAGTAGCAGTATAGAATGTAATTTTTGGTTCTTATTTTAGTGGTAGAATAAAGAATAATTATAAAAAACTAAAAGCTAACGTAAGAGCGGTTTTCTCTACTATATCACGCCTAGGTGAATTCTAACTTGGAAATACACCTTAATGTATTATTGTCACTAAAATTTTTATCCCATTGTGGAATAGTCATAATTACTAATCGTTCGTGTGTGTGTGTATATATGTATAGTAAAAATATATATTAAAATGTGTAGTCAATTCTCCTGTATCAGTATTGATCAAATTGATTGAATTTCGTGAGGTGCATTTGGGTTTTTTATTTGTATGTTTTATGCGAGGAGTATTATCTTAATACTGTGAGATACAGTATTTGTATATACATTTTTGTCAGTGGTTATTGATGAATAGATAACTCCCTTTCAGGAAGCCACAGCAAATTTGAGAAAAAAAGATGATCACTATCTTTATATATACATATGTATACATTTTTCAGTTTCAGAGAGAAAAAAATAACCTGGCCGCACAACTAAGAAAACTTTCAATTTTCATGTAGTGCCAGTGTCAAGTTATCCAGAGATCAGTTTTTAAAAGAATATTTAAAAACATGGATTTGTTTGGGCTTTTTGGTTCTTACATCATACCATAGTGTACCATACAATTGGTTGATATTATTTTATAGTATTTACTAAATGTTGGAGAAGTGAAAAAAAATCTTGGAATTCTGGCAAATAGAAAAATAATAAAGAAAACGGTAAAGTTTATACGAAGACTAGTTTCATAAAGAAGGTGCTACATCCATGTAAAAATAATTTGAGACTGGAAAAAAACAGCAATTTTAGAATAATTTTAGAGATCCCTTAAATTCCACATTCATAGATAGATATAGCCCAAAATACCATTTTCAAAGAAAATGTATTAATAGAAACTTCCAAACTGCAGAAAATTTATCTTTCATGATTGTAATAGAAATTATCTGGAAAAAAATAGAAAAATGAAGCCTTCCTTTTTCAGGCATTAATGAATCACAGCATGACACACGTAATCTTTTCTGGCACCTACTAAGCATATTAATGATGTGTTATGTTAACAATCATTATGAAATTTTTTTTTTTTTAATGAGAAATGGAAAAGAATGCAATGGGAATGTGTTTCTCACCTGCATTTTTAGGGTTCTGATTAGCACTAAATGCAAATATAACATTGAATTCTCTTTCAGTATGTCATTTACTGGAGCAGCATCCCTAGGATAAGGATACAAATGAGATTTTTTTTTCTTGGACAGTGTTTATGTTTTACTTTGTCCTGAAACAGAGATATGGAGATGAAGCTACATTTATTTATTTAATTATAACTGGGCTCTGATAATATCTGCATGGAAGGAAAAAGAAATATTCAATTGCAATTTTTAATGAGATTTATCAGTTCAGTACAGGTGTCACCTTTCTCTGAATCAAGGAGCCTGAGAATAATCTTCAGTCCACCACATCCTGCTTACAGTACAATCAATGTATTGTCAAATCCTTCCTGGGGTTTGGAGTCAAAGATTACAGGTTCTGCTCACCAACAGGGTGATTTGGGGCGATTTACTGAATTTTCCATGGTTTGTTCCACCTACCTACCAGAGTTAAGAATATTAAGTGATATTCAAAAAATGCTCAGTCCAGTGTAGCTCATTGGGTAAACCCTCAGATTATGTATTGTATTCCTTGAGTATAATCTTTTGTTCCTCACTCTTTTTCAGTCCTGACATTCAAACTTTCTTTTTTTAAATAATTTATTTTATTTCGTTGTCGTTGAAAATATGCACAGCAAAACATACACCAATTCAATGATTTCTACACATACGATTCAATGATATTGATTACATTCTTCAAGTTGTGCAATGATTCTCCCTCTCCTTTTCTGAATTGCCTCTCTCCAGTTAACATAAACACATTGACCCCTGAGCTTCCTATCCAACCTTTCATGTTGCTGTTGTCAATTTGCCCCATATAGATGGTTTCTTGATTTGGAGGTTTAGGGTCATGGTTTCATGGGACGTCCCAGTTAATTGGCCTAATATTGTTTTTTTAGGGCTTCTACCTCCTAGTTCGTTGTGTAGTACCTGGGATCTTAAAAGCCTGCAAGTGGCCATCCAATGCACAACAATTGGTCTCTATTCTCCTAGTGCAACAGAGTAAGGAAGTTTTCTCCCATCGTTTTCACAGAATTTCTGATAGTGCCCAATCACCTTCTACTGCCTAAGCTCAGAAATGTTTGTCCACAGATCATGAATGTGGTTAAGAAATCCTGGAATTTCAGGTAGCACATATGCAGCTCTGGTGGTACAATGGTTAAGTGCTCGGCTGCTAACCTAAAGATTGGGGGTTCAAAGCCACCCATCAGCTCCATGGAGAAAGCCTGGTAATCTGTACTCATAAAGTTTACAGGCTAAAAAAGCCCTATAGGGCAGTTCTACTCCACCACATGGGGAAGCTATATGTGGGAAATCAACTGGACAGCACCTAATGACAACAGGTGCATCAACAAAAGACTATTTCATAGAAAGTTATTTAGTTACAGCTATTTCTTCTTAGCAAACATGTCAGATTAAGCTCATAGATGTAAAATACATCAGATTATAAGAGAAAGAGAAAAAAAAAAAGAACACACATACAAAACATGAGAGAAGGAGAGAAAGCTCTAAAATACCACCAATTTAAATGAAACATATCATTGGGAAGTATGACTGTGTTCAACGTGTTGTTTATATTAAAGTACTGCAATTTATATCAATCCAAAGAGACACATTTTATTGTTCTTTGTACAGATGGCACCATCCTGTTGGAAAACACAGGCTTCTTTATAATTAGAGTCACTTTAACAATAGTAAAGGTGTTTCTTTTGATAATGATTAGTTTCTTCATTGCACTTTATATTCAACATATTACTGAAAACTCTCAATTTGTTTTCCAATGGAATTCAATTTTGCCTTGATATATTCCTTTTCTTATGCATCCATTTGTTGGCATTATATATATTCAACATTGAGGAATATATATATGCCTATACATACATTTTTTATACATATACATATATATGCTATATACTTATACATATGAATAAATAACTCACTGCCATTGAGTCCATTCTGACTCATAGTTACCCCACAGGGTTTCCAAAGCTGTAAATCTCTATGGAAGCCAACTGTCACATCTTTGTCCTGCTGAGCCACTTGTGGTTCTAACCTCTGACCTTTCAGTTACCCATCAATTATTTTAACAACTGTGCCACCAGGGTTCCACCAGGGCTCTTTATATATGTTATATGTCTATCTATCTATCTATCTGTCTATCTGTCTGTCTGTCTGTCTATCTAGCTAGCTAGGTATCTAGCTAGCTATATAAACCTCAATAGCTTAATGGAGTCCTAATGGCTCCTTACATATGTGTGTGTACATATATATTATATTTGTTTGTGTGTGTATATATATACGTATACTATTTGTGTATGTATAATGCATATGCATATGAACATATATATATGTATATATAGGAGCCCTAGTGGCACAAAGGAGCCCTGGTGGTGCAGTGATTAAGAGCTCGGCTGCTAACCAAAATGTTGGCAGCTGAAATCCACCAGCCACTCCTTGGAAATCCTATGGGGCAGCTCTATTCTGTCCCATAGGGTCGCTATGAGTTGGAATCGACTCGACAACAAAAGTTTCAGTGGCGCAAAGGTTAAACTTTTTGGCCGTTAATCAATAGGTTGGTGGTTCCAACCCACCTGGTAGCTCCCTAGGAGAAAGACCTGATGATCTGCTCCCATAAAGATTACAGCCTAGGAATCCCTATGGGGCAATTCTACTGTCACATAGAGTTGTTATAGTGGCATTGACTTGGTGGTTCCTAACAATAACTACAAATACATACATATACATATATGATATAGTGGGGCCCAGGTGGTGCAGTGGTTAAGTGTTTGGCTGCTAACCAAAAGGTCAGCAGTTCGAATCCACCAGCCACTCCTTGGAAACCCTACAGGGTAGTTCTACTCTGTCCTAAAATGTCACTATGAGTTGGAATCGACTCCACGGCAATATATATATATATACACCCATATATATATATGTTACCATATCCAGAGTAAGCATCATTTTTCCTACAGAAGAGAGACATTTCATTTCAGAGAGAAGAAACTGTGTGCACCAAGGCTTGGAATCATGAAAGAACAGACTATTCAGAAAAAAAAAAAAAGTTTCTACATTGTTTGGGAAATACAGAGTAAATGTAGGGCAAGAAACTGGAAAGGTAAACTGGGGTCAAATTTGGAATATATCATGTATTTATTTATCCTGAAGTTTATTTTCATGCAAGTGGGAGCTGTCAGTTGCTTCTCAGCTATTGCTGAGTTAAATGTGAGACATGATGAGAGATTGAAGTTGCACAGTATCATCCTGGCAGAGATTAACGGAACTGGAAGATATTGCAGAGGTAAAATCAGAATGCTTGCTGATGGTTGGAGTTAGGGAGACAGAGGGGCAATAGTGGATAGTTGAAGGTGATGTTGAGATTCTATCCAGTCTCAGATGATGATGCCTTTAGAGGGAATACTGCAGGAAGACCATGAGAGGGTAGGAGCAGAGAAGAAACTTAATTTGGAGTTGAATTAATTATATTTAATGTAATGAAGGAATATCCAGAGAGTTAAAAATAATGCATGCTTTTGAATTTGCTCTGAATGCTGAAAGATTTAGGATGTATAACTATAGAATTATTGTAAAAACGTGCATGTGTAAACAGCTTAAAAGTTAGCGAGCTTTGGTAAAAATTGATAACATTTTGTGATTCAAAGTCAACATAGAAACTAGTTTTTACTCTCCAGGAAAGAGCTCATATGGTACATGTGTTTTTCTTTGTTAATACATCTGTTGAACAAGGCAAATTTTCTTTCTTTTTACACATGGAAGAAAGTTAGAACAAATGATTTCAGAGTTCATTTCAAAGCATGATTGAGAGTTGTACGACAGTCATGCTAGCAGCAATGCAGAAAAGAACAAAACAGTTATTTATGAGGTAGTGAGATTTCTTTTCCAAAATATTTTACAAGGAAACAAAATTAAACTAAAAAAAAATGCTTTGACAGTTACATAAATGGAAGTTTTTCTCATTTTGCACTGCCATACCGACTATAATACAAACTACTTTAGTATATAAATATAAAAATAATGAAAGGGATAGTTTGCTTTGCTTCAGTTTGAAACTTCTTGATTTTTACATAGATGTTACCGGGTGCTTTATGGCATCACATTTTAAATGATGAATAAAGCGACAAACTTGAATTATAATTTAACTCTCCAAGGGACTTTTTGGTTAAGGGACTTTATAATGCAAACTGTGATCTGCAGTTCTGTACATGCTGATATGACATTGCTATTCCTACACTAAGTTATTTTTTATTAATTAGAATATCTCTGAGTTGTATTAGACTTTTATTTTAATTTACAAATAGTAAATGAAAATAGTGAAATTACAAATAATATTGCACCGTGGTCACTTTTTTTACCTTGTTATGCAAATCAAGTGCTAAGCGTTCTTGTTTAAATTATTCTTTTTTCTCTCCTTTTTGTTTGTGCACAAGTCTTGAATGGCCTCGTACATGGATCAGTTTAGTTGACATTTTCCTTATTCATATTATGCTCACTGGACATATTGTCTTAAGGGCTTTTAAAGTCAAGATTTCTTTCTAGCTCCTAAAAATACAAGAACCAAGTTAAAGTGGTTTAAAAAGGCAAACCCCTGTCCTTGTAGCCCTTTGAAGATATAGCTTGACATACTGGTATCTGTAGGTGGAAATGTGAGGTTTGAGTAGTTTTACCCCAACATTGTGAAACATTTTTTACTCTATTTTGGGGAAAGTGAGTCTTCAGTGCTGTTAAATGATAAAACGTTGTCTAATTGGAATGCTAGAATTAAAGTTAGCATTAATGGACTTTAATGGGCTTTGGAAGTTCTTGGGATACCCACTAATTATTCCACTAGTATTTCTGCATCTACAGTATTCATCTAGACAGCAGATGGGAGCAGTAACATAGAAAATTAATGGGCTCACCTACTCCCCTGTACAATATAGGCAATTATTTGGTGATTTTCTCTTAACGTTGGGCACCTGTGTGCATTAAAAATTCCAGATGAGGTCTTAGAAATGGGTAAGTGGTTGCCTGTGTCTAAGCCTTCATTTTAAAATATAATCACAGCAAGTATAATTACAATATTCATTTCTGACTTTAATTCTTTTAAAACAACTCTAGACATAACTTTCCTGATTTTGTTCACAAAGGAAATTGACAAAAGTCAGTGCATCAAATTTTCCAGGGTCACCTCTCTCAGACATTAATGACTGTGTGGTGAACCCAGTATAAATTTTTGATTATAAAGAACATGACAGAATAAGTAAAATGACTTTGTTTCTTTAGTAAATTTAATTCATTTAGAGTTTGAATAATGAGTCAGTTTTTGACTTTTAGATTTTAATTTAACTAAACTTCTTGAATGCCCCTTATCTAATGAATTATGGAAGGTCTATGATTCTTATTTGTGTTTCTCTTTCATAGAGGATTGCTCTAAATTTTCCCCAGTTTGTAAGAAAATAATATCAGTTGTATTTATAATAGTTTGAAAGCATTTTTTAAAAATTGTTGTTTTGCTTCACTCATGTTTAAGTACATTGATGACAGTTTTAACAAATAGTTTCTTTTCAAACTCACTCTTCCCAGACACATACTTTTGTTAGAATCTTAAAATATCAATTCTTCCTCCCACTGCCACCCAAAACTGGAAAGGTAAAATTCTACCTGAAAGTACAGGAACTCTAAATTAAAACATGAATTTGGACTTGTTTCCAGTCATATTTCTTTTTTAGGAGTAATATTTTTTTATGGTAAAATAGAATGTATTCTACCCAATTTGATTAGCCTTGTATTTTAGGTGAAAGTTTGAATTACATTCATTGCAATTACAGATACGTAGATTTTCCCACTCTATCATCTTAATTTATTTTTTCTTTGTTCTGCATTTTTCTGTATTACTTTTCTTTTGGATGGGTTTATTTTCTTGCCCCATTATCCCTAATATATTTGAGAAGTTATATACTCTACTTCTATTAATTAAGGGTTGCCTTAAAATATCAATGTCCCTTCTACTCTTGAACAACATAAAAACCTTATAAAACTTAACTCCAATCACTCCCATCCCAACTTATAAATTATTATGGTTGAATATTTTACATCATCTTTTTTTAACCACACAAGATGATACAATTACTGTATTGCAGAGTCCATGATTTTATAATTTTTTTCACATAATTACTGCTTTCTTTCATTTCTCATTTCTTCCTAAATCTTAGATCTTCCATCTAGAATCATATTTCTTTTGCATAAAGTACATAATTTGCAACTTTCCAGTGGAGATCATTTCATGGCAAACTCCCTCAATGTTGTCTCAAAATGTTTATTTCACCTTTGTTTTTGAAAAACATTTTCATTAGGTCTAGAATTGTGAGTTGACAGTTACTTTATCTCTGCCCTTTGAAGTTACCACGTCACTATCACCTGCCTTCGATATTGCTGCTGAAAAGTTGACTACCAGTCTACTATTTTAAGATCTTCTAAGACTGTATTTTTGGCTAGGGTGGGTAGGTGATGTTCTCCAGTTTCTATATGATATATGGGTTCTAGGTATGGGTTGCTTGTTATTTACCCTATTTGCTATTTACTGGGTTTCTTAAATCTTTGGATAGTTGTTTTTTATCAGTTCTGGGAAATTTTGCTGCATTCTTTCTTTTGAAACTGTGATCAGATGTTTGCTAAAATTCTCATTCTGAATTCTATATCTCAAACTTTTTTTCTACATCGTCTTGATGGGCTCAGAAAATAGGTGAAAGGTCAAAAGCCTACCCATGGAACTGAGTCTAGTAAGAATCTTAACCTCCTCAGAAAGTTAAATCCTTACTGTAAGAGTAGACAAGAAATACATCATTCTTCTCCAATCACCACTGCCACCACTACCTCATGGTTACGAATACAATTGCCTAATGTAAACCTTGATGTTGAGTTGAGTGGAGTGGGGAAAGAAATTCTTCCTTGAGAATCCATAGCCAAAAGCAAGCCCTCATCTGAATTTGCAGCCTCTGTTTACACACCACCAATTTGCACAACTAAAGTAGCAACCATAATATTCTAGATTTGTGGAAGTTATGGAGATAAAATCAAAAGTGGGTATTTAAAAACAGAAAAGAAAACTCTTTGCCATCAAGTCAATTCCAACTCATGGCAACTCTATGTGTTACAGAGTAGAAATGCACCATAGTTTTTCTTGGATGTAATCTTAATGGAAGCAGATCACCAGGACTTCTTCCATGGTGCTCCTGGGTGGGTTCAAACTGCCAATCTTTAGGTTAATAATTGAGCAAAAACTGCCACCCAGGGACCTTGAAGTGGATATAGAGTAAAAGAAAGTTTTGTTTTATTTTAATGAGAGACACATAAGGTGTTTTGTATCTGTAGGGAAAAAAGGTTAAGAAGACAGAAATATGTAGAGTTGTTTAAGTAATAAACACAGAAGGAGTGGCGGAGATTGAGATCAAGACCTAAGTGCTGTCAGTGGGAGAGGTGTCTGCTTCTCCACTGAGATTTGAAGAAAGATGTAAGAGTAAGTGGAGATATAGGTAATTTTTTTAGTTATAGGATGAGAAATTAGGAGCACTCATACTTTACATCCTCATTTTTTGTGTGAATTACAATGTCTTTATCTCCTAAGGAAACTAAAAGAATAAGTGATTTGAAGAAAAGGGTGAACATTTGGAGTGGGATGAGAATTCACTACATATAGTAAGGATTTTCTACATGAACAAAAGCACAGCTGAATGCAGAGACCTTGGATGCCTGATAACATTAATCTGTCTGATTATTTAATTGCCCTCTGCATTCTTCTGTCCCCCAGAAGGTTAGATGATACAGATTAATGGTTAGACTGATCTACGAGAAAAGAAGGCCAAATGTTGTGGAAGCGCAAAGAAATGAGGACCATGTGATGAACTGCGGCTCTATGATGGTTCTGTGATGGAGAGGGAAGAGAGATAAGCCCTAAAAGGTTAGGAGCAAAGACAGAATTTGTGAAAGTGAAAATTCACCAGTATTAAAAAAGGGGTCTTAATAATGGAATAAAAGAAGTAACTGGAGATTGCATTCAGAAATTTATGCATGAAAGTTGAAAGTTACAGAGATGGAGTGTTTCCTCAGGAAGAATGTCTCCATACAGCAAAAGAAAAAGAGTTTGGCTGTGCAATTAAATTATTGCAGTGAGACAGTTCAAAGACTGAGGACAGTTATTTTTGCCTAGGAATTTGAAGATAGGTCGATGGATGAGCCATCAACATGAACATTGAAATTCATAGAGGAGGAGAAAGTTGAAGTAGAAGAGGTAGACTAGTAGCTAGATACCAACACCCTCACTGTGTTCAGCAACAAGGAATGGTGGAGAATATACTGTATATAAGTGGACGGATTTCACTTGAGAAAAAGGCTTTGCAAGGATGGACAAAAGTGATCTGAAAGCAATCAAGAAGAGCTAAGGAAAGAAAAAAAATAAGGTTATGAGTTTAAAAAGTGCATGTACCTTGAGTTCTATGAGAAAAAGGCTGATAAATGCATTATTTAGTTAAGAGAATTATAATCTTATGGCAATATATATGAAGTAATGAACAGTTAAAATTGATTGGATGTTTAAATTTGCATATTCATTGATATGTCATTTGACTGGAACAACAGTAAAAAAAGAACTTGAATATTGTGATAATAAATTCAGATAATTATAATAGTTCCCATACTGCACTTGGCAATATATATATTTCATTTAAAGAAACAAACCAAACCCTTTGCTGTAAAGTCAGTAACAACTCATAGTGACCCTACAGGGCAGAGTAGAACTGCCTATAGGGTTTCCAAGGAGCAGCTGGTGGATTTGAACTGCTGCCCTTTTGGTAAGCAGCCATAGCTCTTGACCACTACACCACCAGGGCTCCATATTATATAGATATTATATATATTCTCATACTTTAAAATAACATTTGTTAAATTATTATTCATGTTTTATAAATAAGAATACCTGAAGCTCTGAGTTATTTTTTTTTCAAAGTCACACCTGACTAAGGAGTCTGTTTCCAAAACACAATAGAAAAAACAAACAAAAAAAATTAAAAATTAGAAGAAAGAAGCAAAAAGATACAATACACTCTGCTAAAACTCTCACTTATTTTTCACATATTGACCAAGATTTAAAATTATGTTCTACTGTTTTGTTATCAATATTTTTGGTGTTATACTGTATTTATATATGTAATAGCTTCTAATTTATGTCTGAAAAAGAACAGTTGTTAATTTGTATTATTGTAATACATATACATACACACATTGTACACAATTCATTCACCTCTTATTCATAGGTTTATGTGTTTAATAAACATCAAGTAGACTCAAAATTAAACTTGAAAATTCCTTGAATTACCCATAAAGAATAGCACTCACTGAAGGTTTTTTTTTTTTTTAATCATTCACCATTTAACTTACTAGTATTCAACTATATATACAAAGCTGAAAGAGGTTGGTGGAGATGGAATGAGTGCAAATAGTCCTAACAACCATCCCCAATGAGTATGTCCTAAAGTGAGAACTTTGAGATGCAAAAGAGTATGTTCTCCCAAAGAAATGGAAATTGAGTGGAGCCGTTACTGAACCCATACATATCACAGTAGAGTTTTATATTTTTTTAGAAAAAAGTTTAACTAAACTTTTTCAAATAAACCTTAAAAAAAAAAAACTGTATCTCATTTTTGAAACTTTGCTCCAAGTGAAGCTTGAGAAATTTTGAAAAGATAGGTATTTCTGAGTTAAAATTACTAATTCCACACCAAACTTTCACATTAAATGGGTATTTGTTTCAGGAAAGATGTTTTGTTTGTTTGCTTGTTTGTTTTGCTTTGTTTTAAAGCACTTTAATATGTTAAGATGAAATACAGCCATTTGTGGTTATAAAACTTCAATGAATTAGGAATCCTGTAAAGTGAAATTACTTGGTTATTGAAATTGAAAATCAGTAAAAATGGTGCAAAGATGCCTAATATGCCAAGAAATCTACTATGATTTTATTGTAACCATCTTCTCTTTTCTAAATGTGATTGTGTTTGTTGAATGGGATGTATTTAAAACATGTATGTTTAGAATCTTGCAACACATTATTGAGTAAAATAAGTCAGAAGAAAACAGAGCGTATTTTGTGATTTTACCATTATATAATGTTTAAATACAGATACGACTAATATGTTAGAAATCAGGGTTACCCTGAGGGAGGTGAGCATGACTGGAAGATGGCATGAGGGACATTCTGGGATGTCTTGTTTTTTGATGTGGGTGCTAGTCACATGGAAGTATATATTTTGCAAAATTTTATGAAGCTGCATACTTATGATCTGTTTGCTATACCTCAGTGAAGTTTACATTAACAGCAAAAAGTTATTTCAGGGAAAATGTACATGTTAATCAGAAGTTAAAGGATGATGTTCAAACAAACCCTTGACTAGTTTGGCACTAGTCCCAAATTTGCGCATAGTGTGTAGAAGAAATGTCTTTGATTACTTGATTCAAACTCGGATTTTAATTATATTAATATAAATTTATATTAAAATAAATAAATAAACTTAATAAAATTAAAATCCGAGTTTGAATCAAGTAATCAAAGACATTTCTTCTACACACTATGTGCATCCTATGTTTTGTTAAATAAATACAATCTGTGTCCAAAGCTTTAAAAAAAAAAACCTTGATAACTAGGTGTTTTGCTTTGTTTTCTTTCCCTTGAAGTGAGATTGTGACCAGATGTCAAAATCTAATTATCTTTCTTCTAATGACAAATCTGAATTCTGCTATGATAGAAACCTTGCAGAGCATCTAAAGATAGGAGCTGGTGGTTGGTACTTGTCCTTTTCTAAAGCTAGGAATTTTAACTGCTTAGAAAATTCAAGAAATAGATTATCCTGAGTTGAAAATTCTGGATTGTTTAGTTTAAGTTACCTTGTCTAACTGGTGGATAGGGTTATCCTGAAGTGGTGTAAAAAAAAATGGTTAAGAATATACACAGCCTTTGGATTTGGAGATTCAAGCTCATGCTGCACCTTAAAACAAAATTTACTATCATTTCCTATTATTGTTTTTATTCACTATCCTGATTTATCATGTAACCTTTGATTATTTACATTTGATTAAAATTAAATCAAATTAAAAGTTCTGTTTCTAAGCCATATTAGCCTCATTTCAAGTATTGAATAGGCACATGTGGTTAGTGGTTACTGTATTAGACAGAGTGTATACAGAGCATTTCCATCATTGCAGAAAGGTCTATGAACGGCTTCGATCTATATAATTAGAACAATACATTCCTTAGAGGGATTTTTTTTTAACTAAGTAAGATTATTTTCGGATAAGCGTTAGCATTGTAGTAGCAAATCATAAATGCTTGATACAATAAATTTAGTAATAATAGCATCAGTCAAAATAAAAAAAGGCAGATTCTCCCATGATGAAAATCATAATTTACCTATCCAGTCTAATGAATAGGGATTATATCAAACCAAAAACCAGCTGTCATCGAATCGATTCCGACTCATAGCAACCCTATAGCACAGAGTAGAACTGTCCCATAGGGTTTTCAAGGCTGTAATCTTTAGGGAAGCAGACTGCAACATCTTTCTCCCGCAGAATGGCTGGTGGGTTTGCACCAGCCAGCCTTTTGGTTAGCAGCCAAATGCTTTCATCGCTGCACCACCAGGGCTCCTTAAAGAACATACAGCCTTGCATAATTTCACAAATAATCTCCTACCATCCATTCCTGTCCCAAATAGATTACTATGAAATAATTCTCAAAATGGCACTGAAAACTTTCCGTCAGGTAGAAGACACAGAGTTAGCCTAATATATCAGGTTAGCAGACTCATTAAAAAAAAAAAAAAAAAAAATTCTAGGCAATTAAAAAAAAAAAATTAGTTCTGATTAATTCTAAAAGGTAAGAAAATTTAACATGTGGAGCTTAAGTGCTAGTCATCAAGAACAAATCTGGTTTATTAGGATGATGAAAAAAAGGAAATTAGATAAGTATTCTTATCTAATTACAATGTAGCATTAAGCAATTAATCTTTTTATCTCTAAAAGTATTTATAACTCTGAATTTCAACTTACTGTATTGTCATTTGAGATATTTTAGTGCGTTAATTTATTGTTTTTTCCCTTAGGAAATATGTTGGATCAAGAGCAAAATCATAAGTTCTGTTACACCGAGACTATGGTTAAGCAAACAACCAATCCTATCCTTAAAACCAGTTTGTATCACTGCAGCGCAAAACCCATCATAAATGCCAATTGAAAAAAAAAAAAGTTGATTCATTTCTTCTGTTATTGTTGATGTCCTTTGCATCAGAAAACAGTAGTCATTGTCAGTGTAATAACAAGCATTCAATTCTATGGACGTGGCATTTACAAATCTGTATAATGATACCCAGAAAAGTAGACATTTACGAAAACATTATTGTGCTATTATTGCACAGGAAACCTCAGTCTTACAAAGTAAAATAATTCCTTTAGTAAAGGTTTTTCTTTTTCCTTCTTATTTATATTCTGTATTTTTTTTTCTACCTAGGCTACTGATACAGATACTGGCAATTACAGTGCCGTGGCCTACAGACTCATAATACCACCAATTAAAGAAGGAAAAGAAGGATTTGTGGTGGAAACATATACAGGGCTAATCAAAACTGCTATGCTCTTCCATAATATGAGGAGATCCTACTTCAAATTTCAAGTCATTGCAACTGACGACTATGGGAAGGGACTAAGCAGCAAAGCAGATGTTCTTGTGAGTAGATAATCCAGGCACTAATACTATGGTTTATGATATTCCTTTTTGATATTTTGGTTTTTGACATTTGGGAAATACATGATAATATTTTCTAATGTATGATTGTACAAATAATGTTATAAGTATTAGATTTCTATTTAGTCTTCAAATCACATTTTTAATATAGAGTTGTCTGGAGCTACTTTTAAAATGTTTCTCAGAGTTGTATTACAGAAATTAAAATATATGAAATCTTTATTATTGTTGAAATTGTTTTTAGAACTTTTATACTTGGAAAAACAACAGAATGTTTTTGGGCAAATTATGTTCCAGTAGACATGATTTTCCAAAAATTTACATTGATGACATTGATGATTCTTGACTTAACTTATGTTTGGCCACAATCAATAAGATAACTTTTATAATCTGCCTTTCCTAAGCTGTTTGTACACAAACTCAGTGGTATGTTAATATTTAACTCAAAATATTAAACAGCAGTGTATCTACCCTGTGGAATCTCTACCAGCTTGGAGGTGTGGGCTATTTGGATTTTATCTGATTAATGAAGTAAGACATATGAGCAGAATTATTATTGGAAATATTTGTCACATAAAGACAGAGTCATGTTTAATTTCTCTTTTGCTCGCTGTGTTATTAAATTTTCATCTTTCACAGTTCTCCTTGTTTAGTTCTCCAGACCTGTTTAGCCTTCACATACCTTCAAACATCAACCATCAAATATTTTTCTCCTTTGATAATGGTGAAGACCAATCACCACAATTGTGGTACACATGAAGGCCAAAACAGTCCTCCAGCAACATTCTTATTTAGTAACAACACAATCAACAAAGGTCAATCTTTATTGACTCCTAAGTCAAGAATCTTTGACATAGAAGACACTGAGGTTGACATAGATGTTGGGCCAAATTTAGATCTGCAAACCTTATGTAAGACCAAGTTGTCATACCTCATCCTATTGTTTTATATATGCACATTGTGGTGACTTGAGCTCAATGTCCAAGGTCACTCCACTAAGTATAATTAAAATTTTATAAAAATTAACACAAAGAAAATATAACTATATAACCCAGAAAAAAAAAAAAAAAAACCAGTGCCGTCGAGTCGGATAAAGTATATATTTAATATGTGGAAGCCCTGGTGAGGTAGTGGTTAAGAGCTATGGCTGCTAACCGAAAGGTCGGCAGGTCGAATCCACCAGGTGCTCCTTAGAAACCCTATGGGGCAGTTCTACTCTGCCCTATAGGTTGCTATGGGTTAGAATCGACTTGATGGCAATGGGTTTGGGTTGTTTTATTTGTTTGGTTGGTTTATTTAATATGCACATAAACAAGGTGAAATTCATGGGCTCCTTATTTGGACTTTATAAAGTACTGTGTGTAAACTAAAAAATATACTTTAAAATGATAAAAAATGTACTTATGAAGAAAATATTTCAATTCAAAGGAATCATAATATGATATATATGTGTGTGCATGTATGTGTGTGTATGTTGTTGTTGTGTGCCATCGAGTCGATCCCAACTCATAGCGACCCTACATGACAGAGAAGAGCTGCCCCATGGGATTGCCTAAACTGTAATCCACGGAAGCAGATAGCCAGGTCTTTTCTCCTGAGGAGCCTCTGGTGGGTTTGAACTAATGTCCTTTCAGTTAGCATACAAGTATTAACTGCACCACCACGGCTCCTTATGTATACGTATATGCATATATATATATATATACACATATCCCACTATATATCCATTCATATCATGTGTATCTGTGGTCTGTGTTTGTGTGTACACACACACAATATCTTTTTTTCTGGCACAAACTAATAGGATCAGGAAAACCTTTTCCCCAAAAAATGGCATTTATGACAAAATCTGAAGTCCTTTTAGTCAAGAGTTTACAAGAAGGGGGTTAAGGGGTAGAGGCTAAGATATCTATATAAAGAAAACCAGATGTGCCAAAAACAACAAGGAAAAGAGATAATGACAGATCCGATGGATATTTACTCAGCTTACAATGAGAGAGGGAAAGTGAATGAGAGATGATGCTAGGGATGGAAATAAGGAACCATATAAATGACATGTAGGTCTTAAAAATGTTGGAACTCTTGCCCAAAGGCAGTGTGGGAAGCCGTTGAAAACTTTTCAGTGAGAGTGAGCAGAAATTTTTAATTTAGAAAAAAACTTTCTTGCCTAAAGGAAACCTGGTTTTCTCCTAAGGATACTACTTCTCTGACTGCCTTCTCAAAGGCCAGCTTTTGTTAGTTTGTTTCTGTTTTTGTTTGGCGTAGGCCTCATACTACTACTGGAAGACTAGAATCCTTTAAAAAAAAAAAAAAACCTCAAACCAAACCTGCCGCTGTGAAGTCCATTCTGACTCATAGTGACCCTACAGGACAGAGTAGAGCTGTCCCATAGGTTTTCCAAGGCGCCCCTGGCAGATTCAAATTGCCAGCCTTTTGGTTAGCAGCTGTAGCTTAGCGCACAGCATTTCCATTTCCAGACTCTCCCTCCTGCTAAGAAAACAGCACTGATTCTTCTCATCTGCCATTAACTCTCATTGCCACACATCATTGCTGCCATCTCCCAAATTATGGATCTTTTCTCATCATATCTCAATGACTTTAGCCCCTGAATTACTCACTATCCCAAAATTTTCGTGTCCTAATTTGTATTAATTTCAATATATGTAGAGACTGTCCTTTCAACATGCTGTATTCAGAGTTCCTTGAATGTCTTTTCTCCAGTGACTTTGCCCTTTACACTATTTCAACCATTTACCACCATGGTTATTTTTGTGATTACCAATTACTGCAAACTTTCTAGAACCTCCATTTTAAATCTTCCATTCTCTCACCATAAGATTGATGTTTCCAGCTCATTCCAACATTCTGTTGTGCCCACCAACACTTCCAATCCTTTAACTGACAACTTCCTTCACCTTTCATTTACCCCCTGGTAAGCTTTTCTGCTTACCAGGTTTATGGTGCATTATTAATTATTTTAAACACTCAATGATATGCACCTTCAACTTCCCTGCCTTCTCTTCCTACATCCAAAGCAAAAAAAAAAAAAAAAAAACAAAGGAAAACCTGTTACCATCGAGTCAATTCCAATTCATAGTGATCCCATGTGTTACAGGGTAGAACTGCTCCATATGGTTTTCTTGGAGTCAATCTTTATGAAAGCAGATCACCAGGCCTTTCTTCCATGGCACCACTCCCTACATTGTACTTCGCAAACGATAACTCACATTAATTTCGATTTCCTTCTCTACTCACTGACTTGGTAAGCTCATTCAGTCTCATTAGTTTAAATATATGTACTGAAAATGCTTAAATTTGTATCCCTACCCCAAAGCTCATTCCTGAACACCAGATTTATATATCAATCTGCACATGTGACAGTTCCACTTTAGTTCTACTAAAGACAGCTCATATTTAATGTTTTCTAAACTTGTTCCATACTACCATCATATTTCACCTGTATTATTGCACAAGCCTCTTAACTTTTGCCTGCACTTCCACTCTTGTCCCAATAAAATCTGGTTTTAACATAGATCCAAAGTGATCCCTTAAAATATAATTTAAATCATGTTGCTTCTTTGGTTGAAACCTTCAAGTATCACCCCAGTTCTTTCAGAAGAAGACTCAAGTCTTTACAGAAGATTATGAGGTCCATTGAAATCTGGCCCCCATAATTTCATCTTCTATCTTTTCTTTTCCTCTAACTCATTAAGCTTCAGCAATATTGGCCAGTTTGCTGTTTCTCAAATAGCCTGCCATACTCTTACTTTCGAGATATCGTAGAGCTGTTCCTTTTGCCTAGAATGCTCTATCCCCATGTGTGTCTTTTCAAGGATATCTTTCACAATGAATCCTACTCTGACCATCCTATATAATATTGGAACCTACTGTGTCACCTTCACCCCTCTTCATTGTTTTCTTTTTCAGTATACATATCATATCCCAGAAACCCTGGTGGCATAATGGTTAAGTGCTACAGCTGCTAACCAAAGGGTCGGCAGTTTGAATCCACTAGGCACTTCTTGGAAACTCTATGGGTCAGTTCTACTCTGTTCTCTAGAGTCGCTATGAGTCGGAATCGACTCAACAGCACTGGGTTTGGTTTTTTTTTTTTTTTATCATATCCCTATTTATTGTCTCGCCCACACAAGTATAGGTCCGTAAGGACAGGCTTTCTATTGTTTCAGCTCCTACTTTATCTTAAGAACTATAATTCCTGGCATATATTGAGTGCTCAATACATAACATAGGTGACCAGTTCTCAAACTGAGAGTCCCTAAAATCCTTTCAAGGGCCTGTGAAATCAAAGTTCTTCTCAGAAAAATAAAAGGACATCATTTGACTTTTTTACTATGTCGGCACATGCAGTGATAGCTCCCTTTTATCCTTCATAACAATATACTAACAGCAAAAAAGGAAAGAAAAACAGTTTCAAAAAAGTCTTTGATTAAGAAGTAAAGCTTATTACTTTTAGTAGATCTCTACTGTTGACTGCCTTTCTTTTCAATATTTTGTGTGATGAAATGTGAAGTATGCAGAAATCAATACTGCATCATTGTCTCGAGGAAAAGCATTATACCAGCTGAACTAGCTGCCTTTTTCATGAAATATCTTTTTTACTTGAAAGAACAACTAAGAGACAAAACATGGTGATTGAGACTTGAATATTTGTAGACATTTAGTAAAAAATGAATGAAGTAAGCCTGTCACTTTAAAGAAAACAACTGACAGTATCTGTGGCTAATGATAAATTAGAGCTTTCAAATGCAACTTAAGCATTGCCATCGAGTCAATTTCCACTGATAGCAACCCTATAGGACAAAGTAGAATTTCTCCATAAGCATTCCAAGGCTGTAATCTTTACAGAAGCCAACTGCAGAATTGACCTTTTGACCATTGACCTTTTGGTTAACAGCTGAGTGCTTAACCACTGAGGAACCAGGGCTCCTTTCTAAGGACAACTTAGGATATTGGAAAATTTGTATTTGCCCCTGTGAGCTCACAGCTTCCCCTTACTTAAAGACTTTTCTGATGAGATCAGTGGTCATATAAAAGAATGTGATTTTTTGTATATTTTGTGTAATGAAGTGAGTCAGTATTTGAAAAACCTACATCAGTCAGTGAACCAGTATTTTTCGAATGGCCAATGAAAGTGAATGTTACATTGTAAGCACAGGATAAATGTTATTATTTTCTTCCATTTTTCTATAGAAGAATATAGAAGAAATTCAGTAAATGTAAATAGGTGAATGTATAAAGAGCTGTTGAATTAATTTATTTTAACCCGACTTGTAAGTTTGTATGTATCTATCTCTGTATATACACAAATGTAAAATCGGCTAAAGTAGAATATATATAACTTCATAGAATAAATTATTCTAACTAGTCATATCCCAGATTCTTAATCATGTTATGTAAAATTGTAGGGATGTATTTTCCATTTTGGGAGGATTCTTTAACAAAATTTAAGGTCTTAGTAAATAACCAAGGAAATAAGCAAAAACAAACTAACACAAAACCAACAACAGCTGAAATGACTTAGGGTTCTGTAACTTCTAGGTAGACAACAAATTATCTATCATTCACAATCTGCCGCAATTAGACTCTAACATCTACTATGGATTGGATAACTTAAAAAAGTACTTGTTCTAGTAGTAAAAATGAGAAACCACTGTGTCTGGGCATAGTAGGAAACAAATAATAATGCTATTTGTTTTTTAATTGCAGAAATGTTAGTGAGTAAAATCAAAATTAATACTGTTTTTCTTTTTTTCAGGTCTCCGTGGTCAACCAGCTAGATATGCAAGTCATTGTTTCTAATGTGCCCCCTACTCTGGTGGAGAAAAAGATAGAAGATCTCACAGAGTAATCGATTTTGGTTTACTTATATATCTATTACCATACAGTTATAATTTTAATTAAACTAGGTTATTTTAGTCATTATACTGTTCAGAATAAACATATATCATAAGAAATATTTTAATAATAGCTTACTTTTTTCTCAAAATATGTAGCTCCATTTGAAATATGTGAGGACTCTGAAAAAAACACCTTCAAATAAGAATGAAAATTAGATGTGAGAAGTTCCTATTATTTGGAATGCTTTGAGTGATGCATCCACAAACACCCAAAATGCTGTATTTAAGAAATACATCTTAAAATACATGATTTGAATATGTACCTTGATATCGTAGCCCCAAATTATTTAAAAAATCTTATTATCTGACTTATCCAGCTAGTCCAGGGAATTTTATTTTTTTCCAAAGTGATATGTCTAGGTGACTAAAGCTTACTGTAAGCTGTAATTCTTACAGGAGCAAATCACCAGGTCTTTTCTCCCATGGAGCCGCTGGTGAGTTCAAACGACCATCCTTTCGATTAGCAGCTGAGAGCTTAACCATTGTGCAACCAGGGCTCCTGTAATTACATGGTGCTCCTTTATTTATGCATATATGTACATAAAGCCTCAAAAAATCCAAAAACGAAACCATTGCCATCAAGTCAATTCCGACTCATAGCAACCCTGTAAGTCAGAGTAGAACTGTCCCATGGAGTTTCCAAGGAGCACCTGGTGGATTTGAACTGCTGACGTTTTGGTTAGCAGCTGTAGCTCTTAACCACTAGGCCACCAGGGTTTCCATAAAGCCGCCAGGCGTCATTGACTCAGACATAATTGTGATTATTTATTAAGCTACTGTTCTCTAATATTCTGATGTTATCAAAGATTTTTAAAATGTCTTGACTATATCACTCTTCCCTAGTGTAATCTAACCTGCCATCATATTTAGTATTTGTTTTTCCTGTGTCTTCTACTGAGTTCAGGTTGACAACTGTCACTTACCACTGTCAATTTACCTTTCTCTAGCAAAACAACCCCCATTTCTAAATTGCCAGAGAAGGTTCAGATAATCAGATAACTCAGCTTTCAGTAATTGTCAAATAAAATATAATAGGCACTGATTCAGGCAAGAATGGTATTTCTATAAGAAAAGCATGTGTGCTTTATAGCAATCATTTCGTATTTCACAAATGTAACATTTTGGTGTCACATGGCATGTCTTATCAGGGGTGATTATCAACATTTATTCAAAAAATACCAATCATACAGCATCGTGTACAGTGCTGCAAAAGTAATTTGTATGCTCTTAACCCTTATAAAAATAGTAACTCATTGCTCCTGAGCAAAAATTTAGAATTACACCAAAATGCCTCTTAGCTACTTTTGTGGCTAATAGAAAACTCTGTAATAATTTTGAGTTTTCTTAAGCAGAAACATTTCTGATCCCTTTTTGAAAAGCCATGTGAGTAGACAGATGTGGTGGTGCTAATAATTACTGTGCACTGTGAAGCCCCAAACACTCACTCTCATCAGTGTCCACGGGTGAATAATGAAAGTGCATACATACCTAAGGTAGACATCAGAGTGCCAATTTGTTAATTAAGAATTTTTTGCCCCGATGACCAAAATAACCAGCACATCCATTCCCTTTAAACATTCATAAAAGAAAAGTCACCTCATCATCAAATCCATTTCCTGTATTTCCCATGAGCCTTCCAGCCTATGAAGTGAAAAACTTGAATTCCAGGATTAGCCTTTTATTTATTCATTTATTTTTTGAGGCAGGCCCATCTATGAGATCAGATCATAACCCAAAGTTTCCTTGCTAAGCGTGGTATCAGTACAAACTGGGAGAGTTGATGAGAGGAAAAATCAGTGACCTGATATATCCATTTCATGATGGGGGAGGCTTTGCAAAGGCAACCAGAATCTTTTGATGGCCAAGAGTACAATATCTGGAAAATAGAACACATGTGGAAAATGTTAGCTGTTGTAATGATGTAATGATTTTACTCCAATCCCCTGGAATGGACTTAAATGACTTTACTGAATACTTTTTAGTGACTTTTATTATTTTATGCCTCTAGAATTGACCAGCTCCCCTTTGTAATGAAACACATCCCTTTTTAGTTATGTTAATATGTTCAGTAATTGCCAGCAAGGAACTCTGTCCTCTACAGGTAATGTTGCATATCTATGCTCTGAAGCATTTTAAGTTGATCTTAGAATTTATCTCTTTGTGAACCTTGTGTTTCTCTTACAAACTCTTAGGGTCAAGGTACAGGGGAAGCAGCTATGAGGATGAGGGTAGGATGCCTGACTGTAATCAACAAATGATTGACAATAGTGTCTAAAGAAGGAGCTAAGAGATGTTTACATTTCATGTCTCCTTCCTTCTTCCTTCCAGTTTATCATGAAGCCCAAACGAATAAAAAGAATTTGAGACCCGAAAACTTAAATCCTCAAGGATTTGCAGAAATGGCATTTAAAAAAAAAAGTATAAATTAAAGAATTTAGGAATATTGTGTTATAGTATGAATTGGAATTGATAATCCAGGTCTCAAAGTTAGTCAAACACTTCTCTCACCTTCTAAATAGAGTATGAAAATCCAATGTTATTTGGAATTTATTGAAGTAGCTATTTGTGTGTTAAAAAACCTCATCTATGTGAAACATTCATATAGCATCTTCAATGTACCTGTGTAATTACAGTTCCTGAAATTAAAGTTAGAAAACATACTTTAGAAATCTAGCCAAGTTCTGCATTTCTAGGATAAGACTTAGAAAGTCTCTTGAGAAAAGAACCTATGAAACAGTAAACAACAAATGACAACACATATTTTCTTAACTCACTGTAATAAAGACTTGGTACTGAGTAGGGAGGTTAAGTTGACAGGCAAATCAATAAACACATTGCCTTTTAGCATGTTTACACTCCCCTTGCATTAAAGGAGAGGGTCAACAAATTTTTTTGTAAAGAGACAGCATATATTTTAATAAATAATAGATTAGTAATATTCTCATAATAAAAATTAAAATACTTTTAAATTTTAGCATTATTGTTTTACTCAATTATTTGATTTTATTCAAATTATATTTAAATAATAGTAATAGTTTTGAAAAGTAATAATTTTAATAATATAATACTTTTTTCTAAATTGGACTTTAAAAGACAGATGGTGGTCTGTATTTGACACTGGGCCATAATTTGCTAATGCCTGTTTTAGAACCTTGTATTTTCCAGAGAGGAAAAACTACAATGCTTACTTATTTTGTTTAAATTTCTATAAAAAATCAGTTTGGGGAAAGTCTCATGTGAAATCTCTGAGTGATATATAAACTCTCCGCCCCCCCCACGCCCTGGAAAGCTGTTGATTTTTTTTGAATTCAGAAATTTTATGTTTAAATCCTAAACCCACCAGTGATCAGCTAGGAGGTCTTGGGCCTATAAATTAAACTCTTTGAGCCCTATTAGCTATATTTTGAAGCTGGGGATTTATTCATTCAAGATTAGTTACTGAATAGTTAGTAATATTCACCGGTTATAAGCACTGGAGATTTAGCAGTAGACAAAGTAAAATCTTGTTCCCACGGAGCTTACATTCCATTGGAGGAAAACAACAAATGAAATCATAATAATAATCAGTTAATATATAATATCATGATAATTGCAGTAAAGGCAAATACAATTAGCAAATATAAAATTACGGAAGGGAGGTATTATTTTAGGGAGTATGGTTAAGGAAAGCTTCTCTGATAGGCTGAAATATGAACAGAAACTTTAATGAAGTGAGGGAGAAAGTCATGTGGTAATGAGGGAGAGATAATTATCCCATGGAAAGAGAACTATGGGGTATGAAAACCCCGAGGTAGGACCATGTTCGGTATATCAAGGCATAGATATCAAGGTGAGAAGTGTTATATAACCCTTCAGAGACCACTCTGAGGATTTCAAGATTTACTCTATATAAGACACAAAGTCTTTAAAACTGTGTAGTACAAAATGGAGGAGTCTTGGTAATTAAAACACTCAACTGCTAACCAAAAAGTTGGCATTTGGAACCCAGCAGCCACTCCATGAGAAAAAGATGTGGCAGTCTGCTTCCATAGAGAATTCAGCCATGGAAACACCGTGGAGCAGTTCTACTCATCCTATAGGGCCACTATGAGTTGAAATCAACTGGATGGCAACAGATTTCTTAGTTCAATATGGTAGCCACTAACAACATGTGGTTACTGAGCACTTGAAATGTGACTAGTCCAAATGAGATATAAATATAAAATACATCCTAGATTTCAAAGACTTGGTAAAAGAAAAAAAAAAAGTATCTCATTAATAGTTTTACATGGATTACATGTTGAAATAATATTTTGATATGGGTTAAATATATTTTTAAAATTAATTTTACTATTTTAATTTTTTTCTTTTTAGTGTATTTAAAATTTTTGAAATTATGTATGTGGCTTACATTCTATTTCCATTGGACAACATTGGCTTAGAGCATTTTGCACAAAGAAAAAACATGTCCTGGCTTAAGTTTCAAAAGATTGTTTAGCGGGAAATCACGAGACCAGTTATGAATTTATAGCGATAGTCCTGGAGAATTATCATTGCAGCTTGGACTAGTGGTAAAGGTAGATATAAGGTATATTTTAAAGGTACAGCCTACAGAATTTGTTATGGATGGGATGTGTGAGAAAAGATAAGAATCAGTAATGATTCCCAGATTTTGGTCCTGAGCAAATGGACAAAATGAAAACAATAGTCACCTTAGTTTGCCATTGCAGAATTAAATAAAATTATGTATTTTAAAGTGATGTTATTTCGTTCCAGAAGAAGACTACCTTAACATATCAACACTTAGTTGACATCAGTAAATGCCCTGAATGTCACACCCCTCTTTCACCATCATCTTCCTGATCTCTCAGCTTGGAAATGGATTGTTGTTGTTGTTAGTGCCAATGAGTCAATTCGGACTCGTAGTGACCACATTTATGCATAGTGGAACTGCTCCTTAGAGTTTTCAAGGCTGTTACCTTTCAAAAGCAAATTGCCAGGCCTGTCTTCTGAGGCACCTCTGGGTGGGTTTAAACTGCCAACATTTCATTATTAATCCAGTAGTTAAATGTTTGCACCACCCAGAGACTCTGGTAATGGATTAGAACTTCACTGGAGCAAATGGTTAAGCGCTTGGTTGCTAACCAAAAGGTTGGCAGTTTGAACCCACCCAGCTGCTCCATGGGAGAAAGACCTGGCAATCTGCTTCTATAAAGATTACAGCTAAGAAAACCCTATGAGGCACTCTACTGTATCACATGGGGTCACTATACTTCAAAAAATGACTCTACGGCACCTACAACAACATTTTCTCCCCATGGTCACTTTCTTAGCCTTACATTAATGTTATCTCATGCATGTCCCATTTGTTCCACGTGAACTGGATGTATTATACAGATCATGTACTCTCCTATCCTATGAAACAAGGGAAAATTGGTTAAAAAAAATATTAACCTACCTAGACATAGGAAATATGTTATTGTATCTGACCATTTCCTTAATTGTATAGTCATTCTTCGCCACTGTATTCTAAAATTAAATTGCTGTAACTATTGCCAATTACATGCCAGTTTTCCCTTAAATATATTTAGTGCAAAGCTGTACTTGAAGTTGAAGAGGTTCTCAACAGAGAATGGCCACATATAAATTTTTTATCAGATAATAGAGCATAGCCATTTCAACAGTAAAATTTTTGAAAAGAAATGATCTTTTCTGTAATAGGCTTGTAATACCTGTAAAATAAGTTGAAAGACAATCATAAAAATAAAACACAAATTCTAAACGTATTAATGAAATTCTACTTTTTAATATTCAAAGAATAATTCAATATTCTTTAAAAAAAGTAAATGCAATTTCAGCTTTATTCAAAGTATTCATAATTCATTGGTTTTGAAGCAAAGGGAACTTACTTGAATTTATTTGTTTTGGGGGGGCCCTCGTGGCACAGTGGTTAAGCAATTGGCACTAACAAAAAAGTCGGCAGTTTGAATCCACCAGCTGCTCCTTGGAAGCCCTGTGGGGCAGTTCTACTCTGTCCTATAGGGTTGCTGTGAGTCAGAGCTTACTCAACAGCAGAGTTTGATGTTTTCGTTTTTTTAGGGGGAAGAGGATTTTCAGCTTTGAGTTTTATTTTGGTAGAAAAGAAGAAGTAATTTCCTGTCTTTGCAGGGAGAATGACTTGTTTTTAACTCATTCAATTATAAGAAGTTATAGTGACATCGTATATGTAGATCCTTACAGGATTGAAGATAACCCAGTATGCAATTAGGCTTTTAATAATTTATTTTTGTATTTTAGTTATTTCAAACTTTTAATTGCGAACAAAGTAGAAATAATAACAAATGGACATCTATATGCTTATCACACAGATGCAATAATTGTTAACATTTGGTCATGTTTGCTTCATTTTTTATTTGCTGAACTATTTCAAAGTAAATGAAACATTGAAACACTACCCATAAATACTTGATTTAACTCTACAAAATTAAGTATCTTTTCCTTCACAGTTTTAGTAATCTTACCATACCTAACAAACAAAAAATAATTTTCTAACATCATCTAATACACAGAGCATATTACAATTTCTAATACCCTGCCCAAATTCTAATACTTAATCCATATTCATGCTTTTTTATAGCCCTTTGCTTTGAATCTGGACCTAATTAAGGATCCTACATTGCAGGTGATTGTAATAATTCTTAATTTTCTCTTTTTTCTTTAAAAAATTTGTTTAGACATAACATACATATAGAAAAAATGCACAAATTATAAATGAACAGCTTGCTGAAAATTTTATAAACTAAACACCTCTGTGAAGCAACACCCAGTTCAATAAGCAAGTATTATCAGGACAGCATAAGCACTCTTCCAACCCCCTAGTTTTTTTTTTTTTTAATTGAAGTAAAATGCACATAACATGAAATTAAATATTTTATAGTCTACAGTTCAGGGACATTTAGCACACTCACAATGTTGCACAACCTTCACCTCTATCTAACTGAAAAACATATTCATGCCCCAAAAGGAAACCGTATACCTAATAAGCAGTAACTCCTCAATCTCTCCTCATCGGGTCCTCAGCAACCACTAGTATGTTTTCTAACTCTATGGATCTACCTATACTGGATATTTTATATAAATGGAATCATATAATATTTGACACTTTTGTGTTTGGCTTCTTTCACTTAATATAATGTATTCAAATTTTACCCAAGTTGTAGCATGTGTCAGAACTTCATATCTTTTTATGCCTGAATAATATTACATTCTACCACATGTCTGTCAGTTTGTTGTACTGTGGTGGCTTATGTATTGCTGTGATACTGGAAGCTTTGCCACTGGTATTTCAAATACCAGTAGGGTCACTGTTGGACAGGTTTCAGTGGAGCTTCCAGACTAAGACAAACAAGAAAGAAGGAAGTGACAGTCTACTTCTGAAAAAATTTAGGTAGTGAAAACCTTTTGAATGGCAGAGGAACATTGACTGATATACTGCCAGAAGATGAGAGCCTCAGGTTGGAAGGTACTCAAAACATGACTGGAGAAGAACTGCCTCCTCAAAGTAGAGTCAACCTCAATGATGTGGATGGCATCAAACTTTCAGGACCTTCATCTGCTAATGTGGCACCACTCAAAATGAAAAGAAGCAGCTGGAAACATCCATTAATAATCAGAACGTAGAATGTACGAACTATGAGTCTAGGAAAATTAGAAGTCATCAAAAATGAAATTGACCACATAAAGATCGATAAACTAGGCATTAGTGAGCTGAAATGGACAGGTGTTGGCCATTTTGAGTCAGACAATCATATGATTTACTAATCTGGGAATGACAAACTGAAGAAGAATGGCATTATATTAATCGTCAAAAAGAACATTTCAAGATCTATCCTTAAGTACAATGCTGTCAGTGATAGGATAATATCCATACACCTACAAGTAGAATCAGTAAATATGACTATTACTCAAATGTATGCACCGACCACTAAGGCCAAAGATGAAGAAATTGAAGATTTTTACCATCTTCTGCGGTCTGAGGTCAATCAAACATGCAATCAAGATGCATTGATAATTACTAGTGATTGTAATGTGAGAGTTGGAAACAAAGAAGGATTGGTAGTTGAAAAATATGGCCTTTGTGATAGAAATGAAGCCAAAGATCACATGATAGAATTTTTTTTTAATAATTTTTATTGTACTTTAAGTGAAAGTTTACAAATCAAGTCAGTCCCTCACACGAAAACCCATATACACCTTGCTACACACTCCCAATTTTTCTCCCCCTAATGAGACAGCCTGCTCTCTCCCTCTACTCTCTCTTTTCCTGTCATTTTTGCCAGCTTTTAACCCTCTCCACCTTCTTATCTCCCCTCCTGGCAGGAGATGCCAACATAGTCTCAAGTGTCCACCTGATCCAAGAAGCTCACTCCTCACCAGCAGCCCTCTCCAATCCATTGTCCAGTCCAATCCATGTCTGAAGTGTCGGCTTCAGGAATGGTTCCTGTCCTGGGCCAACAGAAGGTCTGGGGGCCATGACCACCAGGGTCCTTCCAGTCTCAGTCAGACCATTAAGTCTGGTCTTATGAGAATTTGGGGTCTGCATCCCACAGCTCTCCTGCTCCCTCAGGGGTTCTCTGTTGTGTTCCCTGTCAGGGCAGTCATCGGTTATAGCCGGTCACCATCTAGTTCTTCTGGTCTCAGGATGATGTAGTCATATGGCCCTTTCTATCTCTTGGGCTCGTAATCACCTTGTGTCCTTGGTGTTCTTCATTCTCCTTTGATCCAGGTGGGTTGAGACCAATGGATGCATCTTAAATGGCTGCTTGCTAGCGTTTAAGACCCCAGACGCCACTCTTCAAAGTGGGATGCAGAATGTTTTCTTAATAGATTTTATTATGCCAATTGACTTAGATGTCCCCTGAAACCATGGTCCCCAGACCCCTGCCCTGCTACACTGGCCTTCGAAGCATTCAGTTTATTCAGGAAACTTCTTTGCTTTTGGTTTAGTCCAATTGTGCTGACCTCCCCTGTATTGTGTGCTGCCTTTCCTGTCACCTAAAGTAGTTCTTATCTACTCTCTAATTAGTGAATACCACTCTCCCACCCTCCCTCCCTCCCCCGTCATAACCACAAAATAATATTTTCTTCTTAGTTTAAACTATTTCTCAAGTTCTTATAATAGTGGTCTTATACAATATTTGTCCTTTTGCAACTGACTAATTTCACTCAGCATAATGTCTTCCAGGTTCCTCCATGTAATGAAATGTTTCACAGATTCGTCACTGTTCTTTATTGACGCGTAGTATTCCATTGTGTGAATATACCATAATTTATTTATCCATTCATCCCTTGATGGGCACCTTGGTTGCTTCCATCATTTTGCTATTGTAAACAGTGCTGCAATAAACATGGGCGTACATATATCTGTTTGTGTAAAGGCTCTTATTTCTCTAGATATATTCCAAGGAGTAGGATTGCTGGATAGTATGGTAGTTCTATTTCTAACTTTTTAAGGCAGCGCCAAATCAATTTCCAAAGTGGTTGTACCATTTGACATTCCCACCAGCAGTGTAGAAGTGTTTCAATCTCTCCACAGCCTCTCTAACATTTATTATTTTGTGTTTTTTGGATTAATGTCAGCCTTGTTGGAGTGAGATGAAATCTCATTGTAGTTGATCTGCATTTCTCTAATGGCTAATGATCGAAACATTTCCTCATGTATCTGTTAGCTACCTGAATGTCTTCTTTAGTGAAGTGCCTATTCATATCTTTTGCCCATTTTTTAATTGGCTTATTTGTCTTTTTGCAGTTGAGTTTTTGCAGTATCATGTAGATTTTAGAGATCAGGTGCT
The DNA here is from genome assembly GCF_024166365.1 of Elephas maximus indicus. NCBI lineage: Eukaryota > Metazoa > Chordata > Mammalia > Proboscidea > Elephantidae > Elephas > Elephas maximus. Next base: position 34,391,964 of record NC_064834.1, read on the forward strand.
AATCAGAAATGTCATAGCTAAAAACTTTTTCCCAGTTTGTAGGTAGTCTTTTTACTCTTTTAGTGAAGTCTCTGGATAAGCATAAGTGTTTGATTTTTAGGAGCTCCCAGTTATCTAGTTTTTCTTCTGCATTCTTTATAATATTTGATATAGTATTTATGCCCTGTATTACAGCTCCTAACATTGTCCCTATTTTTTCTTCCATGATCTTTATCGTTTTAGATTTTATATTTAGGTCTTTGATCCATTTTGAGCTTGTTTTTGTGCATGGAGTGAGGTATGGGTCTTGTTTCATTTTTTTGCAGATGGATATCCAGTTATGCCAGCACCATTTGTTAATCGACTTGACGGCACTAGGTTTTTTCCCAGGTATTTGTTAAAAAGACTGTCTTTTCCCCATTTAACTGTTTTGGGGCCTTTGTCAAATATCAACTGCTCATATGTGGATATATTTATGTCTGGATTCTCAATTCTGTTACATAGGTCCATGTATCTGTTTTTGTACCAGTACCAGGCAGTTTGACTACTGTGGCGGTATAATAGGTTCTAAAATCAGGTAAAGCAAGGCCTCCCACTTTGTTCTTCTTTTTCAGTAATGCCTTATTTATCTGGGGCCTCTTTCCCTTCCATATGAAATTGGTGATTTGTTTCTCCGTCTCATTGAAAAATGTCGTTGGGATTGGATCGGAATTGCATTAAATGTACAGATCGCTTTTGGTAGAATAGACATTTTTATAATGTTAAGTCTTCCTATCCATGAGCAAGGTATGTTCTTCCACTTATGTTAGTCTCTTTTGGTTTCTTGCAGAAGTGTACTGTAGTTTTCTAAGTCTTTTACATCTCTGGTAAGATTTATTCCTAAGTATTTTATCTTCTTGGGGGCTACTGTAAATGGCATTGATTTGGTGATTTCCTCTTCGATGTTCTTTTTGTTGGTGTAGAGGAATCCAACTGATTTTTGTATGTTTATCTTGTATCCCGATACTCTGCTGAACTCTTCTATTAGTTTCAGTAGTTTTCTGGAGGATTTCTTAGGGTTTTCTGTGTATAAAATCATGTGATCTGAAAATAGAGATACTTTTACTTCTTCCTTGCCAATCTGGATGCCCTTTATTTCTTTATCTAGCCTAATTGCTCTGGCTAGGACTTCCAGTACAATGTTGAATAAGAGTGGTGATAAAGGGCACCCTTGTCTGGTTCCCAATCTCAATGGGAATGCTTTCAGGCTCTCTCCATTTAGGGTGATAGTGTCTGTTGGCTTTGTATAAATGCCCTTTATTATGTTGAGAAATTTTCCTTCTATTTCTATTTTGCTGAGAGTTTTTATCATGAATGAGTGTTGAACTTTGTCAAATGCCTTTTCTGCATCAGTTGATAAAATCATGTGATTCTTGTCTTTTGTTTTATCTATGTGGTGGATTACATTAATTGTTTTTCTAATGTTGAACCATCCCTGCATTCCTGGTATAAATCCCACTTGGTCATGGTGAATTATTTTTTTGATATGTTGTTGAATTCTATTGGCTAGAATTTTGTTGAGGATTTTTGCATCTACATTCATGAGGGATATAGGTGTATAATTTTCTTTTCTTGTGGTGTCTTTACCTGGTTTCGGTATCAGGGATATGTGGCTTCATTGAATGAGTTTGGGAGTATTCCATCCTTTTCTATGATCTGAAATACCTTTAGTAGTAGTGGTGTTAACTCTTGTCTAAAAGCTTGGTAGGACTCTGCAGTGAAGCCGTCCAGACCAGGGCTTTTTTTTTTTGTTGGGAGTTTTTTGATTACCTTTTCAATCTCTTCTTTTGTTTGGGGTCTATTTAGTTGTTCTACCCCTGTTTGTGTTAGTTTAGGTAGGTAGTGTGTTTCTAGAAATTCATCCCTTTTTCTAGGTTTTCAAATTTGTTTGAGTATAGTTTTTCATGGTAATCTGATATGATTCTTTTAATTTCAGTTGGTTCTGTTGTAATATCACCCATCTCATTTCTTATTTGCTTCCTCTGTTTTTCTTTTGTCAGTTTGGCCAATGGTTTATCAATTTTGTTGAGTTTTTCAAAAAATCAGCTTTTGGTCTTATTAATTCTTTCAGTTGATTTTCTGTTTTCTATTTCATTTAGTTTGGCTCTAATTTTTATTATTTGTTTTCTTCTGGTGCCTGTGGGTTTCTTTTGTTGCTCTCTTTCTATTTGTTCAAGTTGTAGGGATAATTCTTTGATTTTGGCCCTTTCTTCTTTTTGGATGTGTGCATTTATTGGTATAAATCGGCCTCTGAGCACCACTTTTGCTGCATCCCAAAGGTTCTGATAGGAAGTGTTTTCACTCTCATTGGATTCTCTTAATTTCTTTATTCCATCCTTAATACAAAGATCACATGATAGAATTTTGCAAGACCAACAACCCATGCATTGCAAATACCTTTTTTCAACAACATACACAACAACTTTACAAGTGGACCTCGCCAGCAATCAGATCAACTACATCTGTGGAAAGAAACGATAGAGAAACTCAGTATCATCAGTCAGAACAAGACCAGGGGCCAACTGTGGAACAGACCATCAACTGTTCATATGCAAGTTCAAATTGAAGTTGAATAAAAATAGAAAAAGTTCACAAGAGCCAAAGTATCACCTTGAGTAAATCTCACTTGAATGTGGAGATCATCTCAGGAATAGATTTCATGCTCTGAACACCAATGACTGGAGACCAAATGAGTTGTGGAATGACACCAATGACATCATACATGAAGAAGACAAAAGGTCATTAAAAAAGACAGGAGAGAAAGAAAAGACCAAAATTGATGTCAGAAGCGACTCTGAAAATTGCTCTAAAATATAGAGTAGCTAAAACTAAGGGATGAAATGAAGAAGTAAAAGAGCTGAACAGAAGATTTCAAAGGCCAGCTCGAGAAGACACAGTAAAGTATTATAATGAAGTAAGCAAAGACCTGGAAAAAATCTAAAGGGCAGAACAAATGCTTGGCATGTTTCAAGCTGAAAGTACTGAAGAAAAAATTCAAGTCTAGAGTTGCAATATTGATGGATCCTATGGGAAAAATATTGAACAACTAAGGAAGGATCAAAAGGAGATGAAAGGAATATACAAAGTCACTGAACCAAAAATTGAGTATTCTGGAATTCCCATTCTTTGCGATGTTATCCATAATTTGTTATGATCCACAAAGTCAAATACCTTTGCATAGTCAATGAAACACAGGTAAACATCTTTCTGGTATTCTCTGCTCTCAGCCATGATCCATCTGACATGAGCAATGATACATCCCTCCTTTCACGTCCTCTACTGAAACTGGCTTGAATTTCTCGCAGTTCCCTGTGGATGTTCTGCTGCAAAGTCTTTTGAATGATCTTCAGCAAAATTTTACTTGAGTGTGATATTAATGATATTGTTTGATAATTTCCACATTCTGTTGGAATTGGTCAATGTTCAACTATTGCAAGGACCAATGTACAAGGAAGAGGTACAAGCTGCACTGAAGGCACTGGCTGAAATCAAGGCTCCTGGAATTTACGGAATACCAACTGAGATGTTTCAACAAACAGATACAGTGCTTAAAGTGCCCATTTGCCTGTACCAAGGAATTTGGAAGACAGCTGTACCTGACCAACAAACTGAAAGAGATCTGTATTTATATTCACTCCAAAGAAAGGTGATCCAACAGAATGTGGAAATTATCAAACAATATCATTAACATCACACTCAAGTAAAATTTTCCTGCAGATCATTCAAAAGTGGTTGCAGCAGTACATCCACAGGGAACTGCCAGAAATTCAAGCATATGTCACAAATTCCCCCGTAAGTCACATCATTCTGTTCAGAGCCTTTGCTTGCACCAAATAGAAAATAACTAGGAAGGAGTTACGGTGCAAAAATAAGGACATCATGATCTATTATTCCATTAAAATATTTGACTCACAGCCGCATTACAGAGATCTCCACAATACCTAGTAGACATTCGTTCCTTTCAAAATTGTCTTCTCCCGCCCATCCCTACCTTCTTGTGAGATACTTTAAATATTTATACGGACTGAGTCATACAGTAGCATATTATTTGATGTTTTCTGATTCAGAAGTTTTGCCAAATAGACTGGCATGTAATTTTCATAATTCCATCCCAATCCATGGTACAAGGTAAATATTTTTTTTTTTTTTTTACCCCTCGGGCAGCCACTCAATTAGATACCTGATCAGAAAGAGCCAATTCCTCTATTCTCTTTATCATAATTGTGGTTCTTCTCTTAACTTTCTCCAATTTATCCACAATTTGCCTCAGTCTTTGCTGCTGTTCAGTAACATGAGAAATAAATTCAAGCTCATGTCTATGTAAGAAAATTAAATTTGTATCAGCAAAGCTACAATGGTATTTTAGATGCTTTTATTTAGATCTAGGGTGTATTACGGGCTAAATTTAATTCTCTTTTTTTTATGTTCCACCTTATTCCAAATAAAATTTAAGGAAATTTACAAGAGTTCATACTATAAGTCAAGGTAAAATACATTTAAAAACAAGTCATAAAAATAAGGCAAAAAGATTAAAGAAAGGTCACAGTGAAAGTAATAGTAATAAAAGAGATGCTATGAATCCCTGTAGAATTGCTAGAGAATAGTCACAAAGTTTGCTTTCACCTTATGAGGGGCAAGGGGAAAGAAATCAATAACAACAATAACAAATAAAACAGAAAAGAGCAATCGGTTACAAAATTCACAAAATCAAACAATTTCTTGTGGAAAAAACAGAGTTATTTCTAACTCTAATACCAGGATGGGGGAAAAGATTTTTATCCTGTGGAACATATACAGAGGTTACCTTATAAGGTAATGAACAAAATGCTCCACTGCATGTGGGGGATTACTTACGATGTAGGAACTTTTGGGATCTGTATTAATGGAAGAAGGAAGTTCATAATGTCAAGAATGCCTGGATAGCACGTCCCTCTCTGACCTCTGCAATGGCTATTGATTCTTTTAGTTCAGATTTTGAAAAAATATTGCCAATTTCCTGGTGTTGAAATCGCTACATGGCCAGTTAAATATAAACCATTTACTTCAACCAAAGGGTAATTAGGGTTTACAGTCATAAAAGATGAGAAGTTTCTATATCCACAACATAAAAGAGCTAACATTTATGCAACTCCTGCATTTATTGGACTTTGTGTACTTAATGAGTGCCATGGGATTAACTCCTCACAGAGGACCTTACCTGGCCAACAAGACAGCTACCTGGCCAACCAATTGGAAGAGATCCATAGCTGTGCCGATTCCAAAGAAAGATGATCCAACAGAATTTGGAAGTTATCAAACAATAGTATTAATGTCATATGCAAGTAATATTTTGCTGAAAATAATTCAAAAATGGTTGCAGCAGTACATTGACAGAGAACTTCAAGAAATTCAAGTCAGATTCAGAAAGGGACATGGAAGGAAGGATATCATTCCTGATGACAGATGGATCATGGGTGAAAGCACAGAGTACCAGAAAAATATTTACCTGTGTTTTATTGACTACACAAAGACATTCAACTGTGTGGATTGTAACAAATTATGGGTAACATTTGGAAGAATGGGAATTCCAGAACATTTAATTATGATCATGCAGAACCTGTGCATAGACGAAGAGGCAATCGTTCTAATAGAACAAGAGGATACTGCATGGTATAAAATCATAAAATATATGGTTCAGGGTTGTATCTTTCCACCAAACATATTCAATCTGTATGCTGAGCAAATAATCTGAGAAGCTAGACTCTATGAGGAAGAAAGTGGCATCAAGATAGAGGAAGACTCATTCACAATCTGAGATATGCAGATGACAGTCTTTGCTTGCTGAAAGCAAAGACGACTTGAAGCATTTACTGATGAAGATCAAAGACTATAGCCTTTGATTTGGATTACACATCAACATAAAGAAAACAAAAATCCTTACAATTGGACCAATAAGCAACATCATGATAAACAGAAAATACTTAAGTTGTCAAGGATTTCATTTTATTTGGATCCACAATCAATGCCAATGGAAGCAGCAGTCAAGAAATCAAAAGATGTATTGCACTGAGCAAATCTACCGCAAAAGACCTCTTTAAAGTGTTAAAAGGCAAAGATGTCATCTTAAGGATTAAGGTGCACTTAACCGAAGCCACAGGGTTTTCAATTGCCTCGTATGCATGTGAAAGCCGGACAATAAGTAATGAAGACTGAAGTAGAATTGACGCGTTTGTATCAAGGTGTTTGTGGAGAATATTGAATATACCATGGACTACCAGAAGAATGAACAAATCTGTCTTGGAAAAAATACAGCCAGAATGTTCCTTAGAAGCAAGGATGTTTAGACTTCATCTCACATACTTTGGACATGTTATCAGAGGGACCAGTCCCTGGAGAAGGATATAATGCTTGGTAAAGTAGAGCGTCATCGAAAAAGTGAAAGACCCTCAACGAGATGGATTGACACAGTGGCTGGAACAATGGGCTCAAACATAACAACGATTATGAGAATGGCTCAAGACTTGGCAATGTTTGGTTCTGTTGAACATAGGATCACTTTGAGTTGGGGCAGACTCGGTGGTGCCTAACAGCAACAACCGAGACCCTTATAGGCAGATATGATTATTTTCCCCCATTGTACAGAAGAAGGCTCTGAAACTTTGAGAGGTTGAGTAATATTCAGAAATACACATAAAATGGTAGCAGTTTGATTTGAATCTACATCTGTCAGCCAACAGCAGACTGCGTTCCTAACCACTCCCTCTGGTACGTTGCTTCTCAGGAGGCAATACTATTTAAAAATCCAGCTCATGTTTTCTTTGGAGTGAGCTGAGCTGGCAGGGCTAGAAAATCACGTCGAAATGGTAATTTTAGCTTGGCTCATTCACACAGACAAATAGGTAATTGAAAAGATGACTGCTGTAATAATTTTAGCATAAAAAAATGAAAGTTAAATCAACCGTAAGTAAATATCCATCTTGGCTATAAAACTATTTCAGTAAAGCCCCCACACTTACTTTTTTTTTTTAATGTAATTTTCTGCTTGAAACTAATTGAAGATGTACATATAAATAACTGAATTAGGTGATGCTGTAAATTCAAATTTAGGTACAACTACCAGAAATAATTTGGTTTGAGAATAAATTTGAGAACTTAGCCTGTTGTTTATTAAAGATATCCTAGTTTGTGATTTAACAAAAAATGCTTTCTTCATAGGAAAAAATGAGTCAGCTATATATGCCTTTCAACATTTACTCTAAGAAAGTTATTTATATAAACTATTTTTGCAACAAAAAGAAAGAACATGCTCTGCATTTCTTCAAGCTGAAAAAATTGAAAAAAAAATTCAAGCCTCAAGTTGCATTGGTGAAGGGTTCTATGGGCAAAATACTGAATGACGCAGGAAGCATCAAAGAAGATGGAAGGAATACATGGAGTCACTGTACAAAAAAGATTGGGTGATGTTTAGCTGTTTCAGGAGGTAGCATATGATCAAGAACCGATGGTACTGAAGGAAGAAATCCGAGCTGCACTGAAGGCATTAGTGAAAAACGAGGCTCCAGGAATTGACAGAATACCAAGTGAGACGTTTCAGCAAATGTACACAGCGCTGGAATTGCTCACTCTTCTATGTCAAGAAATTTGGAAGATAGCTACCAGGCCAACGACTGGAAGAGATCCATATTTGTGCCTTTTCCCAAGAAAGGTGATCCAACCGAATGTGGAAATGTTCAAACAGTATCATTAATATCATATGCAAGCAAAGTTTTGCTAAAGATCACTCAAAAGCGGCTGCTCCAGTATATCCACAGGGAGTTGCGAGAAATTCAAACTGGATTCAGAAGAGGATATGGAACCAGGGATATCATTGCTGATGTCAGATGGATCCTGGCTGGAAAGCAAAGAACACCAGAAAGATGTTTACCTATGGTAGCACACTAAAACCTGTTCCCATAAAATATACGTGTAAATTATATTCAGCGTATTTTCTGAGAGCTTTTCATGTTTTAAAACTTTTTCTAAAGATGGTATAGTTACGTAAATATGAGCATGTTATAAAGCTTTTAAACTAAATTAGAACAATACAGCCTGAATTAAAACTTAATTTTTGTTCAATGATAACAACTTTTATTGTAATTTATTTGCTCTTTATTCCCTTTGAGAATTATATTATATTTATATTATATTTTAAACAAATATATTGTCCCCAAGACATTCGATTCCGGGAAAATGTAACTTCTACTATGAATTTTCCACAATACAAATTTCCATCAAAGTTTATTACTAGTAATCAGTGGAACTTTAAGCCAAATGGAAAATATGTGATCAATAGGAATATAGTCTAATAAGACTTGTTTTACTAGAGATTAGGGAACCAAACAAATGTTGTTACATCAAAGAATTAGAAATTACTAGTTTTTTAAATAATACACATAATAATATGCATAATACAGAATATTTCATTTTAAGGTGAAATGATATTATTAAAATTATGCTAATACTAGTGCAATACTAATTAATATACTAGCAAATACACTAACTACTAGTTATACTAATTATACTAGTTATTAATTATTATACTAATTATTAGTTATTAATTATATTAGTATAATACCAATGTTATACTATTAGAACTAGTGTTATGCATAATACTAATTCTAAAAGTATAATTTCAATATGCTAGACATTGACTAAGCCTAACCTCAGCAAAAAGAAATTTTCTGGAACACTATTGGGAGCTGACAATACAAACAAGAGGATGAAAAAAAACAAACTGGGAAATTGTCGAGAACAAGGACAGCTGCAGAGGCCTGAGAGGCAGAAAGTGCAGAAATGGGTTTATATATAATTTCAGCCTGATAAGCATGTTACATCTGGAGTGGATGAATTCCAACTATTTTAACCCTTTTGTGTCTTAACAAAATTCCAAAGAGAGAATGACCTGGTTTGGGTCACAAGCAATCTTTTTCGACATGTGGGTAGGGCAAGGCAGGACCCCTGATTAAAGTCTTACCAGATGCGGTTTTCGTTGACGAGAAGAATTCCTCAAATCAAAATCACTGTGTTCTTAGGGAGAGAACAAAAAACTCGGACAGCTAAAAACAACAAATTCCACTTGTAAACTACGGGTATTAATGCCTTTATGAATGCTTTTTTTGTGTGTATCTTGCCGTCGCTGCTGTTAGTTCCCGTCAAGTTGGCTTCGACTCATGGCAACCTTATTATATTAACAGAACAAAATGTTACGCAGTCCTGCACCATCTTTATGATCCTTGTTATGCTTGAGTCCATTTCTGTGAATATTGTGTCAATCTATCTCGTTAAGGGTTTCCTTCCCCCCCACCCTGTGTATTTTATGAGGATTAAATTCAATTCCTGTGGTATAAATAGTAGTCTTCAGCACATAACTTTATCCATGATGTAACCAACTTATCAAAATGACGCTGTGGCTTATATTTGCAAATAAGTAGGCAGTACTCAGGATGGAATTTCATTACTAAAATGGAGGGAAGGGGGAGAGTAAGTTCATTTTGGCCTGCTTGTTATTATTTATCATTTTTAGTGACAGCAAAAAAATTAGAGATTACTTATTAGTTTAGTTTATTTGAACAGTTTTTAATTACGATCAGGCAGTGCTGAGCAGAATTCACACACATTAACCAACAGAAAAAAGACAAATGCAGTCAGAGATTTTGACTCCTTTTGGCTGTTTTCCACTGGGAATAGGAAAGCAAGAAAGAGAGCACTGAATAGTCTTTTGTTTTCCGTATCATTAGTGTTGTTATATGCCCTCGAATCAGTTCTGACTCATATCCACCCTATAGGACAGAGTAGAACTGCCCCAATAGGATTTCCAAGGAATGGCTGGTGGATTCCAACTGCCGACATTTTGGTTAGCAGCCAAGTTCTTAACCATTACGCCACTAGGGCTCCTTTTTATGTACAGTTTTCTAAAAATCCTTTGTATATCACCTGCTTTGGCTAGTAATACACAACTCATTAAGAGGAATACACAGAAGCATGGAAAACTATTTATTTCAGCTGTCTACTTTTACCTTGTGTCAAATAAAAACAAATCTGGATTTAGGTAAGGAAATACTTTACTCAAAAGGATTATTGCAAGGGAAGGAAAGGCACAATTGTATTAGGGGGAGAGGGGCTATTTTGGGGAAAATATAATTAAAAACAAATCTACTCCCAGGCCAGAAAAGCTTTATTATTGAATAAGCATTAAACCAGAATGTGATGCATCACGGGCAATCCACTAAACCCACTAAAGAGACTGCAAAAAAGAAAGAAATCTCCCCTTGTATATAACTGAGTGGCTACAACCCATTACATTCATGTTTTCAAGATAAATTGCTAATTTTCTGGTATCTTTTTGGCCAGGTTGTAGATTTGCTGTTTAGGGTTTGGGCCAATTGAGGTAATGCTAATCTCCGTCCGGGAAGCTGGAAGGTAGGAGGATTACCTCAAGCTATATTTAAATAGATAGCTGCCAGGTCCTTGAGTTAACACCTTAGATTTGCAGACCTTTCAAAAGAAACAGAAAAAAAATCTACAATTATAAGTTATCTAAAGTGAATTCTGATAGAAAAGGGGAAGAGGTGAGCCTTTTCCATTTTTTTCAACAGAGAGAATTAAAACCTCTTAATTTCAATTTGGTCTCTGGGAGGCACACATTTTGAACTACACTACTAACTGAAAATTTGACAGTTCAAACCCAACCCAGCAGTGTCGTGGAAGAAAGGCCTGGCCATCTGCTTCCATAAAGGTTACAGCCAAGAAAGCCCTATGGAGCTCGGTTCTACTCTGTAACACATGGTCGCCATCAGTTGGAATTGACTCACCGGCAATGGGATTGTTTTGTTTTGTTGGGGTAACCATGGCGGTGTACTGGTTAAGAGCTACAGTTGCTAACCAAAAGACTGGCAGTTCGAAGCCACCAGGCACACCTTGGAAATTGTATGGGGCAGTTCTTCTCTGTCCTGTAGGGTCACTATGAGTTGGAATTGACTCGATGGTAATGTTGTTTTTTTTTTTTTATATTATTACAGTAGGAGGAACATCTGATCATGAGATATACAAGCCTCTTAAAGGTTAGCTAGAAAAGGGCTTCACTCGTATGCCGTTGTTGTCGGCTGCTGTGGAGTTGGCTCCCAGTCATGGCAACCTCACGTATAACAGAACAAAATGATGCCTGATCCTGTGCCATTTCCACGATCTTTGATATGTTTGAGCCCATTGTTGAGCTATCGTGTCAATGCATCTCTACCAAGCATGATGTATTTCTCTAGTGATAGGTCTTTCCTCGGCTGCTGACCAAAAGGTCAGTGGTTCGAACCCACCAGGGGTTCTGTGGGAGAAAGATGTGGCAGTCTGCTTCCCTAAAGATTTACAGCCTTGGAAATCCTATAGGACAGTTTTACTTTGTCCTATAGGGTTGCTATAAGTTGGAATCAATTCGATGGCAACAGGTTCAGTGTTTGTACCAGCCTCCACTTTTTTTGAGATGTTTGCCGGCTTTAATAGCACGCTGTATAATATTGTCATTATAACACTTTCACTATGAAAACTGTTCCTCAAATACAAAATACCAGGATTCGTAAAGGAAGAAAGTTTGGATAGTTCAAGGTATCAGAAGGAGTACCTTGCAGAGAAGGGACCTGTGTTCCTATTCACTAGAAAAAATGATAGAAAGAAGCAGCTTAAATTCTGAAAAGATGTTACCGCCTTTTAAAAACCATGTCTAGAACAGAACTCAAGGAAGACAATAAAGCATCTTAAATTGATTTCTAAGCTTTAGACTTCCCTCTCTGTTTCTCTTAAACAAAGAATGACTTATAAAAACTGACCTATTTTAAAAAGAAAAATCACAAAAAGCCAGGATTTATCTAGGTCACCTTATAATTAATGTAATTATTTGTCCAGTGGGACATGATATTTCTTGACTTATTTTATAAAACTTATACCTCTTCCAGGAAACCCTGGTGGCAGAGTGGTTAAGTGCTACGGCTGCTAACCAAAAGGTCTGCAGTTCAAATCCAACAGGTGCTCTTCAGAAGCTCTATGGGGCAATTCTACTCTGTGCTATAGGGTCACTATGAGTCAGAATCGACTTGACGGCAACGGGTATACCTCTTCCAAATGGATACATGTTTAAGCAGATATCATAATAATGCATATAATAGAACTTGATGATTAATAAGGTTAGAAATAAAATTTCGAGAAAACTAAATTTGTGTACCAACTCATAAACTTTATTTGCAATCATGGATCAGGAGGCCTAGTAGTGCATTGGTTAAGCACTCAACTGCTAATCGAAAGGAGCCATTCTGCAGGAGAAAGACCTGGCAATCTGCTCCCATAAAACATTACAGCCTAGGAAACCCTATGGGACAGTTCTACTGTCTCCTATAGGATCACTATGAGTCAAAATCAACTTGACAGCAATGTGTTTCTGGCCTGGAAATCAGATACGAGCTCCAAAGGACAAGCAGAAGAGACAAAAGTTATATGGGTGAAGTGGTGTAAGAAACAAGGAAATAACACTGGCCAAAAGTGACTGGTTAGTTCTTAGTTACTTTCCTTATATGGCATATTAGAACTTCCATGTCATTGTTAGGTGCTGTAAGTCAATTCCGACCCATAGTGGCTTAGTGGGACAGAGTAGAACTGCCCCATAGTGTTTGCTACGCTGTAAAGAGCCCTAGTGGCTTAGTGGTTAAAGCACTCGGCTACTAATAGAAAGGTTGGTGGTTTGAACCCACCATCTGCTTTGTGTGAGAAAGATGTGGCAGTCTGCCCCCATTAAGATTATAGCTTTGGAAATCCTACAAGGCAGTTCTACTCTGTCCTGTAGGGTCACTATGAGTCAAAATTGACTTCATGACAATTGGTAATCTTTATGGAAGCAAATCGCTAGGTCTATTCTCCAGCAGAGTCACTGGTAAATTTGAACCGCCATCCTTTTGGTTAATAGCCAAGCCAGGGTCATGTATCATAGCTGAGGCAGCAACTTGGATTGGTTGATTTAGTGAATAGTGAATTGTTTAGTCTGATTTTAAATTCCTGGAAAAGTCAGGCACCACTGGAAGTAGAAACTTTACTAGGTTTTTGTTTATTGACATGGGGCTTAGCTTAAGTGACTGTATCTTGGACCTATTATAGTCAGGTTAAAAATTGTTAAGGATTTTGTTGTGTCATCTCTTCCTCTGTATTATTGAGTAGAGTGAACATTTACTAAATCCCTCCTCTCATTTAGAGAAACTGAATAGTTTCTCTGATTCTTACTCTCAGCCCTCACTCAGCCTATTCATAAGAGAATGGTCATTTTGTTTCTTTCAAATGTAAGGCAGATCATAGTACTTCAATCTTTAAAAATTTCCAGTGGCTCCTTATTTCACTTAAAACAAAATGTAGTGCCCTTACAATGGCCTAAAAGTCCCTATGTAATCTGCCCCTCCCCGTCTCCACTACTTTTTGCTCTGGCCACACAGTTCTGAATCAGTGCTTTTCTACCGGAAGTTAGCAATTCCCTCTTCCTGGAACATTCTCTGAGATATTCATATCTATTGTTTCCTAAAAGTCTTTGCTCAAATATTAACTTCTCAATAAGAACTTTCCTGAACACACATCATTTTTAATAATTCCACAAATTCATTTAGTGTCTTGGTGAAGCAGAGGCAGGAAGAAGCTTATCAATACAAACATTTAGGCCAAATTAATAATAATAACAATTATGTTTACAGAATACTTACTGTCTTAGTCACCTAGTGCTGCTGTAACAAATACCACAAGTGGATGGCTTTAACAAAGAGAAATTTATCTTCTCACACTCTAGTAGGCTAGACGTCCAAATTCAGGGCGTCATCTCAAGAGGAAAGCTCTGCCTCTCTCTGTTGGCTCTGGAGGTAGGTCCTTGTCGTCAGCCTTCCCTTAGTCTGGGGGCATTTCAATGCAGGAAACTCAGGTCCAAAGGATGCACTCTGTTCCCAGTGCTGCTTTCTTGGTGGTATGAGGTCCCCCTCTCTGCTTGCTTCCCCCTCCTTTTTATCTCTTGAGAGATAAAAGGTGGACCACATCCCAGGGAAACTCCCTTTACATTGGATCAGGGAGGTGACCTGGGCAGGGGTGGTGTTACACTCCCACCCTAATCCTCTTTAACATAAAATTACAATCACAAAATGGGGGACAACCACACAATACTGGGAATCATAGCCTAACCAAGTTGACACATATTTTGGGGGGGCGCAATTCAACCCACGACACTTACCGTGTGCTAAAAACTGCAAAGATTTGTGTGAAAGCATGTTTATTTTATGCTCACATTGACCCCTTTTGGTAGATGATTTCCTCATTGTGCAGTTAAGGAAACAGACTGAGAACCTCACATTACTAGTTGAAGTCATGTAGTTGGTAAGTAAAGGAATTAAAAATTGAAGCCAAACCTCTGTGCTCCTAACCATAATGTTATTACTGTTTGTGCCTCCTACAAGTAGTCAAGATTACAGTGTGATTTGACTCCAAGGCCTCTCTTTTATTTTTTTTAAGTGGGCATGTCTATCAGGAAATGAATGCTTGGAAGCTGACTGAATGATGTCAGACTAGTCTACTTCTGTTGTTGTTATTTGCCCTCAAGTCAATTCTGAGTCTACTCCTAGTACAATTATCTTCAGGTTTGGGGGAAGCTGTGTTCAAGTATTATAGTTACAGAGTGAATTCATTCTCCTTCTATTTTCCAGATTGTCCTTTATTTTTTAGCAAGGGTCTCTTCAGAAAAGATACTGTAAGGCCGAGAGACTAGCTGGTGTGGAATAGTGAAAGAAAAGGAAAAGTACTTCAATAAGACAGTCTTTAATTATGCTGCTGTATAAAAAAAAAAAAAAAAAATTTAAAAAGAGACATACAAAACAATTCACCATCACTGACAGAGAACCCTGGTGTGCATGCTCAGTGGTAGAAACATTGCCTCCAGTGTCTTCTTTCTACTGTTTGTTAATTTCACAAGCGCAAGCCAAGCACATACCAGAATCGTAAAGCAAGATTTTTAAAAACAAAGCAGAAAGCAGGTCAGTTTTGGTACCTGAAGCAAAAGTTATTTTCTGAAGTATCAAAAGGACTTTAGAATATATTTTCCCCCTCCCCGCCAAAGAAAACCACACGCAATATCAACTCCAGAGGAACACTGCATCTACAGATACTTTCCCCAAAACACTTGTATACATTTTTTAATTAATGCATTTACCTTTGTTGTTGTTAGGTGCCGTCGAGTAGGTTCCAATTCATAGCAACCCTGAGTACAACAGAAAAAAACACTTCCAGGTCCTATGCCGTCCTCACAATCATTGTTATGCTTGAGCCCATTGTTGCAGCCACTGTGTCAATCCATCTTATTGATGGTCTTCTTTTTCCTTGTCCCTCTATTTTACCAAGCATGATAGCCTCCTCCAGCGACAGATCTCTCCTGATAATACATCAAATGTATGTGAGACATAGTCTTGCCATCCTTGATTCCAAGGAGCATTCTGGCTGTACTTCTTCGAAGACAAATTCGTTTGTTCTTTTGGCAGTCCATGGTATATTCAATATTCTTCACCAACACCACAGTTTGAAGGCATCAAGTCTCCTTTGGTTTTCCTTATTCATCATCCAGCTTTCTCATGCATATGAAGTGATTGAAAAATGCCATCGCTTGGATCAGGCTCACCTTAATCTTCAAGGGGACATCTTTGCTTTTCAACACTTTAAAGAAGTCTTTTGTAGCAGATTTGCCCAATGCAATGAGTCTTTTGATTTCTTGACTGCTGCTTCCATGGCTGTTGATTGTGGATCCAACTAAAATGAAATCTTGACAACTTCAATCTTTTCTCCGTTTATCATGATGTTGCTTTTTGGTTCAGTTGTGAGGATTTTTTTTTTTCTTACTTTGAGCTGTATTCCATACTGAAGGCTGTGGTCTTTGATCTTCATTAGTAAGTGCTTCAAGTCCTCCTCACTTTCAGCAAGCAAGGTTGTGTCATCTGCTTAACACAGGTTGTTTGTTTAATGAGTCTTCCTCTAATCCTGATGCCCCTTTCTATTTCATATAGCCCAGCTTTCTTGGATTATTTGTTTGGCATATAGATTGAATAAGGGTGGTGAGAGGTTACAATTCTAACACACTTTTCCTGAATTTAAACCACGCAGTATCCCCTTGTTCTGGTCAAACAATTGCCTCTTGATCTATGTACAGGTTCCTCAAGAGCACAATTAAGTGTTCTGGAATTCCCATTCTTCTCAATGTTATCCTTAATTTGTTATGATCCACACAGTTGAATGCCTTTGCATAGTCAATAAAACATAGGTAAACATCTTTTTGGTATTCTCTCCTTTCAGCCAGCATCCATCTGACATCAGCAATGATATCCCTGGTTCCACATCCTCTTCTGAAAAAATAAAAACTGTTGCCACTGAGTTAATTCTGACTCATAGTGACCCTATAAGACAGAGTAGAACTTCCCCATACAGGTTCCAAAGAGCGCCTGGTGGGTTCGAACTGCCGACCTTTTGGTTAGCAGCTGTCCTGACCACTATACCACCAGAGTTTCCTAAAAAGGGGTCTGCCTCCCCATCAGGGAATTGAACCCCGGTCTCCCACATGACAGGCAGGGGTACTCACCACTATATTAACAGGTTGAATTTCTGACAGTTCCCTGTCAATATACTGCTGCAGTGGCTTTTGAATAATCTTCAGCAAAATTTCACTTGAGTGTCATATTAATGATATTGTTTGATAATTTCTGCATTCAGTTGGATCACCTTTCTCGGGGATAGGCATGAATACGGATCTCTTCTAGTCGGTTGGCCCGGTACCTCTCCTCCAAATTTCTTGACATAGATGAGTGAGCACTTCCAGTGCTGCATCCATTTGTTGAAACATCTCGATATTCCATCAATTCCTGGAACCTTGTTTTTCAACAACGCCTTCAGTGCAGCTTGGACTTCTTCCATCAGTACCATCAGTTCCTGGTCGTGTGCTACCTTGATCATATGTCAACCAGTTCTTTTTGATATACTGATTCTGTGTATTCCTTCCATCTTCTTGTGATGCTCTCGGCATCATTTAATATTTTCCTTATAGAGTCCTTCAATGTTGCAACTCGAGATAGAATTTTTTCTTCAGTTCTTTTAGCTTGAGAAATGCCAAATGGGTTCCCTCCCTTTTGGTTTTCTATCTCCAAGTCTTTGCATGTGTCATTATAATACTTTACTTTGTTTTCTTGAACTGCCTTTTGAAATCTTCTGTTCAGCTCTTTTACTTCAACATTTCTTCCTTTCACTTTAGCTACTTGATGTTCAAGAGCAAGTTTCAGTTTCTCTTCTGACATCCATTTTGGTCTTTTCTTTCTTTCTTGTCTTTTAATAACCTCTTCCTTTTTCATGTATGACGTCTTTGATGTCATTCTACAACTCATCTGGTCTTCGGTCATTAGTGTTCAATGCCTCAAAACTACTGTTGAGATGGTCTCTAAATTCAGGCGTAATGCACTTAAGGTCATACTCTGGCTCTCGACAACTTGTAATTTTCTTCAGTATCAACTTGTACTTGCATATGAGCAATTGACGGTCTGTTCCGCATTCTGCCCCTGGCCTTGTTCTGACTGATGATGTTGAATTTTTCCATCATCTCTTCCCACAGGTGTAGTTGATTTGATTCTTGTGTATTCTATCTGGCGATTCCAGGTGTATATAAAAAAAAAAGTCCCCGTTTATGTTGTTAAAAAAAGGTATTTGCAATAAAGAAGTCATTGGTCTTGCAAAATTCTATCATGCAAGCTCTGGGGTCATTTCTATTACCAAGGCTATATTCCAACTACCAATCCTTCTTCTTTGTTACCAATTTTGCATTCCAATCACCAGGAATTATCAATTGCACCCTGATTGCATGTTCGACCAATTTCAGACTGCAGAAATTGGTAAAAATCTTCAATTTCTTCATCTTTGGCCTTAATGGTTGGTGCATAAATTTGAATAATAGTCTTATTAACTGGTCTTCCTTGTAGGGTGATGGGTATTATGCTATCACTGACAGCCTTGTACTTCAGGATCTTGAAATGTTCTCTTTGATGATGAATACAACACTGATCCTCTTCAAGTTATCGCTCCTGGCATAGTAGACCACATGATTGTCTGATTCAAAATGGCCAAGACCAGTCCATTTCAGCTCATTAATGCCTCGGATATCAACGTTTATGTGTTCCATTTCACTTTTGACGATTTCCAATTTTCCTAAATTCACCCTTCATACATTCCATGTTTCAATTATTAATGGATGTTTGCAGCTGTTTCTTCTCATTTTGAGTTGTGCCACATCAGCAAATGAAGGTCCCAAAAGCTTGATTCCATTCACATCATTAAGGTCGACTCTGCTTTGAGGAAGTAGCTCCTCCCCCATTGTCTTGTGAGTGGCTTCTAACCTTAGGGACTCATCTTCTGGCACTATATCAGACAATGTTCTGCAGCTTTTCATAAAGTTTTCACTGGCTAATTCTTTTCAGAAGTAGGCCGCCAGGTCCTTGTACCTACTCTGTCTTAGTCTGGAAGCTCAGCTGAAACCTGTCCACCATGGGTGACCCTGCTGGTATTTGAATACAGGTGGTGTAGCTTCCAGCATCCCAGCAACACTCAAACCCCCAAAGTACAACAAACTGACAGATGCATAGGAGGCATTTACCTTTAAGTATTTACTGACATTTAATGGCATTTACCTTTAAATATCAGTAAATAATATTTTATGAATTCTGAATCTTCATACATAAAGGGTTAATAATATATGTTTTGTTTTGGTAAGAAAAAACATGTTAAAGAATTGCAATTTGTAGAAGTATAGAAAACATAATCACTTATATGGTAATAATTTCCACTTTTAATTAAAATCAAGTTATGTAATTAGGAGAAAATCATTGCGTTTTATAAACATTACCTTTTGATTAGTATTATTTTTTGTTTTTTTTCTCTTTAATATTATTAATTCTATATGAGATGATGGAAACCCTGGTGGCGTAGTGGTTAAGTGCTATGGCTGCTAACCAAAGGGCCGGCAGTTCAAATCCACCAGGCACTCCTTGGAAACTCTATGGGGCAGTTCTACTCTGTCTTATAGGGTTGCTTTTTATGAGGCGGAATTGACTCGACGGCACTGGGTTTGGTTTTTATTTTTTTTCTTGGTGTATGAGATGATATGTCTTTTAGCTGTTTGTATTCACCTAAATAGCTTCTGAGATTTTTATCTTAACCTGGAAAACCTGTCATATCGAAATACCTCTACATTCTCCCATTGTTATAATGCCAAAAGAATCTTTATACCCTTAGGAAAACAAGTATCCCAGCCTTGTACCTTGGCATGTAGCTATAGCCATGTATCACAGAATCTGATAGGACGTCTAATTTATGACACCCACCGCATGAACTCAAGAGTTTTCAGACCCCATGACTCCTATAAAGCATAGACAGCTTTATTTGTACAACATATTTGGCATTTCCCATGAGCCACATAAAGCTCAAATAGTATCATAAATTCAAAAAGTCTAGACTTAAATAGGACATGGTGAATGACCTCTTTCTACCTTATTCAACTTCCAGCATCATTGGGAGTTAATACTGAGAAAATATGGAGAATTATTTTCAAGGGTTCACATTCAGTAAACATTTAGCAAAAATCAGGCTGTCATCATTTTTCATTTACTAAATGTCATCTCAAGTTGAGGGTGATTTTCATCCCCAGCAATCCCGCCAGAATGTCATATTTGTACTTGGTTTGGTTTATAGGATTTTGGATCACTACGTTCAGGAGCAAATTCCTGGTGCCAAGGTTGTGGTGGAGTCCATTGGTGCTCGCCGGCATGGAGATGCCTTTTCTCTAGAAGACTACACCAAATGTGATTTGACTGTCTATGCCATCGACCCCCAAACTAACAGAGCCATCGATAGAAATGAGCTTTTTAAGTAAGTACTTCTTATTGTGTGTGTAAAAGCTCTCTGGTCCTTTATGCCATCTACATTTACAATGTCACCCATTATCTATTTAAGGCTGTGGCAGTAAGTAGTTAAAAGATTAAAAACACCAAATTGTTGTTTAAAGTGGCTTGTAAGCAAAAGTCTAAGAGCCAATACCTAGGATCCTCACATCTTTGGAGTTTTCAGGTCCAAGCTTGGATGGAATGGTTTCAAGGGGCCTGCTCTCCTTATGAGTTCCAGAGGATTTGTTCACCCTGTGAGCAAGGAACATTGAGACAGATCACAGCAGGGCCTTACTCTTGCTCCAGGGCCCTGGCTATTTAAGAGCAGAGCTCAGATTCTTTCTTAAAGTGCCAGTTTGCCTGCAACCAGTAGGCTTTAATTTTAAGACTAAACCTGGTTTTCCTGAAAATCTGTTAAACCGGCAAACATCGCTATCACATGTTTCCCTGGGCTTTTGGGTGAGGAGTAAAGGAAATAATTGCTCGCATCTATGTGATATTTTATCCCAGTGTGAACTTGAGTTTTTGAGTTCTAAATCCTACAAATGGGAATCTATAAAGAAAATAGTACAGAATCTTAAATAAAACAGGACTTCGTATTTTCCCTTGGATGTTATTCTAGCACAGTTTAATATCTTTTTTTGTTGTTGTTTTTAAACTCCATTAGCCATTTCTCCTTTATTCTTGTGACCCCTAGTGTTCAGCAAGGATTCATGGGATGTAATTATTAACTAAATTGAAACATAATTTTTAAATTAAAAAATATAATTATGTATGTATATACAAAACAGTTTGTGTGTGTGATTTCAAAACCTATAATTTTTTAATTTAGTTTCTTTGTCTCACACAGTATACACAAACACATTTATATGTGTGTTTATTAAATAGATACATATTTATTTATTCATTTACTTATTTATTTATTGTTCTTTTTGTGGGGTGTCAGGTGATTCCAGCTCATGTTGTTGTTATTATTGTTAGGTGACCTTGAGTGGATGTTCTTATTCATAGTGACCCCATGTGACAAAGTAGAACTGCCTCATGGGGTTTTCAAGGCTGTAATCTTTAGGGGAGCAGATCTCCAGGTCTTTTCTCCTGCAAAGCCCCTGGTGGGTTCCAACGACCAAACTTTCAGTTAGCAACTAAGAGCTTAACCATTGTGTCACCAGGGCTCCTTTATTTATTTATTAAAATCCATAAATTATTAATTTAATTTTGCTTTAAATCTGTTCATTAACCAAATTCATTCTTCCTATTGAAAAAAAAAAAAAAAAACCAAGCCCGATACTGTCAAGTCAGTTCCAACCCATTGCAACCCTATAGGACAGAGTAGAACTGTCGCATAGGGTTTCCAAGGAGTGCCCCATGGTGGATTTGAACTGCTGACCTTTTGGTTAGCAACCATAACTTGTACCACTATGCCACCAGGGTTTCCGTTTCTATTTTAGCAGCAATAAAATAATAATTCATAATGTCAACGTAATTGTTTTAAAGAGCCAGAGTTATTATGTAAGCTATTCATCACTTCATTTTTAACAGATATTTGAGACAAATGCAAGACAGTATAATGTGGAAAAATGCAGATAACTGAGCTAAGGCTTCCTCTCAGGCTTTGTAATAAAAATCCAAATAAACTTGATGGCGCAAATGGCTAACGCACTTGCTTCTAACTGGAGGACTGGAGGTTTAAGTTCACCCAGAGGTGCCTTGGAAAAAAGGTCTGGTGATCTGCTTCTGAAAAATCTGCCATTGAAAATCTCATGGAGTACAGTTCTACTGTGAGTCAGAATCTATGTAACAGCAAAAATTTTTTGGTTTGGACTGCTGTTACCTCATTCTTAGAATAAAGGCTGGAGTGCTGTAGGGTTTTCTCAGTATTCCTGCTCGGCCCTTGGCTCCCTGTAGGTACCTTCATGCCTGTATCACAGAAAAGATTTCTCTTTACGCTTTTATGTCTCCCAAAGTGGTAGACTGCTCTTGCTTGTTTCTCAGTTCTGTGCTTGTGGTGGGCATGGGTGTGTGTGTGTATACGTGTGTTAGGGGTGGGGTGGCTGTCATCTGTTCTCCTAGCCCAGTCTGTGTACCTGAGCCTTAAGGAGGAGCTTTCTCAGCTTTTCTTTCTCTCCTTTACATGGCAGACGAGCTCTGCTCCCTTTATATTTGTGATAGGTCTTGGGTGCAAAAGAGTTTCTGCCCCTCCACAGGAAGTAGTAAATGTGTGCTGTGTACTGGTGCAGGATCTTAGGCCCAAGACAGTTTGCTGCCTTGTTTCCAGCAGTAGTAGAATCTTGCTTATATCTCTCCCCCAGAAACCGTGGATCTTTGTCTGAGCCCTGGGGATGAGAGTATTCTCTGCCCTTTCCACTATTGCTTAAGGTTCTGTCTTTTTTTGAGATAAAGACCTGAGGAATTACATAGTGGTTGTACCCCTGCCCCAGGCTTAGCTGATTACTTCCTACACGCCTGCACTACGAAGAGGCTTTCTCTTGTCTCCTGTCTTGTCCCTAATCTGTTTTATGAAGATCCATGAAAAAGTTTGCAAGCCAGTGCAAACTCCCATTTTGTTTGGGGTTTTCTGTTATTCTAACCTCATATGTTAGCACACACTTAGTTTTTAAATTTTATTAACATTTTAACTTTTTTTTTTTTTTTGCTTGCTTTATCTTTTTCTGCTAAAGGTAAAACAATGCGTGGTCTCATCTCACTTGGCAAGGAATTGTCACTCTTTGAAATTTAGTTTCTTTGCTTGCCCTCTAACATCAGCTTAAGAAATTGTGTGGTTACTATTATCTGGCTTTTTTCATCAGAGTGGGAGCTACATTTTCTTATGGCTTTCTGCAAAGAAAAAAAAAAGCAGAAATAAACCAAAATGAATTAAACAATTAAGTGAATACAGTTTTAACTTGTGCCTCTTTTCATATGTCCAGCCAGCTTAATATTGGTATATGCAGATGGAAGATGAGAGATGGGGAAGAAAATAAGGAAAGCCTGTATATTTCACAAATAGTGTTTAAAAACACACTTAAACTTTAAAAAAGCGAGCATGAAAACTAAGCTCTGATCTGGTGGATTTAAACTTCCAACCTTTTGGTTAGCAGCGGTAGCTCTTAACCACTGTGCCATCAGGGCTCCAGGCTGTGCCACCAGGGTTCCTTAAAGTTGTTTTAAAAAGCATATTTTTCATCTACAAAAGCAGATTTTTAAAAAAAAAAAAATCCATATGGCCTTTTCTTGAAATATGGAAATTTGAGTAAAAAAACTGTATATCATTAAAACTAAAATTATCTGAGCTACTGGGTTTCTCAAATTGGAGACTAATAAACTATCCCGTGGACTTTATATTTGATACTGGTCACCTTTTTATTTTTCCATGTAGAAGCTATGAATAGTATGTTAACTCAATTTGAAATCAACGTGATCACTCTCAAAATTATAATAAATTATGTCAAAAGTAATAAAAATAGACTGCAAGAATATGTACAAGCATGGAAGCTTTGGTTTTCATTTATTTAATGGTGAAATTTAGGCTACTTTAATTTTCTTTCACATTTTCTTGTGTTTTCCACATTTTTTAACATAAGCATGTTATTGTTTGAATTAAGAAATACATTTCTAAGATAATCCACTTCACTTTACATATGTTATATAACCACAGTGGTAAGTATATAAATATTCATTTCTAGCAAAAAAAAAAAAAAACATGGTGGGTATGCCAAAACTTTAGCAACAATATACTTGTGTTGTAGGACTATGGGTGATCTTTCTTTCCTTGAACTATTTTGTTTTCCAATTTCTGATAGTGAAACATTTGACCTTTATAAGTTAAAATTTTAAATAATTTAAAAAGAAAAATACCTAAGTTATTTTGTAGCTTTCTAGTGTATTAAGGACACAATTGCTGCATCATTATCTAGGATTTATAGTGGACGATTCATAAGTTCCTGAGGAATTTTGAAAAAAACATAGTACCTGCTCATCACAGCATAACTATATAACAAAATGGGTCAATATAATAAGTTTGAGCAACAATAATTCCTTCATTATCCTCCCCAACACATTGCCCATAGTTGGAAGTACGTTAATTAGAGGAAGTTTGGCAAGAACTACTGGCTTAAATTGATCACCAACTCCTGCCATCCTGACCGCACTGATATGCTACCTGCATCATTTCTTTAATCTTCTCTTCTTATGCAGAAAACACCTTTAATTTGTTCAGTGTCCATAAAACCTTTTGGTTTCAGATTTGAGAGTGCCGACATTTAAGATGGTATAGTGGAAAACAAATACAGACTCTGAGTCTGAAAGCTTGGGCTGGTGTCTCAGATTTGTTTCCAAATGGTACAGCAGCAGTAAATGAGTTTTAAAGCATTGGTCTGAAGACCCACGGAGATAGAACGCATGGATATAATTTGCAAACTATGCTATGTAACTTAAGATATATATTATTCCATTTCAATAACTTAATAATGTAAATAACCTCAACACAATGATATAAAATTCAATGATATTGATAATATGTTTTCCCAAGTCTCTAAGCTAATTAAACAAGGGTCATTGTTATTAATATCATTGATATGTTTGTACAGATATGTAGTTCCTCTTTATTGTTCAGGCTTTTCATGTGTGTTTTGTTATGAGTCATAAAAAGACTTCTAACTCATATTGTGTTTCAATTAAAATACTAAAAGATTTTGTAAAAAATAAAAAGGATTTTTCTCTGTTAACATCACTGACTTTACCACTTATCTAACAATAAAGATTTTTGGATGGCAAACTGCTCGATATCAATAAAGACTTTCAGCCGTATTATGGGGAAGGAGGACGCATTCTGGAGATCCGGACTCCGGAGGCAGTGACCAGCATTAAAAAACGAGGAGAAAGTCTAGGCTACACAGAAGGTGCCTTGCTAGCTCTGGCCTTCATCATCATCCTCTGCTGTATTCCTGCCATCTTGGTGGTTTTGGTCAGCTACAGACAGTAAGTATTCATAAAAATATTAAAAATGGATAGCTCCTGAAGATTTATAAAAAACCATCTCTGGTAACATACTTTGTAAGTCATTGATGATTACTGTATCCTTCTTCTATCAAATTGCCTTCCTCAAAGGGGAAACAACACAGCCTTTTGATTCATTTTTCACAGGTGGCTCAGTGTTTCTGTGCTTCTAATATGTCGTCATCCACTAGGAGTATTACGTTAGCTCCTACAGTTTTTTTGTTTTTCATCAGGCAGTCTTGGGAGAGAAGGTAATAGGTATCCTGGAGAAAAGGCAGTTTTCTTACTTTACCCAGGTCCAACGGGAGATCTATAACTTTCCAATATTGTCATGATAGGTTTTTATTCATACTGTTAAATTTACCTTTGTGCAGATGGTCACAGTGTGGGCAAAATCATTTTAAAATCATAACACACCATATGTAATTTTCCACATGGTTTCTTCCATCCTGGGTCACTTTGCCAGTGCCTGTATTGTAACATCTTACAGAATATTTGGTTGTTTAGGCCCTTAATTTCTCTGATTCTGACACTGCAATGAAACCATTAAAATATATCATTTGTGTATTTGGATGCTTCAAAGTAGTCAAGTAATTTACAAATAATTTAAACATATATTTTTTTTGAGGTAGACTAGAAATCCGTTTTTTATTTGACTCTAGGTACAGGAAATTTTTGTGATTGGAGACTATACATTAAAACTGTATCCCAATTGGAAATGATTGGTGAAAAATTGGGGAATAAGGTTAAGAAGAAAGAAAGCCCTGAGGGTGGTACAAAAGGAAAATAAATAACAGACAGGAATCATAAGTCATATAAATTGCTTGATATTACAAATAGTAGCAACTAATGGTAGAGCTGCTATTTGTCATTTAAGATACCTACAGGGAAAGTACTAAAATAGTCCTTATATATTCTTAAGCTGTTATCTTTTTTCTCAAACACTAGGAAATTCTTTTTATTTTTCAGTTAAATAATGTAAGACATTTCTAACTTGCAAGTCCAAAACATATGCTCTGTACAAAGACACTGTAGAAATATTTTCTGTTACAAAAACAATGTGAAGCTGATTATTGGAGCTTAATGGGCCCTTAACAAGTCAGTTGATATGCCAAATCTGAATTCTATGCATATACTTAACATCAGACAAATTGTTTTAAAAGATTAAACCATCAACTCAATATTAATTTTCAAATTATGTCTGTTCTGTATTACCATTTATCCTTTTTCATTCAGCTGTTTCCCAAATCTGCTCTAGTATATCCTGCTAGCAATAAAATCAGTGAGAAAGCTTCTTATATTTAGTACACAATGTAATGATCAAAACTGAACCATCCTGGGTATTATACTTAGTGGTCTGAAATTGAACAAAAAGTTAAGATGGTTAATATTTAAACTTCCTGTCTTTGATAGAAGCATTATTTAATTTTTATAGTTCGGTAATCAGCTTAAAACCCAATGAATTAATTTTAAGTACAGCTTTTTTTAGCTTAATGGAATTAGACAAAATGAGTTTTGTACTGCTCGCGTTTCAAAGTAAAATTCTAACATTTAAAAACTAACTTTTGTACCTTCAGACTCTGCTTGTAAGTAAAATGGGAAAAGATGGTTTTTCTATTATATTAAGATGCGTCTTTGAAATTTGCTATGCGTGGGAAACCAAGAAGCCAAATATGAAAAGAAATGTCACAAATTCATTACTCAGGAGTGGCACCTTTCAGTTGTAGCTTCAGCTTCAAAGTGAGGCCTTGGGTATAAATAATTAGGGCTTGCTGCATGACTCCATTCCTTTATTATTCTTCTAGTGTAGTAAACCAAGATGCCAATTACAAAGAGTGGATCATCTTTAATATCCTTTTTTTTTTTTTCTATCATAATTGAAATTCACATATCCTTGTTATAATTCAGTTTTTCTTAACCCACTTAGTTCATTTCTTTCTTTTCTTGTTATGAATGTTTTAACAGCTTATATGGCTGAGACAATAATAATAAAATACCACTTTTCACTTTCTGTGTTGAAACACTTAGTTTCCCAACTATGTCATTAACTGTGTCATTATGAGTTCAGCCAATAAATTACTCATAATTTTGAATAAATCAGATGTTAACATATTATGAATGCAATATTTCTAATGCAGTTTTAACTTTTTTTTTTTTTTATTCTTTGCTTTCCTACACAGGTTTAAAGTGTAAGTATAATCACTAATATTTTGCACATCATTTTATGTAATAGAAAAGGATAAACCCAGGTAATATTTAGTCAGCCTGCCTGCCCAGAACTATGTATTATTTGTTTGTTTTGTATTCTTAGTAAGCCTATACTTTTTGGCTCAAAAACGTGTGATTTTGTGTGTATAGAATGGAACTGTTCTTACCCAACTGGATATAACTGGGGAAAATGAGAAAAAAAGACTTTTCTCTGATGGTTTCCACCCTTTGAGATCTTGGTGTGGAGGAAGGCATTAACAATCAGAGCACAAAAAACCAAAACCAAACCCACTGCTGTGGAGTCGATTCTGACTCATAGCGACCCTACAGGACAAGGTAGAACTGCCCCGTGTAGAATTTTCAAGAAGCGCCTGGCGAATTTGAACTGCCAACCTCTTGGTTAACAGCTGTAGCACTTAACCACTTCACCACCAGGGTTTCCAGTCAGAGCACAGGACACACAAAAAGAGCAGCCCAGTTTTAACTGAGCATCACAGGCTTCACTAGAAATCAAGAGATACAAAAGCTAACCCAATCTTTCTCCCAAATTGTACACCTACACAGCTTCAGTGAACTAATTAATAAAAATGTTTCAAATAATATAAATAAAGTTTTATAAGTAGATAAACCAAACCAAACCCATTGCCGTCGAGTGGATTCGACTCATGGCGACCGAACAGCGACCCTATAGGACAGAGTAGAACTGCCCCATAAGGTTTCCAAGAAGTGCCTGGTGGATTCAAACTGCCAATCTTTTAGTTAGCAGCCATAGCTCTTAACCACTAGCCACCAGGGTTTCCTTATAAGTAGATAGAAGACTAATATTAGAGGAAAATTGTACGCATCCTATATGCCTCATGTTACAAAAGAGATCCATTAAACAACTTCCAAAATGAAAATCACACTTTTATAAATATTGTGCCTTCTCCGTTTGACTAACATCCTCCTTTAATTTAATTTGCAAGTATTTCTATGGAATTCCACTCCTTATTAAATGGGTGGAGCCCTGGTGGTGTAGTGGTTAAGAGTTTGGCTGCTAAATTTTAAAGAATCAAGGGTATATCTCAATGATACCCTATGGGGATACATTTGTACTTATATCCATTTGTAAGTTCAAATATTTGTATGAAAAAAAATTGTTTAAGTTCCTCTAATAATTGAGTCTTATTATTAAAAGTTAGACTATTGATAAGCATTTGATTTCTAAAATGAGTTTTACAAAACAACCTTGCTCTACTAAAGACGCCAAGCTGAGTGCACCAAGACAGCGCGAATCCAGTCCGCTTTACCTGCGGCCAAACCAGCAGCGCCTGCACCGGCTCCAGTGGCTGCGCCCCCGCCGCCGCCGCCACCTCCCGGGGCGCATCTCTATGAAGAACTTGGGGACAGCACAATGTAAGTAGATCTTTCAGGAACTTTGAGAACTAGGTGGGTTTTAAATGGGTCCTGTGTGGTGAGTATTTAATTTTAACCTGAAGCGGAAACGCAGCTTTCAGCCTCCTTTGATTATTTTATGTTTTCAACAGAAAAACGTTAAGATTAGAACCTAAGGAAGTTAAATTGAAAGTAGTAGCAAAAAAAAAGCAAAACCAAAACACTGAGTTAGAGAAAAACGGTATTCAACTTTAGGAGACATTTGCAGATGAATAGCTTGAACATCAGAATATTTAGACTCTCAACTTTCAGGCTCATGCAGCCATTTTTGCCCTCAACCTTATAAATAGATTTTGGGGGGGGGGGGAAGTTAATTATAGTAAAGGAGGGGAATAAAGCTCAATAATAAAATAATAATCCCTGATTTGGGAACAAAAAAACAACTCCTGGTTTGGTAATCAAAAAACGGTTCTATGGTTTAAAAATCATAAACTTTTCCAAGATGCTATTTTAGGATATTATGGAGTAAGGAAAATCTGAGTGAAAAAAGAGACCATGTATTAAATACACAAGCACTTAGAAAATATTTTCCCATTATATTCATCTTGAAAGAGTCTGCTGTGATAGCTTAATATTTCTCCTATACTGTTTGGATCTCTAAGCAATAGTAAATCATGAATTTTTGAAAGAGGCTTTTAACTTATTAAAAGACTTCACAGCTGTTTCTATAATGATGTTACTCCCGTAATCAGTATCCTTTTGGACATGTTTTAACATGTCTATATTAAAAAAAAAGTCAAGAGTAACTACATCTGAATATGAAATGCAGAACAACCAAGAAGATGATAAAAAAAAAAAATTGGATATGATTAAAATAAATCCAGAAACTCTCTTATTAACTGGGATTTTGGGAGCAGGGGGGACTAAAACATACTGTTCTTTTGTGTTACATTTGTAGCATTTACTGGTGGGAATAAAGCAAGCCTCAAAAATTATGAGATTCACCTTTTAATGAGAAAACTAGTTTTAAACAGATATGACAGTATTATTTTTCATATTAATATTACCCAAGAATATAATATTATCATACAAAAATCATTTTAATAATTTTTAAATTAATTTCATCATCTACATATTTTAATGTTAAAACTGAATTTAAAGCAGCTGAATGCATGAAATTATCTTTCTAAAATAATACTATAATACAGGATTCATATGTCAAATAGATTTAAAAAATTTTTTTTTTCCATAGCGTCAAAATGATGGTCTCTTTTTGAGCTATCGGTGAATTTAGGAATTGAAGCAATATGTTTTCATTTTCTTTATTCGTGTTAACCACCTCTCTCTAGTCAAAAAGTTTAGAAAATTAAAAAAATCTTAATGTATAGTATTAAGTATGTTTATATATAAAATAAATGAATGATATGTATTTATTTTTTGTTTCACAAAATTAATACTATAATAGGCTCTGGAATCAATATAGTTTGATGGTCGTAATTTTCAAATATCAGCACTTAAGGACTTATATTTTTATTTGACAAATTGTAGATTTAGAAGGTTTTGATGATTATAATGTATGTACTTATTGAAATGTTTTAAGTTCTACACATTTAATTACCTTACCAGTTTTGTTTTTCATTTATCTATTTAAAAAATCTTTTCAAGAATTCTAAGTTCCTAGAAAAAGAACTACCTTCAAATGAAATATTTTCTGTTATTTTAAAAGAAAACAAAGTCAAAGGTCATTCTGAGGAAAGAAAATTAAAAATAGCTTTGTAATATAAATGGTAGGTTCATATAGATTCAACAATTATGCTGTCATCACAGTACTTGTATATTTACTTTCTTTCAAACAAACATCTATATCTTCTTTATAAACCAGTGTAGATTAATTAATTTTTCAGAATTAGGACATAGAAGCAATTCTTCAAATCTCATTTAAGATTTCTGTTTTAGGACTGAAATAACCTGTGTTAGTAGAGGTGAGGAAACCCTGGTGGCACAGTGGTTAAGTGCTACGGCTGCAAACCAAAGGATCGGCAGTTCGAATCCTCCAGGCACTCTTTGGAAACTCTATGGGGCAGTTCTACTCTGTCCTATAGGGTCGCTGTGAGTTGGAATTGACTCGACAGCACTGGGTTAGGTTTTGGGTAATAGAGGTGAATTTACCTATGTGTAGTAAATAGATCACAAGATATAATTTCATGTGATCAGACAGCAAAATAAATGTCATATGATTTTAACTAAAACATCATTAAATGTCATTCTTATGAATAAATACAAAGCAAATATAAAACATGCATTTCCTTTTTTGGATATACATAAATGTTTAAAGCAAAATCCTGTTAGTATTTTCATAGTCATCTCAAATTAACTAGTTAAAACTTTTTTTTTCTGTCACATGTTTTCTCTTTCTCACCTGTGGATACATAGGCATAAGTAAGTAAATAATACCCTTCTAATACAAGAACATAAGGGAAAAAATGCAGTAGAACAGATTAAGTCCTGCTTCACTCTAAATACAGTGATATTCATCTTTTACCATTGAGATTTTACTTTTAAAAGGAAAGTTATATCATCCCCAGCCCATTTCCTTTTGATGTCTTATAAATGGCATGAGCTGTGTTATTTAAAACAAATGTCCCCAGTGATAGCACCCATGCCTACCAGAGGGATTTCAAATATTGTTAAAGATATTTATAGATTTCTTTCAACAAAAAGTTATGTGGTATCATTACATAGATACCCCAATGTTCTTGACATGAAGGGGTGGGGGGAAGACTTTTCAAGATCAGGAAAGGTCAAAGTATTTGGTGCCTGTTTCTTCCAAATTGTCTGCACTTCCTGAATTCTTCAGGTGGGCCTGATAGTCCAAGTCCACCTATGAGAATTCTCTCTTGCAGTCTGTAGTTTCACCAAAAGACACAATAACACTTTGGTTTTATTTTTCATTTTATTGCTTTACCTATCACCATGATTTCTCAATATGGCTATTTAATTTCTATCCGAGATGTTCCTCTTTCATTTCCCTCTGCCCTGTTGCTAAATATCAAGCAATAATTAAAATAAATCTGTTGTTCTGTTTGGACTTGAGAGCAAGATGTTAAGGGAGGATATTCAAAACCACATATCACCCAGCCTTTCTAGAGGACGGGCTTCAGTGCTTTTATCAGAGGCTTTTCATTTGTGCTTTTTGGCTTACTCTATTTTCTTTATGACTCACAGCCACCTTTGACTGTGTGTCCACGCATGAGCAAATCTTTCCATGCATGATACCAAAACTATGCTATCTTAACATTAATCTTTCTGTTAAAGTGAGCTTTGACTAAAATTCGAACCAAATCATATTTGAATGAAATGCAAATAGTCCCTCTTCTTATTGGTATTATTTGTAATGTTTTAAAACTGATTAAGCATCACATTGAAATAGAAGATAATTATCTCTGTCAAGATACTAACATAAATTCAGTTTTTCAATTGTGATTTTGAACTCTATGATAGAAAATTTCCCATCTGTCCTTGGAGACTCTAGTTCTCTTAATCTGGAGAACAGAAAGCCCTTTATGTACTCTCTTGCAAACTTTGTCCAAGATAGGAGAGTACTTTTAATTCCAGGACAGAATTACTGAGATGAAAGATAATAAATATTGAATCAGATAAAGCTGAAGATCAATCCTTTGTCCATAATACTTGGCTTGGAGCATCCCCAAGCAAAGGATATGACATAGGTAGCCAAGATTCTGGTCTACAATTTGGAGAATTGTGATTTATACATGAGAAAACTTTTATGTGTGGACATAGAGTCTTTGCTATATCAAATCAAGTGAAGAAAAAAAATCAGTCTACAGATTGACACATCTCTTAAAAATGAAAAATTTTCATGCTTTTCCAGCTCTCGAGCCTTTCTTGCTCTACCTTTTTGAGCACAGGGACATGAAAGTAATGTCTTGCTTCAGTAGATTAGTGTTGTTTGGCCTTTTATATTTTGAAGTAGTAATGAGACCCATGAAAACATCTTTCTCATGAAAGCAATGTCACAACATGTTTCCTTACATTTCACTATCTTCTTTTCTTTCAAGTCTTTTCCTTCTCTACCATTTTCAACAAAGCAGGGGAAATAAGTCAGTCTCAGAAGACAGGAAACATCAGCAAGTTGCAACACCCTTTTCTTCCTGTACTAATGAGGCTCAGAAGCTGGCTCATATAGAAGGATCACTTAACAATAACCAGCCCAAGTCTGCAAGAAAATTCACATTTCTATCTGATGATGACCACTTAAGTACTCACAATCCCCTTTATGTGGAAAATGTAGTTCAAAGATCAATACATTCAGACTTTTCACTAAAAGCAGATTTCGTAGACCCATTTTTACCCAAAAGACGAGCCAAGACTGAGTCTCTGAGGGGCCCAAGAGAAAACACTCAGAGGACGTGGAACCAGTCAGTCTCCTTACCTAGGAGATTCATTTGGGGAGTATTGAATAGGCCAGAAACCATAGAACTGAAGCAATGGCCAAGCAAGAGGCAGAAAGCTAGAAATGAAAGCACTGGGAACTATCCAAAAAGAGGTAACAGCAATCCCTTGGTTACAGCTGAAGATATATATTTAAAAGAGAAAGGAGAAATAAGGCAAATTGACTCACCAACTACACAAGGAACTGTTGAATTGAAACCTCAGTCTTCAGACTCCTCATTTTCCTCTCCTTGGCCTCGCTCCTCATTCTCCACTTTGCCAACTGTTTCAAAAACTATGGACCTCACATCAGAACCTAATGTCATTTTTCCTCATACTGACTCCTCCTTGGAACTTTCTCCTTCAATGTTTTACATTTTAAATTCTCCACAGTGTGAGAGAAAGACATCCACTGTTGCAACCAAAAAGAATATTTTTGAAAATCTTCCCCATCCACCAAACATCCCCCCTCCTCCACCTCCTCGTCTTTTCCTCAATCCTTCGTTTTATCTTTCTTGTCTCCCTCCTGCTGCTCCTCACCTTTCTCCTCCTCCTTCTCCACCTCTTTCCGTTTCTGTTCTGTCTTCTCCTCCTCCATTTTCTTCTCCTCCTCCTCCACCTCTTCTACCTTCACATCCTTCTCTTCCTCCTCCTCTCCCTCCACTACCCCCTCCTCTTCCTCCTCTTTCTACTCCACAACCTTCCTCAGCTTCAGTTTCATCCACAGAGTGTACTTCTTTACCTGTTGTCAACTGCACTGCCAACCTGACTCCTGCTGAAAAAGTTCAATCCTCTGTGCCACAATTGTCGTCATCAACAGTAGGTGATACAGACTCTCAAAGAGAACCAAAAGGCATCCTCAAACATATTAAAAACTTATCAGAAATTGAAAAGTCAGTGGCTGGTATGTACAGTCAAATAAAAAAAAACTATCCACCCACAGATATTTCAAAACTTCAACTTATTTGCCCTTCAGAGCTAACAAAGATGGACACCACATCTGAACAAAGCCAGGAGAAGGGGAACAATATTGTTGAGGCATCTGAAAAACAATCTTACCATCAATCTACTTCATTGTGATGTTACATTTCCTATTTAATTGAGCAGCCCTTTTGTCAGACATAGTCTGTGAGCTGAGTCAAATCTGAACATCAAAGAAGATTCCATTCTTTTATCCTAATTCAAAGCAATTTTTTTACTTTTTAATTTAAAAGATTATTAACTTTATCATTACTAACTCATAGAGTTACCTTAATTTTCTTAACTACAAAGTAGCATTATTTGTCCTACATTTATTTAAAAAGTAAGTAATTCTAATCTGTTTTTAAATGGGATTATATGGGGATTGAAAGATACCCAATTTATATCAATGACATGTTTGTCAAGTGTATGTAGTAATTTTCCATTTACTTTTTAATCATAGTTTTTATATGAGGGCTCTAGGAATAGATGCAGACTGTTATAAGTAAGCTAAAAATGATATCATAATTTTTTTTTTCTTGATGCCTACGTATTTGGTAAGAAAAAATACTAGCAAAGTAAAGTGTTAAGTATTTAGAAAGATAGGAGATGACAGGCATACGGCATTCTAAAATCCCAGGTGCTCTAATCTGTAGTCATCTGTTTTCTTATAAGAACGTCTTTACTCTGGCTTGCTTTTACCTCTTATCTGATAAATCTTTTACTTTTTTCAATTGCTGTCTTATTTTATTTGTTTCTCATTGTACTTTCCTTTCCCTCTTTTATAATGAAAATAAACCTTGAGTTGTTGACTTTTGTAAGACATTTCATTGTTCTCACAGATGTTTAAATTGCTGTTTAATTTTGCTTGTTTACATTATTATATCATCTCCTTAATTATAATTTTATCATCAGATTCTCCGTCAAAGAAAATATTTGCCTACCTCTAGTTTAATGAAGAAAATCTAATCAGTTTCATGAAAAGAAGGTTAAATAAATGTCCACATAAATTTATTTACCATGAATTTGGTTACTGTTGATTTCATTGATCAAATTATACACACTTTCCTATAAGTTTAATCAACAATATAAAACCTGCTTTTCTATTAAATTTTTAGAAAAGTACATTATTGGCTTCATCTCTACTCTTTTTTACTGACTATGGGTAAATCATAAAACTTCAGTCTGTAATATTTAAATGAAATAAAACTTTAAATAGAAAATTAAGAGGGAATATATTTGGTGAACTGTCACCAACTTTCTATAGGTGTTTGCTCCTTTGTCTTATGCAAAGAAGATACAAAGTGATATGCTGGGAAGAAATTTTGTAACTGTAGTTTGTTTTCTTATTTTAGAGGGCAACTTGTTAAATTCTGAAAGACATCAGCTAAGCTGAGTCTTCTTAATGAAACCCACACTTTCACTAAGCTATGTATACAGTGTCTTTATATATAAAATGTGATCGTCAATAATTATATTGTTTTACCCATGTAACTTAGGTAATAAATCTCAGCTGCTGGAAATCACCAGTTTAACTATAAAGTGTAACAATTGCTTGTTTTCAGCTGGAGTTTTGAAATCTGAAAATATGTAAGTCTGGACAGAGAAAAGTATAATTCCAAAATATAGCCAAAAGCCATGTTTGATAATTACCATTGTAAGTATATTAGTGTAGATTGAGGGCACTACAAGGCATCATTTCAAAGGTTCTTTTCAGCTATTATATTATGTGACATTTCTTCAAGAATTTGGTTTGACATCTCTTAATTAATGAGAGTGGATAAAAGTCAATATTTAATTATTTGCATTAGCTCATCTGCTTCAGATTCTTTTCATCCACATCAAGAGTAATTTCTTTCTTGGGGTTTTTGAACATGATTTTTTTCTCTCTTTCACTGAAAAACTTCATTTGGAGATTTTGTTGGCAGCTGGTCATATGCATGAGAACTTGTGCTATTTGGCAGACTCTAAAAAGGTATTCAAAATTGTGTAAGCCTTTAACTTTTTTTTTTAAAGCAAATTTCTTTTGACTTCTTGCAGATGTAAATCTGATGAATTCCTTGATAATGAAATCTCTAAATAGTGACCAAGGAACTATTATAGGAAATCCAAATAAGAAATTTGTGTAGGTATCAATGGCAGTAGGTTTGGTTTTTGGTAGTACCTATAAAAACCAAAATCAAACCCATTGCCATCAACTCGATTGCAACTCATAGCAACCCTATAGGACAGAGTAGAACTGCCCCATAGGGTTTCCAAGGAATAGCTGGTGGATTCAAACTGCTGACCTTTTGGTTAGCAGCTGTAGCTCTTAACCACTTTGCCACCAGGCCTCCTAGGTACCTATAGTTTTATTAAATTGTTACACTGCCCTTTCCTATGAATATTTTCATATTTGCATAATTAAACATTTTTATTATTATATTGTCCTTTTCAAATGAAACATTTGTTTTATATTTAATCCAGTCGTTTACTGACACATTGTGTTTAGAGATTCCCAGCTTCAGTCAAAATGTCTTCTATATGAGACCTATAAATATTCTTTGAGTTCACAGTCAAAAATATTTTTTCCTTCCCTTGAGCTAAGACAAGCAATACAACTAACAAAGTCAAAAGTAACAAAATGTATAATTAAAATTTTTTTTAAGTATCTTTTTTTATGGACAATATTTCTAATTAAAGGAGGCAATTTAACTACCCTGGAAAATAAAGATTAGCTTTGGCTGAATAATTTATGGTTTGTGGTATGTGATTTGGTTGTCATTATTGAAACCTAAATATAAGTGTTTTCTACTTTAATTGTTTCTAAAAGATACAAATGGAGTATAAGTTGAACATTTCTAAATTGCTAGAGGCTCTGGAAGGAGCTCAAAAAAATTGGCAGAACCATACAAGCACTCTGCAAATTCACCACATAGCCATTTCCAGGAATAAATTGCTGACAGAATTAAGTTAGTATTATATTTATCTTTATTACCAACAGTTTCAATCAATAATGTCTTACCCAGCAGGACTTAAGTATCTTGCTA
The DNA here is from genome assembly GCF_024166365.1 of Elephas maximus indicus. NCBI lineage: Eukaryota > Metazoa > Chordata > Mammalia > Proboscidea > Elephantidae > Elephas > Elephas maximus. Next base: position 34,428,979 of record NC_064834.1, read on the forward strand.
AGGACTCGTGATTTTTTTTTTTTTTTTTAATTTTCTACAGAGATTGTTTTGTTGGGCTTTTGAAAGTTATATATCTACCTCTTGATTAAAAAAAAAAAAAAAAAACACCTTCCTTGTAGTTGCTTAACACTTCCACAAAACATGGCCAACAGAATGAGTTCAATATTTCAGGTCAATGTTTAATGAATTATAAATGGAAAAAAATTTAATTGATGATATTCACTATTGAAAATATTCCATATTCTCATTTACCCTCTCATGTACAGTCAAATGTTTGCTGAACTTATGGCCAGTGAACTTTATGTATCTTTATGTAGTAATGAACATTTGCTATTAGAGCTCTAAAAACATTTTCACTTCACATCTAATAATATATCTGATTCTTATATTGAAGCATACTCAATAATTTTGCATTCGTGATTTTTAGAATCAAATGGACACAAACAGAAAAAATAACCTTACAAATATTTGGAAGAGTATATTCTGATCATGGAGATGATATTTTCATCTAGTACTATTAATTTCTTCTGCGAAACACATCTTTTCCCCAAATTAGCATCTTATTTGTATCGAGAATTAGGACAGTAATTGTGTAGAATGTTTTATCCCAATTTATCATAACAGAGTCAGTGTGTATTTTTATATTCAGATAAAATAAATTATGTATTCTTTGATGTTCATATGGAATGAGGTTATGGGGTGATAATGATTTTTAGTAATGCAGGCATGAAACCTTGATCTTTCTGATAAAACCATATATCCTCTCGATAATACCATAAAATATATTTCTCACTGAAAAAGGTTTTAGTAAAAATTACCTTTTTAGGTTTCCTTCAGATTTTTTTAAAGTCCGTATCTATGATTTCATTAAATCTGAAATACCAATACCTTTAATACTAATTTCTTTATTTCTGCCTTGCAGGAGATGTTATGCATCAGAGGTAAGGGCTTTAAGGTGTTATATCAAGCCTACTAGGAACATATTTTTGTTATAGACAGGACTAATTTGCATTCTTACAGAAATAGGGCCTTTACCTTACAAAATTTCTAAAGAATATTTTCTCATTTTTTATTGTTGCCTCTTTCTTTTTGTGTTTCCAGTTTATTTTTCAGAGTGAGACCAAAGATCAACTGCTCACCTTTTCTGTGATAATTTACTTTTTCCTTGAATTACCCTTACTTAATGTCATGACATTCTCCCTGATTTCTTTTTCTAAACTACAAACCTGATTTAGAAAATATAGGACTGCTTAACTGTTGGTCTTTCTTCTAGTCCCAGCTCCATCTTGTCACTATAATTGACCTCGGGATTTAAAAAAAAAAATTTTTTTTTTTTTCAATCGGACCATTAGAAAGCTCTGGCTATATATCATGTTAATTTAACTCTTCATCTGTAGAGAATACACTGGGCTTTCTTCTGGGCAATAGAATTTGGCTGGACACGGGAAGTGGTGCTATCAACGCAGTCACTGAGAAGGTAGTATGGTTTAGCGTACAGCTTCTTAGCCAGAAAGTCAAATAAGTATCTGACCTAAAATTGGCTAATGATTTAGAATGCATAAACCCTAAATCACTTGGAAATCAAGTTGAATGACTGCAAGATTAACCAGTTGTTAGGGATGATTGGGATAGATAATGGATTGGATCAGAGTGTCTCTAATTTAATCTTCCATTCTCTTGAAATGATTCTCTAAACTAGATTCATTCACTAATAACCGTATAATAAAACATCTGTCTCTTCAGTGGAATAGTGGTTCTATTGGCTATTCCAAAAGGTGGTTTTGTTGGTGGAATTATGCTCCAGAACCTTTCTAAGCACCTTCCAAACACTTACTTTAAGACGAGTTACATAACTATATTCCCCCAAAGAGTTGATAACCCACAATTTGAATTGTGTATCTTGTTCCCCTTTGGTTAAAATCAATCTACTTCCAAAATTATCATGAAACAGACTAATAGAGACTGAATTTCCTTAAAGTAAGTATGGGTGGAAAGCAGGGTAGAAAGCAATCCCTACGAAGTCTGAGGAAGGAGAATTTCCCTAAGTACAAAAGAATTTCTGAAAACCTCCTTAATGCTTCAATGGAAACCAACCACATTTTAATAAGAAAAAGGAAAAAAATAAGGAGCTTTGTTTTAAATATGATGGTGAATACATTGCAACTGTGTCATTATGTAACTCTGTGTTCAACCCTTCCCCCCAGTGATTCTGATGACATTTAATGTGATTGGGGAGAAAAAAAAAAAAAAAAGAAGGTCGATGTAAAACAAGACTCAACCTGATAAAAAAAAAAAAAAGACAAAGTGCCTTTAGAGCCATTAATGACTAATGTAACTATCAAGCTTAAAACAAAAAAAAAATTTATAGATTCCTACTAACTACGGTAATTAAATTTGATGTTAACGAATCATGATGTGAAAACAAATGTAGTCTTCATTGTTCTATGTTCCGATATAAATAACTAGCCAAATTATTACATAATGCTTTGGGGAGCTGTCACATGAATAATGAATCATAATCCCAAAATAACCTGCTTTAAGCTGTCGCCTTCTTTTTTGTTCTCTCTCTCTCTTCCCAATCATAACCTACCATTTCACCTGAACTATTTTCTAAATCTTATTCTATTTGAATTTCCTTTGACAGCAACAACAACTACTGAGGCCTTCTCTTCTTAAACCAGAGGTATCACTTTTTTTTTTCAACTTCACTGAGTCACCACAATACTTTATGTGCCTTTCGAGTCAATCTTACATGTCCGCAGCATAGATGGCTGCCAGTGTGGCGCAATTTCACAAGAGAGAGAAAGGGTATCTTAAAACAAAGAACTAAATCACCTTTAGTGGCTGAAGTTCCAAAGTTGCTGCTTCATTCACCAGTAATAACACAAATAGGTCTGTTGCTCCTATTAAAAACAAGCCATCGTTAAGTGAAGTAACTTATGAAGTTTATCAGTCACTTACTTAGTGAACCTAGATTTATCTGAACCATCAGTGAATCCAGATTTAAATCAGGCAAGGTTTGAAGAAAGAGTTCTGACTCTGAACCGAAGTGATAAAAGTTAGAACTGTTAACTTATCTTAAGCAGACTTTACTCATTTCATGTGATTTGAATACTGCCTTTGGGCACATGTTTATTTCAAAATGTCTATCACATTTTCTTCTGCAATGATAAAAATATATTCAGTTTTAGATAATAAATGTATATTGAAGACATACCTGAGAAGAAAGGCCTGGCAATCTACTTCCAAAAAAATCAGTTCTATTCTAACACTTTATGGGGTCTTCACGAGTCAGAGTCAACTAAATGGCAACTGTTGGTATTGTTTATATACTGACTAAAATCTAACAAAAGAATAATGGTAGTTTTTAAGTATTTCTTCCCTTTGGCAAATTTAGTATTTCATAAGCTCCATTGACAGAATTTAGATTGCCTTTTATTAAAAACTGAATTCTAATTGTGCTAGAATTTTGGTTAGAATTTACTCCCCAAAATATGGAATGGGAGTGGAGGTATGGCAGGAATATAAAGTTTGCATGTAGTTTGTTTATAAAATTTATACCAAAACATTCTAATAGAGAAGGCTCTGTAGGCTATTGATCAGACAACTTAGTGTAAAAATCAAGTGCCAATTTCTAGATGCATGGCCTTAGTCAAGACATTCATGCTCCTTAACATCAATTTCATTTTCTTTAAAATGTTGGAAGTGAGTTTTAACTTAGTTCTCAAAGAAATAGCTGTCTACATTCATGAATACATAAGGTGGTAGCTCAGCTTCAAGATAGTAGGAAGGAATTTATTTGTATTGTTTTTGTTTTCATTAGTGTAAATGTTTATGTTTCAGTTGATAAAATACCGAGTTAATTCTCTCTCTCCTCTGAGTGGTCAGCAAAAATCAGTTTTAAATAGAAGGGTTTTTTTTTTTTTTTCCTAAATATAGAATCACTTTTGAAGAGGCTGTTCAGCATGATTTTCTAAATCCAGGCTTCACCTAGAAAAGGATGACAAGGACTGAGTAGAGCAGGAGAAAGGGCTACGATCCCACTGTCTATTCAGGCGGACTCAGGAATCTTAATGGCCACTAGGTCTTCCCTCAACTTTTTCTGAAGGGATGATTCTCTGCCACTCAGTCATGGGTAGCACTAGCCTCCAAGAGTAAACCTTCAGATTATTCCATTCTCCCAACTCCTCTCCGTCTCTACCCCACCAAGCACTACACAGTGCCTGATCGAGTCAAGAGCCATCTCAATGAGTTTCCCAAGTCCCTTTGTTGCTTCTATTAAATTTTTTAAAAGTCATCTGATGCCGGAAGTGTATTGTAGGCAGCAAAAGCTGAGCCTTATTCTTTTTCTTTGGGAGAAATCCAAGAGAGTGCTTCAATTCCAACTTGTAAAATCTGAAATCGACAAAAGTTGCATTATATCTGCAAAAATATTTGCTTGAATATTTTACTTCCTGTCCTTTTATTACTCTTAAAAGTGATTAGAATTCAACTTCAAAACCATTTGAAGACCTTTTCTCCATCTTTTTTTCTTATATCAGGTTTTAAATGTCCCTAAAGCCTAAACTTACCCGTATGAAACATGTTTCTTTTTTAAGTATTTAGTTTGAATAATTTAAATTTGGACTTTAACTTTGCCCCAGTTTCTTACTGATCTTTCTTGATTTCCTCAACCTCACGTCCTATAATGAATGTTTTTGTTGAAATAAAGCCTACAGACGTAATAGTGTGCACATCATACTGCATAGCTAAATGAATTTTTACGGAGTACACACTTTACTACCTCTCTAGAAGCCCCTTCTTGTATCCTTCCAGATTTTATTTCCCCTTCAGAGTCTGGCTGCTAAACAAAAGTTGACCATTCAAATCCACCAGACTCTCCTTAGAAACCCTATGGGGCAGTTCTACTCTGTCCTGTAGGGTCGCTATGAGTCGGAATCGACTGCACAGCAGCGAGTTTTTTATTTAACCAATCATCTTACTTGTAACACACATATCAGTTTGTTTTTGAAGCTAGTAAAAAAAGAATACTATATTTGGCTGTTCCTAACTTCTTTTGCTCATCGTTATGTTTGGGAGATTCTCCCGTTTTGTTGAGTAGTTTATTTATCTCTGAGCATTTGCACTGGTTACAGCTTTTGGCTGTTAGAGATAAAGTGTTTTTGGTGTGCAAAAGTAGGCATTTCTGTTGATTTGAATTGCTGTAGAAGAGGTAGGTGTGTGTTTGACTGTAGTATTATAAACATTTTCAAAAGGATTTTACAAATTTATAAGAAATACATGACAGTTCCAGTAGCTCCTTATCCCCGCTAACACATGGTATTGATGATTTTTTTTTTTAATTTTAGCTATTTTTGGGGGTGAACTGAAGCAGTTCTAATGTCAAAATTGTATTCCATTATAATTAAGTCACAAGGCACCTGTAAAGTCATCAAATAGTAAATCTATATAATTTAAGTTACTATAAGATCCAAGGAAGTAATGTAAATTAATGGAGTTTAGTGGATGTAAAACTATAAAAGATGGTAGATATTATGTCAACTATGGTTTTATACATAAAACAGTATGGTTTGCCATACTTTGGTGACCAGGAGAGAATATGCTTAGTGTAAAAGAGTAGTATCACCAACTAGATTATTGATATGTAAAAATGAGACCACAGTGTTTTCTGTTTTTATTTTTCAAGAGAAACCAAAAATCCAGATTTCCTGATTAAAATTTTTGGTAGCTAACTCAATTTTTGAAGATTATATTGGCCAAACAATGCAAAACTCTGAAAGTCATTGTCTAGTTCCATCATTCAGGCTATTAATTTCCATACTATTTTATATTTGTGGCTTCAGAGGACAGCATTTGTTTTTCCTTACTCATTATTATACCTGGATCAACAAAATTAATTCTTGTAAATAACATGATCTTGGAAATAAGTAGCAGCCATTTTCCTATGGACGCTATACTTCTTCATCTTCTCTTACTCCATTGCACATTTAATTTGGATAATCTTTGTCAAACTGCTTAACACTTTAAAGTGGAATTTACAAGGGAAAGGTAAGGAAATTGCATTTACAAGTTATTGAAAAGTAGTGTCATGTGTATATCTCAGGAAAAACATTTTTTAATAAGAGTAGAGTTTTACAAAATCAGTATTGTCTAGAGTTCGGAACTAAGATCGTTAAAGGTCTCTGCTCTCACAAATTCCCTTTTTTTTTTTTAAGTTTTAAATCCAGAATTAGCAGTATGTTTTAAAATGTAAACATTCTTAGGTGATATTACACATTAACTTAAATTCTAATTAATATCTAAATGATCATTATCAAATCCTTTCATAAGAATAGCTTTTGATGAACAGAAAAAATACTGAAAACTGTTAGCAAGAAAACGAAAAAATGCTGAAGCGTCATGGTTTTTCTCTTGGCTAAGCTCTGTTAATAATGTAAGTTAAACTAGAGTTAAATATTAATTGTCTATTGCTTGTTTTAAAAGTTATGCCAGAACAGGTGGAAATGCTCCTCTGCCATCTCTAATGGATTCCTAACAGAACATTAGGAAAAATGGAGGCTTTACTTTTTTTTCTCAGTTCTAATAACATAAACTTATTTAATATAAAATGTTTACAGCCATAAAAATATTCAAGTATTTTTAACATTTGTAATTGAAGTTATTTTGGCAGGAGTGTTTTGTGAGTCATCGAATTCTAGGTGTGGAAATCTGACTTTGAGCTGAAATATGCTAACAATTTGTTTTCAAATGCAATTTCTCTTTTGAACAATAGGAGTTATCCATGGAGTCTGGAATTGACCCTGGCCAGGAATATGGACAAGATTATTACAGTTATGAGCATGGGTACATCTTCAGATTTTTTAATCCAGTATCTTAATTGTATTTTTTTTAATAGTAGGGAGGTACTAAATGATCATCATTACTAACATTTCTTTTGTAAATATCATTTCATCAGTTTCATCTCCAAAAATGTGTAATCCTTAACTATAATTTAACTATAGCAGTACTTCTACATTGAGTTCTATATTGATATTCTATACTGATATTAGTTGAAATTCTAAAAATGAGGTTAAACCTTCAAAATTATTTAAATGGGAAATAGAAGTCAGACATATTTGCTCAATTCCTGAATTCACCATTTCTTTCTTATGAAATGTTCAATATTTTATCTAACTGGTCAGCTTCAAGTTCTTGCCAGCAGCAACTAAGAAGAAGAAAACATACTTTAGGATCCACTAGCAAGTATTTCAAAAGTCATTTCTGCATATAATGTTAACAGATTTTTAAAGATATAATAGAAAAATGTAATTAAGAAACAATAAACCTTTCTCTTCATCCTGGTCTCTCCCAAAACTGAAATCTGAAATAACCCAACCCTTTTTATGGCTATTCCAGGGTACCATTATGACAAAAACATTGATCAGCAGGTAATAGTCATTACCCTGTAGTTTCACAACTAGTCAACAAGGAGTCTTAACCTAGTAGGTGGTGTATAAATATCTGTTGATTGAATGATGAAGATAAAGGTGAAAACAGAGATCATTCATGGTAGATTCTACACAGATCACATGAAAAAATGTTTAAAGTTGTAAGTTTCTATTGCAGGTACGAAATGCCTCAATATGGAAGTCGCCGTCGTTTGTTACCACCAACTGGACAAGAGGAATATGGTGAGGTGGTTGGTGAAGCTGAAGAGGAATATGAAGAAGAGGAGGTAATTACCATAATTTTCTAATATAAGAAAACAATCCAAGAGCAATATTTTTTTGCCCTATTTGACCAACAGGCTACAGAACATTTTGATGTTCAGAGACCATGTTCACTTAGTACTTGTTTTCCGCACAGATTTTACAATCTTGGTCATTAGATTGCCTTGTCTATGGAGGGAAATTACTTTTTATAAAAGCTTAATTTATTTCCTTCTATAAATTTTAAACACCTGGAAAAAAGACACAGTAAGATTTATATTTTCTAAAATTCTCAATTTTACTCTATAAAAAAAAAATCATATACATAAAAAGTATTCTGCAACACAATGATTACTTTTGTTCCCATACTGTCTAGCAAAATAAAACCCATAAGAAAGAATAATATTCATTTCTCAGTTATTAGGGAAAAATAAAATATTTCCATCAATATTTTTGAAAGATTTATATAATTTATGTTATATTTATCAAGGCTTATTTATTATCAAGTTGTTATACTTTGCCTGTGATATTTACTTGGAAAATTTATGCAAAAAATATAATAAATGAATAGCATTGTAGCTCTAACCTTTTAAAAATTAAGAAAATACTCAGTTTTTACATAAGCCATTCATATAAACTGTCACAATTTCATGAATTATTTAAAATTGTTGGACTTCAGTTAAAGAAAACACATAAATATATTAACCAAAGTTAGTGATGGGGGAAGAAAGAGGCAACAATAATTATTATTTCTCCTTTGATATGAGATACAAAAAATAAATTTTAAATAAGGAAAAAGCATTAGATTTTGGTATTATGAAATATAAGCCACAGTAAAATAATTCACTTTTTCTTGATCACCCCCTGTCTATGTGTAGTGGGGATATACAATAGAGAATTTTGTGATTGTTATCTGAGACCAGTAGTATAACTGGCATGAAGCTATCACCTTGCAGATACATTTCTGCTTAATTTATGTGGGACAAGGTCACATCATAACCATCCTCAAGCTGACACTTCAATTGCATTTTCATAATTTTCAGGAAAAGCCAAAGAAAATTAAAAAACCAAAAGTTGAAATTATAGAACCTAGTGAGGAGGAAGAAGTAGTTGTAACTATTGAAAAACCACCAGCAGCTGAGCCTACATACACAACATGGAAGAGAGCCAGGATATTCCCAATGATATTTAAGAAAGTTAGAGGACTAGCTGACAAAAGAGGCATCAGCGACCTTGAAGGTGAAGAGTGGCAGAGACGCCCTGAGGAAGAAGATAAAGATTATTTGAAACTAACTCTGGACCAAGACGAAGCTACAGAAAGCACTGTAGAATCAGAGGAGGAATCTTCAGACTACACTGAATACAGTGAGACAGAATCGGAGTTCAGTGAATCTGAGACAACAGAAGAGGAATCTGAGTCAGAGACGCCCTCTGAGGCAGAGGAGAGTTCTACTCCTGAATCAGAAGAATCTGAATCCACAGAGTCAGAAGGAGAAAAGGCGAGGAAAAACATTGTGCTCGCAAGAAGAAGACCCGTTGTTGAGGAGGTTCAAGAAGCCAGAGGTCGAAAAAAAGAGCCACTTAAAGAACAAAAGGAAGAACCTAAGGTAGAAGAAGAAGACGAACGCCCAGGAGGAGAGGAAAGTGAACTGGCTCCAGTGGAAGAATCAACAGACCTTGAAGCTCAAGATGTCACTGAGGAAGGCAGTGTAGAATCAGCTTCTGTGGAAGGAGGTGTGGAAAGTGAAGGGGATTCAGAATTGGGCAGTAGTAGTAGTAGTGAGAGTCAGTCTGGAGGTCCATGGGGCTTTCAGGTGCCAGAATATGACTCAAGGAAGAACATAAGCCAAAAGAAGACTCCAGGAATGAACTCAGAAGGTTACAACACAGCACTTTAAACAAGATCACAGTAGGTGGGAGTTTTGCAGTGATGAGTGCTCTTGTTTGCAGTGATCTTCTTTGTGTTCTTTGAAATGACACTTGAAGGGGAGGAAATTGATCATAATTTTGATCTGACTTAAGATCAGAAGCATGCCAGAAAAGTGAATATATATGCTACCCAAATAGATTTGCATATTAGAATATTAGGGTAAACCTGACTAATCCTTGCTTTATTAGTAAGTCAGAATGCATGCAATTAGTTAACCAATATTTAATATTTTCCAGTGGGATTTCTGTTGAAAAGCGAAGTGCCATTATGGATTTCAATGATGCCTTGCCTATTGGAATAGATAAATTCTGAATTTGATGAATTATGAATATATATGATGTTTTTATATCATCTTTACAAAATACTTAGGACAAACTGCAACAAATGAGATATCTAAAAGTCTCCTTTTGCATATATGTACATTTCCACTGGCAAATGTATTACCGAAAAAATCATGAACTTGTTCAACTAGATTTGTGTCTGATGCTTTCAAATATTAGGAGTTAAATGAAACATGTTTGTAAATATATTTTCTGTTCTGGATATGATTTAAAGTGGATTTAGACAAAAATTAATTTGCAATAGTTATATTCTTCCTGGGGTAAGTGAACACAATCCTTTTGAAATATATACTTAGAATTTAGAAAGCATGGCTTTTTTTTTTTTTACCTTAAACTGTTATAGTTCATATATCCTGAAAATTCAGTCCTATCTTGAGTATTTAATTTTTGCTCCTTGCCAATTTCTAATGTGGATTCATAAAAGAAAAAAAAAATGGTGAGAATATTCGCTGTGTTTCAGTTGCTTACAAAAGGAAAGTTTAGAATAATTATCCTTAGTTTTGTGTACTACTACATAAATTATGAGGATTGGGAAGACATTTTGAGTTAGCATATATCTAAATAGGGTGACCCCGAAATCCAGGATACTTCAAGTGAATAAATACCTTAAAATATACAAAAAGTTGGCTAATAATGGAGAGTTAGAAACTAGAATCATGTGATTTTAAAAATATCTTTAATGTACTGGAAATAGAAGCAATAGTATAAACAGAATATGTTGATACTATGTATTCCTTTGAGTTTAACTTTCCAGAATAGAATAGCAGCTGTCAAACAATGGATCAGATCCCTAATGAAATATAAATATCTTTTTTTGATAGAACAGCAAATTGGTCAAAGAAAAAAGTACAACTGCTTCCTGAAGTGTCTACTTCTTAACTCAGCAACTTTTTTCAAAAGCTTTTATTTCTAAAGCCAATGAAGAATTGGTAGAAAAGAAACTGATGTTGATCAAGTATTGCTTTGCTCTAACTCTCTCAAGTTTTTCTTTCTTTTTTTTTTTTTAACCTCTGTTAGCTTTTTGAACGATGATGTTTTGAATTTTATATGCATTGTAATCTTTGCCTTTTTAAATCCTTATGGTAATGACTCATATATTGTTTTTTATTTTGACAGTGGGCAAGAAAAAGAATGATCAAGTTGGTCGTTGATCGAGAGTATGAAAGCAGCTCAACTGGAGAAGACAGTGCTCCTGAATGTCAGAGAAACCGTCTTCACAATCCTAATATCAACAGTAATATCAATGGCAATATATATATTGCACAGAATGGTTCTGTGGTGAGAACCCGTCGTGCCTGCCTCACCGATAATTTAAAAGTTACTTCCCCTGTCCGACTGGGGAGGCACTTTAAAAAACTAGACAAGTTGGCAGTGACTCATGAGGAGCATATCCCCCTAAACACATTATCAAAGGGGCCATTTTCTACTGAGAAACTGAACACAAGGCCAACTCTGGTTACATTTGCCCCTTGCCCTGCGGGGCCTGACAGTACAGCAGTGAAGCCCTTGGGGAACAGGCTGAAAAGCACAGTTGAACAGGAGTCTATGGGTGACAGTAAGAACATCAAGCAGCCTTTGGAATTCCATAGAGACCACGCTCAGTCAGATGACGAGGAGCTTTGGATGGGCCCTTGGAACAACCTCCATATACCAATGACAAAACTGTGACCAATTTTTAAAAAGTTATTTTAATCGTTACTTAAGTTTGTAATAAACTGTACTTTCTATTGTCACTGAGAAAGCAACATATGGAATTTATATCATGCACACGAGCTAAAACTTTGAACAGTATGCTTTAAAGTTTAAAAAGAGACAAATTTGCACTCACGTTTATATCAATTAATTTTTTCTTCTCGGAAAATCTTTTTGGACAGGCCCTCAATTCACTAAATAACATCATTTAAATATTTTGAAGTTTTGTTGGATATTGAGTTTTTTTTATTTTAATAAACAAGAAATCATTTACTAAATAATCATTTATATTTTGTTGATTTACAAAGAATGTACTTCATCTCTAGCTTCACAGCACTTTTTTGGGTACCTGCAATTTTATTTTCTGTAAGGAAGTGGAGAAAAATTTATATTGGAAGATTTTTACACGTAACGAACTAGTTTATACAGTTACTGTGTATACCATCCTGATATTTTAAAGGAGAGAATTGCAAAGTTTATGATTGCAATAGTAAATGTTAGAATCTTCTGGAAATTATTTTCAGTCATAAACATATTTTCCTTATTATCCAATATGAAGTTTTTTAGATTTTTACATATGTGTATTTTGATCTTTTAAGAAAGAGTTGAAGTCATATTCATTTCATCTTCAATTTTCTCTGGTGCCCTCCCCCATCACACACACATACTCTATCCATACCATAGTAGATGATTTAACTCAACCACTCAAAGTTAAAGAATTGCTGAAAGCATCACAAAAAATCTCACTCTCAGTGAAAGGTGGGAAAGGATCAAATAGGCAATAACCCATCTAGAGCCACAGTTTCAGTATGGAAGACATGTTAAGGTCAGAGCGGGTGTGAATATTTTATAAACCCAGCATAAAGGAATTGGCAGGGTCAGAAAGTTATATAGCATGTAGAATGCCTTGAGAGGCTATAAATCGATCGTTTCAAATGTATTTAACTTCTCCCAACTCGTTTATTTATAGAATTTTCAATGCACATAATATTTATGTGCATAAAGTGCAGAACTCAAAAATGATTGCCTGACCATTTTTTATCAGAGAACATAGTCTTGATTTTCATCATTGAGCAAAGCACAGTATTTCACCATTAATAAAAACTAAAACAAAGTATCCTTAAAAAAAAAAAGTTTGCCTTGCGTGTTACATACTCACCAGACGTAAAAAGGATAAAACAATTTAGTTTTAAAAGAATCCAGAATCCTGTTGAATATTTCTTAGTATGATCTAGCTATAACTCGCCTCAAATTCTGCACAGTATTGACCAGTTTAGATTTCAGTAAAATTCTCTTATGCATGCTTATCAAATGGTTGGAAGACTAAATAATGCACTGCTATTATTTCTTCTGCTCTCGCATTTCACATTTTTTAAATATTTTGTTACAATACTATTCCCTTATTTCCAAGTGAATGAAATTGTAAGTAACATAAACTTTCCAACTTATATGAGTGGATGCATTTATATACCTTTATTTCAGATTTCAAAAAATATTTGAGATCAAATACAATAACATCTCATTTATCTGTCACTATTAGAAATCAACGCATTCTATACCCTTGCCAGAAAAATGACCAACACCAACAGGGAACTTGTTGAAAATACAGCATCTTGCCCCCATCCCTGGGCCTACTAAATGAGAGTCCACATTTTCACAAGATCCTCAGATGGTTTGTAGGGCATATTACATTTTGAGAAGCAATGATCTATGCCAGTGAACTTCCCTCATACCCAAGACTTTCTCCTTCAAGCACCAAAGCAATCCTTTTAGGTATAAAATATTTTGGATAGAAGTTAGACTAAGCATGTTACATTTTGCTACTCACTCAAACAGAGAGCTCTGAAAACAATATTTTCTTAACGACAAGGGTCATCTCAGCTAGCATCTCATCACATTCTCTCTGCAAACACTTTGTATTTTTTTTGCCTTAAACTGCAGGCTGTGAAATTCTACTTATTTTGTTATTGTAACTATCTCTAAGATCTATCTTTCAACTTTCTGCTTCCTGGAGAGAGAAAGTTTTGTATTTATTTGTTTGTTTTGCTTGTTATTATTGAAAAGTTATTAAGACTGAACAGGGATCAAATATGTGGATTTAGGCAAAATTTTTGTGATTCTCTGAAGCTTTCTTTGCTCACTGTTGGGATATGAGCACTGTTCTTGAAACCTGATGTTGGCAGAAGACTAATGCCCTGATATATGAGATGTATTTTAAATTTTTACACAGAAATGTGAAAAACATCAAATGCTACTTAGCAGACATATTTCAACAATTTCCAGTTGATTGTTTTAATAAAAAAAATCATTAAGTTAATCTATTCCTCAATTAATATTATAAAGATAAGGAGTATGTGCACAGAACAGCCAAATACAACATTTGGAGAGTGTATTTGGGACAAAGTATACACAATAGCAAAAACTAACTAACTAAATAAATCTGGACTGATTTAATAGTTATTTTGATAGAACTTTCACTATTGTATAAAACCCTGACTCAGGATTAAAATTGTGGAACCCAGGGAACCCAAAATATGTTTAATCTTAGGAATACTTCATATAAATGATGTTTCTATGTGAATTTTGTAAAGAAATTGGTGGTTATTTTTTCTAGATAGGTATAGGAATCTCTTTTGTTCTTTATCAGCACCAGCTTTCAACCAGGTAGAAGAACAGCAAATCTTGGACAATTAAGATGACAACAGACTGATATGACCATATTATTGGTAAAGCTGTTGATTTCAGGAAAAGGTCTTTTGGGCATGAAGAACAAGGGGAAGAAGAATGAGATAATATGGCCAAGGTGACATAGGACATTTGTGACTTAATGACTATCAAATCACAGATAACTGATCTCTCTCTCTCTTGATTTGTCTTTTTCATGAATTACACACTCTGAGAGTTGTCATAGAATTACAACTGTAGGCTGGCCAAAAGCATCTTTTTAAAATACAGAAAAAAAAATTGCCTTGAATTTTATATGTGATTTGTCATTTATGTTATTAGACCACATTATTAAAAAGTATGTAAAAACACGTTATTTATTCAAAGTGTTTCTTCCAAATGGAATATGGTAGCTACTATTAAAATATTGTTCATAACCTTTATGTATGATAAAGCCAGGAAAAAAATGTAATATTGATTCTTGAGAGAAGATTTCTTTTTTTCATTTCACAAACCTTGCTTTTTCTCTTGTTCTGCCTCACTATCTGCCCTTTATACCGTAAGTGGGACTTATACACCACTTCAATCAATTAGTAAAAATAGGCAGGAAGTGCTAATAATTAATTCTCAGGGCGGAAGCCTATTGGTGCCTGCAAATAACACAGCGATAAGGCCAAGGGATGGGTTCAAGATAATACTTAGGATCTCAATTATTTTTTTTATTAGTAGCTTCTCCTTATTTCCAAATGACAATGAATAATGTGAACTCCTTTGTTTTTTTTTTTTTTTGCATTTGTTGACTTTGATCTCTATCATAACAATCTTTTCAGGTTGGTATTTCTTCTATTGCAATCTACTTTAAACTTATGGTAAGTTAAGCACATACATGCAAGACTTGAACATTCTCTACTAGTTTGGAAAATTACAAACATATACATTGCTTTCCCAATTTCCTTATCTAAACACCTATTCTTCCTTAACAAATATTATGTTACTGTATGAAGAATATGAATTAGAAATTTTAAGTTAAAATACATTGTTATTTGCTCCACAATGTTTCAAAAATAAATTCCATTTTAAAAATGTTTTCTTATTATTCTGTCAAGTGGGGATAAAATCAGAAACTCTTCTCCTGTTTACATGTCTAGCATTTCAGTTTGGTAATAGTAAGACAAGCCTGCTCTACCCCCTCTTTTCTTTGAACAACTTGCAGAAATGAAGTCTGTTTTAAAACTCTCATCAGTTTTTTTTCTTTTTCCCTCATTTCAATCATGTACACATGCCACCAAGTTCTAAGAAGAATGGGAATTGTCTTTCTTAACATACCACCTAACCATTTATAGAATCATTTTTATAACCACATAAACACTAATATTTTTACATTTAATCAATCCATAATGTCTACAGAAATGCTAAATGACAACATGAGTATGTCAAAAAACAGTCAACAGAGGGCAGAGCCACGATGGCAGCATAGGCAGACGCTTCCATCGAGCCCTCTTTACAACAAAGACCCCAAAAAACAAGCGAAATGCATATACTTGTGACAAGCTGGGAGCCCTAAGCATCAAAGGCAAGCTTAGACAATGAACTGAGGGGCAGGGGGAGGAAGAGATCATTCAGAAATGGAGAGAAGTTACTGGACCTGAATCACAAAGAGCCCTCAGGCACCTTTCCCAGAGTGGTGGTGGCGGCAGCGGCTGTGGTCCTAGCTTTTGGCCTCAGTTTCCTCAGGGAGAAGCAGCCAGCCACACAGCCCACTCACACCTCCAGAACCTGAGGAGAAGGGTGCTCTCAGCAAAAGCTAAGTACTTGCATGTAGTTTACCATGCCCCCCCCCCACCCCCAACCCAGCTTCGGCGGCTGAATCCCTAGGCCTGAGATAGACTCTGGTGAGGACCTGGAGCCATACTCCCAGCCTCGGGGAAGGAAAAAAATTCCAACTGGGGGGAAAAAATAATTTGCTAGCTTCATTAACTGGGGGAGCTCAGGACAGAAGGGGCTCCTGTACAGGCATAAACTGTCCGTGGACCTTGAGCACCTTTCCCTTCTGCATGGACCTGTGTGGGCCTATTTTGGGAGAATAGGCCCTTGTTGGCAAACTCCAACCATTTCAGCGGTGCGGTGGAGAGGTGGGTGTTTGACGTTTGACATTGCTTTGCCTGTTAAACAAGGTCCTCACCTACCCACATCAGGGACCTAAGGCCTGGTGGCTCCACTTGGGTCACCCAGCCACCCGCAACAGGGGCCCAGGGATAACTGGTACCTCCCAGTTCTTACAACAAAATCTTTGGGTGCCCATGGTCCCTCTGCAGAGCCAACCCCCCAGCACGCTCTAGGGAACAGAGACTCATTTTCCTCAGAGGTACATGGGGGCCGGTTCTCAGCCCCCTGATTGTTCAAAGTGTGACCCCCAGCTGCAATCAGATACCAGTATATACGCCAATTACCCCTGCCCCTCTAAGACTGTAGGACAGAGCCCGTACCACACACTTGATATCAACTACCTGGAAACCTGAGCTGAATTCATACGAGAAAACTGAATGGACTCCTAGACTGATATACCTGATAACAGCTCTAGCCACCTAGGGACAGGACGCCAGAGCTCCAAAAGCAAAAATAAGCTAGCTCGCTCAAGCAACCCATAGGGGTATACCAAAATAAAACACAGCAAGCAACTACGACACAGTAAGCAAACATGAACTAATACAACAACTTATAGATGGCTCAGAGACAACAGTCAATATCAAGTCACATAAAGAAACAGACCATGATCACCTCAACAGGCTCTCAAAACAAAGAATCCAGGGATCTTTTAGATGAAAGTGCATTCCTGGAATTACCAGATGTAGAATACAAAAGTTTAATATACAGAACCCTTCAAGACGTCAGGAAGGAAATGAGGAAATACGCAGAAAAAGCCAAGGAACACACAGATGAAGCAACTGAAGAACTCAGAAAGATTATTCAGGAACATAATGAAAAGATTAATAAGCTGGAAAAATCCATAGACAGACAGCAATCAGAAATTCAGAAGATTAACAATAAAATTACAGAATTAGATAAATCAATAGAAAGTGAGAGGAGCAGAATTGAACAAGTAGAAGCTAGAATTTCTGAACTCAAAGATAAATCACTTGGCACTAATATATTTGAAGAAAAATCAGATAAAAGAATTAAAAAAAGTGAAGAAACCTTAAGAATCACGTGGGACTCTATCAAGAGAAATAACCTACGAGTGATTGGAGTACCAGAACAGGGAGGGAAAACAGAAAATACAGAAAAATTGTTGAGCATTTGTTGGCAGAAAACTTCCCTGATATTGTGAAAGATGAGAAGATAGCTCTCCAAGATGCTCATCGAACTCCACATAAGGTAGATCTTAAAAGAAAGTCACCAAGATATACTATAATCCAGCTTGCCAAAACCAAAGATAAAGAGACAGATATAAGAGTAGCGAGGGATAAAAGAAAAGTCACCTACAAGTTAAAGCCAATAAGAATAAGCTCGGAATACTCGGCAGAAACCATGCAGGCAAGAAGGCAATGGGATGACATATTTAAAAAATTGAAGGAAAAAAAATTGCCTGCCAAGAATCATATATCCATCAAAACTGTCTCTTAAATATGAAGGTGAAATTAAGACATTTCCAGATAAACGCAAGTTGAGGGAATTCGTAAAAACCAAATCAAAACTATAAGAAGTACTAAAGGGAGTTCTTTGGTTAGAAAATCAATAATATCAGGTATCGATTCAAGACTAGAACACTGGGCAGAGCAACCAGAAGTCAGCCCAGACAGGGAAACCAAAAAAAAAAAAAAAAAAAAGCAAGATTAAAAAAAAAAGCCTAACACAGAGGAACACAACATTAAAATAAAAAGATGGAATAAGAAATATAATCCTACACCTTCCATATGGAGAGGAAGATACGGCAAAACAAAGAAATAAAAGTTAGTTATAAATTTAGAAAAATAAGGGTAAATAATAAGGTAACCACACAGGAGACAAACTATCCTACTCATCAAAATAAAATACAAGAGAAAAATACAGACTCAGCAGAAACAAAATCAACAACAACAAATACGAGGAAAGGACAATATACAAAGAAAATCTACTCAGCACATAAAGTGGGAAAAAGGAGCTGTCAACACACAAAAAAAGACATCAAAATGATAGCACTAAATTCATACCTATCCATAATTACCCTGAATGTAAATGGACTAAATGCACCAATAAAGAGACAGAGAATGGCAGAATGGATTAAAAAACAAGATCCGTCTATATGCTGCCTACAAGAGACACACCTTAGACTTAGAGACACAAACAAACTGAAACTCAAAGGATGGAAAAAGTATATCAAGCAAAAAACAATCAAAACAGAGCAGGAGTGGCAATATTAATTTCTGACAAAATAGACTTTAAAGTTAAATCCATCAGAAAGGATAAGGAAGGACACTATATAATGATTAAAGGGTCAATACACCAAGAAGATATAACCACATTAAATATTTATGTATCCAATGACAGGGCTGCAAGATACATAAAACAAACTCTATTGGCATTGAAAAGTGAGATAAAGAGCTCCACAATAATAGTAGGAGACTTCAGCACACCACTTTCGGTGAAGGACAGGACATCCAGAAAGAAGCTCAATAAAGACACAGAAGATCTAAATGCCACAATCAACCAATTTGACCTCGTAGATATATACAGAACACTCCACCCAACAGCAATCAAGTATACTTTCTTTTCTAGTGCACATGGAACATTCTCTAGAATAGACCACATATTAGATCATAAAGCAAGCCTTAGCAGAATCCAAAACATTGAAATATTACAAAGCATCTTCTCTGACCATAAGGCCATAAAAGTGGAAATCAATAACAGGAAGAGAAGGGAAAAGAAACCAAACACTTGGAAACTGAACAATACCCTGTTCAAAAAAGACTGGATTATAGAAGACATGAAGGATGGAATAAAGAAATTCAGAGAATCTGATGAGAATGAAAACACTTCCTATCAGAACATTTGGGACACAGCAAAAGCAGTGCTCAGAGGCCAATTTATATCAATAAATGCACACATCCAAAAAGAAGAAAGGGCCAAAACCAAAGCACTATCCCTACAACTTGAACAAATAGAAAGAGAGTAACAAAAGAAATCCACAGGCACCAGAAGAAAATGAATAATAAAAATTAGAGCTGAACTAAATGAAATAGAAAACAGAAAAACAATTGAAAGAATTAACAAGACCAAGAGCTGTTTTTTTGGAAAACTCAACAGAATTGCTAAACCATTGGCCAAACTGAAAAAAGAAAAACAGGAGAGGAAGCAAATAACCCGAATAAGAAATGAGATGGGCGATATTAAAACAGACCCAACGGAAATTAAAAGAATCATATCAGATTACTATGAAAAACTATACTCAAACAAATTTGAAAACCTAGAAGAAATGGACGAATTCCTAGAAACACACTACCTACCTAAACTAACACAAACAGAGGTACAACGACTAAATAGACCCATAACAAGAGAAGAGATTAAAAAGGTAATCAAAAGACTCCCAACAAAAAAAGCCCTGGTCCAGACAGCTTCCGTGCAGAGTTCTACCAAACTTTCAGAGAAGAGTTAACACCACTACTACTAAAGGTATTTCAGAGCATAGAAAAGGATGGAATACTACCAAATTCATTCTACGAAGCCACCATATCCCTGATACCAAAACCAGGTAAAGACACCACAAAAAAAGAAAATTATAGACCTAAATCCCTCATGAATGTAGAAGCAAAAATCCTCAACAAAATTCTAGCCAATAGAATTCAACAACATTTCAAAAAGAATAATTCACCATGACCAAGTGGGATTCATACCAGGAATGCAGGGACGATTCAACATTAGAAAAACCATTAATGTAATCCACCACATAAATAAAACAAAAGACAAGAATCACATGATTTTATCAATTGATGCAGAAAAGGCATTTGACAAAGTTCAACATTCATTCACAATAAAAAGTCTCAGCAAAATAGGAATAGAAGGAAAATTTCTCAACATGATAAAGGGCATTTATACAAAGCCAACAGCCAACATCACCCTAAATGGAGAGAGCTTGAAAACATTCCCCTTGAGTTCGGGAACCAGACAAGGATGCCCTTTATCACCACTCTTGTTCAACATTGTACTGGAAGTCCTAGCCAGAGCAATTAGGCTAGATAAAGAAATAAAGGGCATCCAGATTGGCAAGGAAGAAGTAAAAGTATCTCTATTTTCAGATGACATGATTTTATACACAGAAAACCCTAAGAAATCCTCCAGAAAACTACTGAAACTAATAGAAGAGTTCAGCAGAGTATCGGGATACAAGATAAACACACAAAAATCAGTTGGATTCCTCTACACCAACAAAAAGAACATCAAAGAGGAAATCACCAAATCAATGCCATTTACAGTAGCCCCCAAGAAGATAAAATACTTAGGAATAAATCTTACCAGAGATATAAAAGACTTATACAAAGAAAACTACAGTACACTTCTGCAAGAAACCAAAAGAGACTAACATAAGTGGAAGAACATACCTTGCTCATGGATAGGAAGACTTAACATTATAAAAATGTCTATTCTACCAAAAGCAATCTGTACATTTAATGCAATTCCGATCCAAATCCCAAGGGCATTCTTTAATGAGATGGAGAAACAAATCACCAATTTCATATGGAAGGGAAAGAGGCCCCGGATAAATAAGGCATTACTGAAAAAGAAGAACAAAGTGGGAGGCCTTACTTTACCTGATTTTAGAACCTATTATACCACCACAGCACTCAAAACAGCCTGGCACCGGTACAACAACAGATACATGGACCAATGGAACAGAATTGAGAATCCAGACATAAATCCATCCACATATGATCAGTTGATATTTGACAAAGGCCCCAAAACAGTTAAATGGGGAAAAGACAGTCTTTTTAACAAATGGTGCTGGCATAACTGGATATCTATCTGCAAAAAAATGAAACAAGACCCATACCTCACTCTATGGATAAAAACTAACTCCAAATGGATCAAAGACCTAAGTATAAAATCTAAAGCGATAAAGATCATGGAAGAAAAAATAGGGACAACGTTGGGAGCCCTAATACATGGCATAAACAGTATAGAAAACACTATAAAGAATGTAGAAGAAAAACTAGGTAACTGGGAGCTCCTAAAAATCAAACACCTATGCTATTCCAAAGACTTCACCAAAAGAATAAAATGACTACCTCCAGACTGGGAAAAAGTTTTTAGCTACAACAGTTCTGATCAGCACCTGATCTCTAAAATCTACGTAATACTGCAAAAACTCAACTGCAAAAAGACAAATAACAGAAGCAAAAAAATGGGCAAAAGATATGAATAGACACTTCACTAAAGAAGACATTCAGGTAGCTAACAGATATATGAGGAAATGCTCACGATCATTAGCCATTAGAGAAATGCAGATCAAAACTACCGTTAGATTTCATCTCACTCCAACAAGGCTGGCATTAATCCAAAAAACACAAAAGAATAAATGTTGGGGAGGCTGTGGAGAGATTGGAACACTTCTACACTGCTGGTGGGAATGACAAATGTTACAACCACTTTGGAAATCGATTTGGTGCTTCCTTAAAAAGCTAGAAATAGAACTACCACACGATCCAGCAATCCCACTCCTTGGAATATATCTACAGAAATAAGAGCCTTTACACGAACAGATATATGGACACCCATGTTTATTGCAGCACTGTTTACAATAGCAAAAACATGGAAGCAACCAAAGTGCCCATCGAGGGATGAATGGATGAATAAATTATGGTATATTCACACAACGGAATACTATGCATCGATAAAGAACAGTGAGGAATCTGTGAAACATTTCATAACATGGTGGAACCTGGAAGACATTATGCTGAGTGAAATTAGTCAGTTGCAAAAGGACAAATATTTTATACGACCACTATTATAAGAACTTGAGAAATAGTTAACTGAGAAGAAAACATTCTTTTGTGGTTATGGGGGGGGGGGAGAGGGGTAGTCACTAATTAGATGGTAGAAAAGAACTACTTTAGATGAAGGGAAAGACAGCACACAATACAGGGAAGGTCAGCACAATTGGATTAAACCAAAAGCAAAGAAGTTTCCTGAATAAACTGAACGCTTCGAAGGCCAGTGTAGCAGGGCAGGGGTCTGGGGACCATGGTTTCTGGGGACACAGTTATCTAAGTCAATTGGCAAAATAAAATCTATTAAGAAAACATTCTGCATCCCACCTTGAAGAGTGGCATCTGGGGTCTTAAACGCCAGCAAGCAGCCATCTGAGATGCATCAGTTGATCTCAACCCACCTGTATCAAAGGAGAATGAAGAACACCAAGGATGCAAGGTGATTACGATCCCAAGAGACAGAAAGGGCCACATGAAACAGAGACTACATCATCCTGAGACCAGAAGAACTAGATGGTGCCTGGCTACAACTGATGACTGCCCTGACAGGGAACACAACAGAGAACCCCTGAGGGAGCAGGAGAGCAGTGGGATACAGACCCCAAATTCTCATAAGACAAAACTTAATGGTCTGACTGAGACTGGAAGGACTCCAGTGTTCATGGCCCCCAGACCTTCTGTTGGCCCAGGACAGGAACCATTCCCGAAGCCAACTCTTCAGACATGGATTGGGCCGGACAATGGGTTGGAGAGGGATGCTGGTGAGGAGTGAGCTTCTTGGATCAGGTGGACACTTGAGACTATGTTGGCATCTCCTGCCTGGAGGGGAGATGGGAGGGTGGAGGGGGTTAGAAGCTAGAGAAAAGGACATGAAAAGAGAGAGTAGAGGGAGAGAGCAGGCTATCTCATTAGGGGGAGAGTAATTGGGAGTGTGTAGGAAGGTGTATATGGGTTTTTGTGTGAGAGACTGACTTGATTTGTAAAGTTTCACTTAAAGCACAGTAAAAATTATTAAAGAAAAAAGTCAACACTCAGTTAAATTATGCCTTGTTACATATTTGAATCTGACATTTTAGAGACTCGCAAGTTATAAACATAGTATCTATGTATCTCTATCTATCTCTCTATCTGTATCTACTTACCTACCTATCATCAACTATTTTGCAGAGAAGAGACTTAACCGGGGCCTTCTTACCCTGTTTTCACATTCATCTTTCATCCCCTCTCATCCCTGGGAAATGTACTTATATTTCCCTGGCCACATGCAGCTCCCTAACTGTAAAATGCAGCTACTGATATGTTTTCAAATGTTTTTCTTTTCAAACAATCAAGATTGTTGTTGTTGTTATGTGCCGTCCAGGTGATTCCAACTTATAGTGACCCTATATGACAGAGTAGACCTAGTCCATATGGTTTCTTATGTTTTGGAGGGATATATATTCTAAAGCAATCATTTTGAACACAGAGAATTCTTGCCCCTCTGCTCTTCTGTTCTACTTATATACAGATATCCCTGTAGCTCCAGTACCAAGCACACCTCCTTACATAACCAACAGTTGCTGAGAGAAGAGCTGCCTTAAATTAAAAAAAAAAAAAAAATTAAATTCTGTCTCTGTCACTTGTAACCTCGGGCAAGTCACTTCACAAGTTACCCTATTGAAAAATGGCAATAATAATAATGCCTCTTTCAGTTAAGAGATAATATCAGATATTTAATCTGAACGTATTTTGGATCACTGTAATGCTTTATGTAGAAGATAAAACATTAGAAAGCTGCCTTCATAGTCTCAAATATGACCACATGTAATAATTTACTGCCTAAATGCCACTGACAATTTTATTTATCTGTTTCACATAGTGGAAACCCCGGTGGCATAGTGGTTAAGTGGTATGGCTGCTAACCAAGAGGTCGGCAGTTCAAATCCCCCAGGCGTTCCTTGGAAACTCTATCGGGCAGTTCTACTCTGTCCTATAGGGTTGCTATGAGTCGGAATCGACTCGATGATGGCAGTGGTTTTGGTTTTTATTTCACATAGTAGATATTCTAAATTATAAGGAAATAAAAGTGTCCTATGGTACTAATTAGAGTATGTTTTTAAAGGGTAATAAAAGAGGCCTATATATTTTTCCTTCTGAATTGGAATTCCTGCATTTTTTTTTTTTTTTTTTGAATCATACAAAGCCTGTGCTACAAGGAAGATGGTTCAGTAGTTTCATAACTGTGCATGAAGAACGTTAAGAAACTTGGCCTAAAATGCGTCCCATTTCAGTCTAAATTCTTATTCTAGATACACCTTTCATGTAGGATAATTTTTGTATTAACAATAGCTTCTTTGGGTTTGCAGAGAAAGAAACTATGTTTTTATAAAAATCTAGCCTAAGCTAGCTGTTTTCTCCTTAATCTCAGCAGCAAGGTTTACATAAATGAGCACCCTGACAAAAGGTAGTTCTGAAACTTCAAAACGTGGGACCCTGTAGTCCTTAGCCTCTTTAATTTCTATCCACAATCAGATTTACTTGTCTTGCCACATCCTATAAAGATTCTGCTTTCTCTAACTGTATAAAAGTGTAAGATAGGATCCAATGAGGAGAGAGGGATGAATTTGGCTATCTTGACTATATATAAAATAAGTGAACGTCTACTTATATTTAAATTGGTACTTTAGTTACATATACATAGTTAAATTCACATACATAAAGTAATATATTAGTATCCAAGTATTGCCTTTTTAGGCTTTCGCTTGTCATAATTTTATTTAACTCTTGAATTCATCATTAGTATCAGTTACTTAAGGTGCTTTAGAATATGTACATATTTTTCCAGGGGTACATGTATCCATTCATATAAGGTCAAGATACTATACCAAGAGTATATTTCTGATGTAACAGACGTATGTCTTTTAACAGTCTTTTAAAAGTAAAGGATGTTTGTCATATGCCTTTAAAAATGAATTTTTAAAGGTTTATTTATGCTGACATGTATACTTGAGATATCATAGTCATAACTTATTCTGAGTAGGCTAGAAATAAATATCTACACAACATCTTTAGGTTCATATTAGGTCCTTGATACTAGGAGACAAGTGTACCGAAAGAACCATTGATCTTCACTTGAGGGTTAGAACAATCACCTCATTATCCAGTCATTTCCCAATGTTTGGACCTGCAGGGTGACTTGAAGGATAAATCCTGATTCTCTTCATTTGTGTTTCTATGTTGTGTTGGTCATATCCCAAACTCTGTGATTCATTTTCCATGTTTATAAGTTTGGATATCAGTCTTAGGGCCATTTTGAGTAGAAGCTGAAGTAGTGGGCATGATATAACCTTGAAAACAAGCAAGCTTTACAAATGCAACTGTACTTTACAAAACAAGCTGCTGTGCCTATTTTCCGCTTTGTGTTATTTATTTATACCCAATTTCCAAACAAAAGGTTCTTATGGTGATTTACAAAAATATGTATACTAAAAAAACCCAGTGCCATCAAGTCGATTCCGACTCATAGTGACCCCATAGAACAGAGTAGAACTGCCCCATAGAAAAGAGTGAGGGGAAATAAGGTTGAAAGAATGAAACAAAGAGAAAATAAAGATAGGGAAAATATAAGTGTAGGGCTTAAATTAGCACCTAGATATGTGAGCACCATGATTCAATACTTTGGTTATTCAAGCTACAAGTGTAGCTCTAATCTCCTCAGCTGTCAGATCAAAAAAGCAAAATAGAATTACTAACAAGACTTATAATGTGTATAAAGTTAGAAACAATTACTGAAGAGCATTACAGTTTTGCCTGTTAACTAGACTTGAAAGAAGTTGTTTTTTCTCCCTCCTAAGGGTCTTTTTAAAGAGTACACTGTACAATATATTGACTTAGTTGTAGTCATTCAAATGTTATTTATTTACTTCTCAATATCTGCTCACAAATCTCACAAACATCAGCCTTTCCTCCAAAAGATCTTCACGTGTTTAAGGCACAAATTCTGTCACCCCGTTAGCAATGTTTCTTACAAAGACTGCTGGAATCGTAGACTGCCAGAATATTTTCTACTTTCACCAGCGTTCTTTCTTGCCAACAGATTTATATTAATCCCACTTTAATTAAGTCATTAATTAAAGACATGGTTGTAAAGGTCTGCAGTTTTCACAGCTCTATTTTTTATGGCTGTGCTGTTTGCTGATGATGGCATTTGTAAATTCAGACCTATTTCTTTAGAATATAGATAGATGTGTTTTTTTTTTTCTCCTTGAAACCCTAGCCTGAATCTAGCGATTTTTTTTTTTTTAACCAATGAAACAAGCTCTTATAAGATAGGTAAAAATATGAAGACTATGACATGACCATAATTGCTTGCTTAATTTAGCCTAATTAAGTCCAGTATATTAATTAGCATTTCCTACTTATACATGTGGATAAAGATAGATTTAAGTGTTATTTTTCAGTGACGTGCTGCCAAACCAGCTCTCCAGGAAACACACACACACACACACACACACATACACACACGCACACACGATTTCTTAGGTTTGCAGGTTTCTGCGTCATTTGATTTCAAGCTACTGATGATTTAATAACCAGTTTGTCAAATTCTTGAAAATTTAGAGTCTTGCAAGTCAGTATGGGCCAGCTCCAGCGTAGCATCAGTTATTTTTAAATCCAGTGTCAGACTCTTGGATTACTTCTCCTGCTCTGACAACAGCAGAAAAAGCCAGTCTTGTCAGGACCTTTCTTTGTTAAAGCTACTTAACTTAGCAAAATAAGTTAAGTACCTTTGCTTTTTGACTAGAAGTCACTACTGCCTTTTTTTTTTTTTGGTATTTCATGTGAAAGAATAATAATTAGACTGGGACCATTTCTTTAAGCCTGTTTATTTGTTAATAAACTATTATAAAAAGTGGGTAGCAATTTGATACAAGGGTCAATCCATAAAAAAAATTAGAAATCCTAATTAAATGAAATGTAAACACAAACACTCATGTTTAAGGAACGACATTGAAGAGTGAAGTCACAATATCGAAATAATTTCTAAATGAAATGCATTTCTTAAAAAAAAAAATCACGATCACTTCTAGACCAAATCAAGATAGAGCAACTGAACTCCCTCTGAATGGTGTCTTATTAAAAAAAATCAGAATAGACACAGGCACACACAAAGGGAAAACAGATGCCATGTGAAGGTACACCTACACACAGCCAAGAAACGTCAAGGAACACCTAGGACTACTGGCAAGGATGGACCCTCCCCTAGAGCTGATGCTCTGATTTGGACTTTTAGCCTTCAAAACTATGAGACAATAAATTCTTTAAAGCTACACACTTGTGGTATTTTTTGTTATGGCAGCACTAAGACACTCTCATCTTTGCATTTGGCAAGGTCTAAAAATCTTAACATGACCTCAAGGAAGCATAAGGGAAGAGAACCTTGAAAGTGGTTAGATTAAACCATTCTTGCCAGGTTAGAGGAATGAAGTTCTAAATAGAAACTGAATTATTAAAAAAAAGTCCTCGCACACTGTTGGGAGAGGCAGTACACCTTGAGCTCTGATCATACCTGCATGTTCTTACTGATCATACCAAGAGCATAAGGCATACTCTTTACCTGGGCCATTTCCCAAGGTTGTGTTTAAAGCGAACATTCTCGAGGGATGAGAAAACATCACCCCTATCATACCTTTCCCCCACAGAAAGCAACTTGTTTAGAATTGCTATAAAAGTGATAAATTCTTCAGCTGAGATGCAAACTTACTGCATGGGCCCCTCTATGTTGCTTCTGTGGTGCTGGGAAGGAATGAGAAAATGGTACCAACATCAAGGTCTCCTTCTGCCATGTGTCTTTCTCTCTGGCCCAGGAGTCACTTGTCTCCTATCAACATCTGTGAAACAGTTACAGGCTGTCTTGTTAGCTTACAAGTATGGTAAAAATTCTGGAAGTTCTGCAGATCTTGACTGTTTTGTAGATGGGAATGGACTGGAAGGAGGACAACGCCCCAGTGGGATGGGTTATCAGATGTGAGAAGATTCCCGTCAATATGGCAGTGAATTCTCTCACTCAAGAGGTGGGCGAGAAGGGGAAGATTACGGGCTCCCCACTCCCTACCTGTTAATAAGGCTGAAAGATGAGAGAAGGATTGAAACAAGGCACCAGAATAGTGCATGTGTTGTTGATCACTGCCTTCCTGTTGGGAAGAGTGCCAAAAAATAAAAAACCAAAACCCAGTGCTGTCGAGTCGATTCTGACTCTTAGCAACCCTACAGGACAGAGTAGAACTGCCCCATAGAGTTTCCAAGGAGCACCTTGCAGATTCAAACTGCCGACCCTTTGGTTAGCAGCCATAGAACTTAACCGCTACTCCAGCAGGGTTTCCTGGGAAGTGAAAGGGGTACTTTAATAAGCAAGGGGCAGCCAACCTTGTGGCTTCAGCCTAAAGGAAATATGGCTGTGGCTGCTGAATCAAAGCACTCCCAAAGATGAAATAAATGATTTCAGCCATGGAATTAACCATAGCACTAGGAGTTCATTTGATGAGCACAAGCAGGTGGTTACTTAAAATCAAAAGTAAATTCAAGGATTTGCTTGGAGCTGTGATCTCTCTCTCTGCCGCCATTCCCACTTTACCCCTCCATCCCAACTCTAGCAGCTTTAACAAAATAGCCAAGAATGTTGCATAACTTTGGGGAGAAGAAGGATCCGAATTATTATAATTCTGTTACAAGCAGGTATTTAAGTTACTATTCTAAAGGTCTAATGGGTGGAGAACAGTTGGCTCTGTTGTACTGGGACATAGCCTGTGTACTAAGACAGCCAACAAGGGTACAAAAACCAAAACCCATTGCTGTCAAGTCCATTCCAACTCATAGCAACCCTACAGAACAGGATAAAACTGACCCATAGGGTTTCCAAGGATGGATTTGAACTGCTGACCTTTTTGTTAACAGCCAAGCTTTTAATCACTGTGGCACAAGAGCTCCCCCTAAGAATACCAAACCAAACTCACTGCCGTCGAGTCAATTCCTACTCTTAACAACCCTATAGGACAGAGTAGAACTGCCCATAGGGTTTGCAGGAGCAGTTGGTGGATTCAAAACTGCTGACTTTTTGGTTAGCAGCTGAACTCTTAAACACCATGCCACCAGGGCTCCAAGGGTGCCAAAAAAACAAACACCATTGCCATCAAGTAGATTCAGACTCATAGCAACCTTATAGGACAGAATAGAACTGCCATATAGGGTTTCCATGGAAAGCCTGGAGGATTTGAACTGCTGATCTTTTTGGTTAGCAGCTGTAGCTCGTAACCACTACTCCACCAGGGTTTCCTTCAAGGGGTGGCCAATTGCTCTGACTACAAGGGAGATGGCATGCAAGGGGGCCAGGAAAAAAAAAAAAAAAGAGGCTCCAGAGCCCTGGTACTTGTAGAAGATGAGATGGCAAGGATCCACAAGAAACATAAAGCCTCCCCAGCCCCCAGCCATCCTACTCAGGCTTAACACACCCTCCCCCTGCGTTCTCCTCCCTAAGCCAGGCAGCTATAGCAGCCCTCTGAAACAAGTTCCTATCGGGGGAAAAATAAATAAAAATAGTGTCTGAATCCAACTGAAGGGTGGCTGGGGCTGTTTAGGTCAGATAGTTTATCGTTGTATAAAAATGGGTAATAGGTATTAATGTGTTTTACATAATTAGACTGTTATAATGTAAATAGTCACAAAGAGTCAGAAAAGGTCCTTCTGTTCTGGAACTGCGGCTTGTAGAGAGGTGATCTCTATCCCCTCCCATGTGACTACCAAACAACTGCAACAAAAAGATCCCAAGAGAAAAACATGTATATATTTTTAATTAAAAATTTGCTAAGACAGGCTACTTCTCAGTACAGTATCACCACCTGCCTGAAACAGGAGCCAAGTCTCTCTTTCTCTTACTGAATACCTAATCCATGAAGATCTTGTGACTTTCTGGCCAGATTTCCCCACTCTCATCCAATAACTAACAAGGGAATGGGCCGAACAGACCTGCTAGTCTAAATAAAACGAAATATTCAAAGGGGCAACAGACATGAACCTAGCACCACCTTGGTTTTACATAAAGGAATCACACAGCTGCCCACTTGGGGGAAACTTTATTTCACACTTCACCCCTTGAAATAAAACCACTGGCTCAACGAAGTCCTCAATTCAGAGATTCCCCTAAATTCCTGGGCCTGGTTCACTGAAGTTCAGCTAAGCTGAAACCCAGTGGTGTCCATTGGGCTGCTGCTGCTGTTCAAACCCAGTGCCAGCTATGCAGAATTGAAAATGAATGTGGTCATTCAACTCAGTAGGCGGAACTCAAGACCACTCTCATAATTCTAGCAATAATCCACTTAATAAGCCTTGTTATATATTCACTGACTCTTGAGCTGGAAGCTTACAGACTAGCAAAATAAAAGACTTCCCTCTTTGGGGCCACAAACTGTGGGAAAAAATTATCACTGCTGATCAGAGTATCTGGGTCATTCATGTACATATTCACCAAAACTCCACTACTGTCAAGTCGATTCTGACTCATAGCGACCCTATAGGACAGAGTAGAACTGCCCGACAGAGCTTCCAAGGAATGCCTGGTGGATCTGAACTGCCGACCTCTTGGTTAGCAGCCATAGCACTTAACCACAACGCCACCAGGGTTTCTTACATATTCACAGTAAGGGTCAATTTTCAGATATAGCACCCAACACTGCACCCCATATTTATGATTCCTGCCAAATCTTGCTCTGTTTCTCTTGCCATGAACGGAGAACATTGCATGGGGCATTAGCCTCACCCATTCTTTTTTTTTTTAAGCCTTCTTTTTTTTTTTTTAATAATTTTTATTAAGCTTTAATCAAGTCAGTCTGTCACATATAAGCTTATACACACCTTATTCCATACTCCCACTTACTCTCCCACTAATAAGTCAGCCCGCTCCCTCCTTCCAGTCTCTCCTTTCATGACAATTTTGCCAGTTTCTAACCCTCTCTACCCTCCTATCTCCCCTCCAGACAGGAGATGCCAACACAGTCTCAAGTGTCCATCTGATACAAGGAGCTCACTCCTCGTCAGCATCACTCTCCAACCCATTGTCCAGTCCCTTCCATGTCTGATGAGTTGTCTTCGGGAACGGTTCCTGTCCTGGGCCAACAGAAGGTTTGGGGACCATGACCACCGGGATTCCTCTAATATCAGTCAGACCATTAAGTCTGGTCTTTTTATGAGAATTTGGGGTCTGCATCCCACTGATCTCCTGCTCCCTCAAGGGTCCTCTGTTGTGCTCCCTGTCAGGGCAGTCATCGGTTGTGGCCGGGCACCATCTAGTTCTTCTGGTCTCAGGATGATGTAAGTCTCTGGTTCATGTGGCCCTTTCTGTCTCTTGGGCTCATAGTTATCGTGTGACCTCGGTGTTCTTCATTTTCCTTTGCTCCAGGTGGGTTGAGACCAATTGATGCTTTTTAGATGTTCGCTTGTTAACATTTAAGACCCCAGACGCCACGTTTCAAAGTGGAATGCAGAATGCTTTCGTAATAGAATTATTTTGCCAATTGACTTAGAAGTCCCCTTAAGCCATAGTCCCCAAACCCCTGCCCTTGCTCCGCTGACCTTTGAAGCATTCAGTTTATCCCGGAAACTTCTTTGCTTTTGGTCCAGTCCAGTTAAGCTGACCTTCCGTGTATTGAGTACTGTCCTTCCCTTCGCCTAAAGTAGTTCTTATCTACTAACTAATCAGTAAATAGCCCTCTCCTACCCTTCCTCCCTCCCCTCTCCCCCGTAGCCACAAAAGTATGTGTTCTTCTCAGTTTATACTATTTCTCAAGATCTTATAATAGTGGTCTTATACAATATTTATCCTTTTGCCTCTGACTAATTTCACTCAGCATAATGCCTTCCAGGTTCCTCCACGTTATGAAATGTTTCACAGATTCGTCACTGTTCTTTATCGATGGGTAGTGTTCCATTGTGTGAATATACCACAATTTATTTAACCATTCATTCATTGATGGACACCTTGGTTGTTTCCAGCTTTTTGCTATTATAAACAGAGCTGCAATAAACATGGGTGTGCATATATCTGTTTGTATGAAGGCTCTTATTTCTCTAGGGTATATTCCGAGGAGTGGGATTTCTGGGTTGTATGGTAGTTTTATTTTTAACTTTTTAAGATAACGCCAGATAGATTTCCAAAGTGGTTGTACCATTTTACATTCCCACCAGCAGTGTATAAGAGTTCCAATCTCTCCGCAGCCTCTCCAACATTTATTATTTTGTGTTTTTTGGATTAATGCCAGCCTTGTTGGAGTGAGATGGAATCTCATCCTAGTTTTAATCTGCATTTCTCTAATGGCTAATGATCGAGAGCATTTTCTCATGTATCTGTTAGCTGCCTGAATATCTTCTTTAGTGAAGTGCGTGTTCATATCCTTTGCCCACTTTTTGATTGGGTTGTTTGTCGTTTTCTGGTTGAGTTTTGACAGAATCATATAGATTTTAGAGATCATGCGCTGGTCAGAGATGTCATAGCTGAAAATTCTTTCCCAATCTGTAGGTGGTCTTTTTACTCTCTTGGTGAAGTCTTTAGATGAGCATAGGTGTTTGATTTTTAGGAACTCCCAGTTATCTGGTTTCTCTTCGTCATTTTTGGTCATGTTTTGTATTCTGTTTATGCCTTTTATTAGAGCTCTTAACGTTGTCCCTATTTTTTCTTCCATGATCTTTATCGTTTTAGTCTTTATGTTTAGGTCTTTGATCCACTTGGAGTTAGTTTTTGTGCATGGTGTGAGGTATGGGTCCTGTTTCATTTTTTTGCAAATGGATATCCAGTTATGCCAGCACCATTTGTTAAAAAGACTATCTTTTCCCCAATTAACTGACACTGGGCCTTTGTCAAATATCAGCTGCTCATATGTGGATGGATTTATATCTGGGTTCTCAATTCTGTTCCATTGGTCTATGTGCCTGTTGTTGTACCAGTACCAGGCTGTTTTGACTACTGTGGCTATATAATAGGTTCTAAAATCAGGTAGAGTGAGGCCTCCACTTTCCTCTTCTTTTTCAGTAATGCTTTACTTATCCGAGGCTTCTTTCCCTTCCATATGAAGTTGGTGATTTGTTTCTCCATCACATTAAATAATGTCATTAGAATTTGGATAGGAAGTGCATTGTGTGTATAGATGACTTTTGGTAGAATAGACATTTTTACTATGTTGTCTTCCTGTCCATGAGCAAGGTATGTTTTTCCACTTAAATAAGTCCTTTTTAGTTTCTTGCGGTAGTACTTTGTACTTTTCTTTGTACAGGTCTTTTACGTCTTTGGTAAGATTTATTCCTAAGTATTTTATCTTCTTGGGGGCTACTGTGAATGGTATTGATTTGGTGATTTCCTCTCTGATGTTCTTTTTGTTGATGTAGAGGAATCCAAGTGATTTTTGTATGTTTATCTTATAACCTGAGACTCTGCCAAACTCTTCTATTAGTTTCAGTAGTTTTCTGGAGGATTCCTTAGGGTTTTCTGTGTATAAGATCATGTCATCTGCAAATAGAGATAATTTTACTTCCTCCCTGCCAATGCGGATGCCCTTTATTTCTTTGTCTAGCCTAATTGCTCTGGCTAGACCTCTAGCACAATGTTGAATAAGAGTGGTGATAACGGGCATCCTTGTCTGGTTCCCGTTCTCAAGGGAAATGCTTTCAGGTTCTCTCCATTTAGAGTGATATTGGCTTTGTATAGATGCCCTTTATTATGTTGAGGAATTTTCCTTCAATTCCTATTTTGCTGAGAGTTTTTATCATAAATGGGTGTTGAACTTTGTCAAATGCCTTTTCTGCATCAATTGATAAGATCATGTGGTTTTTGCCTTTTGTTTTAATTATATGGTGGATTACATTAATGGTTTTTCTAATATTAAACCAGCCTTGCATACCTGGTATAAATCCCACTTGGTCGTGGGGAATTATTTTTTGGATATGTTGTTGAATTCTATTGGCTAGAATTTTGTTGAGGATTTTTGCGTCTATGTTCATGAGGGATATAGGTCTATAATTTTCTTTTTTTGTGATGTCTTTACCTGGTTTTGGTATCAGGGATATGGTGGCTTCATAGAATGAGTTAGGTAGTATTCCATCATTTTCTATGCTTTGAAATACCTTTAGTAGTAGTGGTATTAACTCTTCTCTGAAAGTTTGATAGAACTCTGTAGCAAAGCCGTCAGAGCCAGGGCCTTTTTTTTGTTGGGAGTTTTTTGATTACCTTATCAATCTCTTTTTTTGTTATGGGTCTATTTAGTTGTTCTACTTCTGATTGTGTTAGTTTAGGTGGAGAAAAAAAGTTTTTCCAGGAATTCATCCGTTCCTTCTAGGTTTGCAAATTTGTTAGAGTACAATTTTTCATAATAATCTGATATGATTCTTTTCATTTCAGTTGGGTCTGTTGTGATCTGGCCCATCTCATTTCTTATTTGGGTTATTTGTTTCTTTTCTTGTATTTCTTTCTTCAGTCTGGCCAGTGGTTTATCGATTTTGTTAATTTTTTCAAAGAACCAGCTTTTGGCTTTGTTAATTTTTTCAATTATTTTTCTGTTCTCTAATTCATTTAGTTCAGCTCTAATTTTTATTATTTGTTTTCTTCTGGTGCCTGATGGATTCTTTTGTTGCTCACTTTCTATTTGTTCAATTTGTAGGGACAGTTCTCTGATTTTGGCTCTTTCTTCTTTGTGTATGTGCGCATTTACCGATATAAATTGACCTCTGAGTACTGCTTTTGCTGTGTCCCAGAGGTTTAATAGGAAGTGTTTTCATTCTCGTTGCATTCTATGAATTTCTTTATTCCCTCCTTAATGTCTTCTATAACCCAGTCTTATTTGAGCAGGGTATTGTTCAGTTTCCAAGTATTTGATTTCTTTTCCCTAATTTTTCTGTTATTGATTTCCACTTTTATGGCCTTGTGGTCTGAGAAGATGCTTTGTAATATTTCGATGTTTTGGATTCTGCAAAGGTTTGTTTTATGACCTAACATGCGGTCTATTCTAGAGAATGTTCCATGTGCAGTAGAAAAAAAAGTATACTTTGCAGCTGTTGGGTGGAGTGTTCTGTATAAGTCTATGAGGTCAAGTTGGTTGATTGTAGCAATTAGGTCTTCTGTGTCTCTATTGAGCTTCTTACTGGAAGTCCTGTCCTCCAAAAGTGGTGTGTTGAAGTCTCCTACTATAATTGTGGAGGTGTCTATCTCACTTTTCAGTTCTGTTAAAGTTTGTTTTATGTGTCTTGCAGCCCTGTCATTGGGTGCATAAATATTTAATATGGTTATATCTTCCTGGTCAATTGTCCCTTTGATCATTATGCAGTGTCCTTCTTTATCTTTGTGGTGGATTTAACTTTAAAGTTTATTTTGTCAGAAATTAATATTGCTACTCCTGCTCTTTTTTGCTTGTAGTTTGCTTGATATATTTTTTTCCATCCTTTGAGTTTTAGTTTGTTTGTGTCTCATAGTCTAAGGTGTGTCTCTTGTAGGCAGCATATAGATGGATCGTGTTTCTTTATCCAGTCTGAGATTCTCTGTCTCTTTATTGGTGCATTTAGTCCATTTACATTCAGCGTAATTATAGATAAGTATGTGTTTAGTGCTGTCATTTTGATGCCTTTTTGTGTGTGTTGTTGACAATTTCATTTTTCCACTTACTTTTTTGTGCTGAGACATTTTTCTTTGTAAATTGTGTGTTCCTCATTTTCATAGTATTTGACTTTATGTTTACTGAGTCGTTATGTTTTTCTTTTTTTTATTTTGAGTTATGGAGTTGTTATACCTCTTTGTGGTTACCTTAATATTTACCCCTATTTTTCTAAGTAAAAACCTAACTTGTATTGTCCTATATCACCTTGTTTTCTTCTCCATATGGCAGTTCTATGCCTCCTGTATTTAGTCCCTCTTTTTGATTATTGTGATCTTTTACAAATTGACTTCAATGATTCCCTGTTTCGAGCGTTTTTTTCTCTTTAAAATTAATCTTAATTTGTTTTTGTGATTTCCCTACTTGAGTTGATATCAGGATGTTCTGTTCTGTGACCTTGTGTTGTGCTGGTATCTGATATTATTGGTTTTCTAACCAAACAATTTCCTTTAGAATTTCTTGTAGCTTTGGTTTGGTTTTTGCAAAATGTCTAAGCTTGTGTTTATCTGTAAATGTTTTAATTTCACCTCCATATTTGAGAGAGAGTTTTGCTGGATATATGATCCTTGGCTGGCAGTTTTTCTCCTTCAGTGCTCTGTATATGGCATCCCATTGCCTTCTTGACTGCATGGTTTCTTCTGAGTAGTCTGAACTTATTCTTATTGATTCTCCCTTGTAGGAGACCTTTCTTTTCTCCCTGGCTGCTTTTAAAATTTTCTCTTTATCTTTGGTTTTGGCAAGTTTGATGATAATATGTCTTGGTGATTTTCTTTTTGGATCTATCTTAAATGGGGTTCGATGAGCATCTTGGACAGATATCCTTTCGTCTTTCATGATGTCAGGGAAGTTTTCTGCCAACAGATCTTCAACTATTCTCTCTGTGTTTTCTGTCCTCCCTCCCTGTTCTGGGACTCCAACCACACGCAAGTTATTTTTCTTGATAGAGTCCCACATGATTCTTAGAGTTTCTTCATTTTTTTTTTAATTCTTTTATCTGTTTTTTTTTTTTTTTAAGCTATATTGGAGTCAATTCCCTTGTCCTCCAGATCCCCCACCCTGCATTCCAATTGCTCGAGTCTGCTCCTCTGACTTGTTATAAATTTTTTTTTTTTTTTTTTTTTTTATAGGAGAGTTGTCTAATTCTGCAATTTTACTGTTAATCTTTTGGATTTCTGAATGCTGTCTCTATGGATTCTTGCAACTTATGAATTTTTCCACTATGTTCTTGAATAATCTTTTTGAGTTCTTCAACTGCTTTATCAGTGTGTTCCTTGGCTTTTTCTGTAGATTGCCTTATTTCATTTCTGAGGTAATCCCTGATGTCTTGAAGCATTCTGTAAATTCTTTTTTTATATTCTGCATCTGGGAATTCAAGGATTGTATCTTCATTTGGGAAAGATTTTTGATTCTTTAGTTTGGGGAGTTGTAGACGCAATCATGGTCTGCTTCTTTATGTGGTTTGATATTGACTGCTGTCTCCAAGCCATCTCTAAGATATTGTAGTGATTTATTCTATATTTGGTCACTGAGTCTTATCTTGTTTTGTTTTCTTTCAGTATACGTAAATAGGCTACTAGATTGCACTGCCTTGATTGTTGTAGTCCTTGAATCACTTATGTCCTATTAACAGCTGTTTTGGGCTGTTACCAGATATATAAGCCTAAGAGTCCATTCACTTTTCTTGAGTAAAATCTGATTTTGGATCATCAAGTGTGTGGTGCAGACTGTCACCTATCCACCTAGAGAAGTAGTGCTGATAGTTGTGTGCACCAGATTCTTGTAGCAGCAGGGTTTCACACTCCAGGGGGGGCAGGATGCTGACAGGCTTCCCCCAAATGTCAGTGAGATAGGTGTGTCTCTATTGCTAAAGCACTTTGGTGGGTGGGCTCTGCAGCTGTACCTTAGACACCCAATGCAAGTACCTCTACAGATTGGTAGGTGTCACCCTCCTTAGACCCCTAAGGCAGGAGGCTAGGCGGTCTGGGGGGAGCTTCAGCCCTCAGTTCCCTGTTGTGGGTCAGTGAGGGCTCTGTTGAATACGCAGAGATATCAGACCTGGGAAACTTGTCTTTCCAGTAATCCACTAAAACAATTACAGTCAGATACCTATCAGAAATGCCTTTGCATTATAATAGCCACCTTGTTCCCTGTAGGGATGAAAGCCCAAGACTGTGGATCACATATGTTTGGCTGGAGCTGGTTGTGTGTTTTTAGTCCAATTAGGGAAGGATTTTTGGTCCCTGAGTTTTTTGTAGCTGCTTCTCTCAGACCAGGAGAATGGGTTAGGAAAAGACCAAAAAAAAAAAAAAAAAAAGAAGAAGAAAGAAAGAAAGAAAAACCGCAGCGCACTTCACTCTCTGGCTCAGGAAATTCCAATGTGAATGAAGCAGCCTGGGAAGGGGAGGGGAGGGTTCAGATAAATAGGAGAGAGTAGCCCCTTGGAATATAGACAAAGTTACTTATCTTGTTTGGCGATGACTGTTTTATCTGAGATTCCCGAGGGGCGTGTTGACTGTGTGCACTGGCTGGGTCGAGATTGCCCCCAAGGGTCAGGCCCGCATCCCCTGCTTGTGCTGTCCCAGAAGCCATGGTTAGTTCCTCTGCTCCCAGTCCAAAGCCCTGCGCCAAGGTTCCCCGGCTGGGATGCTGCACTCCAGGCTCCAAAACCAGTCACTGCCTCCTGTTGACTTCTCCTCCTGCCAGCCGCGTAGCTGCGCTGCCTGCATGACTGGCTGGGCTTCTCCGAGGTCACTTCTGGGTGCTAGGGCTGCATCCCATGTTGGGCCGTCTCAGGATGTCATGTTCAGCTTCCCTGCGCCCAGTCCAAAGCCCGGCACCAAGGTTTCCCAACTGGGACGCTGGCTTCAGGCTCCGAAAACAGTCACTGCTTCTGCATGGTTGTTCGTTCTCAGTCTCTGTCACTCGAGTCAACTCTTTAGATCTGTGTTTTATGGTCAGGGTTCATAGATTGTCATGTATGTGATCGATTCACTTGTTTTTCTGAGTCTTTGTTGCAAGAGGGAGCCGAGGTAGCTTCTACCTAGTCAGCCATCTTGGCCCCTCTAGCCTTACCCATTCTTAACGGACTGATTACATTAGACTTTTAAACCCCCTCTAGGGGCCATAGGGAAACCCTGGTGTCATAGTGGTTAAATGCTACAGCTGCTAACCAGCTGTTCGAGTCCACCAGGCACTCCTTGGAAACTCTATGGGGGCAGTTCTATTCTGTTCTACAGGGTCACTATGAGTCAAAATCAACTCGACAGCAATGGGTTTTTGGTATGGAGGGGCTATAGGGAAACTCTGGTGGTGTAGCGGTCAAGAGCTACAGTTGCTAACCAAAAGGCCAAAAGTTTGAATTCACCAGATGCTCCCTGGAAACTCTATTGGGCAGTTCTGCTCTGTCCTATAGGCAGTTCTGCTCTGTCACTGTGAGTTGAAATCGACTCGACAGCAACAGGTTTGATTTTTGGGTTTAGGGGCTATAGATGGAGTCCCTGGCTCACACAAATGATTAAGTGTTATCTACTAACCGAAAAGTTGGCAGTTCAAACCCACCCAAAGGGGACTTGAAAATAAGGCCTGGCAATCAATTTCTGAAATGCCACAGCTTTGAAAACTGTATAGAGTACAGTTCTACTCTGCACACTCAGGGTCACCGTGTTTCAGAATAGACTCGAAAGCAACGAACAATAACAAGGGGCTATAAAGAGTCCCTGGGTAGCAGTTAGCTTAGCTGAAAGACTGACAGTTTAAAACCACCCAGCAGTTCTGTGGAAGAAAAG
Source organism: Elephas maximus indicus (assembly GCF_024166365.1). NCBI lineage: Eukaryota > Metazoa > Chordata > Mammalia > Proboscidea > Elephantidae > Elephas > Elephas maximus. Next base: position 34,468,704 of record NC_064834.1, read on the forward strand.
GGGTGGCTATCTGTGAAGATTACAGACCAGAAAACTCTATGGAGCATTCTACTCTGTAACGCACGACATCATCATGAGTTGAGGGCTGACTTAGCCTCTACAGCAAGGCCTATAGATACAAGTCCATGGGTGGGGCAAATGGTTAAATGCTTGGCTACTAACCAAAAGCTTGGCAGTTCAATGGTACCCAGAGGTACCTCAAAAGAAAGGTCTAGTGATCTGTTTTTGAAAGGTCACAGCTTTGAAAAGCCTAGGACATGCAGTTCTACTCTGCACACGTGGCATCTCTATGAGTTGGAATGAGGCAAAAGCAATTGGTGTTTGCACTGCTAACCAACAGTTCAGCAGTTGGAAAACACCAGCCACTCCTTGGAAACGCTGTGGGGACAGTTCTACTCTGTCCCATAGGGTCAGTATGAGTCAGAATTAACTCAACAGCAATTTTTTTTTTTTTAATAAACAGTTCAAATGTTTAACACACTTGGCTGCTAGCTGAAAAGTTGGAGGTTGGAGTTTACCAGAGGTGCCTCAAAAGAAAACCCTGCTGATCTATTCTGAAAAATCAGACATTGAAATCTCTGTGGAGTGCAATTCTACGCTCACACACATGAAGTCACCATGAGCTGGGGTCACCTAGACTGCAAGTGATTCTGATTCTAAGGTGCCTGTCCACTATTAACATGTTTTCAGATTGCAGCGCTGCTGTTCCAGCTCAATGAGTTGATTCCAGCTCCAATGTTGTGGCCCTTGCAACTAATCCATATCATGTCTCTGTTTTTCTGGATTACTTATAGTCTGAAATCACTGTGTCTTTTGTAGAAAAGGTTCTCCAACAAAGAGCTGAGACTCAAAGTATCCTGTGCTCCCTACTTCCCTCAGACATCTAGAATTGTTGAACATTGGATGGCCTCCTCAAAAATCAACTAAAAATATTTTTAATTCAGTTTCTGTCATCTCCTCCTGCTCCACACACCTTAATAAGGCAGTTTGGTCACTAAATGCAGCTGCACCCCCAAAAAGAATCATCTCCTCTTGTGTGCTTTGAGTAATGAACAGAACCAAAGAGGTGGTGTTACGTAGACCTATTTTAAATTTGGGGATTTTGTCTTCACAATTGTTTCTTTACCTCAACGGGTGGCATGATTATAGGCAAAACTATAGACTGTCTCATCATACTGCCTGGGATCCTATTGATAGTAAAATTGATAGTAGCCTTAATTAATTAAGTACTAACTGATATACTTGATCTTAGCCTCTTAAAAAAAAGAAAAAAAAATTAGCCTCTTAGCCTCTAATTAATCAGTAAGATTAATTAGAATGGCCAATGGATTGCCATACTATTGTGGTTTTAATATTCAGCCAAGAGCATGTCAGGCTTAGGCATAGAGTGCCGAGAAAGGCAATCAGCCCCAAGCATCCTTGCAAGTTTTTGTAGCATATGCCAAGAATTCAAGGCCCTGATTGCTCTTTATCTGGACCATTTTTCAGGGTTGCATATGCAGTGAGCAACCTTGAGGGATGAGGTAATGTCTCCTCATAGATTTGCTTCAGTGTTCTGTGCATGCACATCTACTAGACTTCTCTACATGACAACCATGGGACTTGTGGGACTTAGACAACTGGTGTCAACATGTACTCATGTTACTTGTTGTGCCATGAGTACTCATGTACTCATGCTACTTGTTGTCCCACGAGTAGCAAAGTAATTTGTCTCTGACCTAGTCTCATGTCTTCTGCCAACATCCATGAAACTGTAACAGGCTAGCTTGTTAGCTTGCAAGTTGCATAATTCCAGACACTTCACAGTTCTGATAAACAGTTAAATTAATCACTTGAAAGTTATTCTTATTAACACTGTATGATGATATTTTTGTTCTATTATTTGGGAGTCTTAATTGATATTTTGAGATAATGTGTTTGACCAGTAAGGTTATTGTTTAGGTTTTTGTCTCTACAACAGAAATTTATTTTTTTAGGTTCAATGTTAAAAACCAAATATATTAGTTTTCTATTGCTGCTACAACAAATTACCACAAACTTAGTGACTTAGTACAACACAATTTTTTATTATCTTACAGTTCTGTACATAAGAAGTCAACATTTGTCTTGCTGGGCTGGAATCAAGGTGTCATCAGGGCTACATTCCTTTCTGGAGACTGTAGGGACAATCTGTTTCATTGCATTTTCCAGTTTCTCCAGGCCACCCACAGTCTTTGGCTTTTGGCCCACTTCCTCCATCTCTAAAGCCAGCAATATTGTATCTCTATGACCAGTCTTCTCTTGTCACATCTCCCTCTCTCTCTGCTCACAGTGAGGAAAGCTTCTCCAATTTTAAGAATGCATGTGATGAGAATGGGACGACCTGGGTAATACAGGTTATCTCCCTATTTCCAGGTCCTTAACCTTAACGTGGAGCCCTGGTGTCGTAGTAGTTAAGAGTTTCGCTGCTAATCAAAAGGTCAGCAGTATGAATCCACCAGCTGCTCCTTGGAAACCCTATGCGGCAGTTATACTCTGTCCTATAGGGTCACTATGAATCAGAATACTCGAAAGCAAAGGGTTTGGTAACCTTAATGCAATGCATATATTCACAGGTTCTGTGGATTTGAACATGGGTATCTAGTATGTGTGTATGTGGAGGGGTGGTGGTGGTAATTATTCTGTCTACCATACTGTTAAATTTCTTCCTTCTTGAAATATTTAGCAATTATTGGTTTATTGCTTTTCACATCCAAATTTACCCCTTTTGTCTCTTGCAAAAATTGATCTGGCCTCTGTTTTGCTTTTCTAGATAGCTTGACATTAATCTTTGTCACTAAAGGGTGCTGGAGAGACACAGCAATTTAAAAAGTTATGTTTCCTGATCTCCCTGTGCTCACTTGGCAGGCTTCTACAAATTGGGCTTCTCCAGCATCCAAGTCCTACTGCACACACTGCTCCTCCAGTTTCTGGCTCCTACAACATATAGCCTCCCTGGTGTCTGCCTCCTGCAACGTGGGTGGCTTCTGTAGCCCAGCTTCCTGAAGTTCTTCCAGCTTCTTCAACGTTCCTATAAAAGACCTCAGGTTAGCTCCCATAATGCTTTTAGCTTCTCAGTGCCCAGCTCCTCCAGCATATGGCCCTTAGCAGCACCTGGCATCTGCAAGCCTCTCTCGGCATCTCTCTGGGGCAGATTTTAGCAAAGTACTTCCAGTGAGACACCTCCCTGTGAATAGGCTTCTCCAGTATGCAAGAGGGCAGATTTCTAGTACATTTCACCACTGTGACATCACAGCAACTTCTATTCCATAAGGGAATCTAGGTTATAAAAAAAAAAAACCCTCTTCAAAATGGTCTGGATCTTAGATCTGGGGGAGAAAGTCTTCCTTGGACACTCTATCTCAACACTAAGGGTAATGTTATATAACATTATATAACATCTGCTATTTTATTATATATTGTATCTACTATGTCTGTATACATTGAGTTCTCTTTGTTTATTACGGGAGCCCTGGTGGTACAGTGGATAAGAGCTTGGCTGCGAATCAAAATATTAGCAGTTCGAAACCATCATCCATTCCTTGGAAAAGATAAGGGGCAGTTCTACTCCCTCCTGTAGGGTTGCTTTGAGTTGGATGGCAATGGATAAGGTTTTTTGGTTTACTTCTTACTAGCCAATCTCTCCTTATTCTGATTCTCTGTAACACTAACAGGGTTAGCATCAGGTCTGCTTTAAATTTGACATCTTTTTAAAAAGCTGTGCCACACCAAAATCAAAATCAGTTATGCTGTATGGACTGTGTTGAAAAAGTAACTAATAGTAGACTATTTCTTCTACCAAATAATTTTTCATCCAAGTTTGTTTATAGGAAATTAGTGATTTTCTATTTAGGTTTGCAGTAGTTTTAGTTTTTTATGTGATAATTCTATATTGTTTACCTTTTAAAATATCTACAAATAGTTGGTATTGTTTTTGATAATCAGAAAAAAGAAGCTTGAGTATTAAAAAGAAATATCATTTAAAAATATTTGTCCTAATTGAACAAATTGTGCAGTAGCTTAAAAAATAAGGCCTAAATTGTTTTGGGAACACTTTGTATGCCTTTAGTGTAGCTTTCAAGGAGCCCTTATGGTACAACAGTTAAGTGTTCAGCTGCTAACAGAAAGTTTGGCGGATCAAATCCACCAGCCACTCCATTGGAAGAAAGACCTTGCGATCTGCTCCCACAAGGATTACAGCTTAGGAAACCCTCTGGGGCAGTTTTACTCTGTTCTACAGGGTCACCAGGAGTTTGTTGGCTTCTACTCGACAGCAAATAGAAGCAGAATAGCTATCAGACTTTTTCATTATTTTTAGTATCTATATTTTTAAAATTTGTTAGATGTGAATAGCAGACACAATTGGTCATTGTTCTCCTGAAAATAATAATAATAAAAAAAGTACTTCTTTATAATTTTATTCATTATAATTTAACTTTCACATAACAGAGGTGCTAATGGATGCCCTAGGGAGCACTGTTTTGGAAATAAACTTATATAATATTCTAATAAATGATCTGAAAGAGATGAAAACCTGGCCTTTATTGAAATATCTAGTATGACAAATTTGGAAGGTGCTAAACACACCATCAGGGACAGATAAATCGCAAAAAGTAACTTAGAAAAAACACAATTGAAATAAATTCATAATTACACAAGTAACTCAAGACAGTAAATGAAATTAAAATGAAGTTCCCATAGTAGCAAAGGAACAGTAAGATTAGGGGAAAAATTGTTATGCACGGTAGGGGGTGCTGTGATTCGACGATAATGTTTTTACTATTTTTGAGTTATGTGGATTTATACAGTCGTTAAAAGATAAATGCTTTTTTCTATTGAAGGCTTGGTTTTCTGTTTCCTATAACAAAATAGAAATGACTCTATCATTTTTTCTTGTATCCCCTTCACTGGTTTATTTAGTGAGGCAATCACCCCTAAGGGAGCCCTGGTGAAGCAATGGTTAAGCACCATGCTGTTAACCAAAACATTGCGTTTCAAACCCACCAGCCGCTCCATGGGAGAAAGACCAGGCAATCTGCTCCCGTAAAGATTACAGCCTTGGAAACCCTCTGGGGCAGTTCTACTCTGTCCTATAGGGGTACAGTGAGTCAGAATTGACTTGACGGCACACAACAATAACATCAGCACTCGTCATCTGTGTCTGAGTATTCTAATCCCCCATATTCTACACAATTTAACATTTTCAAACTTTTAAAGTTTTTAGCAAGTTGGTACGTGGAAAATGAAAATGCTGGCTCATGGTTTTAGTTCTACATCTACCGGTTTACTAATAAGGTTGAGCGTGATTTCATGTCCTCACTGGTAATTTGCATTACTTCCTCTATGACTGGTCTGCTAATATACTTTGTCCATTTTTTGTTAGGTTTCTCTCCTGTACTTTTTAAAATATATTTCTTATGTAAGGATGTTGAACCTTTGTGTTTCTAAATACATATTTCAGTGTATAGTGCATCTTTTGATTTTGTGATGAACTCTTTGGCCATACAATTTTTGAAAATGTAATTGTTAAATATATTTATTTCCTCTCATTTTTTTTGTGTCTTTTTTTAGGTTTCTTCATCCCTATGTCAAACAAATATTGTCCTAAATTTTATTCTAATTAAAAAAATTAGATCCATAATACATCTGATATTTATTATTATTATTTTCTTTTTTACATAGATGTGCCTTTAGTTTTCCTTAAGAATGAGAGGCGTGGTAATGGTTCCGTGTGGACTAGTGGAAAGAATATTAACCATTACAAAAAGACCAGAGTCTAGTTCTAGGCTGTGCCTTAGTTATGTGACTATAGGTGGAATATTTAATTTCTCATGGTCTTAGTATATTAAAGTATTTTTAAAAATTTTAAAAATCATTAGGACTAGGTTACTTCATAAAGAGTTATACCTAGGGTGTGTGGAGTGCCTCAGGAACATATTTATTGTGGAAACTCTACCGATGTAAACAATCAGAATCACCTACCTCAGATTGTCAGTTATTCTTCATTCTAAGCAGTCTCATGAAATCCTTCATAAGAATAAGAAGATGGACCATGGGAAAACCAGCCATGAGTATAGGTTCCAGGACTCCTCAGAGCATTTGGTTGACCCACAGAGGAGATTAAAATCAAACCAAACCCATTGCTGTTAAGTCAATTTCAACAGAGTGGAATTGCTTCATTGGGTTTCCGAGCCTGTAATCTATGAAAGCAGACTTCCACATCTTCCTCCCATGGAGCAGCTGGTGGATTCAAACCTCTGACCTTTCAGTTAGCAGCCTAGCTGCTTAACCACTGTGTCACCAGTGCTCCCTATAGAGGAGATAGGATATAAGAATAGAGTATTCCTTAAAAGTGAGAAATGGGATCACGGCCCCAGTGAATGGCCCCAATGAATGTTCTAGGCTCAAGGTGTCCTCTAAGAAAAGTATTGCTAGCCCAGTGTCATATATTGAGTTGTGTCCCCCAAAAATATTTGTATCAATTTGGCTAGGCCATGATTCCCAGTATCGTGTGATTGTCCACCATTTTGTGGTTTTCTTATGTCTTGTAAATCCTATTTCTATTATGTTAATGAGATGGGATTAATGGCAGTTGTGTTAATGAGGTAAGACTCAGTCTGTAAGATTGGATTGTGTCTTAAAGCCATCTCTTTCAAGATATAAAAGAGAGAAGCAAGCAGAGAGACAGGGGGACTTCATTTCACCAAGAAAGCAGCACTGGGAGCAGAGCACATCCTTTGGACTAGGGGTTCCTGCACCTGAGAAGCTCCTAGCCCAGGGGAAGATTAATGACAAGGACCTTCCTCCAGAGCAGATAAGGAAGGCTTTTTCCTGGAGCCGATGCCCTGAATTTGGAATTCTAACTTACTAAAGAAAAAAAAAAAATTTTTTTTTTTTGTTTGACTGTGAGAAATTAAATTTCTCTTTGTTAAAGCCGTATTTCTGTTACAGCAGCACTAGATGACTAAGATGCCCAGGGTACCAAAAAGGAACTTAGGAATTTTTGAAGAAAGCCCTTGAAAGCAAGCCTATCACCTTACCTGTGCCTAAGGGCATTTCTGATCTCAAAGCCTTCTCCCCTACAGTCCCAGTATGAGGGCATTCAAATGAAGAAATGAATGTACGTGTTCTGATTCCTTCATGTCAAAAAAGCTCCACTTGGATTAAAATAGAGACCCCTCCCCACATACACTTATTTTTTTCCTTTGACAATCTTCATAAACCCCATAGACTTCAAATACTTAATGAGCCATGCTGTCTCCTTTAGAGGGTAATCAATATAAAAGCTTTTTCAGAGAGCCCCAAAATGTAGAATTGCTACACATTCAGTTAACAAAAGAAGACACTAGTTATTCTTTTAAACCAGAGTCTAACCTCACTCACCACTCATCTGTCAATTTGTCATACTGTGGTAGCTTTTCATGTTGCTATGATGTTAGAAGCTATGCCACTGGTATTTCAAATACAAGCAGGTTCACTCGTGGTGGACAGGTTTCAGCAGAGCTTCCAGACTAAGAAAGACTAAGAAGAAGGACCTGGTGATCTGCTTCAGTAGAGTTGCCCTTAATGACATGGACGAAGTAAATTTTCTGGGCCTTCATTTGCTGATGTGGAACAACTCAAAATGGGAAGAAATAGCTCCAAACATCCATTAATAATCAGAATGTGGCATGTACAAAGTGTGAATCCAGGAAAATTAAAAGTTGTCAAGAATAAGATGGAATGCATAAAAATTGATATTCTAGGCATTAATGAGCTGAAAGGAACTGGTGTTGGCCAATGTGAATTGGACAATCATGGTCTACTATGCTGGGAATGACAAATTGAAGAGAAATGGTGTCACATTCATCCTCCAAAAGAACATTGCAGGATCTATCTTGAAATATAACACTGTTGGTGATAGGATAAGATTCATATGCCCACAATGCAGACAGTTAATATGACATTATTCAAATTTACTCAAAGCCATTAGGACAAACATGAAGAAGTTGAAGTTTTTACCAATTTCTGCAATTTGAAATTGATTAAACATGCAACGATACATTGATAAGATTGATAATGCATTGATAAGATAGGAACATGAAAATTGAAAACGTAGAAGAAGGGTCAGCAGTTGGAAAACATGGCCTTGGTGAAAGAAATAATGCCATAGATGGCATGGCAGAATTTTGCAAGACCAATGACTTATTCATTGCAAATACTTTTTTCAACATTGTAAATGGTGACTATACGCACGGATCTCACCAGAGGGAACACTCAGGAATCAAATTGACTACGTATGTGGAAAAAGACGATGGGGAAGCTCAATATTAGCAGAACAAGGCCAGGGGCCAACTGCAGGACAGATGATCAATTGCTCATATGCAAGTTTAAGATGAAGCTAAGAAAATTAAACAAGTTCACAAGAACCAAAGCATAACCTTGAGTAAATCCCACCTGAATTTAAAGACCATCTCAAGAATACATTTGATTTATTGCACACTAATGACCAGAGTCGGAAACTCTGGTGGCATAGTGGTTAAGTGCTATGGCTGCTAACCAAAAAGGTCAGCAGTTCAAATCCACCAGGCACTTCTTGGAAACTCTACAGGGCAGTTCTACTCTGTCCTATAGGGTCACCATGAGTTGAAATCAACTTGACATCAAGGGGTTTGGTTTTGGTTTTTTGGTTAATGACCAGAGACCAGAAGATTTGTGGGATGACATCAAGGACATCATACATGAAGAAATAAAAAGGTCGTTAAAAAGACAGGAAAGAAAGGGAAGACCAAAATGGATGTCAGAAAAGGCTCTAAAACTTGCTCTTGAACATACAGTAGCTAAAGCGAATGGAAGAAATGATAAAGTAAAAGAGTTGAACAGAAGATTTCAAAGGCAGCTCAAGAAGACAACTTAAGATATTATAAGGAAATGTAAACAGACCTGGAGTTAGAAAACCCAAAGGAAAGAATACACTTGGCATTTCTCAAGCTGAAAGAAGTGAAGAAAAATTCAAGCCTTGAGTTGTAATATTGAAATATTCTAAGCACAAAATGTTGAATGATGCAGGAAACATCAAAAACAGATAGAAGGAATACAGAGTCAGTGTATCCTTTTTGTGTGGGTGGAAAGAAAGGCTGTGGGTTCTGCTCATCAGAGGAAAGCCAAGTTCAGTAGTTTGGGTGACTGGTGACTGCAGGATAGCTAGAGGGCTGGCAACTCTGCAGGCACTGCTAGTTATAAAGCGATCAGGCACATGTGACTTTGTGATAGGGACTCAGAAAATGGAATTAAAAAAGACCAAATGGAGTGCTATGGGTTGATTTGTGTCCCCCCAAAACATGTATTGCAAATCCTAATCCCTATACCTGTGGTTATAATCCCATTTGGGAATGAGCTTTCATAGTTATGTTACTGAGGCAATATTAGTGTGGGGTGTGTTTTAAATCAATCTCTTTTGAGACATAAAAGGCAGATTAAGCAAGGAAGCAAGCAAGCAGAGATGGGAGAAGATAGATTCCATGGCACATGAAGATCACCAAGGAGCTAAGGAGCAGAAGCTTAAAAGAAACCAGTACCTTCCCCCAGAATCAACAGATAAAGAAAGTCTTCCCCTAGAGCCATTGCCCTGAATTCAGACTTCTAGCTTCCAAAACTGTGAGAAAATAAATTTCTGTTTGATAAAGCCACCACTGTGGTATTTCTGTTATAGCAGCACTAGATAACAGGGATGAGACAGGGAAGAATCTGCCCCCAAAAATGTTGCTGACCCTTATGATTTTGTGAAATACATTTGCTTTTCATATCTTGGAAGATTTCTGAAAACTAATCACTGTAGTAAAGGAAAAATTGACATGAATAGGGTTCTCTACCTTGATTCTGAGACTCAAATGGAGGCTCTGATTAACTTTGAGGGGCCTTCCAGCATGATGGTCTCCCTGAGGCTTGCTTCCTTTCGCATTTGTTTGTTTTTGTTCTTATTCTCACGATTCCAAAAGAATTATTTGATCTCACATATTTAGTCATCCCCTCGGATGCACATCCCCTAATCAAAATTCTTATGTAAATGTTCCTAATCACCACACTAATTGCCTGTTGTTGTGTTGTTAGGTGCCTTTGAGTTGATTCTGACTTATAGCAACCCTTTAGTAATTGCCTGGTTATTAAAAAAAAAAAAAAAAGGTGTGTACTTTCATAAACCATATAAAATTTTTCATATTGAATTGGTGTGACAGAGAGTCTTCTCTGTAAAAACATCAGAAATAACCTCTGCCCTGTTTTTCTTTTTGTTTTGTTTTGTTTCCACCTATTGTTTCATTTTCAGGTACTGCCATTCATTCTGTTTGTGGCCTCTCTTGTTACCTTTTTTTAAATCAAAGTACTTTTCACATTCAACAATTACAGTCCAACATCCACTCGGCTTGAATAACATGTATATTTATCAGCTGGGATCCATCATTTTGATGGCACAGATGGAGAGATTTATGTAAAGGTAAACTGCCAAAAAGACGTCAGGTGCTTGATGAAGTGCTGGGCTTCTTGGATGAGAACAATTTGGGTGAACATATATTTTATTAAAAATAAGCACTTGACTTTTCAATGATCTGCTTCTCACGCAAAGAATTGCACTAACCTCTGAACCACACGCTTTATTGTTGTGGCAAAAGTAGATTCATAGCTGATGATGAGCTCACTTGTAATAGGAAATACTGTACTTTAAAACATGCAGATTTCCTTCAAAATATTCACTGAAGTTTTTAGTGGAGAAAAGGCGGGCCCAGGAAAGTGGCCCACCTTTTCTCCATTTTAAGAATAACTCTCATTTATGGTGCCAGGTGGCTATTCAGGTAGCTTCCTGGATGCAAACACTTTTGAATAGAAAACGAGGTCAAAGATTCCAGAAAATCCTGACATCACGCAGCTTATTTGCAGAAACATCTCCTATTTCAGCAAAGTATTTATCTATCAACATCTACAGTGCATTATCATATTCCATGATTGCCCTCTTCTGATGGCTCTTCCCATTTATTCCCTATCTACCCGGGAGTAGTTTGCTTCCATAATTATTATTATCTTCATAGAATGTCCTACCTTTTGGGTATTTGAGAACAGTACCTCCCTTTACTGGGCCTTTTGGTTACTTTTTAAAGAGTGTTCTAGGTTCCTGTTCAAATCTTCCTTTCTGATCCCGGGGCTCCACTGCTTAAGATTCATTGTGATTGTGGTTGTTCTGTAAACTAAACTATCACTAATAATAATAGTTGGCCACTTATTGACTGTACTATATTAGTTTTCCAGAGCTGCCAGTTAACAGAGAACCACAAACTGAGTGGCTCAAAAAACAAGGAATTTGTTGTGTCACAGTTCTGGAGGCTAGGAGTCTGAAGTCAGCGTGGGTGGGGCCACAGTCTTTCTGAAGGCTCTAGGGTAAGATCCTTCTTTGCCTCTTCCTCTCTTCTGGTGTTTCCTGGCAACCACTGGCATTCCTTGGTTTGTAGATGTTATCACTAGAATGTTTGCAAAAACACCATGAAAATGTCATCTTTACTATTCCTGTTTTACAAATGAGCAAAACGAGGCACATGCAGATTTGTTTCTCACTCCATGTTACATATGTAAGTAATGTAGCAAGGCTTTGAAAGCAGGCAGTCTCACTCAAGAATCTGAGTTTAACCACGTAGCTTACAGAAAAGCGCAGTCTGGTGCCAACATGGAGAAGGGGTATCTTCGACTGAGGACTTACAGGTACGTGATGTTAGTTTATAAGACAAGACAAATTTCAGATCCTCTGTGAAATCTGAAAGTGAAACCCTGTGCTGGGTGCACAAATGTGCTAAATTATAATTGCCACCTCCTACCAATCATCCATAGCTACTAGTGGACACAAAGTAAAGTATGTGCCTTCATAAAATGAAATCTCTCTGCTTCAAGTCGATTCGGACTCCCAGCAACTCTATAGGATAGAGCAGAACTGCCCCATAGGGTTTCTAAGGAATGACTGGTGGATTCAAACTGCAGACCTTTTTTTTTTTTAGCAATCAAACGCTTAACCACTGAGCTACCAGAGTGTGCCTTACCCAAAACAAAAACCAAACCCAGTGCTGTGCAGTCGATTCCGACTCATAGAGACCTTATAGGACAGAGTAGAACTGCCCCATAGAGTTCCCAAGGAGCACCTGGTGGATTTGAACTGCCGACCTCTTGGTTAGCAGCCATAGCACTTAACCACTATGCCACCAGGGTTTCCAAGTGTGCCTTAGAGGGAGATAAGTGCCTGCTAAAGAAACCCAGAACTCTGTTAAGCTGTCTTAGTGAGGTAGAGGAGGAAGGGCTGCTCTCTGACACCAGTAAGTCTAGAATAGCCAATCAATAGATGATCACTGCAGTGTGATGAATTGCTTTTGTGAGACTTTTCTTGCCATGTTCTTTTTTTCACTCCCACCAAGTGGTTGGGTAGTACTGTGCAAATAAAGAAATTGTGGTCCACCAAGGGGATTGGTCAGTTTTACCTTAAAAGACAGCCAATTCCAGAGCAGGATGAGGATCTCGCCACCACCAAGGGAGATGAGCCAGGAGCAGAGCATGTCCTCTGGTCCTCGGATGCTTGTGCCAAGAAGCTCCTGGAACCAGGAGATAGAGAGAGAGAGAGAGATCTGTAACACTGAAGAAACCGTGACAGATATCTTTAGGGGAGGCAATTCAATCTATGACAGTGTCAGAATTGGTAAAGATGGTGAAGAAAGAAGGCATATCTGACCTCTGCCTCAAAGGAATCAGCCTTGGGCTGTTGGCCTTGATTCTCCTTCCCCCTCGTGAAGTTAGAGGAGGTCAGATGCCACCCCCACGCCACTCTTACAGTTGGTGTCAGAACCGGGATTCTTTGCAATGGCTTCAGACTCAGGAAAGCATGGAATTTTATAAGAGAAAGAATGAAGGAGCTTGGGAAGTGAAACTTTTGATTAGTAGATGGTTACTTTGGTTGTTGTTACTTGTAAGGCTGAAAGAAAATTATGCTGCAGCTGAGGGGAAAAAAGCAGCATCTGGAGTGGCCTGGAAGAAAAGCCAGGCCAGATAAGCAAAATGATTGATAGGAGGCCAGGATCTACCAGTTCCTCTCAACCACAGGCTCGAAGCCGAATATATATGAATGGGAAGATAGTTAAGGGGTGGAGAAGAGAAGATGAAACTGGAATTTTTTTTTAAAAAAAGAGCTGTTTATTTGAATGCATTATGAATATTGAATTTTTCTCCTACCTACTAGTGTAAAACCAGAAACCAAACCAGTCAAAGAAACAGTTTTGCAAATTGCTTTGTGATAACTGGGATTCATAAGTGTGACATTATGCATTCATACATAATGTTGGCAGGAAGGAGCCCAGAGAAAGAAAAACAAGAAGTATTCTCTGACAAACTTAAGGATGTCTCTTGTGGACTGAATGCTAAGTTAACCTTGATCTTTTTTTTTTTTTTACTTCAAGAGGACAGTGAGGCTAAAATCATTAGCACATTGTAAGACTTGAAGTAAATTTTTATTGGTCTATTATGCACAAGGCTCTTTATCACACAAACACAAAATTGTGATGGGCTCCTCTTTTTTCTCCCCTTTAAGAATATTTCTAGCTACCCACTAGTAAGGAGAGAAGAAGGTAGGAAATGCACTTTATGACCTTTGCAGCTGAATCATCTAACTTGAGTACTTTTTGCCATCCGCAACTGTCTGTAGGATACTTCTCACTGTCCTGTAAGCCACCCTGCGATATTTTCCCCATGCTATATTTTGGAGAACCACTGCCACTGCTGAGTTGATTCTGACTCGTGGTAACCCCATGTGTTACAGAGTAGAACTGCTCCAGAGGGTTTTTTTTTTTTTTGGCTGTAATCTTTACAAAAGCAAATCGCCAGGACTTTCATCCATGGTACTGCGAGGTGGGTTCAAACTGCCAACCTTTAGGTTAATAGTCAGATGCAAACATCTTGTGCCACCCAGGGACCTGTATCATGCAGGAGCTGGACAAAATTTCTGAGAGATTGATATTGTCCTTAGTTTCCAGTGCTGATGTATGTCTTCATTCCTCTCACTCTGCCCTTAACACCGTTTTTAATATTAGGTTGTTCATCTCAAAAGGACATCAGAATGTATAGGGTTAGAGGTTTGATGAGTGCACTTCTGTTTTTACCTTACAGGAAAGCATCTTTTTTCCCTACTCCCTATTAAGTCTTCAAAGTGTCACCTCTACTGGGAAGTTTTTCCTGACTTAGAGAAACAGAGGAGTATACTTACCTCAGAGTCTATCAGGCTCTGTGTCATATTTTTTTTTTTATTGTTGTTGTAATTATCCATTTATGTATTTGCCTTCTGCCACCAGACCGAGACTACTTCCAAGAGAGAATTTTTCATATTCATCTTGCATATATAGTTGAATCTGAAAGTATTTTTTTGAATGAATGAACGTGAAATTCACTACAAAATTAGGAAAGTGTTTTGACAGAAATTTTGATATTCCTCATGTAACGTTTCTAGTCACAAGATAAGAATTTACAAATTAAATATATAATTTGTGGGTAAAATAAATGTAGTACACATTATTTTATCTCAGAATGTACTTAAATTGTATCCCAATTATTCATGTATAAAATGGATTTCTTTTAGGAGAAAGCATTTTTTATAAAGCCTCTGGACAAGAAATAAACCACACTAATATACATTTTATATTTTTAATAAAAACTGCTCTGTAAATAAAGTTATTAATGGTAGAATGGAGGTAAAATTTTGTCTTTCTTCAGTATTACATGCAGCCAAATGTCATAAGAAAAGTACTGAACACTCAAAAAAATGATATGAAGTTGAGAGATGAAATCCAGCTTTTCCTATATACTGTGTTGTGACTTATTCTACAGAAATTAATTTTTCCTCTCACAGTCATAAATTCCAGGGGAGTTCGTTTAAAAAGATTGTGCAAGATCTAGTATAAAGAAGAGCCAAAGGCTTTTACTTGTCTCTTAGAGAAAAGGAGTGTCAGACAAACCTATAGTGGGCAGGTGCCTTCTAGTTCGTCAGAATGAAGTGTTTAAAGTATCTGAGGAATGGAACAGGATGGAATGGAATGACCACAGATTTTTACAATTTTTTTTTTTTAATGCATGAAGTTCTGCATATTTCTGACCATGTAATTCTGAATCCTACTTAGGTTACCTGTCATTCACATTTGAATTGTAGATTGGTAAACTAAGGTAGGGCTTCAAGTAATCACAATACCTGTTTTAACCAAACTGATTTCCTACTAATGCCCAATAGCATGATAAGGATTTTGATTAAGGGTAATAGAACATGAAGTGCTAAGTGTGAAAACATGCCAGCTTTGGCATGAAGTGGGGTTTACTTGGGTAAAAGGGAGAGAAAACACAACAGGAAATGGAAGAGTCAATGAGGAAAGGAGTTGTTGGAATGCCAAAAACAAATTTGAATACTCTGGCTATAGGGTGGTAGATATGTTGGCAAAGAAACCAGATGCAAATGCAGCCTTCAGAGTTGCTCAAATGAGGATCAGAGAATCATCCATACCTGAAGAATGAATTCCTGTTAAAAATGCATATTCCTGGGCCTCACTTAAAGTTTCTCAGAGTAAAATGTCATATAAACACAAATACTATATTCTTATCTTACAGGTTACTCACAGAATTAGCATACCATACAAGAATTCTACCATGAAAGGGAATGAAATATTTCTGAGCTGTCCATTTCCTAATTTTCAAGTCCTATTTAAGAAATATTTCTATAATTAGTAGAAACCTCCTTTCCAAAAACAACCTCACTTTAAGTCTTCATTTATTGGATATCTGAGTGAAATTAAAGGTTAGGAAGCTAGATTGAATCAATATTTATTAAAAGAATGAACTTTTGAGGTAAAAAGACTTTTTCTACATCTTTCACTTATACGTCATATTTTTCAACTCATAAACAGTACACAAGATCTATGATACATCAAACTGGCTCTCTTAGGCTATTCTACTTATCTCTAGACTCTTTGGCCTTAGCTATCTTTTTATTTTTATTGTAAAATTATGGATGACACATTTGCCAATTCAACATTTTTCATGTATACAATTCAGTGAGATCAAATACATCCATTGAGCTACCATCATCCATATCATATTGACCTACCACTGGCAATATCGTTTGCCAAATTTTCCATCCTGTGAACAAAGACTCAATATTTCCTAAGCAAGAATTCTCCACATTCCCCCTCACTCCTGTTTCTGGTAACCACTACTGAACTCTGATTTCCGTAAATATTACCTATTGTTGGCACCTTGTATTAGTGAGATCGGACAATATTTGTCCTTTTGTCTTAGCTATTTTTCTTTTATTTTATTTTTAAAAGACAGGTTTTACCAAGGAACTTGCTCAATATTTTTCTCTCCTTTTATTTAAATACTTCTTTAAAACTGTTTTCAAAACAGTGACAACCTTCTAAAGAGAACTTGTATATCTGAATGCATTTCAATCATTTTCTCATATTTGAATGATATTTTCCCTGGGTATAAAATTCTGTTTTAAGTTCCTTTTCTTCAATATGTACAATAATTTACTTCAGCCTTTTCTATGTAGTTTTTACTATATCTGGTACTGGAACTTCAGTAATTATCTAGGAGGCAAGATGAGAGTCAGTCCAAGAAGGCAAACGACTATTCTGGGGATGGAAAAGCAGAACAGAAATGAGAACAGCTTTTGTTCTAAGCCCCCACTTTTTTGTTTTCAATTATTCAAAGACTGGAGTTATAAGTAGATGTCATTTATATTAGTTTGGAATCACTCTTTTTTTAAAAAAAAAAAAAAGAATTATTGTAGTGAAATATACAGAACAAAACATTTTCCATTTGAGTCATTTTACACGTACAATTCAGTGACTTTAATTACATTCTTCATGTTGTGCAATCATCACCACTATCTGTTTCCAGAGTTTTCTATCACCCCTAGCTTAAACTCAGTACTCCTTAAGCAATACTTCCCTATTTTCTTTTCCCATCTGCCCCGGTAACCTGGCAACTAATAAATTTTGGTAACATTTGCTTATTATGTATATGTTTTTTAAGTAGGATCACACAATATTTGTCCTTTTGTCCTATTTCTCACAGCCTAATGTCTTCAAGGAACCCTGGTGGTGCAGTGGTTAAGAGTTCAGGTGCTAACCAAAAGGTTGGCAGTTCAAATCCACTAGCCTCACCTCTGAAACTCTGTGGGGTAGTTCTACTCTGTTCACTATGGTGCCTATGAGTCAGACTCAACTCAACGGCAGTGAGTTTTTTTGTTTTTTAATGTCTTCAATGTTCTTCCATGTCATAGCATGTTATCAGAAATTCATCGTTCTTCTGGCTGAATAATATTCCATTGCATGTATAAAGCACAATTTATTTATTAATCTATCTATTAGCAAACACTTCTTTGTTTCTACTTTTTGACTAGTGTGAGTAAAGCTTCAATGAACATTGGTGTACAAATATATCTTTGAGTTCCTGCTTTCAAGTCTTTGAAAACACACCTAGGAGCGGAACTGCTGGGTCTTATGTTTAGCTTTTTCAGTAATTGTCATACTGTTTTCCACAGTGTCTGTGCCATTTTACATCCCTACCAGCAATGGATGAGGGTTCCAATTTCTCTACATCCTCATCAACACTTATTATTTTCTATTTTTCTGATAATAATCATTCTAGTGAAGGTGGGGTGGTCTCTAACTTTGGTTTTGATTTGCATTTCCCTAATGACTAATAATAATTTATATTTTTTCATGTGCTTCTTGATCATTTAGATGCTTCTTTCTTGATTAAATGTCTATTCATGTCCTTTAGTCATTTTTTAATTGGGCTCTTTGTCTTTTTGTTGTTATAGGAGTTCTTTGACTATACTGGATATGAAAACCTTATCAGCTTCCACTTTTTAAAGAAAAAAAATCTATTTCATCTAATTGAACACCGTATGACCTCCTCAGGTTGGCCATGAGGAACTAGAAGCCAGGAGAAATATCTTTAGATTCTATGAGATAAGCATTTTTAAGAAAATCAAAATCTTCACATTGCCAGTGCAACTCTATGTTATTTAATCTTAGTCTTAGTACGTGCCCAGCCTACGATGGGAACGAATATGAGCTAGACATTTAGAAGAAAGATGGAACAGGAAAAAATCCAGCTCACTAGGTGTGTATAATCTCTTTGAGTGTGCAATTTTTTTTCTCCATTTCCGGTGTTCAGAACATGGTCTTCAGTAGGCACTAAAAAGTTATATAGATATTAAATGATTACATGAGGTCTTTTAGAGGGGAGAACCAACTGAGCTAAATTTATTCATATGCTTTTATGAGGAGACCATTTAAATACTAGTTTACAGCTAAGTGTTAAAAGTTAACTTTAAATGTACTTGGAACATTCCACAGTAGTATTTAAACCCCTTAAATTTCAGCTGATAGGGCTGTCAGCAGTTAAAAAATAGCCATCATTTTCATAGCCACCTTTATTAGTAACTCTACTAAACATGTTGCCTCACAAGCTAGAAGCTGCAGTCAAAAAAATAGCTTCTGTTTTATCTCTAGGTTTAACAGTATTTTTTTCTCACTTTTTATATAATAAAATGTTCTCCAAGGAGACTATAAACTGTTCATTTACATTGTGCTAATTCTGCATGTGTAAGTGTTTTAAAAAACAAAACAACAAACTGACAGCTTTAAGGAATGCCCTATTTGTTTTTCTAGCAAGAAGAAATAACACAAGCTAATAGTCATCCATTCACTTGCAGCCTATGACATCTTCCTGGTAAGAGATCATGCATTTTCAAATTCACACTACTTAGTACTAGGCATAGAGTAAGTACTGAAGAACTCTTGCTTGGTGAATTGAATCAAAACTATGAATTTACCAGAAAGATGATATATTTTAATGGGGGAGTTAGATGCAGTTTTTACCACAGAGTATAATAAACAAGGGCACATGCCAAGTCCTAGCAGAACACAAAGGAGGGAAAAATAATTGTGGGGGGGAATTTGGAGAAGTCTTCATGGAAGGGGTAGATTTTTGTCTGCCTCTGAAAGATGAAAATGATTGAAAATGGAGAGTATGAGTGAAGAACACCTTAGGTCTGGGCTGTAAAACAAGTAGCCTCTGTTAATATGACTACATAAGACAAAAATAAATACCATATTTTTTCTTGAATAAATTATCTAGGTGACTATTCTTTCATATTTTATAATTTGACAAGCATGATAATGGAAAATTAGAATGCTGATTGGATGTTTTGAATTGATGGCACAAAATCTGCTATCTTTTTCTGCTGTGAGATTCCGAAGGAAACTCAGCGAAGTCCAAATTAATATTTTTTTTCATAAGAAAGTAAGAAAAATAATCCAATAGTAGTGAGGCATGGCTGAGTTATACCTGCATGGTGCAAGCCATTAATACATTCAGTCATTAACCAAAAGTTTGAGCGTTTGAGTCTACCCAAAAAAAAAAAAAATAAATTAAAGGCACCTCAAAAGAAGGGCCTGGTGATCTACTGAAAATTGAGCCACTGAAAAACCTATGGAGCCCAGTTCTACTCTGACACATATAGGGTTGCCATGAGTCGGAGTTGACTGAATAGCAACTTGTTTTCAAGGCATGGCTAAGGCACATCAAGGATTCTAGTATAATCATTCCGTAAATATTTGTTGAGCACTTACTGTACATCTAGTACTGAGTTAGATATTCATTCATGAATATGGATGTATACAAACACGTTTCTGCCACAAACACTATCTTTACGACCTTGAATTACACTGTTCTTTTTGTGGCTACAATATTTTGCTTCTAATACAAATTTTTATCTTCTTTGTTTGGAAAACTGCTTCTTTTATATCAAAGTGGTCCAAGTGGAACTTTGGACCTTGAACCAAGACAGGGCGTTGAATCATGTGACTGCAGTTAGAGCTGTTGATTTTTTGAGAGTGAGTAGGAATTCTTATTTTATGAAGAAAGTTTATCTTCAGTGGGAGAGAACGAGCTTAGGAAATTAAAATTCAGAGGTGAAAAGATGATTATGTTTGTGTGAGAGGGAGAGCACAATGGCATTGTTTAAGCTCCTAAATCTAACTATTGGAACCACTTTGGGATTTCTCAGTTATATGTGTAGCAATGAAATCTCACTTTTCTTAAGATATTCGAGCTTGCTTTCAGTCTCTTAAAGACAAAAGAGCCCTAACCAATACATCACAAAAAATTATGTCATTAGTATTATAAAAAATGCTATGAAGGACAGTTCAGCTTTTATGAGACCATTTTAATTTAAAGATGTTAACACAAATGCAAGGTGGAAAGAGAAGTTGCGTTTAAGCTTGATCCAAATGATGTTAAACATCTTTCATCTCTGTGACATATACATATTTATACATAAAAATATATCATACATTTATATATTTTAAGCATATTATATATAAATTATATAGGTATAAACTCAGGATCACAAAAGATGGAATAGAAGAATAGGACAAGCATCACTTTAAAAAAAAAAGTCACTTAAGCAAGAGATAAATTATACAGAGAGAGTTACACACAGAGCCCTGACGGCACCATGGTTAAGCGCTCGGCTGCTAACCAAAATGTTGGTGGTTCAGACCCATCCAATGGCTCCAGAGTACAAAGACCTGGCAATCTGCTCCTGTAAAGATTACAGCCTAGGAAACTCTATGGGGCAGTTCTACTCTGTCACACATGTCTGTTCGCTATGAGTTGAAAATTGATTTCATGGCATCTAACAACAACAATAAGAAATATATTTATCAAGGAATTTAGCTTCATAATTTTATTCTGAGTAGGCCAGAGTGAACAAATGATTGATCTGAGGTATTGTATAACTGATAATATTTACGTCTTATTTATCCCTAAGAGAAATAGTGAATACAATGACTAGAAGGAAGACATGGAGTGAATGATTGATATTAATTATTCATAATATTAAAGGTGGAAGATAGAACATTGAAAGGGCATTTTACCCTGAATTTTATTAGTCACATGCAACAAACTATCTGGAGAAGTCCAACTTTTCATGTATTTTGCTTGTATAGACATGAGGATAAATTTCAGAGTTGAGCTGGGTAGAAAACTAGATTTCAGACTAAAATCGAAATGATAAACCAAACTAAAGTTAAAATAGCAGAGAAGTAGCTGAACAATGAAGTAACAAAGAAAGGAGAGAACCAGAGGGCTTTTTTTTTTTTTTTTTTACTGTTGGCTCTTTTTCTTGTAATTCCTTTCTCTCCCTTTCTTCTTCTTTTTTGCTATCCTTTCCTTCCGCCTTTTCCCAGTTGTCAATGACAATTTTGTAAAAGACTCTTGGTGAAAATTCTAATGCTGAATTTCAATATTTTCTTCAAGCTATTCTAGCCTGTAGTGAGCAAGTCAGCTGGGTAGATAAATTATTCATGTTTAATTTATCAAGTGGCACACTTTTGCCTTTCTTCATATTTTCTATTTTCACCTAGTACATTTGTATTCTCAGAATGAAATAGTTTATGATAATAGAAAGTTGGCTTATAAATGACATTGTATTTCTGATCATTCTTAGTTGGGAAATATTACATTTACAAATAATGTCAAATAAAAATAAACTTGAAAGTGTTTCCTAAAGCTTGAAAATATTAAATGCTTATACCCACTCACTTTGTTAGTCCACCTGTTATAAAGCAGGTAGTTGTGAGTGATGAGGCAACTATAGTTACCAGTACACACTGTAAACATCTCCGTTGCCAGAGAGTTGAGAGATCTCTAAGGAACATCATGAATAAAGTAACCACTTCCCAATCAACCAACTAAAACATAAAGTTATTATTTCATGTTGATTTATTTCATATGGTATCTGTTTTAGCTTACATGGAGAGTTATTTTCTCATTTCTGAAAGCTTGTATCTTGTGCTCCAGACCAGGAAGAAACGAGGAAGACTTATTTGTTTATGGTCTAAAGGACTGAACTAAAAACGAGGCGTGACTTGTCAATTTCTTATACGTTTCTCATAAGGACTTTTTTTTACATCAGAACTCTATGTGTGACCACATAATATTTTAAAATTGACAGCTATTAACATGTACTAAAATAAATGGACTTGTGGTCTTGAGTTGATCATCTTGATTAAATTTGATGGCATTTAATAGTATTTGTGGGCAAGAGAATTAAATTAAATGTCATATGTCAGAGAAAACCACACCTCTTTCTCTGCTATTTGTGTAAATGCCTACTATGTTACCAATAGCCAGGAGTCTAAAATTATACACAGAAATGTTGCTTTTACTAAATACATAGACACAGTATCAGAACTCACTGGGTTTTCTGCCTGTCGAACCTCTTAGTGGTCACAAAAGGAGGACTAGAATGGGACCAAAAGTTCCATTTCAGCAAAGAAAACACTAGTGATGTTTCAGCATGCAATCCATGTACTCTTCTGCTGCTTTTGTCTCATGATTCAGTACTTTATGAGCCTGCTCATATTTTATTTAAATTTTGTTTTAACTGACCTTCCATAAAATACCCTTATAAAAATCAGAAATATCATTAATGAATTATTTGTGACAAATCTCATTCTTTATTTAAAAATTTCACCTCAAGTGGGCTTCTTGGTTCCAGTAGATACATGAGTCTATGTGGGCCACTCCTGTCTGGAGGCGAGATGAGAAGGAAGAGAGGGGACAGGAGCTGGTTGAATGGACACAGGGAATACAAAGAGGAGAAGAGGAATGTGCTGTCTCATTAGGACAGAGCATCGAGCAGTGCATAGCAATGTGTGTATAACTTTTTGTATGAGAGACTAACTTGATTTGTAAACTTTCACTTAAAAAAAAAAGCACAATAAATTAATTTAAAAAAATTTTACTCGTTAGAACCTAAAAGCATTGTTATTCTATATTTTACACTGTAAATTCTAAGGACATATGCTAAGATATGATGTACTCCCTGTGGTTATTTGCTGTTGTCGTTAGGTGCCATGCAGTCAGTTCCAACTCATAGCGACCCTATGCACAACAGAACGAAACACTGCCTTGTCCTGAGCCATACTTAAAATCGTTGTTATGCTTGAGCTCGTTGTTGCACCCACTGTGTCAATCCACCTCATTTAGGGTCTTCCTCTTTTCTGCTGACCCTGTACTCTGCCAAGCATAACGTCCCTCTCCAGGGACTGATTCCTCCTGACAACAAGTCAAACCATGTAAGACGCAGTCTCGCCATCCTTGCCTCTAAGGAGCATTCTGGCTGCACTTCTTCTAAGACAGATTTGTTCATTCTTTTGGCAGTCCATGGTATATTCGATATTCTTTGCCAACACCATAATTCAAAGGCATCAATTCTTCTTTGGTCTTTCTTATTCATTGTCCAGCTTTCACATGCATATGATGTGATTGAAAATACCATGGCTTGGGTCAGGCGCACCTTATTCTTCAAGGTGACATCTTTGCCCTTCAACACTTTCAAGAGGCCCTTTGTAGCAGATTTACCCAGTGCAATGCGTCTTTTGATTTCTTGACTGCTGCTTCCATGGCTGTTGATTGTGGATCCAAATAAAATTAAATCCTTGACAACTTCAATCTTTTCTCCATTTATCATGATGGTGCTTATTGGTCCAGTTGTGAGGATTTTTGTTTTCTTTATGTTGAGGTGCAATCCATACTGAAAGCTGTGGTCTTCTGTCATCATTAGTAAGTGCTTCAAGTCCTCTTCACTTTCAGCAAGCAAGGTTGTGTCATCTGCATAACGCAGGTTGTTAATGAGTCTTCCTCCAATCCTGATGCCCCATTCTTCTTCATATCGTCCAGCTTCGCGTATTATTTGTTCAGCATACACATTGAATACGTGTGGTGAAAGAATACAACCTTGACGCATACCTTTCCAGACTTTAAACCAATCAGTATCCCCTGGTTCTGTCCTAACAACTGCCCCTTGACCTATGTAAAGTTTCCTCATGACCACAATTAAGTGTTCTGGAATTCCTATTCTTCGCAGTGTTATCCATAGCTTGTTATGATCCACACGGTCGAAGGCCTTGGCATAGTCAATAAGACCCAGGTAAACATCCTTCTGGTATTCTCTGCTTTCAGCCAGGATCCATCTGACATCAGCAGTGATATCCCTAGTTCCACATCCTCTTCTGAAACCGGCCTGAATTTCAGGCAGTTCCCTGTCAATATACTGCTGCAGATGTTTTTGAATGATCTTCAGCAAAATTGTGCTTGTGTGTGATATTGATATTGTTCTATAATTTCTACATTTGGTTGGATCATCTTTCTTGGGAATGGACATAAATATGGATCTCTTCCAATCAGTTGGCCAGGAAGCTGTCTTCCATATTTCTTGGCTTAGAGGAGAGAGCACCTCCAGGAATGCATCTGTTTGTTGAAACATCTCAATTGATATTCTGTCAATTCCTGGAGCCTTGTTTTTCACCAATGCCTTCAGACAGCTTGGACTTCTTCCTTCAGTACCATCAGTTCCTGATCATATGCCACCCCTTGAAACGGTTGAACGTCGACTAATTCTTTTTGGTATAATGACTCTGTGTATTCCTTCCATCTTCTTTTGATGCTTCCTGCATCATTTAATATTTTCCCCCATAGAATCCTTCACTATTGCAACTCAAGGCTTGAATTTTTTCTTCAGTTCTTTCAGCTTGAGAAATGCCGAGTGTGTTCTTCCCATTTGGTTTTCCATCTCTAGCTCTTTGCACGTGTCATTATAATACTTTACTTTGTCTTCTCGACAGGCCCTTTGAAATCTTCTGTCCAATTCTTTTACTTCATCCATTCTTCCTTTTGCTTTAGCTGCTTGACGTTAGAGAGCAAGTTTCAGAGTCTCCTCTGACATCCACCTTGGTCTTTTCTTTCTTTCCTGTCTTTTCAATGACCTCTTGCTTTCTTCATGGATGATGTCCTTGATGTCATTCCACAACTTGTCAGGTCTTGGTCAGTAGTGTTCAATGTGTCAGACCTGTTCTTCAGATGGTCTGTAAATTCAGGTGGCATATACTCAAGGCCATATTTTGGCTCTCGTGGACTTGCTCTGATTTTCTTCAGTTTCAGCTTGAACTTGCATATGAGCAATTGATGGCCTGTTCCACAGTTGGCCCCTGGCCTTGTTCTGACTGATGATATTGAGCTTTTCCACCATTTTATTCCACAGATGTAGTCTATTTGATTTCTGTGTGTTCCATCTGGCCAGGTCCATGTGTATAGTCACCGTTTATGTTTGTGAAAGAAGGTATTTGCAATGAAGAAGTCGTTGGTCTTGCAAAATTCTATCACTAGATCTCCAGCATTGTCTCTACCAACAAGGCTATATTTTCCAACTACTGATCCTTCTTCTTTGTTTCCAACTTTCGCATTCCAATCACCAGTAATTATCAATGCACCTTGGTTGCATGTTCGATCAATTTCAAACTGTAGAAGCTGACAAAAATCTTTTCTTTCTTCATCTTTGCCCCTAGTGGTTGGTGTGTAATTTTGAATAATAGTGATATTAACTGGTGTTCCTTGTAGATATATTGATATTATCCTATCACTGACAGCGTTCTTCAGGATAGATCTTGAAATGTTCTTTTTGACGATGAATGTAACACCATTCCTCTTCAAGTTGTCATTCCCAGCATAGTAGACTATACAATTGTCCGATTCAAAATGGCCAATACAAGTCCATTTCAGCTCACTAATGCCTAGTATATCGATGTTTATGCATTTGATTTCATTTTTGTTGATTTCCAATTTTCCTAGATTCATACTTCATACATTCCAGGTTCCAATTATTAATGGATGTTTGCAGCTGTTTCTTCTCATTTTGAGTCATGCCACATCAGTAAATGAAGGTCCCGAAAG
This sequence comes from Elephas maximus indicus, assembly GCF_024166365.1. Classification (NCBI taxonomy): domain Eukaryota; kingdom Metazoa; phylum Chordata; class Mammalia; order Proboscidea; family Elephantidae; genus Elephas; species Elephas maximus. The sequence goes on from NC_064834.1 coordinate 34,494,573, forward strand.
CTCTACTCCATCCACGTCATTAAGGTCGACTCTACTTTGAGGAGGCAGCTCTTCTGCAGTCATCTTTTGAGTGCCTTCCAACCTGGGGGGCTCATCTTCCAGCACTATATCAGACAATGTTCCACTGCTGTTCATAAGATTTTTACTGGCTAATGCTTTTCAGAAGTAGACTGCCAGGTTCTTCTTCCTCGTCTGTCTTAGTCTGGAAGCTCAGCTGAAACCTGTTCTCCATGGGTGACCCTGCTGGTATCTGAATACCAGTGGCATAGCTTCCAGCATCACAGCAACTCACAAGCCCCCACAGTACGACCAACGGACAGACACGTGGTTATATACTCTTTTGAAATGAATACTCTGTCCTGGTTGTTCTGAATAAAAAAAAGAATAGTTCGTCTTAATTGGGTGCCCATTGCTTTATAGGTTACCCGTGCTCTGTGGGATATAATAGCTAAAAGACAGTACTCAAATAGTCAAAAATATATGTCTTGCTTTCTTTGAACCATAAAATACAGTTTAAAAAATAAAGATAATTTTTACCTGCCAATACTGCCAGTTGATGATAGTTATTTCAGTAATAAGTTATCTAAGTTTACCCCAAAGATGGGCTGAGGTCATATCTGCACACATTTTCAATTCAAAGTCTACCCCTTTGAGTCAGTTGAAGGCAATTGATGGCCCGTTTTCTGTGAGAATGTCTTTGTGTTTGTAATCTGTACTTACCATTGGATGTCATGTTTTTTGTTTTGTTTTATTTTTGCTTTTTTAAGTTGAGAGGTCTTGAAAAATAATCTGAAATATAGTTTTATTTTTGATATAAGGATTTAAGGCTCTTTTTTTTTTTTTTAAGAATATGTGATTAAGAATAAGATTGGAAGTAAAGGAAGTCTTCTGAAACCTCCTTAAATTTTCTGCACATTGCTACTCTACATGAGCCCAGTGCTAAAATGGCTCTTTCAGGACTTTCATTATAATACTTTTTATACAGAAAAGGATGAACAGCAGATTGTCTATGCTTATGCTTTCCTTCCTGTCAGATAATAAAACAGGGAAAATAAGAACATAGAATCTTGGCCCTGTCTGTGTACAAATCCTACCTCCACCGCTTTTATATGTATTATTTTTTTTAATAATATTTTATTGTATTTTGGTGCACTATCTGTACTTGCTCCTTTGACCAGGGATGTTATTTGACCTTTCCAGGCTTCATTGTCCATATTTGTGAATAAGAAATAATAGTATCTACCTATCTCATGGGAGTGTTGTTTTAGAGCAATCGCTAACATACAGTGATCTGTCAGTAGTAGTTAATCATCATTATACTGCAATGAACATCTGTAGTTTACATTTAAACAAACTTCTGGAAAACCACATATATTGGCTTTCTCTTTATGGCTTCAGACAACGAACACCTTATTTAAGTAACTACATGACAAAACTTGGAAATAGAAATATAAGCTAGTATTTTTATGAACTTACTAATTTTTCATTATTTCACTTAACATAAGCTAGCTTGTTGGGTTGCTCTGGGGGAGCCCAAACTAACATATCTAAAAATATTTGTAATAAATAGAAGGCTTTTTAAAATAATTTAATCTGAAAGAAGAAGGAAAACTTCTATTGTTTCCATGTGTACCTGAAAAACCAATGGATATGGGGAAACTTAAAATCCTTTATTAGGTTCCCTGAATTGATATCAAGCCAAGAGAACAAAATTAGGAAAGAAAGTGATGATGACAAAGCAGGTCACAGACTTTGGGACAGTACTATCTCTCCATAGCTCTGGCAACTTTGTGGAGAACTGAGGGTATCGGGAACATAAGGAGACAACATCACCAGCATGGACATTGGTGTTCAAACCAGGGACACCATCAACAAAGTTACAGTGTAGACCCAATGTTGTATATTTGAAATTTGGCAAACCAGGCCAACTGTAATGAATTCATTTCACTATATAAGAAACCTTAAAAAGGCACTTTGCGGTGTTTAGCAGTATCTGCTCTACTCTAGGCCAAGATTCAATTTCAACACCATTTTGCAAAGTTACATTCACTGCAGCATCATTTGTGGGAAAATTCAAGTATCAACACAAAGTTCTGCAATATAGAATCGCACTATTATTGAATTTCAATGTCATATTTACTGAAAGAACTGGACCTGCAAGTGAGTCACTGGGTAAGCTATGAGGAAAGTTGGATTGTTTATCGGCTGATATCCAAACAATCGATTCACTGAAATAAAGTGTTTGGAGTTGCGTTTCAAGAAAGAGAATCTGAAAATATAGTGGTCTTCCTTCTAATTATAGCAACTCTCCTCTTCCCCAGAGTTACGTGTTACCAAACCAAAACCGAACCCACTGCCCTCGAGTTGATTCCGACTCATAGAGACCCTATAGGACAGAGTAGAACTGCTCCATAGAGTTTCCAAGGAGCGCCTGGTGGATTCAAACAGCCGACCTTTTGGTTAGCAGCCGTAGCACTTAACCACTACACCACCAGGGTTTCCGAGCTACATTTTAAAACAGTATTATTTTAATTTTTTTGTCTACTGGCTTCTAAGAATGAATAAGATATTTAGGAAGCATGAGCAGTGCTAGGGCCTGGAAATGCAAATACTAACACAACAAAAAACCTAAATTTAAATTGAGACTTTTAGCTCTTTATACGCTATTTGAGTACAATGAATTTTTTTTCAATATTATTGATTTAATTTAAAATTTCAGAAATATATTTAATTGAAAGTTCAGAGAGTTTCTTAGAATCAGAGTTACAGTGTTAAGATCAATGTTAGTAAATGCTAAAGAAAAAAATGGACAGCTGAATGTTTTCAGCTTCAGTGATTTCATTGAACAAAAAAAGAGACTCTCAAAGGTAATGAATTTCAGACTTTTATAATGGATACAAACTATGTTTGATAATTTTTCACCAAACTTAGATAATCTCAGAGGGCTCCATGAGTTTAGAAAATGTCAAAGTAATGAGAATTTAAATGAGGTGGCCCAGTTACTTGCAATTAAATTATACCACAGTTATAATTTTAAGACCATAAGCTCTGAAATGCTATCAAGTAACTTTATGAATTATAGAAGATGAAAGAGGATAAAATAATACATAGGGGTGTAAACCTGATTATTTCTTATCTTACTGTCTTTGTTAGACACAGACAGCATATGCTTCTTATAATATTTAATGAGTAACCCTGAGCTGTCATAATCCTAGCTTCCATCTTTTCACAAGGTTGTTCGTCTCGTTATAAATCTCGACTCCAGTTGTTCTACCGTGGGACTCAGGGTTAGCGAAGCAGTTTTGTGTGTATTAATTGAACCTTATGTGGGGAGATTTAGCATGCAGATTAAGAGAAGTTACTAAGTAAATTGTCTCTAAGAAAAAGTACCATGTTTGGATGTTAACATAATTTAGGATGCAATGATATTTTAGAATATATTTTCATTTACCTTAACAATTGTGAAAGAAAGTTCAAAGATTCCTTCCTCATACCAAAAAACAAAAACAAAAACACCTAACTATACCAAAAGCGTGTCATAGAAGAAAGAGTATGGACTTGAAATTCAAAGAGCCCTGGTTTCTTTCTTTTGCATTTCTTTTTCTCTCTTCTGTATCCATTCTTCTTAATTTAACAAACATTGACTGAGCACCCCCTGTGTGCTAGGTTTTATGTGAGGCAGCTGTCTGCCATGCAATAGATGGTCATCTGTAAACAGATACATAACCCCACTGAGCCTCAGTCTCATCTCCTGCCCCCCCCCTTTTTTTTTTAATATTGGGCTAATACCATCAACTTTATCAAACTTTGAGAAGAGTAAGTGAGATGATGGCTGCGAGGTAGATGTAACATGGTAACTATTGAATAAAGCTATTATTTTTATTACTTTTATCATGAAAATTATAACTTTAAAGTGTTTCATTATACTCCTTCCACAGTGCTTGCTTCAAGCAAGTTTATTATTTTACTCCCTGTTTTTATAGATGAGCCTCTTGACGGTAGTTTTGGCTCCCAATTTTTTTAATTCTTCACTACTTTTTTTTTTATTTACATCTCACCACCACTTGTCTGTCAGATGAAGCTTATATTGATAATGGACACAAAACAAGTAAAGTCACTCAGCATCAGGGCTGGTAACTTTTCTGGGCCATGTCCAAGAAGATGGTGCTAAGAGAGAAGATCTAAAGAACAGAAGAAAGATGCGACCCTGCTCTAGACTGAGACAAAAGGAGAAAGCAGTATGTAAGATCCAGGTTTCTTGTAGTTGGATTGGAAGTTCTGTTCTTGTTTCTAGCAATGCTTGAAAGACTGGTACCCTTGGCCAAGATAAGGGCAAGTAAGTTAAACCGTGATTTTAATATGCTATTTAAAGTTCAAAATCTCCTAGAGATACCCAGAGCTAGTGGCCTACATTATACATTGTATAGACCGACGGCTTACATCTTCTTTAACTGGTTACACAGCCTCACTTGGCTTTGTAACCAGTAAAGACCCTGCTGAAAAACTTGCCTGACCACCCCTGAAACCAAGATTCCTTGCATATAGCTTGCTGTTTCATAATCTAGAGACAATGTTTGTCCTGTTTGATTAAGACCCTGGTGGGCTCATCCTAGAAGGCTCGTGAGCTCCGGATGTTTATCTGTCCTTTCTTGTCCTGCTCTAAAATATCCTTTACCTTTATTATAACGTCACATCAATATGTTCTATGAAGCCTGTGAGTCCTTTAAATTATCCCAGTCTGAATAAACATTGCATGTTGCCTTGGTCTCAATAGCTTCCCAGTTCTCAGGTCCAAGTTCATTGCCTATTTTTGGCATCTGTTTCCAAAAAATAATTTACCCTTTCCATAATTTGAGTAGATCCTATTATGTGCAACAAAAGAATTTACTAGAGCAAAAACAAAATGCTCTGTTGAGCAAGACCATAATATGTGTTGCTCAGAAGAATTACCAAGATAACATAATTAAAAAGGTTGGTATATATTCTCAGTATGATTTTAGACATTTACAGAAGGCACCTGTGGGGAAATGGAGCTGTAATCATAGCACTGGAAACCAGTTCAGCGTCAGAACCACCCAAGTAAGAGTATTCAGTCAAAGTTGAGGGGTAAACTGAGGAGTCATTGCCTATAAAGCTGGAGGTAGAAATACTGTTCAAGTTCACCTTAGCACATACTTTCTTTTAGATAATACTATTGTCTTGAGTGTAATGTTCAAGAACCAGGAGATTCTCTTGTGTGTAAATAATTCCAAATTGTTTGTGTAATATCTTCCTGAAGAATAAAGCAAGCTCTGAGTAAGGAGGCCAGTGAAGGAACAAGAGCTATTTCTGTATCTGCAGAGAGGTTTGTCTGCTCTGACAGTGAGAGTAGCATAGGTGTGACCCCTTTATGGTTTTTGGCTGTCTAGGAGAGAGAGAGCTATGTGCTGTGTAGTGCTTATGTGTCTGCCCTTTGTAGACATCACTGTTCTGAAAATATTTTTTTCTGTGACTAATTAAACAAGATACAGACAGCCTAGTGGAATGCTATGACTGACCAGAAGCTGATTTAGAATTCACAGAATTGTTGTTGCAATGGGATAAATACTTCAGAAAGCATTATTTAAACCCTGTGCTTCATCAGGAGCCCTGGTGGTGCAGTGGTTAAGAGCTATGGGTGCTAACCAAGAGATGGGCAGTTTGAGTCTACTAGCTGCTCCTTGGTAACCCTAAGGGGCAGGTCTACTCTGTCCTATAGGGGCGCCTATGAGTCAGAATTGACTCCACGGCAATGGTTTGGTGCCCTGTCAGATACTGTACCTCTTCGCATCTCTCCTCAACCATCTTCTTTATGTTAGCCCTCGTTTTCTACACTAACTAAACAACAGCCAGAAAGGAAGCAGGGGAGCAAAAGCAACAGAAAATTAATCACTTACTAGAGGAAATATTTGTGTTTGTGTGTGTGGTCACTGTTATTTATGAAATGCCTTAATCTATTTTTTACCTTCCTTGCCTTAAAAGGTTGCTAGATCTCTAAAGGGATGTATCTTTGGTTTTGTTTTTAAGTTAAATATTCATAAGATGGATTTTGAAGTCTAAGGGGTAGTCTGGCAGCCATCAGGTAACATTTTAGGATTAACAGCAACGGTCCTTGGCACATTCTTCACCACCATCACTGTAATTCCCTCAGATATTTTGGCATCCAGCTCCGTTGCCTACTCTGTCAGTGCACCACGCTCCTTCTCAGGGCTTTTGAGAACAAAATGTGACCCTAATACCACCCAGCACATTTTCTCCTTTTTCAGGCCATGATAAACCTATAAGTTGTTCTTCCTCTGCCTGCCTTATTCACATACCTCTGTTAATGACTTTGTTCTTTGTTTTAAACTGATGCAAATAACCTTTTGTTCTGTCCAGACTACCTGTGGCATACAACCTCCCACAGGAAAGTTGGAGCCCGAGCCCGGGTATCAGATATGTGTGTCTTTAGCCTAAATAATGTCTGGCAGGGGACTACAAAGACACCTGTAACCCTTGTAAGATTCTATATAAACTCTAATGTAAAACTGCTCTTTGGGACTCCATAGAGACAGCCTGTGTTGCTGTTGGGTCCCCGGTGAGGTATACATCTCCTTAATAAACTTCCTTACTCTTTTAACAGGATTCTTTTTTTTTTATGTTTCATTAGCTCGACTGCTCCAGGGCACGGACCCTAATCAGGTAACACAATATAAGCCCAGTTTACTGAATTTGTCCTTTTGTGAATCTTATCCAGATATAGTAACGTGCTCTGTGACTTTCCTGTTGACAATTAGCTAATCTTATAAACTAATTAATCATAATGCACTCCTGGACAAAATCTAAATTACCGTGAGAGCCTTAATGCGCCTTCCAGGTAATAAGCATTTTCACGTTTACAATTTTAGGTGATATTCCTGAGGTTTTTTTTTTATTATTCCTGAGGTTTAGATTTAATCCGTTTATGATTATCATGATGAGCATTTCAGGGCAGTGAGAAAGAGAGAATGACACTAAGAATAGAAGGGGTTACATTTAGATCAAGGGTCTTTTGAATTCTAGATTACGACTGCTTCCTAAACATTAACATTAAATAAGACCTCAGTTTCCTGGTTCCCAGACTATTAGAGTAAAAACAAACAGCAACAACAAAATACCAGAAATTGCATGAGTTGATAGGAACTTGAGAAATTGTGTTCAATAATAGATCTGCATCGTTTCTAATAAAAGTCAGTAATCATTATTGTTGCGACTTCTTTTCTCTGTGCATGCTTTCAAAATATTGTTCTTCGGTTTTCAGCAAATTAGTTCATATGCCTAGGTGTTGTTTTGTCTTTATTTTATTTGGGTTTTACTGTGGTGCTGCTTGGATTTGTAAGTTGATGTTTTCAATCAACTTGAAAATTTTATAGCAATTATCTCTTCAAAATTTTTTGGCTTATTCTTTCTGTCTTATTCTGGAACACCAACATGTATGTTAGACCACATTATACTACTCAGTTTTAAAAAAAATCTTTGTTCTCTGTCATTGTAGTATGAATATTTTCTATTGCAATGCCTAAACCTTCACTGATCTTTTTTTCTGTGTAGTCAAATTTGCTCTTCATATGTTGTCAGATGAATTTTTATATCAAGATACTGTATTTTGAGTTCTTGTTTTTTTATTTCTTTTTTTTTTAGAGTTTTAATTTTCTTCTTAAGCTTCCTAATGTCTGTATTTCATTATACCTTTTCCTTTAGAGCCCTAAACAATTTTTTCTTAATTATTTTACAGTTTAATTATAATCATCCCCAAATCTGAGTTTCCTGGTTTGTTTTTTCTCTTATGTTTATGCACCTTTGTAGTAATTTTTATTCTAAACGGGAAATTGTAGATGATATATTACAGAGACTTGAAATCTGCTGTCCTTTTCTAAAACATACTTAGTTTTGTGTTAGTAGTCAGTAAAATTATTGTTGGATTATCATAAAGCCATAAAGTTTTTTTTTTACTTTTGTGGCAGTGTTTAAACATATCCTCAAATTCTAAGATAATTCTCCCACTGAGACTTGTGGTCTATGTCCTCTCCCTTTGAGGAGATTTTGACTTGCTTGTAATTAATGGAATATGTCAGGGTCGATGCTAGTTAAGGCTAAGTTAGAAAAAGCAGTGTAGCTTCTTCCTTGTTCGCTGGAACATTCACATTCAGGAGCTTGGGCCTGATGGGTCATTAAAGTCAATGCAACTTCCACTTTATTCTTTTGAATATTTGAAATCTCCGGCCATTTTGTTAACAATCCAATAACCCTGAGGCCCTCTGTGCCTTTATGAAGCCCAGGTCACATGGAAAGGGCACAAGTAAGTGCCCTTTCCAAAAACCTCAGTTTAAAAAAAAAAAAAAAAAAAATTTAAAACAGCCAAAATTCTACCACTACACCATGAATATAGATTAAAAAATAAAAATAAAAAAGTAATACCTGCACTTAATTCCAGCCCCTAGCTACCAAGTTTCCATCATCTTTGTCTTCCCACTTGGGGTTACAGACATCATGAAGTAGAAAAAACTCATCCTTGTTGTGCTCTGCCTAGTATTTTCATGTTTTATTCTTAGTCTTAAAACATAGGCCTTAATTTTGGAATCTGGTCCTTTCTCCTGAGGTGTGGCTATTCTGGATTTTCAGTGAAAACCCAGAGCATATACCAAACCCCTCTTATTTGGTGGGGCTTTTGACTACTCTGTTTTTCTAGAACCTGGCAGCCCTTGAAACCTTGGTCGGCTTTTTATCTTTCCAGGTGCTGCGATGCTCTCTGCTCCTTGTATTCTTGTTCTACATATATGCACTTCAGAACTTACCCAAAGACTTGCAGTCTTCTACGTTTGTGGTTTCCTTTTTCATGTTTTTTCTTAAACTGAAAATATTGATTCCGAAATACATTAACATAAATACCTATGGGCTTTGTCATATAATGATGTAGAAAAATACATAGATATAAACAAAAATATATAGTTTCAGAATAATGACACTGGTACAATTCTAGCACCAATATAGTATTCTTTCTTTTTTTCCTCCTTTCTTCCTTTTTTTCCTTCTGTTTATTTATTTAGTTGATTGATTGTTTGCTTAGTTGGTTCTGGCAATCCTTGTGGTATATCCCACTAGATAATTACCGTTAACATACTTTTTAAACTCCCTTTAAAGAAAAAAAAAAAAAAAACCCTCTCAGTGTACTTAGGCCAACAACTCAATGTATAGGTAAATTTATTTATTTTGTTCTCCTTTTAATATTCTGGATTTCTTTTCAAAACTTGATTTAATTTTGTATTATAATTATGTAAACATTTACGTGATACCAAAACCAAGTACACAAACTAAAGTGTTCTCAGAGAAATCTAGTTAAATTTTGGACCTTATCACCTTTTCATCTTTCACTATAGGTAACCATTTTATAAGCTCTTAGTTTATTTTTTCCATATATTAGGATACTGAGAAATGTGTATTTCTTAGATAAAAAATAACATACTAAATGTTTCTGTTTTTTTTTTTTCTTAGCCTAACTATCTTGTATATACTTTATAGCAGTGTGGACAATTCAAAGCAGTACATAGAAATAATATCATTCCTCTTTACTCCATTGTGTTGATGTGCTATAATTTATTCAAGTGATCGCCCGTTAAAGACCTTTTCCTTTCAGACTTTCACTATGACAAATGTTGTTGCAAAGACTAGTCAGATTCATTGTGTGTGTGTATGTTTCCGTATTATTGTGATAGATTCTTGGAAGTGGGATTGTGGGAATAAAGGGAAAATGCATATGTAAATTTTTCCAGATATTGCCAAAGCCACTCCATAAGTGTTGCTTCATTTGGCATCTTAACTACCAGCAATGAATGAGAGTCTCATTTATAGAGTATATTGTCAAACTTTTAGATACTTTGCCATGTGATAGTGGGAAATAATATTTTGGTGTAGTTTCGAGTCCCATTTCTCTTGAGTGATATGGGACATCATTTCCTTATGATGATGAGCCAATTACATCTGTTTTATTAAAAATATCTGTTTATATTTATTGCCTAGATTTTTTAGGGTTGCTGGTCTTTTACTTTTCTATTGTTTGAAGCCTTTGTAAATAATATAAGTTGTAATTATTTTCCCCAGTATTTCATTTGCCTTTTACATTGCTTATGGTATTTGTTTGTTTGCTTGTTGCCATGGAAAGTGTTTTTAAATTTTTGATCAAATATATCAATCATAACTTTATTGCTTCTGAATTTTGAGTAATAATTAAAAATAATTAAATAATAGTTTATCATCTTACGCAGTGTTATAAGGGTAAATACAATTCAAAAAGGAAAAAGAAAAAATCCCCTGTACAAAAAGGGAAAGCGATCCACTTTTTCTTAGAGCATTTACTTTAGAAAACTTGTAATTGTGAATTCTTCCTCTACCCCTTTGAGATATATGCAGATCTTCTTAAAAGTTTAATAAACCTATTGCCAGTTTTACATTCCAGTGAAGTTTTTCTCAAGGATCTGGGAGCTCTCCCTTCGAAATGTAATCATCAAGGAGGAAAACACCCCCAATCTCCCAGTTTCCATGCGAGGTTAAGAGTCTGATTTTGGAAGATACCTGACTCCAAATTACAATACTACCTCTTGTCATAAAGATAGGTTTCCTTTTGGGAAAGGTGATTAACAAACATAGTGGCTACTCCAAATACCAGGCGAATTTAGGATTTTGAAAGGTCAAAGCCTTGAAAACCTTATGGAGTAGTTCTACTCTGCACATACATTAGGTCACCACGAGTCAGAATCCACTCAACAACAACTAACAACAATTTGTGTGATAAATGGTGCTGTCAAGCCCTCTTACTTGAGAATGTGGTCATTATTTATCTGGAGAACATCTATGAAATAGGTTGCATCTGACTGGTTATATAAAGGGTTAGAATTCTTTCTGCCTTTGTAATCTCTTCCACAGATTGCCTATGACACACGCTCCATTTTAGATTCATGCTTAGTCAAAAATAAAACTTTTCTGTCTCTCTTCTACTTTCTTTGAGAGATTTTCTGGGCTGGCAGGAGATTTTGTTTTAATTATGTTTCCTCAGCAGTCTTCATCTATGTTTGATACTAATGATTTCAGGAAGTAATATTTTTACATTTAAAATTCTAATTCATTTGGTATTTGAATGAGGGTAAAGTATAAGGAACTGAACCAACTTTATCTTTTATCCAGATAGCTATTCAGGTTTTCTAACAATTTTTTTAAAAAGTTTATCTTTTTTCCCTAATGTGACTATGTGGTCTCTCATTTGCTTTTCCACTTCACTTGTCCTTTTACTCAATTTCTTCTTGAAGGTACTAATTTTTAAGCCTAAGTTAGAGGGAAATTCTCACAACATATTCGAGCTTAATATAAGGTAACTTAAATACTTTGCTATTTAAAGACCATAACTTCTGTAAAGAATTTCTTTTACATGAGGAGGAACAACCTTACTATATAATGGGGCTGGGAATTCACTCCCTTTCTTTTTGCTGGGGTGGTTTGCATGAACTAGTTCTGCTGGGCACAGCTCACAGAAGACCAAGGAGAAAGACGGTTTTTCTCCACTAACATGAGCAAGGCTACTGGTTGAGCAGTATTGTTTCCTAGGATTGCAGCATTGTTTCCTGGGCCACAAAGTAACTTGGTTATATAGAAAATCTGGTGTCCTCTACACCCAGATTATAAATATATAAACTGTGTAGGGGTGAAGTTCCCTTTGCCAGACAACTCTTATTGATATGTCCCTTTCTACCATCCCAAGCTGCCAGCAAAGGAAAAAATATGGGGGATCGGGAAATTCTGTGCTTTCACATAGCCTCTATTCATAAGCCATTTTAATAAAACTTATCATGTGTCAGTAATGCCATGAGTCACATGCACCTTGCCCAGCAATATAGCTATATATTATGATCACATTTTATGAGAGATCTAATTTTTAATCCATGATTTTCAGACATAGTTATACTTTTAGGGAAGTTTTTTTCCAAAATTTTGTTTGAACAACTATATGATATGAAATGTGTGTATGCAAGAAAATAAAATATTCCTTTCATGGTTCAGATTACATTTATTAAAAATATAACTGGAAAATGCCCCCAAACTGATGCTAGCCTTTACAGCAGTGGCTCCCATTATGTACCAAAATGACTATGAGACAGAGAGTCATTTTCTCTTATGACTTATGTAAATAAGCTTTCGTTACATTATCTTTACATCAGGCAGAAAGGTCACCCAAGTGAGTTAAATCTAAAATGAAAATATACATAATGTACCTTTCTGGAGTACTTATCACATCTGACATTTAACAAACAAAAAATGCTAACAAAAAAAATGATCTATATGCAAATACCTAATCAGAATTTGGAACTCAGAGTCTGAATCCTGGGTCTGATCCTTGATCTATCACTTTCTAGCTATATGATTTTTGGCAAGTCACATAGTAACTTTCAGAGAAATTCAGTGTTTTTTTTTTTATCTGCTAAATTTGGTAAAATCCACTTCATGGGTTGTTATAAGAAGTACATGAAATGATACGTGATTTTTTTATTGGCACAGTACTTGGCACACTGTAACTACCTCATAAAAATTACTTTTAATATTATATAGATAATAGTTTTATCAAAGCATAATTATATTTCCTCAAACCCTGTACAAAACGTACGAACAGTTATATTTAGCATGGAAAGAGCAAGCTTTAGAAATTTTGTTAGTCTTAGTCTACAGGCTTTCCCTTTTACCGGGCTTAGTTCTGGCTGAAAAGCAGATACCCCATTTTACTGTATAACTTCACATATCAGTTAAGATTAATACTCATATTGCCAATGAGCTGATGGAAAAAATATATAAAAAAAAAAAGAGTACTTCAATGATATAGCTACAATATAATCTCTTTAGTCTTCTGACTGGGGCTATCAGGAGAGAAAGCACTGAAAACAATAGGAGACACTTTGAATTAAATACTTTTAGATACCTATGAAATCGTACTTTAAGAAGATATTCCTAAAATGCAAGAATCTCAAAACTTAAATATTTGTTGTTAAGAAATGTTCAAAAATATTTTTTACTTTTACAAACTGTCAGATTGTAAAGTTTCTTACCTTAGTTAACCAGCAATTGGTTTAAAAAAATTTCTTTGCTTTAGAGATAGCAAGATTGTACAAAATGATGTTGTAGCTCTAACATTATACAGACTATGTGAGCTTTGGTGAAAGAAGTATTCTCAACTATCTTTCAGCAAAGAGAGATATGCTCAAAAATGGATTATCTAGAAAAATTATTTGGGGGCAGATAAAGTAATAACTAATAACAGTTGTTCAGAGCACCTTTTCAGAGACAGGTAAACATAAAATTGACTTAATTTTACTGACAACCCTGTAAGACTGAAAATTAAGCAATCAGATGCTAGCGTGTTTGAGAATTTCTAGCTTTGAATTTGACATAAAAACATACTTTCTACTGTAAAAATAAATACTGTTTGATAATATTAGTTTAAAAGCTTATTTTAAGTTATCCTCTTGAAATGAAGATTTGTTTATATTTTTTAACACAAGAACTGGAAACAACTCAAATCTCATTCAACTGAGTAATGAATAAACAAACTATGCTAAATCCATAAGTGTGAGACTGTTGTTGTTGGGTGCTGTTGAATTGATTCTTACTCATAGCAATCCTATGTTACAGAGTAGAACTGCCCATAGGGCTTTCTTAGCTGTAATATTTATGGGAGCAGATTGCCAGGTCTTTCTCCCACAGAGCTGCTGGATAGGTTCAAACTGCCAAGCTTTCAGTTAGCAACCAAGCATTTAATCATTGCGTCATCAGGGCTTGTTAATATAATACTACTAAGCAATAAAAATAAATGAACTAATCGATGCATGCAACAACATGAGTAAATATCAAATGTGTTCTTCTGAAATGAAATCAGACTCAAAAGTTTATGTCCTATAAAAAAAAATCCATTGTCACTGAGTAAATTTCAACTCATAGTGACTCTATGAGTTTCAGAGTAAAACTGCACTCCACAGGGTTTCAAAGTAAAACTGCACTCCACAGGGTTTTTTAATGGCTGTGGCCTTTTGGAAAGCAGATCACCAGGCTTTTCTTCCATGGAATCTCTGGGTAGATTTGAACAGCCAACCTTGTGATTAGTAACCAAATGCTTATTGTTAGGGTTGAGCCATCCAGGGGCTCCAGTTAAAATACCATAGAATTACATTTACAGGGCATTCTTGCAAAGGCAAAACAATAGCAAGAGAAAATAGATCAGTGATTGACAGGGGCTGTGGGTGGGATAAGTGCTTGACTAAAACAGGCCACAGGAATTTTGGAGGGTGTTTCTTGATTGTGGTGCTGGTTACATGACAGTGTACATTTTTCCAAAATTTCTGAATTATAAAATCATTTCAAATACCTTTTTCAACAATGTAAACCATGACTATACATACACATAGACCTCAACAGTTGGGAAACAGGAATCAAATCAACTACATCCATGGAAAGAGATGATGGAAAATCTCAATACCATCAGTCAGAACAAGGTCAAGGGCCGACTACAGAACAGATCATCAATTGCTCATACACAAGTTGAAGTTGAAGAAAATTTTTAAAAGTCCATGACAACCAAAGTACAACCTTGAGTACATTCCACTATGTTCCACCTGAATTTGGAGACCATTTCAAAAATAAATTTGACACATTGAACAATAGTGACCTAAGAGCAGGAAGTTGTTGAAAGACATCGAGGACATCATACATGAAGAAAGCAAGGGGTCATTAAAAAGAAAAAAAAATGAAAGAAAAGACCAAAATGGATGTCAGAAGAGACTCTGAAACTTGTTCTTGAATGTAGAGTAGCTAAAGTGAACAGAAGAAATGATGAAGTAAAAGAGCTGAACAGAAGATTTCAAAGGGTGGCTCGAGAAGACAAAGTAAATATTATAATGAAATGTGCAAAGACCTGGAGTTAGAAAACCAAAATGGAAGAACACCCTCAGCATTTCTCAAGCTGAAAGATCTGAAGAAAAAATTCAAACCTTGAGTTGTAATTTTGAAGGATTCCATGGGTAAAATATTGAACAATGCAGGAAGCATTGAAAGAAGATGGAAAGAATAAAGAGGGTCACCGTACCAAAAAGAACTGGGTGGTGTTCAACCATTTGAGGAGGCAGCCTATGATAAAGAAATGATTGTATTGAAGGAAGAATTCCAAGCTGTACTGAAGGCACTGGCAAAAGGTGGAATACCAACTGAGATGTTTCAACAAAAGTATGCAATGCTGGAGGTACTCTCTTGTCTATACCAAGAAATTTGAAGGACAGCTACCTGGTCAACTGACTGGAAGAAATCCATATGTGTGCCCATAAGGTGATCCAACAAATCTTGGAAATTATTGAACCATATCATTAATGTCACATGCAAGTAAAATTTTGTTGAAGATAACTCAAAAACTGTTGCAGCAGTATATCAACAGAAAACTGCCATTCAAGCTGAATTTAGAAGAGAACGTGGAACCAGGGATATCATTGCTGATGTCAGAGAATACCAGAAAGATATTTACCTATGTTTTATTGACTATGCAAAGGCATCAAACTGTGTAGATCATAACAAATTATGGAAGATATTGTGAAGAATGGGAATTCTAGACGACTTAATTGTGCATATGCAGAACCTGTACATGAACCAAGAGTCAGTCATTTGAACAGAACAAGGGGATATTGCTTGGTTCAAAATCAGGAAAGGTGTGCATCAGGCTTGTATTCTTTCACCATACTTGTTCAATCTGTATGCTGATCAAATTATCTGAAAAGCTGGATTATATGAAGAAGAATGTGGCATCAGGATCGGTGGAAGACTCATTAACAATCTGTGATAAGCAGATGACACAACCTTGCTTTCTGAGAGTGAAGAACACTTGAAGTACTTGCTGGTGAAGATCAAAGACCACAGCCTTCAGTATGGATTACACCTCAAGATAAAGAAAACAAACATCTTCACAAATGGACCAATAAACAACATCATGATAAATGGAGAAAGTATTGAAGTTGTCAAGTATTTAATTTTACTTGGATCCACAATCAATGCCCATGGAAGCAGCAGTTAAGAGATCAAATGATGTATTGGATTGGGCAAATCTGCTGCAAAAGACCTCCTTAAAGTGTTGAAATGTAAAGATGTCTTAAGGATTCAGGTGTGCTTGACCCAAGCCATATTTTCAATTGTCTTATATGCACTCGAAACCTGAACTATGAATAAGGAAGACCGAAGAATTCGTGCCTTTGAATTATGGCTTTGGCAAAGAACACTGAATGTATGATGGACTGCCAGAAGAATGAACAATTCTGTCTTGGAAGAAGTACAGCCAAAGTGTTCCTTGGAAGGGAGGATGGCGAGACTTCATCTCACATACTTTGAACTTGTTATCAGGAGGGACCAGTCCCTGGAGAAGGACATTATGCTTGGTAAAGTAAAGGGCCAGTGAAAAACAGGAATATCCACAAAGAAATGGATTGACACAGTGGTTGCAACAACGGTCTCAAACAGCAATGCTTGTGAGAATGGCACAGCACCTGGCAATATTTCATTCTGTTGCACATAGGATCACAATAAGTCAGAAAAGACTTGACAGCTTCTAACAACAACAACATAAAAGAAAAAAGGGTTAATTTTAGTATATGTAAATTGTTCTTTGACAATAAATGAAAGGAAAAAACACCATCGGCTACATTTAAATAAATGCCATGCAACATCTTTGGTGCTGATGGGAGGTGGGTGGAATATTTTTGAACTCACTGTCCTGTAATGTGGAAAAGATATGATTTTTAATATGGTATATAAATTCAAAAATTTTGCTTCAGTTTTTAGTGATCAGTGAGTACATCTCACAGACACAGACAGCCTTAATATCTGGCTTCATGAATTCCCTGCAGGAGCATCTTTTTTCTGGAAAGCAATATTTTTCAAAGTCAGCCAAATTAAATAGAGCACTACACATTTGAATCATTGTTGCAGCAGTGACTGAGCACACCTAACTTTTCCACAGCAGGGACAATGATTGTTTGTTAGATAAGTTTTAAACTTATTTCTGCTACTACTATTAGCACTTTTACCATGATTTTTTAAAAAGTAGTTCTATATTTTCCTAAATGCTGGGATCGTACATGTCTGATTCAGTGATTTTTTAACCCACATAGATCAATCTTCAAGTTCAATAGCAGCAAACATGCATATGTATAATTTTTATACCTGTACTATGCATTTCAATGTAAAAAATTGCTTATATCCTTCTTCCCTGTGTTATCAGTGAAGCAAAAACTCATCATTTGTTTTGTATGACATTAGCACTAAGTAGGGTCCTGTTCTGCAGCTAAAAAAAAGTACATGTACTTTTTAAATTATAATACTACTACCTTTACTCTTAATACTTCTTGTAACTTACATGTGCTTTTTCTTATGTTTTGTCTATATATTCCCCTTCTCCCCTTCACCTTACTTAGTTAATATGTGTCTTAATAAGAGCACTAGATTAGGAGGTGTCTAGATTGTTCCATCAAGCGTGTGGCAGTATTTGACCATGTGATTCCAGGTCTATTCTTACCATGTGTTTATCTGTAAGGATATGTAAAATACAACAAAACAAAACATTTTAAAGCACATGTCAGTAGTTATTTTCTTTTACAAAAAATTGACTTTTTGATAATTTGTTTTTCAGATTAATGCATGAATATTAATACATGTCTAGCACTTGCCAGGCCCTGTTCCAGGTGCCATGGATAACATGACCAACAAGACAAGGTCCCTTTTCTTGAAGTTCATTCATTTTACCCCCACCTTATTCTGGAAAGTATTTAAGGTGTATAGGGTAAGGTGGTGTGAGCTAAACCTAAGCATGAAAAAGAAAGAATGAGAGTGGAGACGTAAAATGGCAAAGCAAAGAAGTTTTATCAGCAAATTCATAATTGTGATAGGCATCACTACTCTTCATCGATACCCAGTTCACCTCTACTTCGGAGCACAAGGGAGGATTGTGCCTTCCTGTGTCGTTGAAGTCAATGACTTTGGCCAATACAATGTGAGAACAATAGATGTATGTCACTCCTTTGTGGGAGCATGTAGAAGCTGGTGTATGATCCCCCTTTTCTCTCTTACATTGTCACGGAGATCACGACTGGTCTTATTAAAGGGAAGGTGCCATAAAACCAAAGCAGCTTGGAATGATGAGGGACCCAAGGAGAGCTGCCCTGGAGAGACTTGTGAATGGACTGTGTGTTGTCTAGAAATAAACTTCTGTTAAAGTACTGAAATTTGTTTCTGACCCTTAACCTTGGTCATCATGATAACTACAAATATGTTTATGGGTGGTTCAGAAACATGGCTCTAAAATGCCTAGCAGCCAGGCACATGTTACATTTATATAATTTGCAGGTTTTAAGATTAAACATAAAGCACATCTGAAAGAAAACATTTCTATATGTAGTACTGAGAAATTGCTCTGAATATTCTGGTAAAACGAGATGTTTTGAGTCAAAATGAAGAAGAATAATGATAGATACTGATTCTTTTTATTCCTATAGTCCAGAAACACTGTTAAGCACTTTATTTACAGGATTATTTTACTTAATCTTCACAAAAATGCATTGCAAAAGGTACTGTCATTATCCACAATTTAAGGATATGGAAAATGAGGCAGAGAGATTAAGGATTTCATCCAAGCTCAGGCAGCTCATAAATGGCTATAAAAGTAAAATTTATACCTTACTTTTCTTAACAGAAGTATAAACACAAAATTATATTAACTTCTGCTTTGATCAACGATAACATAAAGCCAGAAATGTGAGTATCCCTTTAGGCATAGAATCGGCTTTAATTAATAAGAAAAACTGTAAAACAAATCATGTAAGCTTATAAAAGCTTTGTTGTTCAGCCTGTATATTATAAAACACTTCTCTTTGCTGATAAAAACCAAACCAAATCCTTTGCCATCGAGTCAATTCAAACTCATGGCAACCATATAGGACAGAGTAGAACAGTCTCATAGAGTTTCCAAGGAGTGCCTGGCAGATTCAAACTGCTGACCTTTTTGTTAGCAACAGTACCAGTTAACCACTATGCCACTGGGGTTTCCTTTGCTGATGAGAAGCTAAATTTACAAAATAACTCACGACCAGTGTAGTTTAGCAATGAATTACCTGCTAACTAATCAGGAAAAACAAGGAGATAAAATTAAAGCTTTATTCCTCGTGATTATATACGGCAAACATCCTTGATTGCGTTTTTCTGCCAAGGAGTTAAAATATATTAGGTATTTTTATTGTCCGCATTTTACTAGGACACATACATCTTCAATATATTAATACTTAAGTTAAAAAAAGTTGCTTCAGTCATAAAAACTGTTATAGAAAGTGATAATTTATATTTTTAATTTATTGTATATAATGATGTATTTTTTCTTCCAAATATAAAAAAGAATGTTTTCTTTTTTCTACAGCTGCTATGAATACTATCTGCTTTCTGCAAAAGTTTAAGATAGATTACTTAAAAATTATAAAAAGCATATTTCTCTGAAAGTTTCTACACCTTAACAAATAAAAAGCATAGTCTATACGTCAACAGTTGACAATTTTGGATTTGAACATAGATCTTTCTGATTCAGGGCACATGGTCTTAATCAACAAGCATACAGGTAATGTATTTCTTGGGCTTACTTGAAGAGAAACACATGTCGAGTACCTAAATAATAACAAAATTTGGTTTGTATTGTTTTTCCTCAACATTGTGCTACCGCTGTGGATCTAAAGAACATTTCAAAATACTTTGTTGTTTCTGCAGTAGATACACTAACATTATGTTTGAAGGCATTTATGAAACAGCTGGTCAAGGTTAAAAAAAAAAAATCAAACCAGCTGCTGTGGAGCTGGTTTGAATTCATAGTGGTCCCATGTGTTATAGGACAGAACTACTCCATAGAGTCTTCTTGGCTGAAATCTTTATAGAAACAGTTTTCCAAACCATTTGTTCCCCACGGAGACACTGAGTAGGTTCCAACCTACAACCTTTAGGTAAGCAGTCATCACAAACCACTTGTACTACCCAGGGATCTGGTCAAGGTTAAGAGCCAAGTTATATCAACCTGAAGACTTCAATTTTTCCTGAAGAAAGTTATTTTTATCATGTAGCCTTGATCTTAATAAAATAGGATAAAACCACAGGATATTTCAACCTGCCTACAAATTTCCATCATTGATTGTGTTTTTTAATGAAACATAAGCACATAAAGGGAGCCCTGGTGGGCTTTGTTTATTTGTCTGTTTGTTCATTTGGCAAACACATAGTTTGTTTTAGATTATCAAATTAAGGTAATATTTTTGTATAGCTAAACTCTCCTTTGCTAAACTTTAGCTATAAATCATATGAAATTATTTTAGTGTGAAGTAGGAATATTTCTTTGTTTTTCCACAGAATTAACAGTATTTGCTGAAAAATGTCATTGTTTTAGAGGTGACTGATTCAAAGGAAATTATCTCCTCAGAATTTATATGTCAGCACCAGCAGAAAACTCGTAAAGCTATCAATTGTGAGTACGCCATTTGGCGTAATATCCTTTGTTATCTGTTTTAAGCTTCTTTTACCCATGATTCATATATGTATACTCCAGTACCGTGAGCTCTTAATTATAAGTAGATGAAAAATTTAGAAAAAAATATCATTTTACTCTTATTTGTTGTTTATTTTAAATGAAAGTTCTGTTTGGCACAGAATAAATGGGTAAAAGAATGAGTTTCTTTTTAAAGATTGCCTTAATTCTTTACCTCAAATAAACAAAAATATGAGAGGTTAAGACAGACATTTAGGGTTTACATAGATCTTGTATTACAGGAAAACAAAACAAAACAAACGGGTCTTGATGCAAGTAATTTAAACAATTTCCCTCTAAACTTTGGGGTTTTTATTATGGAGAATTTATGTATTTTTTGTTATCGCTGTTTGTCAATTAAATTAATACTTTTTAAAAAGATTGTTCTAAGCTATTGAAACATTTTGTCCTCTCAAATGCTCTTTTTATCTTTAACATCTATTAAAGTAAGTTTTTACAGCATAGGTTAACCTTTGGAAAACTGAGTGTTACATAATGTTCAGATAAACCCCTGTAATATTTCATGGAATACGTAACACATTTAACTACGGATTTAGTGCGGTTTGGTTAAGCTCATAATTTTTTACTAATAGTTTAATATTGAGGACTTGTGCAATAGAAAATCTTGTGACAAATGTACTAATAAATTTCTAACTTTTAGTGACAGGTATTTTTTTATATTGGTTAATTTTTTCTTCCCTGGATTTTTATCTTTATCACTCAACAGTGTGAAAATGATAAGAAGTATAACTATCAGTATTATAAAGTGCAGGCATTCTTTGGTACCTATATTCTTATCTTAAATTACCCTTATCGAAAACCCATGTTACCGATGCACTTAGGTTCTAAGAGAGAAGCACCCATGTCTAGATCTCTTTGAATCTTACAGCCATATAAACGTCTTGAAAAAAGTGAGTTGGTGACAAATTTTTCTTTTACAGGGAAAAGTGAAAATATCCCAAACTAGTCTGAACTCTAACAAGCCAATCCACTGAGGTAATTATATTGTGGTTTTAATATTTGGTTAATCAAAAATCACTATTTCTCATTTTTAAAACCGTGTATATCAGTATTATAATAAATACAGTTTCTTTTCAGAAACATTAATTTAAAGATTCTTTATATTAAAAATCTTCTGTTATTATTTACTTCATACCACTTTTGCTTGGCTCTTGCTACTACTGAATGCATTTTTTTCCCCTCCTGGCAAGGACGCTTTGAATTCTAAGTCGCTTGAACACAGACAAGAAATCATTTCAGATGAAGAGATGCTATCTAGTTGCAGAAAACCATGTTAAGCAAATGAATCTGCTGCTAGAATCTTTTTGATTTTTAACATATAAAGCAAGTATGCATTTTAAGCAAGACTTTTAAAATGAGCGCATTCTCTCTGCAGAGCTAATTAATAACCCATAAATATTAATTATGTTTGCCAGGTTAATTTTCATCTAGAACTAAATTGCAGGAAAGTTTTAACATGATGAGTATTCTGTCATTTGAAGAGCCACTTGTGGGACAGAGAGATAACTTTGAGAATCTTGGGGAGGTAGCCCGCTCCAAGGCTGGCAGTCAAACTCGAGAATAGAATTTGACACTTATTCAAGAAAACTGATTGGGCAAGATCGAGTTCCCACCTGCTCAATTTATCTTACCTTTAAAAAGAGCGATGCCACTCCATCAATATTGTTGTTAGATTTTAAACGAATTTTTATAGTTAAATTACACAATTTGGTGAATTTTGCCACACACACACACACAACATTCAGAATAATCAAGGTAATGACTATATCTATCACAGCCAAAAGTTTCCTTGTGCTGATACGTAATCCCTCCCTTGCATACCTCCGTATCTCACCCCATCTCCAAGTAACCAGTGAATTGATTTCTATCATTATATATTAGTTCTCATTTTATGAAATTTATGTACTATTTTGCCCAGCATCTTTTTCTCAGCATGATTATTTTGAGATGCATCCATTTTGTATTGAGTATCAATAGTTCAAACTTTTTTTTAAGTAGTGTTCCGTATGAACATAAGACAGTTTGTTTATGTATTCATCTGATGATGAACATTTGGGTTGTATGTAGGTTTTAGCTTTTACTGGTGAAGTACTATGGACATATGTATAAAGTCTTTGTATGGACACCTACTTTCATATCTCTGAATGGACAACCACTTCTTAGATATTCACCCAGACACATGAAAGTGTTGTACTATTTTAAATTCCAACCAGCAGTGTATGAGAATTCCAGTTGCTCTACATCCTCACCAGTACTTGTCATGTCAAATTTAGCCACTGTTATACACATGTAGTTGTATTTCATGTGGCTTTAGTTTGCATTTCCTAATGAATAATGTTCCGCTGCTATCAGACAATGTTCCACTGCTATTCATAAGATTTTCACTTGGCAATTTTTTAGAGGTAGATTGCCAGGTCCTTCTTCCTAGTTTGCTTTAGTCTGGAAGCTCTGCTGAAACCTGTCCACAATGCGAGGCCCTGCTGGTATTTGAAATACCGGTAACATAGCTTCCAGTATCACAGCAACACGCAAGCCACCACAGTATGAAAAAACTGACAGACAAGGTGGTGGGAAGACCCTCAAAATATAACTGGGAAAGAGCTGCCTCCTCAAAGTAGAGTGGACCTTAATGATGTGGATAGAGTCAAGCTTTCAGGATCTTCATTTCCTGAGGAAGTATGATTGAAAATGAGAAGAAACAGCTGCAAATACCCATTAATAATCAAGACATGAAATGTATGAAGGATGAACCTAGGAAATTGGAAGTTGTCAACAATGAAATGGAATGCTTGAAGATCGATATCCTAGGCATTAGTGAGCTAAAATGGACTGGCATTGGCCATCTCGAATCGGACAATCATATTGTCTACTATGCCAAGAGTGACAAACTGAAAAGGAATGGTGTTTCATTCATGGTCAAAAAGAACACTTCAAGGCCTATCCTGAAGTACAGCACTGTCAGGAATAAGATACTGTCCATACACCTACAGGGAAGACCAGTTAGTATGATTATTATCCAAATTTATACACCAACCATTAACGCCAAAGATGAAGATATTAAAGATTTTTTTCAATTCTGCAGTCTGAAATTTGTCAAACATGCAATCAAGATGCCTTGATAATTACTGGTGATTGAGATGCAAAAGTTGGAAAGAAAGAAGGATCAGAAGTTGGAAAATAAGGCCTTGGTGATAGAAATTACTCTGGAGATCAAAGAATGGGATTTTGTAAGACCAACAGCCTATTCATCGGAAATACCTTTTATCAACAATATAAATAATACCTACAGACATAGAACTCACCAGATGGAAACAGGAATCAAATGGATTACATCTGTGGAAAGAGAAGATGGAAAAGCTCAATATCAGACAGAATAAGACCAGGGGAGACTTGGGAATAGACCACCAATTGTTCTTGTGCAAGTTCAAATTGAAGCTGAAGAAAATTAAAACAAGTCCACAAGAGCTTAAGTAAATCTCACCTGAATTTAGAGACCATCTCAAGAATAGATTTGACATATTTAACACTAATGACCAGAGACCAAACGAGTTGTGGGATGACATCAAGGACAAAAGCAAAAGGTCATTAAAAAGACAGGAAAAAAAAGTAAAGACCAAAAGGTATATCAGAAGAGACTATGAAACTTGCTCTTAAAAGTAGAATAGCTAAAGTGAATGGAAGAAATGATGAAGTCAAAGAGCTGAACAGAGTATTTCAAAGGGCAGCTTAAGAAGACAAAGTATTGTAAATAAATGTGCAAAGACCTGGAGTTAGAAAACCAAAAGGAAAGAATGTGCTTGGCATTTCTCAAACTGAAAGAACTGAAGAAAAAAATTCAAGACTTGAGTTGCAATATTGAAGGATTCTATGGGCAAAATATTGAATAATGCAGGAAGCATCAAAAAAAAGATGGAAGGAATACACAGAGTCACTGTACCAAAAAGAATTGGTCGACATTGAACCACTTCAGAAGGTAGCTTATGGTCAAGAACCAATGGTATTGAAAGAAGAAGTCCCAGCTGCACTGAAGGCATTGGCAAATATCACAGGCAATTAAAATTTTGCTGAAGATAATTCAAAAATGGTTACAACAGTAAATGGACAAGAAACTTCTAGAAATTCAAGCTGGATTCAGAAGAGGATGTGGAAGGAGGTATATAATTGCTGATATCAGATGAATCTTGGCTGAAAGCAGAGAATACCAGAAAAATGTTTACCTGTGTTTTATCAACTATGCAAAGGCATTCGACTGCATGGATCGTAACAAGTTATGGATAACATTGCGAAGACTGGGGATTCCAGGACACTTAATTGTGCTCATGTGGAACCTGTACTTAGTCCAAGAGGCAGTCATTCAAACAGAACAAGGGGATATTTTGTGGTTTGGGATGGGGAAGGGTGTGCATCAGGGTTGTATCCTTTCACTACACTTACTCAACCTGTATGCTGAGCAAATGATCTAAGAAGCTGTATTAGGTGAAGAAGAATGAGGCATTGGGATTGGAGGAAGACTCATAGGATCTTTCTTTTTCAATTTTTTTTTTTCTTGCCATATTGCATTGGCTAGAACTTCTACTGCAATGTTGAAGTAGTGAGTGCAGACATCTTTACATTGTTCCTGATCTTAGGGAGAAGGCATTCAATTTGTCACCTTTGAAGCATGATGTTAGTAATAGGTTTTTTGCAGATGCTGTTTGTAGGGTAAGAAAGTTACTTTGCACTCTAGTTTGCTGATAGTTATTATTGGGAATTGATGCTGAATTTTTCAAAAGCCATTTTTGCCTAATGAGATAGTCATATAGTTTTCTTTAGTTTGTTAATATGGTGAATCATATTATTTGATTTTTTTAAATAATAGACTTTACTTTTTAAAACAGTTGATTTACAGAAAAATTGAGAAAAAAGAAGAGTTTCCCTTAATATTAACATCTTACATTAGCGTAATAAATTTGCTATCATTAACAAACCAGTATTAATACATTATTTATATACTCTTAGTTTTTACCCAATATGCTTTTTCTGTTTTAAGATTCTGTCTAGAATACATTACATTTAATTGTCATGTCCCTTTATGTCACTGTATCTCTAGTAATCTCAGTTGTGTAAATGACCTTTCTCAACAGTAGTTACTCTTTGCACTTCTGTGACCTTCTTACATACACCTTCACCCTCATTACAGACTTGAGAGTATTTTAGGGATATGTGGAGTGTGAGATGTACACAAATCTTTATATTTACAGAGACTACTTTCACTAAAGGTTAAAGGTTGGGATTTCATAATGAAGCTTTGTGACAGAGAATGGAATGTATTTTTTCTATGTTTGGCAAAATAAGTGCCCCCTACAGTTTTTAAAAAAAAATATATATATATATATTTTTACTGTTAACAACAACAACAAACATTATATGTTGTTTTCGTCAGCTCATGCTTCATTTCTTCTCTTCTGATATTAGCACCCAAATTTTGCTTTAGGAATCTATTCTTTTGTCCTTGCATGCCTTACTTTGTAAGGAGCACCTGACCCAAACCAATCTGCTGATAACATTATCTGATACAACCTAGTCTTAGAACAACTCTATGAGGTAATGAGTACTATCATTTTTCTATTTTACTGAAGGAGCTTTAAACAAACAAACAAACAAACAAAAACCTGTTGCCATCAAATCTATTCCATTTCATAGCGACCCTATAGGATAGGATAGAACTTCTCCATAGGGTTGCCAAAGCTGTAATCTTTATGCAAGCAGACTGACACATTTTTCTCCCATGGAGCAGCTGGTGGGTTTGAACTGCCGACCTTTTGGTTAGCAGCCAAGCTTTTAACCACTGGGCCACCAAGGCTCCTAAAAGGAGGTTTAGAGAGTTGAAACATTTTGCACTAGGTCACATTGCTAGTAAGTGATACAGGCAGGTGTGAAATGCAGATATATCTCACACTGAAGCCCATTTTGTCAACCACAGAAAGCGTACCCTTAGGTAGCCTCACTTCCCAAAGGTACAGAAAATCTTAGTCTCAGGCTCCTTTTTAGTCCACCTAAAGGCGCCTTGGAAGAAAGTTCTGTTGATCTACTTCCAAAAAATCAGCCATTGAAAACCCTATGGTGCACAGTTCTACCTCGATACATATGAATTAGCCATGAGACGGAATCAACTACTGGTTTGCTTGTTTGTTTTTGGATTATGGGAGAAGCTGGCTTACATTTATTTTTAAAGGATATCCCACATATGTATAAAATGTTTGTCTGCTATATGAAGGATAAGGTGCAGAAACATCTTTTAAAAACTCTCTGGGAGGCAGGCTTAAGAACTCCTTTTCTAAATAACTGTTAATGGAGGGAGTCCTTAAACTCTCAAATGACTAGTTCTCATTGTTGGGTGCATACTGGACTACCTGGGAGCTTTAAAGGTACTGGTTCCTTGCTCCCATATCCAAAGATTTTGATGAATCAAGTCCTCAGAACACAGCCTTAGTATTTGATTTAAAATCTGTCCATGTGACTGTAATATGCAACCAAAGTTGAGAACCAAATAATGTACAAATTCACTAATATGAATAGGCAAGTATATAGAGATTAGAGTTTACTAGTAGTTACTAGGGGTGGGAGGAAGGGGAACAGGGTTAAACAATGTTTGGGAAGCACTGAGTTTCTGTTTAAGGTGATGGAAAATTTGGCAACAGATATTTGTGATGTTTGAACAACATGATTGACATAATTAGTGTCACCGAATTGTACATATGAAAAATGTTGAATTGGCGAATGTTGTGTTATCTATATCTTACAACAATAAAAAAGGAAAAAAGTGTTTAATCCTTTGCACACATCCAATGGATGGACTTTCTCATAGGTCAAAGTAAAATATAGTCTCCCTTTTGAATTATTATACTACAGAATAATCTTTATGTAATCACAGGAAAGATACTTATGGAATTCTTCAGGGGATCAATTTTTAAAATGATTAGGGAAAATGCCTGGATGAAAATAATCATTTAACTGTAAATTATATATACTTGTATATCAAGCTCATGAGGAAAAGGTCACACTCAAATATGATGTAGATCAATTAAATTTTTTACAGTAAAATAACTACCTAGGGAAATAATAAAGTTATAAGTTCAAAAATGGAAAAATGGAGAAAAAACTTTATAAGCAATCTGATATAAGAAAATTGGTATGCTACTTTTTAAAATTGTGGACACAGTCTTTTCTAAGCATAATCCTTCTTGAAGCAATTAAGACATGGAAAAGAAATGAAGAATTAGAGCAGCGTTTAGCTCACCGAGAATTAACTATGCCAGTTCATATATCTCCTGTTGGGCTCTGATTTACACATGAAATTTGATAGTGATCTTTCTTAGAACCCTGAAAATTTTGATTCAATATAACTTAAATGTCCAGGTTTATTGTCTTATCTCTGAGTACATTAAAAGTTTATCAGAAGACAATTATTTAACTTATCATGTTGGCGATTTTCTTAAAAACATTAATTTCACCAGAAATTTTATCCCTCAGTTTAGAGACCACCACTCCTGTGAAATAATCGTATTCCCAAACCCTGGTTTAGTTTTTTTTTTTCCATTCTCCTGTAGAATCGAATTACTGTGCTGCACTCTTGGCCAAAAAACAGAAGGTGAGGGCTATTTGTTGCTTCAGAAGGCAGCAGGCCTAGTTCATTTAAATTTCAATTAATGTTGCTAGTTGTTCTGTAAGGTCCCCAGGGCTCATGTGCTCATTAAATCTAGTGAATGACTGTACAGATCTCTTATACAAGAATATATTTAGTTCATGAGAATAAACACTCCTGCAGAGAAGTTACCCGTAGTCAGTGCACATGGAACCATCCCATATGCCAAGTTAACTCTTTTTTTTGGTGCTGAAATCAGGAAAGAACCAACCTTTTACTTTAAAACTTACCATTTATATCAAGTTTATCTAGTTAGCACTTCTATCCAAAATGGAAAAGTTATTTGCATATTCTTCAATTATTCTCAGCATTAATCTTTCATATTTTGTACCAGGGATAGACAGAGCCTATTTATCTGCAGCCATTTGCAGTTCTGCTTATAGAGTTTTCTATATATGTTCTAAGGAGCCCTGATGGTGCAACGGTTAAACACTCAGGTGCTAACCAGAAGATTGGCTGTTAGAACCCACCAGCCACTCCTTGGCAGAAAGGCCTGGAAACCCGCTTCCATAAGATTACAACTAAGAAAACCCTGTGGAGAAGTTCTACTCTTTCACATGGGGATACTAAGAGTTGAAAACCAACTCCACATCAGCTAACAACAACAACAATAAATATATACTCTATTCTGAGAGATTCTGGACTGTAATTTGTTTCCCTAAAGGAGGCCATAGGCAGAGCCTCACTGTTACATGCTTGGCTGGTTATGCTCTGAGTGTGTGATTGGGATTAGGGTTGCCCCCTTGACAGCATTCTTTTCCTCCACTACACACACACACACACACACACAAACACACACACACACACACACGTACATAAAAACCAAACCTGCTGCCATTGAGTCCATCCCAACTCATAGCGACCCTATAGGACAGGGTAGAACTACCCCATAGGGTTTCCAAGGATCGCCTGGTGGATTTGAACTGCTAACCTTTTGGTCAGCAGCAGTAGCTATTAACCACTATGCCACCAGGGTTTTCCACACACACACACAAACCCATTTTACTTATGAGGAGCCATGGCAGCACGTAATTGCTGTTTCTTGGTGACTCGACACTATTTCAAAATACAAACAATGTAGTAAAGGATAGGCTAGCCTGGGAATAAATTCTGGGAAGAATCATACTTAAAAATGCCATATCTTCTGTTTTGAAGCTGCTGTATCTTTTCTGTGTCTTACTAAGTTTTTAAAGATTTTACAGAAGTTCAGCCAGAAGGAAAACAATTTCTGCATGACTTCACTTTAAACGGTACTCTGAATTATCACGGATTATAATACTTACTTTTCTTAATTAACATGTATAATTAATATCAGTATAAGTGATTTTGACAATAGTGGTCAAAAACATTGCCTTGGGAATCAGGAATACCAAGTTTCAAATCCTCCCTTTACCATTTCTCCCTCGTGTAAGCTTGGGGGATTTTCCTAACTTTTTCAGCCTCAGAGGTAAAAATAGTTCCTATTTCAGAGCATTTCTATAAGCATTAAATGATATATAAAATGCTTAGCCCAGACCCACATGGTGAGTAATAAAAAGCGGTCATGATGGAAGTGTTTTGCACTGTTTTTGTTTGGGACGGAACTTGTTAGGCGCCATCGAGTTGGCTCACGGAGACCTTATGTATAACAGAATGAACCGTTGCCTGGTCCTGTGCCATCTTCATGATATTGGCATATTGTTGGAAATAAAAATAATAATAATTTACATTTTTAAAAGATTATTTTTCTTACTGAAAAAAGGTAACCTTTAAAGCCACTCAATTGTGGTATTTCTGTTACAACAGCACTAGAAAACTAAGACAGGGAGGAAAATCATGTAAATTCAGCTTATGTGACAGAGGAGCTTAGAGAAAGGGCTTGATAATAAACCATTGGAACCATACTTATGATTTTAAAGGGAAATATATATATATGTGTATATATATATTCTTTTTTAAATTAAAAATGGGCTTTATGAAATATTTGATCCAAATGTTCGGTGATGGTAGTTGGGCACCATCCAGTTCTTCTGGTCTCATGGCAAAGACGGCAGGTGTTCATGGAGGCAATTAGCCACACATTCCATTTCCTCTTCCTATTCCTGACTCCCTTTCTTTCTGTGTTGCTTCAGACAGATAGAGACCTGAGATGATCATTGGCAAGCTTTTAAGACCCTATGCATTACATAATAAAGCGATCGACTGCTAAATGAAAGGTCGGCAGTTCAAAACGATCAGCAGCTCCTTGGGAGAAAGACGTGGCAGTCTGCTTCCATAGAGATTTACAGACTCGAGAAACCCTGTGGGGTCCCTGTGAGTCGGAACTGAGTCCATGGCAGTGGGTTGGCATTACATAATGTAGTAGGAGGTACAACAGAAGCACTAAAGACAATATTAAGTGAATTAACTGAAATGTCCCAGGAAACCATGGCCCTAAACTCCAAACCAAGGAACCAAATCCCATAAGGTATTTGTTTGTACGTAAGCAGACTTAGCAGTTACTCTTTTTTTTTTTCTTCTTTTTGTCATTGTTGTAAATATATCTTTTAAGCAACTTTCACCAATTCAACTTTTTAGGGGTGTACAACTTATTGACAGCAATTACATTAATGAGCTGTATAACTTTACCCTTAATCAATGCAATTTTTCAATCACTGTAAACTGAAACTTAGTACTCCATAACCAATAACACCTTTCCCTCTCCCTCCTGCTCCTGGTAACCACTAACAAACTTTGGTCTCTATGCATTTGCCTGCTCTTGTCTTTTTATATAAGTGAGGTCATACAGTATTTGTCCTTTGGTGATTAACTTATTTCACTCAGCATAATATCTTCAAGCTCCATCCATATAGTAGCATGTATAAAGACTTCTTTTCTCTTACTGGCTGGGTAGCATGCCATTGTGTGTATGTACCACATTTTGTATATCCGTTCATCTGTTGATGGGCATTTTAGGCTGTTTCTACATTTTGGCTATTGTGAATAGTGCTGAAATGAACATTGGTGTACAAGTATCTGTTAGAGTCTCTTCTTTCAGGTCTTTTGGGTATATACCTAAAAAGGGGGAAAATACAGAACAGAAATTCAAATTATCATTGAATCCAGACTTTCTGGAGCAATGGAGGCTTGACGAACCCCTGAAACTATTGCCCTGAGATAATCTTTAAACCTTAAGCCTTAACCCAAAAATACCCTCAAAGTGTTCTTAAAACCAAACAATAGTTAGCTTAACTAGTAAAGAATGTCTGCCTTGGGAATTGTGCTTTTTTAATATCTACCTATATACGATCAAATTGACAACAACAACTCAAAAGATTAGATATGAAATTTAGTGGGCAGTGAGTTTATATTAATGGGGGAGGAACAACTCAGAAAAGAAGGGTGAGAATGGTTTCACAACTTGCAGAGCATATTCGGTGTCACTGAATTGTACATGTAAAAACAAAAATAAATTACCTTAAAAATTGGGCTTTAAATAAAGCTGCTTAGGGTTACTGAGAGGTTTAAATGAGATTAAGTAGACAAAGCAGCAAACTGTTCTTAGTGATAATCTTTTGGTATGTTTATCATCGCAGGAACATTGTGAAGCATGCGTTATTATTATCTTCACTTTACAGATGAGGAAACCAGGATTTATAATTTAGTAATTTACCCAAGGTACAGTAGGAAATAAGTGGCAGTTAGGATTCCTTAGCTGTTTTTTCTGATGCTGAAGCCCATGACTCAACTACAGCTGTGTGCTACCTCCCACTATGCTTTGGTTTCTTCCCTTCTCCTTCCCCATATATTACTTTAAACAAAACTGACTATATATTTTAGCATATCAGCATATAAGCTAATTTTTTTTCTATTAGTTTTGTTTTATACAAATAAAGGCTTATTAACTGTCATAAATACTTATGGAAATAAACATGTATAAAACCATATATCATGATTTTCCTGGGGCTGTTACTCCAAGTAAAAGAAGTAAAACCCAATTGTCAGTTACAGTTCAGTTATGGAAGCTAGTTTCATAGAGAAATAATTGGTTCTGAGCGGAAAAATTCCTGTAAGTAAAGAAGTACAGTTTTGGGGAACAGATTCAGGATCCGGGGCTTGAGAGTTGGCATGCGTAATGGTTACAGGCACAATATGAAATTGTATAATCACCACACACTTTCTTCCAACCTAAGCTTCTTTGCTAAAGAAACAGCAGTAAAGCTGAAGGGAATATTACTAGGAGCCCGAATTCCTCTGCTCAGTAACCTAAATTTTTCTTCATAAGAGCTGGAGGCAAGGACTGAAAATACCAGGTAACTCTTAGGATTGTGATTAGCTGCCCAACAGTGTCGTGAGCAACTAGTCTCTTGCTAAATTTTGGCCCTTTTTTTAGTGTTTTGTTGCATGCTCAGAGCATCCAAATAGAGACCTGAAGCAAAAGGACAAGGGCCGGAGGAAACGGGAAGAGTTGGGAGAGTGGTCTATCAGGGAAAGAGCTTTCTCTCTAAATCCTTCTAGCCAAATCTCTCAAGTTTCATTGACAAGAATTAGATCACATGCCCATTTCTAGCTATACAGGAGTTGAGGAAAATATATATTTTCCTTTTGAGCCTATGCAGTCGAGACAGGGAAAAGAAGGGAGTGTTAGAAACGATTTTGGAGTTGTCAATAAACTGTACCTTTAGGAAACTATCACTTGTGGCTCCCTTTTCTCTGTGATTTCTCATGAGAAAAGAGGAATGAAGAGTACAGGAGTAAGTAAGAACTAAAAATCAGAAGATGCACTTTTGAAGTAGTTCTCAAACTTTGCTACACCTTAGAATCAGTCAAAGAAGTCTCGGAATCGCTGAGGATAGGACCCAGGTATCGATAGTTTAAGTATCTTGCCAGGTGATACCAATGTGCATTAAAGTTTAAGAAACAATGCTTTAAAGAACTTCAGGCCAGAGGTCAAAGAAAGGTCAATGTTATTACATGAACAATATGAACAGAGCCAGAGGCATTAACATAAAGCACTGCCTTGATGACATCTAAATTTGTCCATCAACACTCCGTTCCGTGGAAATTTTAAAAGTGACATATGGATGGAAAGAAAGATGACTTCTATTTGGAATTGAAAATAGTCTGTTAAAATAAGCTACAGTGTGTGTACTGTGTTGTTTATGCCATCTTGACTGAGTCTTGAAAATATGTTTCCCAGAATTACCTCCTCAGTGTGGTTCCAGGTTAGAGTTGACCAAAGAGAAACTTGCATGAGATTTTTTTAGAAGATGGAAATGAAGCAGAGGCTATTACTCCTGGAAGGCCGTCATGATCAGACCTAGTGATGGGCAGATGCAGAAGTGACCAGATGGACTCAGTTTATCCTAGCCCTCTATCACCCATATCCATCTCTTCCATCCTACCCACCTCTTTGCATATGGTAGCGGACCTAAAGAGAGGGCAACACAGAGGCAAAACTTTCCTAGAGATGGCAGTTTCTATAAAGACCTCCTTCTTTGTGCTTCTGCTTTCACAGCCAAACACACTTGGCTTCTCAGATTTCCCTCTAAGCTCTTGTTTTGTTCAAGCATAGACGTGCTCCAAACAGGATCATTATTGATCCTTTCCTGATCCCCGAACTTCTTCCTTTCAGACTGTCACTTCCCGAGCTCCTGCCACATTTTTATAAGGTGTTCTTTCTTTAATAAATTATTAAATAATTTTTTTAAATTTCTTTGGTAAATAGTGTCCATCTTCTTGTCTGAGCCCTGAATAATTCAGTGTCCAAATGTATTCATAAGCACAGTATATATGTATATATACATATATATATGAATTGTTTCATAAAAATGTTTACCTGTTAATCAAGATTTCACTGCCCTTCTAGCCCTAATAAAACTAGTGGTAAATACATGTTTCAATATTTCAATGAAAGAATGACAGATCAAAGCTCTCAATGTTTTTTTACTTTAAATTGATACTTCTATAAGATAGATGGTGAGGTGTGGATACCTTCAAAAAACAAAAAACCAAGCTCATTGCCATCGAGTCGATTCCGACTCATAGCGACCCTATTGGACAGAGTAGAATTGCGCCATAGGCTTTCCAAGGAGTGCTTGGTGGACTCAAATTACAGACCTTTTGGCTAGCAACGAAGGATACCTTAAGGTTTATTTTTTTGTAGTCATTCATTTACTCATTCATTCATGAATGTTATATTTGGATACTTTTTCTGTATAAGATGGTAGAATCAATGCAAACCAAAAATGTAATATATGGATTTAAGTTGAGAAATTACTTCATATTTCAATGTGTTTAAATGTTGGGTAGAAATCAACATGACACTTGATATACTTCTTATGTTTTCCTTGACATTGTCTTTTTTTATTTGAAAAAGTGTGATTTCTTTTCCCAATTATTCTTTATATTCTGACTACTGTTAGAAAGTTGAATTATTAGGAAACAACTGTGATTGAACTAAAGTTTTGGATAAATGTTCCAGTTGTTGAGTTTAAAAGCAGAAGTTAAAGCTGAATTAACCTGTTCAGACAAGAATGATTAATTGATAAATTAGGCGTTAACTGGATGAATAATGCAGATGAATTATAAACTAGCCAGAATACCTTCTCATCCCAAAGATTTGATTTAGAATCTGACTAATCTATTTAGCACTAACTCATCAAATGAGTATTGGAGAAAGTTCCCATGAAATAACCATTAGCTTATTCAGAAAGGCCTTGGAATTTTAGAGACAATCTTCTGACTAAATTAATTAGGCCTTAGTTGGATTCTGACATGGATCCAACCTTGAAATCGACCACATTTCTTTAACTTTCAAAGACCAAGAGGGTGTGTAGCTCCGGAGAGTTGGATAAATTCAGAGAAGTCATGTTCACAGAAATAGAAAACCCCACCATTAAATAAGAGGCATATGGTTGCCTCAGATTTTAAAAATATAGATGAAGACTGAGTGGATCAGTCTCTATAATCTGTAATAGCTAGAATGTGATAACAGAAGGAATCACGCATCAAGATGATAATATAAAAAACATAGGGCCCTTTAAACAATGGTCCAATAGTTATGGGTATCAATTAAGAGAGCGATAGAAGTTTCATAAGGAGCCTTGAGTGGCACAATGGTTAAGTGCTTAGATGCTAATTGAAAGGCTGGCAGTTCAAACCCATCCAGAGGCTCTGTGGGATAAAGATCTGGAAATCTGCTTCGGTAAAGATTACAGCCAAAAAACTCTATGGGGTAGATCTACTCTGTTACATGGGGTACCTTTAAGTGGGAACCAACACCATGGCACCCAATACAGCAACATAAGTTTCATGGGGGAGCTGATAATGTGTCGCATCATAAGATTGTCCACAGGCCTAAAATGTCATTTTTATTTCCTTGTTTAGACAACCATAAAACATAATTCAACAGCTTAATCCAATGAGATTCTATTCTTTCAGCATTCTCTTTTTTGGGGCTCTGATCTGAGAAAACAGCTTACCAGTGTTTGGTGGCTTTGCTCATTTTAGATGGTTTGGTTTAGTTCCATCTCAAAGAGATGTACCTTACTTGCTGCTGATGTCTCCTCCTGTGGTTTACCTCTCAGTGATAAGATGTTGCAGTACGCCATACTTGGCCTTTTCCCGTCACTTTTTGATCTCTTCCTAGGTCAGGGATTTTTAAACTTCTGTGACTCTATCCTAGAATAAAAAACACATTTTGCACTGCCATCTGATATACACATATTTATAAATTTATAACTGAAACAAAAATTTCATAGAATTATTTTTTATTGCATATAATAAAATCTGGAATTTTCTGTTCTATTAAATTAAAAAATTCTGGTCAGATCCTATTAAACTGACTTCACAATGCATTAATGATGCATAATATTAATTATTACATCTTATTTTTTAATATCAACTACCATGTAGGCTAAAACAAATTTATATACTTCCATCATGCCTTTCTCCTGAGGTTCATGAATATATCCATCTGCCTAGTCCACACCTTCACTTAGATGATTAATACTTACCTGAAACATAATATTTCACAGACTGAACCCCAATGCCTTTCTATCACCTCTTCCCTCACATTTATTCTTTTTTTCCTCTGGTTTTCCCATTCCACATAATGGTATCATCCTCCTCCCGGAAACACTGATTGCAAACCAAGGCGTTATCCTTGATTCTACCATTTCCTTCAACCTCCCTACCCTACATTCAACTTATTCGTCCTAAAATATATCCTCAATATCCCCACCTGTCTGTCTCCACAGCTTCTACCCTCATCCTAATCAAATCATCAAATTTTGATTGGACTACTATAAAACCAGAAAACAGTTGCTCTAGAGTTAATTCCAACTCATGGTGACCCCATGTGTGTATTAGAGTAAAACTATGCTCCATAGGATTTTCAATGACTGAATTTTTGGAAGTAGATCATAGAGGTTTTCTTCTGAGGCACCTCTGGGTGGACTTGAACTCCTAACCCTTTGTTTGGCAGCCAAGCACGTTAACCATTTTTACTGGACTACTATAGCAGCCTCCTAACTAGTCTTCCTGATTTTGCTTGGAGATTTCTTACAAACTATTTCCTCCCTTTTACACAAACATATTCATATCAAGGGGACATGAAGCAGTGAGGTAATGAGCCAGGAATGTTGTTAATTACTGGAAATATTTCATCCCTAGAACAAGCAAATTACTCTGAAAGCCTGAAAGGACAGAAAAACACTGGGGATTTCAGAAGGTATCAAGTAAATCAATTCAGTCATCTCTCTTGTCCCTTTCCCAGTGTTTTCCCATTGCATTTAGAGTGGCATCTACTAATCTGTCTGTCCTAATATCCTAATTTTTTTCCTTGATCAACATTGACGTTACATACTGGATCCTTTCTGTTTCTCCCTTGAACAGGCCAAAGTTATTCCTGCCTCAGGGCCTTTGCCTTGATGACATGCTTTGTCCTCTGTGGGGACTTCTCTAATTTGAGTCACTCCAAGGCTGGCACCATCCTCCTTTCAATCTTATCTTAAATGTCCCTCTTTATAAAGATCTCCTCCGAATATCTAAACTCTATTAGTCTTTATCCCATTACACATTTTTATTTTCTTTATAGGTTTTACAAACAATTGAAATTATACTATTTTCTTGTTTCTGTGTGCTTAGATCTGTTTCACAGCACTAGAATATACATTCTGAAAGGATAGGAACTTTATCCGTCTTGTTCACAGATATAGTCCCATCTTCTAGAATCATAACAGGAAATCAGTAGAAATATGTTGAATAATTAAGTAAATATTATGTCCAGGGATAAAATTCCAAACAAGTATTTTTTCAAGTATTCTTCATTATATCTATGTAAAGTGTAGAGTTTTATCACATTCTTTAAAACATTCCAGTGAACAATCATTCATGTATTTGTGTAAGTAGTGGTCTTCGAAGTTTAGTAAGACCTTAACTACTTTTAATTTTGAGGATCCCGATATATTTAAAAATTAAACAATAGGAAAACATAATAGTAAAATGTGTGGCACATTATAAGTACTAAGATTTTAACACTTTACACATACAAATACGACTTCAGTGATATCATTTGGAAATAATGTCAAAAGCTTAAATTTAAGGTTCATTGTCAAAGTAAGTTCAAGGCAAATAGCTCTCCTGTATTTCCTTGTTATGATAACCAGTAAAGCACGACATGCAAGGTTGTGAATGCTTTCAAGGAATTTGTTGGTTTTGACTTAAAAGGAGAACCAAGAAACATTTTCCCTCAATGATAAGAAGAACTTCCCAGAAAATAGAGATGGTGGAGTTGCAAAAGGTTAACAAGCTGGGCTGTGGTCCAAACGTTTGGAGGTTTGAGTCTTCCCAGAGGGACCTTGGAAGAAATTTCTGGAATCTACTTAGAAAAATCACCCGTTGAAAATCCAGTGGAGCACTCTTCTCTGACTCATGGTTGCCATGAGTCAAAACTAAGTCAGAAGCAACTGGTTTAGTCTAAAGAAAGGAGTGAATTTCTGTACTTTTCAAGGTGTTCAAGATAAGGCCAATAGTTATTATTATAGATGTAATGATAGGTATAAAGAATAGAATGGTTGCTTGACTGGGATGACTTTTAAATTTCCTTCCTGTACCAAGAGTCTATGAATCTAGTCAGCTTATACCATGAACAAATGCCAAATTTTCCACATAATTTTTAACATTTGCATCAAGTCAAATTCTCTATATACATGATCTCTTGAATCTATTAGTGGATTCTTTTCAAATCCTGTGCTTGCTATTGCTAAAAATATTATAGTTCTGGGACCTTATTATTAATCTAAAAAAAAGTGGAATCTTTAATAAAGTTTACAGTTTATCTCCATAGCAGCAATTCACACATTGCCAGTAGTTCTCATCTAGCTTCTACGCTTAATCAAAAAACAAAATTTGGGGAACTTGGCTAATTTTATCTATTTTACTATGTAAAACAAGAATTACTTTGCATTTTTTTTAACTACCCAGTTAATACTTAATATTTTCCATTTTATAATTTATTCCTCTATGTCAGGAGCAGACAAAATTTTTCTATAAAGTTCTGGATAGTAAATATTTTAGATGTTGTGGACCATTTGGCCTGTGTCACTACTCTGTCATTATAGTGCAAAAGCAGCCATAGACAATATGCTATTATGGGGATCCAGCTCCATTCAGGTCCAGCTCTGGCTTTTCACCTCTTTTTTGCTCCATCAACCCTTGTACCAGCCATGTGGCCCACAGCCTTTTCCTGCTGAAGTTCCCTCTCCAGGCAAATATTCTTCTTGCTGGGGGGATTGGAGACAGGGAGATGTACTAGAAAGATGCTTCAGGACCAGGTACCATTTCCTTGACCTACAAGAAACCAACACTTCTTGCTATGCCAAGCGGTGGGGATTATTCTGTTCCTGCCTCTTCTCCTCACACTGGAATCACTGTAGGATTCTCATCCTGTTCATTTTGGCCTGGGCAATTCAAGTACAGGTCTAGAAGCAGTGACAGTTCAGCAAGTCTGCTACTTAACACTTGTCCTACTTGAAAAAAAATAGCAGTGTTGGCTTATGAAAGACACCCCAATGCTAAAGAGACATTCTGGAGAGACTCTAACTCTCTCCATTCTTAATGGCAACATTTTATAACAAGAACAGTACACTTTCATGGCCTCATCTACCCTGAGACCAGAAGAACTACATGGTGCCCGGCTACCACCATTGATTGTTCTGACCAGAATCACAATAGATGGTCCTGCACAGAATGAGAGAAAAATGTAGAAAAAACTCAAATTCTTAAAAATGGCCAGACAAACTGGACCAGCTGAGATCAGAGGACTCCCTGAGACTATCACCATGAGACACTCTAAACCTTGAGCGGAAACTATCCCCTGAGATCACCTTTTAGCAAAATAGCATAGTGACACACAAAATACAGGATATTACCCATTAAAAAAGTGTTCTACTAAAACATCATCTGTATGAGACCAAAAGTCAACATTTACTCTAAAGCAAAGATGAGAAGAAAAGGGGGCAGAAAATTTAGAGTACTGGAAATGGAACAACAAGAACACAGAGAAAATGTTGACACACTGTGAAAAATATAACTAATATCACTGAGCAAGTTATGTGGAAATTGTCAAATGGGAAACTAACTTGCTGTGTAAACCTTCACCAAAAACACGATAAAATATTATTTTTAAAAAAAGGTTGGTGCACTCTCCACAAACCTGAAGCCTCACTCTTTATCAGCTTCTTCACTTTATAGACCAGATGGGGTAAAGTGGGGATTAATTTTAGATGAGATGGTTTTGTCAACTCTTTGTAAATATGAGGAACGTCAATCATCAACCACTCTATTTACAATGTTTGTATAATCAATCTTCTTTTTCCTAGCTTTGGGCCTTAGTCAATGACTACAACATAATATAATCTGTTGTCATGGAGTTGATTCCAACTCATAGAGATCCCATAGGACAGAGTAGAAGTGCCCCATAGGGTTTCCAAGGCTGTAATATTTATGGAAAGGAGCCCTGGTGGCCCAGTGGTTAAGGACTCAGCTGCTAATTGAAAGGTTGGCAGTTCAAACCCATCAGTTACGCAGAGGGAGAAAGATGTGACAGTCTATTTCCATAAAGACTACAACCTTGGAAACCCTATGGCACACTTCTACTCTGTCCTCTAAGACAATTATGAGTTGGAATCGACCTGATGGCAATGGGTAATCTTTACAGAAGCAGACTGCCACATCTTTCTTCTGTAGCAGGGGTAGTAATTTTGAATTGCCAACCTTTCAGTTAGCAGTCAAGTGCTTAACCATTGCACCACCACGGCTCCTTATATGTAATATAATAAATCACATTAACTTCTTATAGAAAACAAAAATCCTCACAAATGGACCAATAAGCAACATCATGATAAACAGAGAAAAGATTGAGGTTGTCAAGGATTTCATTTTACTTAGATCCACAATCAACACTCATGGAAGCAGCAGTCAAGAAATCAAAAGACTCATTACATTAGGCAAATCTTCTGAAAAGACCTCTTTAAAGTGTTGAAAAACAAAGATGTCACCTTCAGGACTAAAGTGCACCTGACCCAACCCACGGTGTTTTCAGTTGCCTCCTATGCATGTGAAAGCTGGACAATGAACAAGGAAGACAGGAGAATTGACGCCTATGAATTGTGATGCTGGAGAAGAATATTGAATATACCATGGGCTGCCAAAAGAATGAACAAATTTGTCCTGGAAGAAATACAACCAGAATGCTCCTTAGAAGCAAGCATAGTGAAACTGCGTCTCACACATTTTGAACATGTTGTCAGGAGGGATCAGTCTCTGGAGAAGGACATCATGCTTGGTAGAGGGTCAGTGAAAAAGAGGAAGACCCTCGACATGATGGATTAACACAGTGGCTGCAACAATGGGCTCAAGCATAGCAACAATTTTGACTATGGCACAGGATCGGCAGTGTTTCCTTCTGTTGCGCATAGGGTACTATGAGTCAGAACCAGCTCAACAACGCCTAACAACAACAACAACAAACATCCCATTCTTCAAGAGATAGTAAAAATCTGTAAAAATTTATGCTCTCTATTCTTTTTGTCTTTTGTACTTTTGCAGATGCAGTTCTTTCAATCTGCCATCTTCTCTGCCTCTCTCAACACCTTCACTTGATGACTCTCACTCACCCCTACTCTATCAGCTTAGATAGCAGTTCCTCTATGGAAACATTTCCTAATTTTTGTTGTAAACTCTCCTATTGTCCTCTACTCTCCTCTATATGTCCTCTATTATAGTGCCTCACACT
Organism: Elephas maximus indicus; assembly: GCF_024166365.1. Taxonomy (NCBI): domain Eukaryota; kingdom Metazoa; phylum Chordata; class Mammalia; order Proboscidea; family Elephantidae; genus Elephas; species Elephas maximus. The sequence continues at coordinate 34,536,189 of NC_064834.1, forward strand.
GTATTTTGTTTATTTGTTTTGGAAAATAAGTAAAACCATCTTTATTCCAGGACAACATAATCTTTTGCCTGTTTGTTTTAAGGTTTTTTAAAATTGTGCTTTAGATGAAGTTTTACAGAGCAAACTAGTTTCTCATTAAACAATTAATACACATATTGTTTTGTGGCATTGGTTGCCAACCTTGCAACGTGTCAACACTCTCCCCTTTTCAACCTTGGGTTCCCCATTTCCATTTGTCCAGCTTTCCTGCCCCATCCTGCCTTCTCATCCTTGCCCCTGGGCTGGTGTGCCCATTTAGTCTCATATACGTGGTTGAGCAACGTGTATTATTATTTGTTTTATGACCTGTCTAATCTTTGGCTAAAGGGTGAACCTCAGAAATAACTTCAGTACTGAATTAAAGAGGGCCCGGGGGCCCTACTCTCAGAGTTTCTATAGTCTCTGTCAGACCAGTAAATGTGGTCTTTTTTTGTGACTTTGAATTTTGTTCTACATTTTTTTCTAGCTCTGCCCAGGACCCTGTATTATGATCCCTGTCAGAGCAGTCAGTGGTGGTAGCCGGGCGCCATCTAGTTGTGTTGGACTCAGTCTGGTTGAGGCTGTGGTAGTTGTGGTCCATTAGTCCTTAGGACTAATCTTTCCCTGTGTCTTTGGTTTTCTTCATTCTCCCTTACTCCAGAAGGAGTGGGACCAGTGGAGCATCTTAGGTGGCCACTCGCAAGCTTTTAATACCCCAGATGCTACTCACCAAAGCAGGATGTAGAAATTTTCTTTATAAATCATGTTATGCCAATTGAGCTGGATGTCTCCTAAGACCATGGTCCCCAGACTTCAGCCCAGTAATTCATTCCATCCCTCAGGGATCACACTCCACTCAGAACTAGCTACATAATTTTCAGGACCCATTGCAAATTGAAAATATGGGGGCTCTTGTTTGAAAATTATTAAGAAGTTCAAGCTGGCAACAGCAGAGTATTAAGCCGAGTGTGCAGCCCTTCAGAGCATGGGGTCTTTTGTGACTGCACAGGTCACACGTGCAGGAAGCTGGCCCTTTCACCACTGAGTACAAGTCCCTTGAAGGAACTATGTTGTTTTATGATCTATTGTATAACTGTAACTATCACAATGTCTGGTATGTAGTTACAGAATAAAAAATAAGTTTAATTTAACTAAAATGTGTTCACTTTTATGACATACAAATATATTTTTATATTTAATTACATAAGGACTAAATAGAATAAAAGAAAAAAAGGAGAATGAAAAGTATTAAAACTCAGAGAAAGTAGAAGGTGTGAAAAGATCTGAAAACTATGAGGTAGAATGAAAGATTAATGGAAAACCGAAAAATTGAAATATTGCTCAGGACATTGAATAAAGTAAGGTAAAAAGAAGAAGACAAACTTTATCAAGGAATTGCATTGTAAAAAGAAACTAGAGCAAGCAACTTGGATTGTCTTGAAAGTGATGAAAATTAAAAGGAACGACAAAATTTTAAAAATAAAAGTGAACACACACCATTTTAAAGTTTCATTGCTATTGGTATTCAAAGGAAGAAACACATGACTGAATGTACCAGGCAAATGATATGCTTAACCCTTTGAAATATAATGTTCTGCATGGCAGAGAAGGGAATTAAGTTATCTCATTTTCTTCCTAAGACTCAAATGCTAACGGACTCCTATTTGTTTTATGGTTCACACTTTAGAGCATGAAAAACCAAAAGGCTCCCCTTCCAGATCACTTTTCCCCGTTGAACTTCTTGTTCTCCTTTTTACTTGCATCCAGGCTTTCTCCTAGAGATTACACTTTCTCAGCCGTATTTTTTTTATCACTTCTTGTTTTGGGTTATATTTGTCTTTGTCTAGGGAGAGAATCAATGCTACTATATAGAGAAGAAATTCTAGCTGGTGCACTCACCCTGCATTTTTTTTCCTTGTGTTTATTTGAACCACATTTTATTTTCAATTTTGCGGCTCTGAATATGAATGGATTTTTCTCCACAATCTCAAGAAGCAGCAATATAGTGGTAGAGATAGTGGAACATTAGGGGTAAAAAACAAGATTTGCTTCTTTTCCCCTCCCCTTAAGGCTAAATTTCACCTGAAAATGGATTGCTTTGACCTTTAGGTTGATTTCATTGTAATGAGATGTGACCCATTCCTTTCAATATTATGCCAACTTCTAGAATAGCTATCCTGAGCGGTAGTATATTGTGCTATCAAGTTTCAAGACAGGTTATTTGGATTCGAATCTCCACTGTACCATTTATTGTCTCTATATCTTTGGGAAAATTATGAAACTGCAATGTGGACTCATTTCTCTTCCATAAAATGGTGTTAATAATGGCACTTGCCTCATAGGTTTCTTGTAAGAAGTTAAGACACGTATTTTTTGATAAGTGAACATTCAATAAATGTTAGCTGTTATTATTATGTTAGTTGCCCTCAAGTCCATTCTGACTCATGGCAACCCCAAATGTGCTGAGTAGAACTGTGCTCCATAGGGTTTTCAAGGCTGTGGCCCTTTAGAAGCAGTTTTGCTAGGACTATTTTCTAAGGCACCTCTGAGTGAATTCAAAACACCAGCCTCTCTGCTAGTAGTCAAGCGCTTAACCAACTGTCCACAGGAGCCCTGGTGGTGCAGTAGTTAAGAGTTCAGGCCCTAACCAGAAAGTCAGCAATTTGAATCCCCAGCTGCTCCTTGGAAACCCTATGGGCCCGTTCTACTCTGTCCTATAGGGTCACTCTGAGTTGGAATCAACTTGATGGCAATGGGTTTTTGGTTAGGTTTATTATTATCATCTTGAAAAATTTCCTTCTGTATGTCACTCACTAGCCCAAGAACATAAAGTGCTTTACCTCTAGATAGCACACAGCTTTGTGAAGCCCCCTCAGCAGCTACAGTTCATTAACTTAATTTCGCTTTATTCCCTCAAGTGGCCCCTTGGGTGCCTGCCAGCCAGTGTGACTCACTGACAACTGTTTATCACATTGTTCCTGCTTTTAAAACTGCCTTTGTCTGTATCCTTGGTTCCCTTTTGATTCCCCTAACCTGTGCCTCTAGCCTTTTGAGATCTTTAAAAATAATCAAATCCTCAAGAAACCCTTTCCCAATTCATCCCATCTGACTCAGTGGCACTTAAACTTCTGGCCTTCTCAACTTTTGAGCTGCACTTATTTATAATGAATGACGTATACGCACTAATTCTTTTACATCTCTTTTTTTCCTCAAGCCAATTTTTTATGCCATTGAGAGAAAATAATCTTTTATGTGTCATCCCTCAAAGAGCATATTCCAAATGTAAAGACATAGAGAATACACAACACAAAACTGATTTCTAAAACAGAGAATTTCACATAGAGATTTATATCTATAACTTAAAATTTTTTCTTTATAGATATTACAGTTGCTTTTAGAAAACAGACTGTTTTCAACTAACATCCTTACACGCTTTCTTATAGTAGCCATGCAAATAAGTCAGTGAACTTTAGGGAGTTCACAAGATTATTAAACTTGACTTTGCAGATAAGGTAAAAAGCCACATAGAGTACACCTGTCTTAATCATGTGGTGGTTTCTACTCCAGAGCCTTACCTCATGACTATAAGAAGAACTGTTTTCCTTCTGTCTTAGCCATGCAGTGCTGCTATAACAGAAATACCACAAGTGGATGGCTTTAACAAAGAGAAATTTATTCTCTTACAGTCCAGTAGGCTAGAAGCCTGAATTCAGGGCGCCAGCTTCAGGGGAAGGGTTTCTCCTTCCGTTGGCTCTGGAGGAAGGTCCTTATCATCAGCCTTCCCTTGTTCTGGGAGCATCTCAGCCCAGGAACCTGTTTCCGATGCTGCTTTCTTGGTCCCCCATGTCTCTCTGCTTGCTTCTCTTTTTTATATCTCGAGAGAGATTGGCTTAAGACACTATCTAGTCTTGTAGATCTCATCAATATAACTGCGACTAATAGTGATAGGATTTACAACATATAGGGAAATCAGATCAGATGACAAGATTGTAGACAGTCACATAATACTGGGAATCACAACCTAGCCAAGTTGACATATTTTTGGGGGACACAATTCAATCCATGACACCTCCCTATCAAGTCTCATTTTCTATCTTACCCATTAATTCTCACTCTATAAATAAATGACCATTAAGTAAAAAAATTACCATGAATACAGTATGACCTCAATTAACTGCTTATATTGTAACCAAAGTATCCAACAGGTAGCTGACAAATATTTGTATTTTAGGAAACTACTGTTATATAAATTACCCCTTTGTGCATCCTGAATGTCTTCCCAGTTGCAACCTAATTCCCCTAACATCACATTTTCATTGTTAACTTGGTCATGTGCCTAACCTCCAATTTACCCCCAAAATGGTGAATCTAGCTTCAAAAGTATGTAAGAGCATTAGAGGGTAAAATGGCTATATTCTTAAAGTGGAAATTGTCTCTAGTTTTCTATCAGTGCAGCTCTAGATAATAACAAATTGCTACTTGTAAAAGTTGCTCCAACAAAAGGTCATCAGCTCTACCTTAATTTAATGTATATAAAACTATAGCTATAGTAAAGCATCTTAAAATTTACTTACCTGCTCAATATAAAGGAAGGCATTAAAAGTTACTGAAATGATTGAGCATATTATAGTCTAAGAATTTTATAGTTTTGAAATGTCTCACCAAAATATGAAAGGGTGGTGTTTGTATTTGTGCTTGAGTATCTTCTATTTAAAAACACATATTTGCTGACCATCTATCAGCTCTTTGTTAATAGACAAGGTAATAGAAAAGCAAAGTGGAAAGCGATGTCATAATATGGCCGTCAAGGATCTTATAATGTGAGGGAGATAAATAGTTTTAAAAAATTAACATAAGAAAATAAGTGTTATGTTATTGGTAAAAGCACGAGGCTTTGAAAGTACAGGGACAAAAATGAGGCCAGTCTGATTTCAAAATTGCAGCAGGTGAACTTTGTTCTACTAACAAGAGACAATGTCATGCTACTTCTACTGATTCTATTCTCTAATTAATCATTTCTCAATAGTTACAAGAATGAAGCCAAAAGATCACTAAATGATGTTGAATTACTTCTGTGTGGCAAAGGACAGGGCAGCCTCACCTTACTTATTTCTGTTTCCATGTGTCCCAAGTCAAATGTTGCCTTGATCAAAGATATACAACACTTCCTATTCATCATCATTTTACCACAAAAGCCACAGCACATCTCCCTGATCCCTCTTGCTCATGAGAGTAGATGAACAGCACATAAATGATTAGAAAACACCACCTGCTCAGTGTTTATTGCAAAGGAAAAAAATGTGGCTGTGCAGTTTGGAATGGAAAATTCATTAACTTAAGCTCAGCATGTCACTTATATTACAAACCATGAAAAGTGTACGTTACTGAGTGCATGGGATGAAAAATTACATGACAGATACCTGTTTTCTCTTTGGGAATTTCCCTCTGAAGATTGTCAAGCAAACAGTGTGACTGATGAGCCCAAGGTAGGCCTCTCTCTAGAATCAACACTTGCTGTTTGGAACATAAAAATAACAGTAGTTGTTTTGAAAGTAACACTTTATCAATAAAATGCATTGGAGGGCTCAAAAGGTGACTGCCATGCACTCAGTTGTGACCTACAGCTGCCCTGATGTAAAAAATGAGGGAAAAGATGATTTTCAGCTCAAAATCCACAAATTTTTCATTTATTTCTGCAAGTAGAATGAAGAACACAAATCATGTGGATTTGCCTTAATTTTTGAGCAAAAGCAATTCAAAGGAGGCATTAAGCTGCAAAAGGACAGGGGAGGCACTGGAAGTAATCACTAGCAAAGCAAAGCTGTCTCTGTCTGCCTCTTCCCTGCCCTTTCCATCTTCAAACCGGCATCATTCCTCTCCACTTGGAATCCCCCACTTGTAGTCAGTTTGCAATCTCTTTTCTGGATTTGCACTTCAGTTGCTCAAGTGATACGTACTATCATAAACTTGTAGACATTTTCTTATTGAAGAAAGCAATGTTTCATTAGAACATGTCATAAAAATTTGGCCTCACTCAAATTTCAACAGTAGGTACAGGTCTATTGCTTTTAACAAAACAGATCAAATTCTACCAAGACATAAAGCACAGAATTAAAAATTCAGTAATTTGCTTTCTGGTCTTTTGATTACAGATGCCTAGAATGTAGGAACAAGGCTAGGGCATGGGTGTTGAGTTTGGAAAGATGGCTGAGTATATTCTTCAAAGGTTGTAGAGCAAGGAATCAGGAATGCCGCTCTGTTGTGTTGCTGTTATGTGCCATTGAGTAGACTCCAACTCAAGGTGACTTTATGAATAACAGAACATGATAGTTGATGATGAAAATCACACTTATAGCAAGAGCTAAAATATATTTCACATTTACTGTAAGTTAGACACAAAATTAAACACTTTATATGCATTATATTTTAACCTTCATAGAAGTTTTATGAACTAGATGCCTGCAGTAGGCAGAATTTTAAGATGACCCCAAGATTCCCACTTCCTACTGCACATACTCTGTATAATTCCCTCCCGTAAGTGTGAGCAAAACCAACCAAACCAAAGCCAGTGCCATGGAGTAGATTCTGACTCATAGCGACCCTATACGACAGAGTAGAACTGCCCCATAGAGTTTCCAAGGAGCGCCTAGTGGATTCGAACTGCTGGCCCTTTGGTTAGCAGCCATAGCACTTAACCACTATGCCACCAGGGTTTCCAAGTGTGAGCAGGACTTGTAAATAATATGGAATATTACTCCCACAACTATCTTACTTTATATAGCAGGCGGAATTTTGAGATGTATTTAAGATTCCTAATCAGTTAATTTAAAGTTAATTAAAAGAAATATTATACAGGGCAGGCCTGACTTAATCAGGTGAGTCATTATAAGAGATCACAGAAATTCAAAGCAAGATAGATCCTACTGCTGGCCTTGAAAGAGCAAAGCGCCACATTGTGGACAGGTCCATATAGCATGGAATAGTGGCTGGCCTCTAGGAGCTGAGAATGGCCCCTGCTCAACAGCAATCAAGAAAGAGAGGACTCAGTTCTACTACCATGCGAAACTCAATTCTGCTAACAACCAGTAAAAAACAACCAGTAAGCTCGGATGAAAACCCTAAACTCAGATGGGATTATAACTCCAGATGATACTTTGATTTCAGCCTGGCTAAAAAAAAAAAAAAATTTTTTTTTCTTTAACCCCTGTACAGAGGACAGTTAATTCTTGCCCAGACACCTGACCAATGAAAACTGTGAGATGGTAGAATTGTGTTGTTTTAAGCTTCTAAGTTTGTAAAAACTTGTTATGAAATTGTAGAAAACTAATTTAAGGTCTTATTATATTAATTTTCTTTTAATTTTTCCAGTGAGGAAATGAAGACTTAAGGATGTTAAATAACTTGTCCACGGGCTCCATTAAAGACTTCAGGGCCTTAAAATTCAAACTGTTAGCACTGCGCTGTTACTGCACTGAACGACAATGTTCAGAATATCAGATAGTCCAGTAGGAAACATGTATCTAAAGGGTTCCGCAGTGAGATACACACAAGTAATAGGCAGTAGGACAGAAGTGTTTATATCAGAACCTGGCATTCAAAATGGAGAGTCAAGAAGCAGAAAGTGAAGTCTCGGGAAAAAGCTATGGCACACCAGTAGACTTACAGAAGGCTAGGAAGAAAATGTAAAGACCATTCAGCTTGGTCAGTCAATTGTTGAACAAACTGGCTCTTTACTTTGTTCAGTCAATTATTGAACAAACTGACTCTTCGTTATAATAGCTAGAGCTGCCACAAAAGAAGGAATTGCCACAGATCTTAAAGCATGTTTTATTTTATTCAAGAGAAGAGGAGATATGCCTCAGAGTGAACTTCAAAACAATAACAGAAATAAGGCACAAAAAGATCTAATGGTTTGGGAACTTGAAAGCAGTAGTAAATACTGAAGCCAACAGGTGAGGGGAATGAGGAAAAGTCAAATATAAACAAACAAAATCATGTATTTGAATAAAACCAGACAGTAAAAACATGCAATTTTTTCCAGAAACAGGACTAAGCAAAAGGCATAAGAAAGTCCATTCAGACCTGTGCTTTGGGCAGTAGAATTTGGTAGAAAGAGATAAGTTGAGATATTGTAGAAACTGAGAGATTAGAAAAATATGGTGGTCCCAAGTAACTGGAGTTAAGAACCAGTTAAATGGAAACTTGATAAAGGACAAGCAAATACCTAGGGAGTTGTGGTATTGATCCATTGAATTTCGGGTTTCCTTTAGACTGAAAAAGAGCATTCCTACCACAGATGTGCTCTTCATGACCATTGCAAGGGAAAGTTCACCACTCCTTTTCCACTGACAAACTCAGAAGCCTAGGAAACTTAGTGGCAGTGGTGGTGACTTCACATCCATGTCTCCAACTGCCCCTTCACCACAACAGGATCATGTACATCTATCAAAAATTACCTGCATAAATAGCTCACATACCATGTAGTATCCCCGTAAATACGTACACAAACTATCCGTGTGAAGATAGATAATGATAAATAGCTCTCAGAGTTGTGGCTGAAACTGCATGCCCTTGAATGACCTCATTGGACCCTTGACACAGAGACATAAAGAAGATGTGTATGATGCATTGCTAAGGGCTGAAAATGCCACAATATACGACTCACTCAGAGTAACATTACTTCACCTGACAATAAGAGTCCTTATGTGCTTGGCAGGGTGATAGCCTCTTAGATAATGATTTATTAATAAACCAGAAAGAAGAGTCTAGAACTGTTCTTAGAGATGTATGGATTATTTCCCTCAAAGGAAGAATATACAGAGCATAAGGAGGCAAGATAAAATAATTAGAATAAAAATCCACTTGTAAAGGGCTGGCCTAAAGCCTAGACAATGATCTAATTGAATGTTCTCAAGTTGATCATTAACCCCTATTTCTCAAATATACACTTGCATGGAAACACAGACTGGCAGGAAGAGAACTTTGGCATGCTAGTCACCATTACCTCAAATTCTGTACTCAGGGTCTGACCAACTCTATGATTCTTCTTAAAAGAAATGTGAGTTTTATCAAACTCCTAATGTACTAAAATAACATTTTTGTTAGTGTTGTCCTTATCATAGTTGCTATAACAGCTTTTTATTATAGATGTTCATGCCAATACCATCTTGACCAAAAAGAAAACAATAAAATACATAAAACATTATAAAATATAAACAGTGACACGAATGACTTTTAAACTTTTGAAAAATATTGTATTATTTATGTCTAAGATTTGAAAAAATGTACTGGATGCCTTACTTTCCTCAGGCTGTCATGACAAAATATCACAAAGTGGATAGCTTCAAAGGAAAATTTATTTTCTCACAGTTCTAGAGGCTAGAAGTCTGAATTTAGGGTGTCAGCAGGGCTGTGCTCTCTAGCAACTCTAAGGGAAGATCCTTCTTTGTCTCTTTCAACTTCTGGCAGCCCTGGGCATTCCTTGGCTTGTTAACAGATTGTCGCATGCTGTCTTCCCCCTGTGTGTGAGTCTGTTTCTATATTTGTCCTTTCACTTGGAGCCCTGGTTGCACAGTAGTTAAGCATTCGGCTGCTAATCAAAATGTTGGCAGCTCAAATCTACCAGCTGCTCCTTGGAAGCCCTAAGGGACAGTTCTACTCTGTCCTAAAGGGTTGCCATGAGTCAGAAGGGGGTTGTTTTTATTTATTTTTTTTGTTTTATAAAACACAGTTCTGAAGGGATTAGGATTAGGACCCACCCTGCCATGGTATGACCTCTTTTAACCTAACTGATAACAAAAGAAAAATCTGATTTCTCCAAAGAAAGTCATTTTCACAGCAGGGGTTAGGACTTCACCATATCTTTTTGGGAGACACAATTTAATGCATAACACTGGATGCAGAAATCTGAGAATATCATAAGCTTGAGCCAGAGGCACAAATCTGAAGAAAACTCAGAAACCTGAAAGGACCATAGTATCAATATGATCGTTGGCATATTTAATTTTTATAGTAAAGTAATTCTAGAAAGCTACAAATCTATATGTGACACTGAGACTACAGAGTTTACCCCCATCCAGAACATTCCTGAGAGGCCAGAGAGTTTCTAACACATTCAGCAATTTCAACTAGAAATATGAAGAAACTTCAACTTTGTATGAAACAATTGGAATAAGAAAACACTTAGATATTTTTGGGGGGGGTAGGCAGTGAATTGGGAATTTTCTTCAATATATAAGATAATGAGCAGATTAGACTTTTAATTGTGATTTGAAGAGTTACAGAGATAATTTTGTAGCAGAACCTATAAAAGAACTTTTTAACTACCAAAACTGTCTAAACATGGGGATAATTGACCAAGATAGTAGTGAATATATCATCCATAAAGTTTTATAGGTATACACACACATTGTGATCACTTCTTAAGGATGCTATGAAAGAATTCAAGCACCAAATGGGAAGCTGCATTTGAGCAGGTATAACACGGTGGCTCTTGGGCCAAATGCAGCCCCATGATGTATCTGTTTAGCTGTAAAACACTATTAAAAAAATTAGTTGGTAACATAGAATTTGGAAGATTTCATATGAAAATCTTCATTTCTGACATGGAAAACCAGAAAATCTGGCAAAAACTCAACTAACTGTGTTATTCATGGCAACAATAAATTGGAGAAAAGTAGCTGGCTCCCCCTTTAGGCAGGTTTTCTGGCCTTCAGTTCACCACCAATAACACCGTTCTCTCCTACATCCCCAGCACTGACTGCTAACTGCCCTTTAACATCTTGCTTGTGATGCTAATGTTCTTATATTTTCTTCATTGTAATTACCTACACGGCTCTGTAGACATTTCAGTTTTCTATCTTTGCAGTAGATAATATAAGATCTTTTCTGACCTGAAATTCTGCGAATTCTTAACTCTGATTTAATAATTTTTACTTCCAGGCCCCATCAGTTCATTTAATCTAGTGAGCATCTAGCAAAATTATACTATCTTTCTGATGAAGAATGATTTGAGTAGACAATTCACCCAAGTTCTCACAGATAGTCAGGGATAGATATTAAAATAAGACCTTTTACTTTTGAGTATCGGTCTATTAGGAATTGTAAAGCGTTAATCTGATTCAGTAGTTTTCTACTGTAGTAAATAGCTAAATAAGTAAATCATCAGATACCTAAAAACTCCAGATAAACTTTGATAAATCAGAATTTTCTGCTCTTCTGTTCCAAATAGCCTAGCTGTATCTCTATATCTACACCTATTTATAATTTTTAAATATTTCTATTTAAAAAAAAAAACCCACTGCCATTGTGTATATATATGTATATACCCAGTGCCGTCGAGTCGATTCCAACTCATAGAGGCCCTATAGGACAAAGTAGAACTGCCCCATAGAGTTTCCAAGGAGTGCCTGGTGGGTTTGAACTGCTGACCCTTTGGTTAGCAGCCATAGTATATATATACATAATTCAGAGTGTATCTTTCTGTTGGAGAAAACGACTTCCTGTATGTAGGAAAGGGAAACCGTGGTGGCGTAGCGGTTAAGAGTGATGGCTGCTAAGCAAAAGGTCAGTAGTTCAAATCTACCAGGTGCTCCTTGGAAACTCTATGGGGCAGTTCTACTTTGTCCTATAGGGTCAGCATGAGTCAGACTCAACAGCAATGGGATTTTAAAAGTAGGTAAAGCCTTTGAAAGGTATAATAATGCTGTAAACCAGAGACTTTCAAATGACAGTTGTAATTTTGTATCCATGTATAAAGCCATACACGGTATCTACTAAGTTCTTAGCTCCTAGTGGTTAAGTGCTACAGCTGCTAACCAAAGGGTCGGAGTTCGGATCTGCCAGGCGCTCCTTGGAAACTCTATGGCGCAGTTCTGCTCTGTCCTATAGGGTCGCTATGAGTCGGAATCGACTAGACGGCTCTGGGTTTGGTTTTTGGTTTTATCTGACACCATAGTAAGGCTTTTAGATTTAGCATTTATTTTAATCTTTGTAGACACTCTATTAACTTTGTACCATTATTGTTCATGGATGATGAAAATGGTTAATGAGTTCCACTGTTAACCAAAACGTTGAAAGTTCAAGTCTACCCAGAGATGCCTTTGAAGAAAGGCCAAGTGATGCACTTCCAAAAAATCAGCAATTGAAAACCCTTTGGAGCACAGCTCTACTGTAACACACGTGGGATTGTCATGAGTCAGAAGTGACTCTACGTCAACTGGTAAGATTATTTTTATTGTTCCTATTTTGCAAATTAGAAAACTGAGGCTTAAAAAGTTTGAATTGACAGGTTAGTCGGAGCCAGGCAGTCTAATTCCAAATCCTACATGCTAAAACTGTCTACAGTATTATCCTATACAACCATCCTTCTCACTCACTGGTCTTTAATCTGATCTGTTGAGTGAAACTAGTGGTAGGCCCATGTGATCATGACTGGACATCACAAGTTTAGGGTTTGATACTTGTGGAGGAAATAGGGGAACGTAAATTGGTGCGTTCAGTGGTAGCTGTTATTCCTTTCTAGGCTCTGAACCCACCAACCTACAATTCCCCTACTGCCTCCACATACGTCAGTTCCATCCTATGGTGGTGTTTCAGCACTATTCAGATACTATATGATCATGTGATATTCTGAAGTTAGAGCTTATGCAGTGTGATAATTTGAAATCACATAAAATCAGTCAGAAGCATTTTTTTTTTAATTGCTTTGTGTGGTTCTAGAGCAGACATTTGCTTCCAGCCATCAAGGAATACAGAGAAACACGTACAATGTCATCTTTCCAGGACCATAGGTTAATGAGAGCAACTCGTCCTGCAATTATAAAAATAAGAAGTGAAAAAGCCATTGGAAATTTGGAATAAGAAAAATATTTATAGTAAGGTAAACCATCTAGTTCTGGAATTAATTACCTAGTTTCTTTTCATAATATAACAGAGTTATGGTTGAATAAACTAAAGCAATAAAAGAGAAAACTAATTACAGAAAAAGACACTATTCATAAAGAGTGTTTTCAAAGCCATTAATTTCAACACATATAAAAGCTTTGAATTAGCTTATATGAACAAATGAGAAAATTAAGTAAGTACTCTGTGTATGTGTGTGTGTGTTTGATGTGCAAGGGATGCTAATCAGCTCAAAGAAAATTTATTTAAATAAATGACAAAATGAGGCTATCACCAATACACAAAGTGATATACAAACATGGTATTTAAATAAGCTTTGATCTTTTTTTTTTTTTTGATGGAAATGCTAAAAATAAATTCATGTAATTGTATTTAAAATGACAATACCTTCATGCTTTAGAGTCCTGGAAAATTAAACAGAAATTATTTTTACAGCATGTACATCTATTACTTACCATCATTAAGGCTGAGTTGGATATTGCTCAAGGCATTCTTGAACACTGTTACTCTGTGCATCAGAATGTATCCACTTCTGTTACAAAGACCGGAGAATACTTCCATATTAGAGACTGAGGACGGGGACAATTTCTGCATTAACATTCACCAAGTCTTCTGCTAGTGAGTAATTTAGCCATTTCGACCCCGTGACTTTTATTTCCTCAAGACATAAGGGATTCCTTCTGTTATAGATGTGATTATGAAACACTTTTGAGTTGTAAAATTTCACCTTTCAGTTTTCCATAAATTAGCTCTCTTGTGAAATGGAAGGACATCACTTTTATTTAATACTCACTTTTACTCAGGATGGAAACCCTGGTGACGTACTGGTTAAGTGCTACAGCTGCTAACAAAAGGGTTGAGAGTTTGAATCTGCCAGGCGCTCCTTGGAAACTCTATGGGGCAGTTCTACTCTGTCGTATAGGGTCGCTATGAGTTGGAATCAACTCGACAGCACTGGGTTTGATTTTCTGGTTTTTTACTCAGGATATCCAGCTTTTCAGGATTTGGTTTTTGAAGGAACAGACTTTAAAAAGTCAAAAACTATGATGATTTTGACATTAGAGTCTTCTGAAAGTCTGGCTGATTGAATGAAGTAATCATGCAAGTTAAAGCATTAAAAAAATTGTATTCCAGAGAGCACTACTTTTTTAAAAATTTTATTTATTTTGTTGTTGTTGAGAATATACACAGCAAAACATACACCAATTCAACAGTTTCTACATGTACAACTAAGTGACATTGATTGCCTTCTTTGAGTTGTGCAACCATTCTCATCCTCCTTTTCTGAGTTGTTCCTCCCCCAGTGACATAGATTCATGCCTCCTAAGGTTACTATCTAATCTTTCAAGTTGCTGTTGTCAGTTTGATCCCATATAAATGGTTCTTAAAAGAGCGTAATGCCCAAGGCAGACATTTTTTTACTGTAAAAAAAAAAAAAAATTTTTTTTTTTTTTTTACTAGTTAAGCTAGATTATTGTTTGGTTTTTTAAGATGACTTCTAGGGTAATTTTTCATTTAATGGTTAAAGATTATCTCAGGGCAATAATTTCAAGGGTTTATCCAGCCTCCGTGGCTCCAGAAACTCTGGAATTCATGATAATTTTAAATTCTTTTCTACATTTCCCCCCCTTTGATCAGACAGTACTACTTTTAATGGTTTTAAAAAAAATACCTAGCCATACTAAAATCTGATCTGAGACCCTCATTTACTGGGAAATCTAGGATTACGACCATATTTTGAAGTCTGATTCTCTTTGCCTCATTAGCTCCCTTTGATTCTTCATTCATTCCTTAACATAAGATATGGGATATAAAGCTCTGCTTGCTGTTCTGAATACGGTGGGCAGGGGAAGGCAATCATACACCAATAGCAAGAATTTGTCCAGTAAAATGATTCTTGTAATTTAAACTCAGTGTCAATGAGATCAAGTCTTCCCAGTTAGTTACAAACAGCAACAACAAAACGTATGATTCTATTACTTAAAATCTGCATTTATTAACTTTCACTCACTGTTTTCCAAAAATATATTTGTCAGCATTGGAAGAGGTAAAGAGAATTTTCCCTTTCATTAACAAATAATTGCAGACTGCCCCCAGATATTAAAAGTGAAGGTAATTGAATTTAAACAGTGTCTGGAGACATATTCCTGTCCTTAAGGAACTAAGCATCTAATGAGTAAAACAGACAAGTAAATAGACAATTAATATCCAGTGTAGCACATCTTAACCATGTTTACGTAAAGTATGTACACAATCTGGGGCTTAGCAGTTAGGAACTTTATCCAATTTAGAAGGATCATTATCATAACTGAAAAAAAGAACTTAAAACATATATTGAGTTGAAAGAGAGTCAATATGTTCTTCTCCACTATTTTTATAACTGCGGTATTTAATTCATATAGTAGTCATTGCTTTCCTAATATTAGAAACTATGTGCCATCAGAATGGGGAATAAACGCAGATTTCCAGAGCTGCCTCTAAGAATATCTCCTTTTCAAACAAATAAAAAGTAATAGTTGTTAGGTGCTGTTGCATGAAAAGTAACAGAAGTAAAAAAATGTAAGGTTATTTTTACTAATTCATTTTTCTTTTATTATAATATATATAATTTTCTCAAAATGTCTATGAAACCTATCCAATCCATATTTAAAGACAGAAGTACTACAATTAACCAAATGGATGGCTTGAGATAGAAAAAAATACTTTCCTATGAATACTTATAGAATTCCTTGATGATCTCAGAAGTTACAGTCGTTTTAATAGAAGCTATATATGGAATCTTTGTTGATGAGTCAGTCTATCTTTGGTAGGAGTAGGAAGAATGTGCCTCCATATCTAGCCAAGCCAAATATTATGGTATTTTGTAGTGTTATGAGATTTATTAAACCTTAAATGATATGCTGTATATTGTCTAAAAATGGTTTCTCTAGAGATGTAGTGGAAAAACACTTTCTCCCCAATCTATGCTGCTGTAAGAAAGTGACTCATTATTGTGACAAGTAGATCTATCAGAGCTACTTGCAGTCCCTGGCTACCCAGATTAGTAATGACCTGAAAAATAAATTAGTTATTCCAGAACTCCATACACAGATGGAAAAGAGATAGTGACATCACAGGATCCCTCTTGGCTCTAATTGACACCTAAGATAATAGGCTTAGATCCCTGGGGCTTACCGAACCAAGTTCATGTGCTGTCCTTACCTCCCAAACTGATTTATAGGTCAGATGTAAGCCCAGCTTAAGAGTATATGAAAAACACCAGTTTGGTGTTCTTTATACCAGGGGTAGAATAATTTTAAGTCAGATTTCTGTTTGAATCAAAAACTGCCCTTCACTAGACTTATGATCTTCAGAAATTTTCTCAAATGTTCTGAGCCTTGATTTTGTTAGCTTCAAAAAAAAAAAATTTTTTTTTTCAAAAAAGAAGCTATAGCAACACCCATCTCATAGAGTTGTTGTGAGGTTTCACTCATCCATTCATTCATTTACTCATTGAACAGCTGTTTATTAATACCCAACTGTATTAGGCATGCTTATAGGCAATGGCTCTACTCTCTTGCAGCTTACAGTTTAGTGTATGGTGATAGCAAATAAATATACTAACAAGCAATATATACAATATTGTTACCTGGTGGAAACCCCAGGTTTTGCTCAGCATGACTCACATCAGCCAATAAATGAGAGACTGAGGAGTGGAAAGGAACTTTTATTTCATTGTGCAAGGAAAGGAGACAGTTGAAGCTGTTGTCCCCTTGTGAGGGGAAGGTTAATTTTAAGGAGTTTACAAGTAGGATGTTCATACAAATTACATCAGCAACATTCTTAATCATACTATGCAGGCACAGTGGGCATGCATCACCAGGATTTTAATGTAAAATTACAGGGGACGCCAAGGAAAGGAAACAGGATTCTAATGCAAACCTGCAAGGGTGACCCAAGCAAAGGAAGCAGTTTTCTAGTGCAAAGCTGCTGGCAAGCTAAGAAATCTGCTTTAGGGAGTGGAGTTTTCCATAGTCTGGGAGCCTCTATCTTAATGTATACTCAAATGATGATATGTGATTTGACAGAGAGTAAAGAACGTCATTTTAGATAGGTACACAGTGGAAGGCACTCTGATTAGATGATATTGAATGGACAAGAAAATTCTTCTACGAAAAGCAAGTCAAAAGAACTTGTGCTGTGAAAAATTTTGGAACAGCAAAGGAACTGAAAGATTAATATTATGGATGGAGCAAAATTGGCAAGGACAAAGATTTACAGAAAATAAGATTGGAGAGTTAAGTAGAAGCTATGGTAAAGAGTATGGGGTTTGATTTAAGAGTGATGGGAAGACATTAAAGCAATAATAGATATGATCTGATGGAGGTTTTTAGGGGACTGCTTACACTACATTGTGATAAAGGAGGCAGAGAAACTGGTAATAATGCAAAAGCAGTAGATAAGGAGAGAGACAATGTGACACTGATTAGGATGTTGGTAATAAATAAAGACAGAAGGGCTTGCACTTAAGACACATTTGAGATATTTGACTTGAAGGGATTTAGCAGTGAATTTGACATAGGAGACAGAAGAATGGATACACCCAGGTCCGATTCTCAGGATTCTGGCCTGAGCAGTTAGACAATTACCAGTCCCCAGTGCTAACATGAAGAAGAATAAAAACATGAAGAAGAATAGGGGGGAAAAAAAAAAAACATGTTGTCAGAGGAGAGAAAATGCCTTATTTTGGACATGCACAGTTAGAAGTGCCTACTGGCCATTCAAGTGTTATTGTCAAGTAGCAGACAGTTAAATGTATATGTTTGGAGTTTGGAGACAGATCAGGGCTAAATGACATAATTTGCTTAGAACATGTAGCTCATTGTTTGGCATGTACTGTGGCCCAGTAATGTAAACTCTTTAAAAATATGCAGAAAATGCATATTTGGGAATTTTCTACATCTGGTCTTTTAATAATGAGCAGAAATTGTCTTTTACCTTAAAGATGTAACTGATATTTAATTTCTGTAAAGGGAACTGGGAGAGTAATGCTTAAGTTGTTGCTGCCCAATATTTAGCTGTCACAGTTTGGCTTAGTAAAAAAAAAAAAAAAAAAACGGTAAGCTCAACATCATTATAATACGGCAAGGGATGGTGAGAGACAAATGTATGTAGATATCAAATGTTGCCCCTAGTGTTAGACTAAAACTCCTATTGTGCCACATTTTAGCTCTGTTACTGCTAGGTAGTTACTGAACCTCTCTGAGCCTCAATTTCCACATCTGTAATATGCACATAGTAGTAGAAACTATTTTCAGGGTTTGGAGAAGTTAATAATGCATATAAAGCTGGTAGAATATACTGTATATGTAACAACTGTTTCCAAATGCAATTAGGTGGGGCAAGAAATAGTACTTCTGATAGGTCATTATAAGAAAGGCTGGCAAGGGAAACTGTGAAATTAGAAGAACATTTTAATAAATTTAACAGTTTGAAAAGAACGTATTTACAATTTCAGAACACGAAGGTTCAGACCTTAAAATGGGAGAAATGTCTTCTTATTAGAGTACAGGGAAAGGGAACTGGGCCTGAGAGATAATTCTGAGAAATATGTAGCTGCTAAAATAAGCAACTAACCAAATGGGCAGAACTGTGGTATTGCTAACCAAATGGGGAGGACGTTGGAGCTTATGATTGCTCTCGTTTTTCTGAATCTGGAAAGTGATGAAAGGGAGAAACCTCTAATAGATTTTTATTAAAGCTGGTACAGGCTTGTGTTAGCTTCACACACCGCTGTCCTGAAAGTCCATGTAAGCATCACAGTTCTGTCGATTCCTATTAGTGAAGAGGTAACAGGCTTCCCTACTTTTAAGACTGAATTTTATACTTATATTCCTCGGGAAAAAAAGGCAACAAAATCAGTTCAAATGGATTAAAAATGTTTCCTTTTTTTCTGTCAGTTTATTTGGCAGAAATTCACATTAGCTGCTATTGTATCCTCTGAAGCCTGGGTACAATTTCTGCAAAGCATTTTAAGTTCAGGAGGTGATTTTCTGTGACGGATTTTTGCACCTGAGGAGCTATTGCTGATGCTGCCCACATGGCCCCAAGAAGGTAGAAAATGGTGACATCTCTGTCCCTTGTTTCTTGCTTCAGTTCAGAGGTTGTTTGCAGATTCTTTATGATTGGTAGCTGAACCCAGTCACAAGACCTTTGCCTCCTTTGGTCTTTCTCTGTGATGCTCATATAATATTTCTCCTTCAAGAGCTCCTCTCAAAATGCCCATTCTCCCTCCCAGAATTTTAGGTTAAATAGATTTCTCAATAATTTTCTGTAATGGATAGATTTTTATTCATTAGCAAATATATATTGTACTCTTATTATTTGTCCAATTCTGCTCAGATCGAGTAGACGAGGATTTGATACCACTTTTGCTGAAGAGAAAAAAAAAGAAAGATCTCGATCTAGAAAGATAAAAGGAAGAGAAAATGCAAACAGAAAAGGCATGTGTTAGTCCTTTGATCCTGTAATTCCATTTCTAGGAATTAACCCTCACTCTACACCTTTTTTATTTTTTCCTACACCTATGACACTATGAAAATGCATATGCAGGAGGCTGTTTATTGTAGCCTTAATTGCAATTGTGATATATTAGAAACAACCTGAATGCCTATATGTAGGAAATAAACTAGGCAACTATAAAAAATAATGAGGCAGATCTCAATGAACTCATGTGAACTAATTTTTAAGTAATATTGCTAAGCAAAGAAAGCAAAATTTGAAGAAGTATCTGTAGTACACTACCTTTTGTATAAGAGAGAAGGGTAAATAAAACAAATGTAGAAGTGTCTTCTCATTTGAACAAAAAGAAACAGAAAAATTAAACCAAAGAATAATGAGATTGGTCACCTACAGGGCAGTATTGAGAAGGTGTCAGAAAGCATAGAGGGAATGGAGAAAAAGGATGAATAGCCTCTGGATACCTTGCAAATACCTTTTGGGGCAAGTATTGTATGAGACCCTATTATAAGAACTCAAGAAATAGTTTAAACACAGGAGAAAATATTCTTTGATGGTTACGAAGGTGGGGAGGGAGGGAGACAGGTATTCACTAATTATATAGTGGATAAGAACTATTTTTGGTGAAGGGAAAGACAGCACACAATACTGGAGAGGTCAGCACAACTAGACTAAACCAAAAGCAGTTTCCTGAATATAACCGAATGCTTCGAAGGCCAGAGTAGCAGGGGTGGAGGTCTGGGGACCATGGTTTCAGGGGACATCTAGCTCTACTGGCATAATAAAATGTATTAAGAAAGCGTTCTGCATCCCACTTCGGTGAGTGGCATCTGCGGTCTTAAACGCTAACAAGTGGCCATCTAAGATGCATCAATTGGCCTCAACCTACCAGGAGCAAAGTAGAAAGAGGAAAACCAAAGATACAGGGTAAATATGAGACCAAGAAACAAATGGCTACATAAACCAGAGAATACACCGGCCTGAGACTGGAAGAACTAGATGGTGCCTGGCTATAACTGATGACTGCCCTGACAGGGAAAAAACAGAGAATCCCTGATGGAGCAGGAGAACAGTGGGATGCAGATCTCAAATTCTCGTAAAAAGACCAGACTTAATGGTCTGACTGACACTAGCGGGACCCTTGAGGTCATGGTCCCTGGACTTTCTGTTAGCCCAGAACTGGAACCATTCCCAAAGGCAACTCTTCAGGCAGGGATTGGAATGGACTGTAGCACATAAAATGGTACTGGTGAGGAATGAGCTTCTTGGCTCAAGCAGATACATGAGACTATGTGGGCAGCTTCTGTCTGGAGGCGAGATGAGACGATAGAGGGGGACAGAAGCTAGTTGAATGGACACGGAGAATACAGGGTGGAGAGGAAGAGTGTGCTGCCTCATTAGGGGGAGACCAGCTAGGAGTACATAGCAAGGTGCATATAAGTTTTTGTATGAGAGGCTGACTTCATCTGTAAACTTTCACTTAAAGCATGATTAAAAAAAAAAAAAAAAAAAACCCTTTTCACACAGTTGTAACTTTTGGAATCATTCTAATGCTTCACATACTCTAAAAATAAATAAATAAAAAGAATAAGGCTAAGGAAAATGTAAAATTGGATTAAGCAGAAATAAATAATCATACCGAAGGTGGTGTGAGGGTAGAAGTAGCCCAGGTAGCTTTTAAATGCAGCCCTTGCATGTATGCCCTCAAACTAAAGACAAAAAGAGCTCTAGTCAAATATCAAACTTTAATTAGTAGGTATTTTCTTTTCTCAGAGGTGTACGTAAGCAATCCTAAGACTATTTTTATATATTCTAGGGTTGAGGAAACGAATAAATGGATTGTGGATAACGGGAGCCAGATTTCTCCTATCAGAAAATTATATATGGAAAGTAAAAGGAAAGAATGAATCCTGATGTGCTGCATTGAAATTGTAGGGTTCAGTGTGAACTCATGTGTTTTAATATGGACGATATATAGACGGATGGATGGACGGATGGACGGACGGATGGACGGACAGATAGAAAAATGGATATAGATGTGTGTGTGGTGTGTATCTGTATATGTATGTGGGGTGTGTATGCATATATTTGTAGTATTTATGTTATATGTCCCAGTTCTATCCACTGAGAGGGCCTAGAAGCAGTTGACAACCTAGTAGCAATAAACAACCCGTATCTTGGCTCCTTAATACCATTCCCCACTGTCTTAGTCATCTAGTGCTGCCATAAGAGAAATACCACAAGTGGATGGCTTTAACAAAGAGGAATTTATTTCCTCACAGTAAAGTAGGCTAAAAGTCCAAATTCAAGGCGTCAGTTCCAGGCGAAGTCTTTCTCTGTCAGCTCTGGAAGGAGGTCCTTGTCCTCAATCTTTCCATGGTTGAGAAGCTTCTCAGGCACAGGGATCCCTGGTCCAAAGGACGTGCTGCTCCCAGTGTTGTTTTCCTGGTGGTATGAGGCCCCCAACTCTCTGCTTGCTTCCCTTTCCTTTTATCTCTTGAGAGATAAAAGATGGTGCAGGCCACATCCTAGGGAAACTCCTTTTACATTGGATCAGGAATGTGGCCTGAACAAGGGTATTATATCCCACCCTAATCCTCTTTAAGCACAGGCAAAGGTTATGATTTATAAACCATAGGAAAACCACAAAATGGAGGACAACCACACATGGCCTAAGCAAATTGACATATATTTTTGCGGGGACACAATTCAATCCATGACATCCACTGTACCAAAAAAAGAAAAAAACAAATCCATTGCCATTCAGTTGATTCCAACTCACAGTGACCCCATAGGACAGAGTAGAACTGCCCCATAGGGTTTCCAAAGAGCAACTGGTAGATTCAACCTACCAACCTTTTGGTTAGTAGCTGTAGCTCTTAACCAGTGTGCCACCAGGGCCCCATTCCCCACTATAAGGAACCACAATGATTCACTGCAGAAATGACAGATTCCAGGACTAGGGCAGGGAAAGCACAATATTTCAGAATACCTTGATATGCCAGAAAGTAAAAAATGCTTAGTGAATGATGGGAACATCGCAAAAGTACTTAGAAACCAGCTTGAAGAGGCTCCAACTAGCAAAACCTGGGATAATTTGAGCAACAAAATGAATAAAGGATTGCAGTCTACTGAAAAAAATAAGAAACCATAATCTGTTTATATAAATCCACAGTTATAAAACAAGTAAACAAACAAATGAAGAAATGATTCCTTGTAGAAGAAATCTAACTAATAATTGTGGAAGAAATGATAGAATTAGAAAATCACAATTTGGTAATCACCATAATAATAATTGATTTAAGAAAGTACTTTTATTATCCCTTTAACTCAAAGTTTCTAGTTTTGCTGAAATCTCATTTCACTTATACCTCTTTTCCCATGAGCATCTTCGTTCCTTTACTCTTTACCAACTCATATATGGCATTCTCTCTCCTTCCCATATCTCATCAATAAAACTTTTCACACAAGATAGATTTTGTATATTTGCATATGTGTGAATATATCTTATATATGATACATGTATGATATGTATGTGTGCCAATATACATATTGAAATACATGCATATGTGATATATATAAATATATATCACATATGCATGTGTATATGTATAACACCAAGGCTTATATAGAGAGATTTTGTTCAAATGAGGGGCATACATTGAGTTTAATAAGGCGTCAAATGGGTACACTTAAAAATGAGTATCTTCCTGTTCTAGAAAGTTTTCTTCTGTTGTCTATACACTATGAAGAATTTCTCACTGTCAACATTTCTCCAAAGTTTCCAGATCCTGCCATATTGTTCAATCAGTCCCCTTTTCCCTTGGGATATTTCCTCCTTCAAATTAAATTCCTCTTGGCATTTATACAAAACCAACAACCAACATCATCTTAAAAAGAGAGAGTCTGAAAGCGTTCCCCTTGAGGTCAGGAACCAGACAAGGATGGCCTTTATTACCACTGTTATTCAACATTGTTCTGGAGGTCCTAGGAAGAGGAATTAGGCTAGATAAAGAAATAAAGGGCAACCAGATTGGTAAGGAAGAAATAAAAGTATCTCTGTTCGCAGATGACTTGATCTTATACACAGAACACTGTAAAGAATCCTCAAGAAAACTACTGAAACTAATAGTTCAGCAGAATATCAGGGTACAAGATAAACATATAAAAATCAGTTGGATTCCTCTACACCAATGAAAAGAACATTGAGGAGGAAATCACCAAATCAACACCGTTTACAGTAGCCCCCAAGAAGATAAAATACTTAGGAATAATCTTACCAGAGACATGAAAGACTTATACAAAGAAAACTACAAGACACTACTGCAAGAAACCAAAAGAGACCTACATAAGTGGAAAAACATACCTTGCTAATGGATAGGAAGACTTAACAATTGTAAAAATGTCTATTCTACCAAAAGCCATCTGTAGATACAATGCAAATCCAATCCAAATTCTAATGACACTTTTTAATGAGATGGAGAAACAAATCACCAACTTCACATGGAAGGGAAAGAGGCCCCAGATAAGTAAAGCATTACTGAAAAAGAAGAACAAAGTGGGAGGCCTCATTCTACCTGATTTTTGAACCTATTATACTGCCACAGTAGTCAAAACAACCTGTTACTGGTACAACAACAGATCCATAGACCAATGGAACAGAATTGAGAATCCAGACATAAATTCATCCACATATGAGCAGCTGATATATGACAAAGGCCCAAAGTCAGTTAAATGGGGAAAAGATAGTTTGTTTAACAAACAGTGCTATCATAACTGGATATCCATCTGCAAAAAAAAATGAAACAAGACCCATACCTCACACCATGCACAAAAACGAACTCAAAATGGATCAAAGACCTAAACCTAAAATCTAAAATGATAAAGATCATGGAATAAAAAATAGGGACAATGTTAGGAACCCTAATACATGCATAAACACTATAAAAACATTACTAACAATGCAGAAGAAAAACAAGATAACTAAAAATCAAACACCTATGCTCATCCAAAGACTTCACCAAAAGAGTAAAAAGATTCCCTACAGATTGTGAAAAAGTTTTTAGCTATGACATTTCTGATCAGCACCTGATCTCTAAAATCTACATGATACTGCAAAAACTCATCTACAAAAAGACAAATAACCCAATTAAAAAATGAGCAAAGTATATGAATAGACACCTCACTAAAGAAGACATTCAGGTAGCTAACAGATACATGAGGAAATACTCACAATCATTAGCCACTAGAGAAATGCAAATCAAAACTACAGTGAGAGTCCATCTCACTCCAAAAAGGCTGGCATTAATCCAAAAAACACAAAATAATAAATGTTGGAGAGGTTGTGGAGAGACTGGAACACTGATACACTGCTGGTGGGAATGTAAAATGGTACAACCACTTTGGAAATCGATTTGGCACTTCCTTAAAAAGCTAAAAATAGAACTACCATATGATCCTGCAATCCGACTCCTTGGAATATACCCTAGAGAAATAAAAGCCTTTACACAAACAGATATATGCACACTCACGTTCACTGCAGCACTGTTTACAATAGCAAAAAGATGGAAGCAACCAAGGTGCCATCAACGGATGAACAGATAAATAAATTATGTTATATTCACACAATGGAATACTATGCATTTATAAAGAACAATGATGAATCCATGAACATTTCATAACATGAAGGAATCTGGAAGGCATTATGCTGAGTGAAATTAGTCACTTGCAAAAGGACAAATATTGTATGAGACCACTATTACAAGAACCCGATAAATAGTTTAAACAGAGAGGAAAATATTCTTTGATGGTTATGAGAGCAGGGAGTGAGAGAGTGAGGGGGTTTTCACTAATTAAATAGTAGATAAGAACTATTTTAGGTGAAGGGAAAGGCAGCACACAATACAGGAGAGGTCAGCACAACTGGACTAAACCAAAGCAAAGAAGTTTCCTGAATAAACTGAATTCTTCAAAGGCCAGCGTAGCAGGGGTGGGGGTTTGGGGACCATGGTTTCAGGGGACATCTAAGTCAATT
Source organism: Elephas maximus indicus (assembly GCF_024166365.1). Taxonomy (NCBI): domain Eukaryota; kingdom Metazoa; phylum Chordata; class Mammalia; order Proboscidea; family Elephantidae; genus Elephas; species Elephas maximus. The sequence goes on from NC_064834.1 coordinate 34,561,642, forward strand.
GGCATAATAAAATCTATTAAGAAAATATTCTGCATCCCACTTTGGAGAGTGGCCTTTGTGGTCTTAAACACTAGCAAGCTGCCATCTAAGATGCATCAGGTGGTCTCAACCTACCTGGAACGAAGGAAAATGAAGAACACCAAAGATACAAGGTAATCATGAGCCCAAGAGACAGAAAGGGCCACATAAACCAGAGACCACATCAGCCTGAGACCAGAAGAACTAGACGGTGCCTGGCTATGACTGCTGACTGCCTTGTTAGGGAATACAACAGAGAACACCTGAGGGAACAGGAGAGCAGAGGAATGCAGGCCTCAAATTCTTACAAAAAATCCAGACTTAATGGTCTGACTGAGACCAGAAGGACCCCAGAGGTCATGGTCCCCAGACCTTCTGTTAGTCCAAGACAGGAACCATTCCAAAGCCAACCCTTTAGACAGGGATTGGACTGGACTATGGGATGGAAAATGATACTGGGAAAGAGTGAGCTTCTTGGATCAAGTAGACACATGAGACTATGTGGGCAGCTCCTGTCTGGAAAGGAGATGAGACGGCAGAGGGGGTCAGAAGCTGGCCAAATGGACACAAAAATAGAGAGTAGAGGAAAGGAATGTGCTGTCTCATTAGAGGGAGACCAACTAGGAATATGTAGCAAGATGTATATAAGTTTTTGTATGAGAGACTGACTTGGTCTATAAACTTTCACTTAAAGCACAATAAAAAGTAGAAAAAAATTCAATTCCTTTTATTTTAAAGAGCTATTAATTTCTGTATTCTTGTCTCTGGGTCCACATTCAGATTTCTAAAAACTCATTAATGTCTTTGCCGACAAACACACATTGACTCTGGAATCTCACTTTCAACATGGAATTGCAGGGATTCCATTCTTTTTATTCTAAGCAACTAAAGAGTACGTGACATTTGTTGGGTTATCAACAAATGTTTATTCCACAGAATTTTATTTATTACACATAGCTCTGGAACTTAGGAAAAAGCTCATGACTCAAAGCCACAGTGGGCGTTAAAGACACCAGTTAGAGCCACATTTACTCACTAGTAGAGAATACGTAGAGTAGTGGATAAGAGCCTGAATCTGGAGTCAGACTGCCTTAATTTGTATTTTGATTTCAAAAGGCAAGTGAGTGATCGTAGACAAGCTGTTTGAATGTTCTGTGCCTTCCCTTCTCCCTCTGTTAAATGGGAACCATAAAGGTACCTATGCATAAATTTACTTACAGAATTAAATGTATGACTGCCTTTAATGTGTTATAACAATGACTGGCATATAGTAAATAGTAAACTCACTCAATATTAGCTATCGTTATTGGGAGCTGCCAATAGCAAAAGACATGAATGGCAAAACACTTTTAAACAGCAGCTTAAGATATTTCCAATAATACTCAAGAAATAAAAAGTCAGTCAAAGAACAATGAGGTTCCGCTTTTGAAATATTAGGGAAACATTTTTAAAAGCCTGATGATGATGAAACCTAGGGCCACTGCAGATGGAGGGAAACATATTTTTATACTTTTTCATAGGCATATAAAGTAACTCTGTGCATTGGTTAAGCGCTTGCTTGGCTGCTAATGAAAGGTCGGCGGTTTGAACTAATTAGCTGCTTCGTGGGAGAAAGATGTGACAGTCTCTTCCCATTAAGATTGCAGCCTTGAATACTCTACAGGGCAGTTCTATTCTGTCCCATAGGGTCACTATGTGTTGGAATTGACTCGATGGTAAGAGATAATAGCAGTATAAATTAATTCAGTTTCTTAGTAGTATAATATGGCAACATCTATCAAAAATTAACATGTGTATTTTCTTGATTCCAGGATTCTTTCTACTTCAAATCAGTCCTACAGATACACTAACAAAGGTTGTCCTATGCAGAAACAGACAAATAATAAACACACACACACACACGAGATCATTGCAGCAGTTTTGTGCTAATAAAACCTGAAGGCAACCCAAGTGGCCGATGATAGGGAAACTTTTAGCTAAATAGTATTCCATGATGATGCAACAATACACTCATTACATGAATGAAGTGGATCTGCATTTGCTAATTTGAAGAGAGATGATTAAACAAAAGACTTTAAAATAATGCATATTTATGGTATACATGTATTTGTAGTAAATTTTTCAAACCTGAGAAGAATCACCAAATATTTTATTATTTAATAATAAAGAACTAAGAAGAGTGATTCTCACTTTTTGTTTTATATCATTTCACATCTTATGGGTTTTCTAATCTCATAATATGGTATGATTAAGTGAGCAGGGATTATCTAGGCAGTATTAAGTTATGTGAATTTTTAAATTTTATTTGTAGTTTACTACATAATAAAAATCTGAAATGTGTTCTAGTTATAAATTATGGAAGGGAATAAGTGATTAATGACTTGAATGCAAGGAATTGGCTACGAGTTGGGAAATGGGTTTGTGTTTTTTGACTTTTATGTGGAAGAATGAAAATGGATATCATCAAATTGACAGAAAAAGCAAGCAAATAAATAGATATGTATGCAAGCAAATTAAAGAAGTAACACAGTATTTTTCATTGTGCTTGATATACAATAAATATTCTATATATTTCAACTTCTTTTTTATCTTTGCTGTTGTTGCTGTTGTTGCTATTAGCCTACAGCCTACAGCAGTTTTTTGAGAAAGGGTAAATGAGATACAGCATTGGTTGAATGTGGGGAAAAAAACCTCATTTCACATGGTGAAATTTTCAAAAAAAAGAGGTAGTTTTTAAAATTTTTTTTAATAGTTTTTTTTTTTAATAACTTTCATTAAGCTTCAAGTGAACGTTTACAAATCCAATCAGTCTGTCACATATAAGTTTACATACATCTCACTCCCTACTCCCACTTACTCTCCCCGTCTTGAGTCAGCCCTTTCAGTCTCTCCTTTCTTGACAATTTTGCCGGCTTCCCTCTCTCTCTATCCTCCCATCCCCTCTCCAGACAAGAGTTGCCAACACAATCTCAAGTGTCCACCTGATATAATTAGCTCACTCTTCATCAGCGTCTCTCTCCCACCCGCTGACCAGTCCCTTTCATTTCTGATGAGTTGTCTTCGGGGATGGTTCCTGTCCTGTGTCAACAGAAGGTCTGGGGAGCATGGCTGCCGGGATTCCTCCAGTCTCAGTCAGACCATTAAGTTTGGTCTTTTTATGAGAATTTGGGGTCTGCATCCCACTGATCTCCTGCTCCCTCAGGGGTCCTCTGCTGTGCTCCCTGTCAGGGCAGTCATCGATTGTGGCCGGGCACCAACTAGTTCTTCTGGTCTCAGGATGATGTAGGTCTCTGGTTCATGTGGCCCTTTCTGTCTCTTGGGCTCTTAGTTGTCGTGTGGCC